>NW_027555847.1:101922026-102522026 GCF_003287225.1 Phascolarctos cinereus
TAAACACTGGGATAACATGCTTGTAGACATGTTCAATAAATGTGCATGGGAATAAAAGCTCCATTTGATGTCAGAAGTGGTGTTTCTCACGAGGCCCACTTCAGCCATCCCTGTGACCAGTGCAAGACAAGGAAAGATTTCATTTTTCAGCCATTGTCAATTTTGTTTGCTCAGGCTTAATTGTTCCCGGATATCTGGGAAGCTCAGGAGGGTAAACTCTCTGTTTGATTTTAATGACTCCCTGGGCTTGGGTTTCATTGAGAATAACATTCTCCCATTGAGAACAACCACCTGAGAAATTCACCTGGAAGTAAACTATAGATTAAAGCCCAGCTGATCCAGCAGAATTACCTTTACATGAGGTGAATGAATTTGTTCAATAAGGCCAAAGCTGTGAGCTAAGAGAGAGGCCAGGGAAGGAAAGTGACTCTTGCTAGTCAGAAAGGAAGTTATTTCATTGCAAAGCAATTGCTACCCTGCCACAGACAAAGCCATTTCTGTGTAGAAGGGAACTAATGAAAGACCTCTTCTCTCTTAGTAATCCACAAGAAGAGATACGATGACTTAGCTGATACAAAAACAAGTAACCAGGGTGGGGTAGACAGAACCTGATTCTCAAGATCATGCCTTCTTGGCCCTGAAGACAAACTATATTCACCCTTTAGGTAGCTGGATAGCTCAGTGGACGGAGCACCGATCCTAGAAAAAAGACGACCTGAATTCAAATCTAGCCTCAGATGCTTACTAGCTGTGAATCCCTGAGCATGAGACTTAGCCTCTCTCTGCCTCCGTCTGCTTAACTAAAAAGTGAGGATAATAACACCTCTCAGTGTTATTCTGAGAATCAAATGAGATTGTATTTATTTGTAAAATGCTTTACACAATACCTGGCACACAGTAAGCACTCCATGAATGCTTCACTCTATGAACTCTATTTTTGTTATTGCTACTACTATAACCACCACTACTACTGTGAGGTAACTGCTAATTCTTTTCAAGACTAGGCCACTGTAGTCAAATGAGCTAGGGAAAGCAACTTGGCTGAGAAAAAGGCAATGAACATTAGAGGGGAAAAAACCAAGAAGTAATATGGACAGTATGAAGAAAAGGTCATATGTCAATGGTTGCCTCCAACCTTAGAGCTGAGGATAATCCTGTAGGTCTTATCCTAAAGGACTAGCATGCATAAAACTTCAACACATCCATCCTTCAAACTTTCATGTTTTTATTAGCATGACTATTACCTCTGCAGAGATAAATCTCAACTTCTTTCCATTTTAGTAGACAGCAAGTACTGTGACTTGTGGTACCAAAAAAAAAATATATATATATATAAATAAATTTATTATGTTTATCTATACTGATTTTCATACAACTAAAACAGCACATCATATGTAACTTTGTCAGCTTTTCTGTCTCTAGACTTCCAAAGCTAAAGATCTATGAATGTTACCTTTGAGAAAATAATATTACCTCCACAGCACAAGACATGAATTTGTACACACCTCTGAAAGAAACAGGGCAGCTACGTGGCATAATGGAAAGAGTGCCAGGCCTAGAGTCAAGAAGCCCTGAGATCAAATCTAGTCTCAGATATTTACAAGCTGTGTGACCCTGAGCAAGTCACTTAACCCTGTTTGCCTCAGTTTCTTCATCTGTAAAATAAGCTGGAGAAGGAAATGGCAAACCAGTGTCTTTGCCAAGAAAACCCCAAATGAGGTCACAGAGATCTGGATACAACTGAAACAACTGAACAACTGAAAGGAATGACATAGTATCCCTCCCAGGGTGCATCTTTCGAATCATTTGTTGGCTTCCACTAATCAAGGCCTCTTTCCCAAATGTTTATTTCTGAGATTTGAAATCGAAATCTAAGCTACTAAACAAATCTCAATTTTAGCATAACCTGTTATTATTGTTATTTCCACCTAAGAGGCTTTTTCTGCAAGCTCCCAATGAAGATGATTCCCATGAAATGAAGAAAACCATGGGAAGGTAGTATAATGAATGTAGTTCTGGATTTAGAATCAATCACGGCTCAGGGATTTAGAGATCTTCAGTGATTCGCATCCCCCACAGGCCTCAGTATTTTCATCTATAAAATCTAAAGGTTGAACTAGATGGCTTTTGATGGCCCCTCACAGCTATACAATTCTAAGATTCCTGCAGCACATGACAGTAACAGCTGAGGAATTGCCAGCCCAGGGTAGCCTTCCTTCATATGCTTCTCATTATGAAGCCACAGCAACAAACCTAGCTGAAGAGCTTAGAGGCACTCTCACAAAGTGTGAGGACAGGAGGACGAAGGTGGGCCTTCCCACTTCCCTCTGACCTCAGGGACAAGGGGCTGTGGAGACATTACACAAAGAAACAACTTGCAAAGAACCATCTAGGCAACAGAGAAATCAAAAACAAATTCACTGAGTATGTATGATGTTCAAGGCACTGCACTAGATGCTCAGAACAGATACAAAGTCAAAACTGAGAGTCTCTGCTCTCAAAGAGTGTACGTTCTACTGGAAAAACCAGAGACTTGGTAGTAATTACTCTCAGCAACAAAAGGAGTAGCTACTTTCAACTGCACTTTCTTTACAATAATCCTGTTAATTGGTATTATTATCCCCTTTTCACAAATAGTGAAACTGAGGCTGGGGAAAGCAGTATGATGAAATGTAAAGAGTACACTGACCCTGGGATCAAAAGACCTGGGTTCAAATCCTACTTCTGACACTTACTGGATGATTGCCCCCAGGTATGTCCTCAGTTCTTCATCTGTAAAATGGTAGGGTTGGACTAGTTGGCCTTTGAGTCCCCTTCCACTCCTAAACCTACACTTCCACCCATCCACACCACTCTTGCCTAGGATTAGGCAAAACACCACGAGTTACAAATTTAGGTCCAGAGCTAAATAAGGTAATTCGAAGAAGGAGGCAGGGGGGCAACTTCTAAGATACCATCAACTTCATGATTGTTTGGTTTGAGGAGACATCTTTGCAAGATCAACAGCAATAGAGCTATAAGGAACTCCCCTATTTCCAGCAGAGATAGCCTACTGAATTCCCATTAACTTGAGTTCTGATCTAAACATCCAAACTCCTAAACCTGGCATTCAAAGCCCAACATAGCCCCTCACTATTTTACCAGCTTTCTCTCAGACTACTGTCCTTAAGTAGGCTCTACTCTAACCTGATTGGATTACTCTCCATCACTCACATCCATCCGATATTTCTCTCTGCAAACCCTCTGCCCCATGTTTCCGCATCCAGTTTTCCACACATTTAAAATGTCCTCCCTTCCTTTTCTACTTTTTGAAATCCTATCTGTTTTAAGACCAGCTCAAATGCTTCCTTTTTGGGAAGTCTTCCCTAATCTAGTCAGTCGAATAATCTCTCTTTTTTTTCTTAGATACTATATAACACTCTACCTTTCTTGTGATCCTGGTGTATTCAAAACTTCACTATACTTATTGTAGAGTCATTGTCTAATTATTTATATGTGTGTATCACCAACACCCCCAACTGCTAGATTATAAGCTCCATAGAGCAAGGACAATCTAAACAATCTTTGTGCCTCTCCCAATAACTAAAATAGTGCTTTCTCTATAGCAGGTCCTTGGTAATTGGTGAATAAATGAATGAGTGAATATATGAATGAACATTGATATTACCTTCTATCCTAGACTTCTTTTGAGCTCAAACTTAGTATCATGTGAGCACCATTTGAGTGCTTCATTAACATTCATCAAGGATAATGATGATGAGGAGGAGGAGGAGGAGATGATACTTGATTAAGAGTGAAGCTGAATAGATGTGCATCTTTCCTAGGCTACTACAGGTCATCCTTGAAATCACTGCACTTTGGTCGTGATCTAACATAGAGACGATGAATAGACAAATAATAGGAACCCATTATAGTACGTGGGCTCATAAGCATGGGCTTGGCACTGCCACAGACCCTGGGATTCTCCCCCCACCCAAATCAAACGTACAGGAGCAGTCAGTTCTGCTGCCTTTCACTATCTAGATAAAACCACAATGCTTTCACAACACGGGCGGCTCTGGTCACTGCACTTTAAAAGACAGTTGAAATAACCAAACACATGGACAGACTGCCATGTAAAGATGGGCTACAAATTGGGAATTATTCAGTATGGAGAAATAAAAGATGAGAAGGTATAGGAATGGAGTTTTTAAAACTGTGCAGAACTTAGAGGGAGTGACCACAACCTCCCTCACCAGGTTAAGCTCCCATTTCTATGGTGCATAACGATTTACAAAGTACTTTCTTCACAATAACCTTTTGAGTCAGGGTTTTATTAGGCAGGAAAGTATTATCCCCATTTTACAAATGGTAACACTTGGGCTATGGAAAGAAGTATGATAAAATACAAAGAGTACTGACTCTGGAGAACAAGGACCTAAGTTCAAATCTCACCTCTGACACCAGTTGAGTGTCCCTAGGCAAGTCATTTAACTTCTCTGGACCTCAATTTCCTCACCTGTAAAATGAAGGAACTGGATTCATTGGCCTTTGAGGACCCTTCCAGTTCTAGGAACATGATCTTTTCCACACTACCACAGCTAGGAAATGCCAGAGTTAAGTCCTACATCAGGTCTTCTGACTCTGATCCCTTTTCACTATTCCATGATGCCTCTTGGAATATGAAACACTAAGGTATCCCTTGATATTGAAAGGAATAGCTTTATGACAAATAATGAAAATTTTCCTTTTGTAAAGTACTTACTACTTTTGAAAGCATTCCCATAGTCTATCATCTCACTTGATCTTTGCAGTCCAGTGAAATGGATAGTACAGGTTATCCCATTGTATAGATGATGAGGAATTTCCAAATGATCTTATCTATGGATAACATTCTAGTGATTACACTGAACCCCAGAACACTTTGGGGCTCAATGTTATCTACAGGCATTCAAAGGAGCTTAGTCTAATAGTAAACATAAGAAAATCCAACTGAGAAAAACTCAGATTGTGATATATACCTGGATGGGCAACTCTTTGAGTTAGCACATCAGTACATATACCTTGTAGAAATACTACTGATGACAATGAGCTGGGCTCAGAGCAGAATAAGAGGAGAAAAACAGGATTACTCTTGGGAAAATTCACTGTGCACTCAATGATCCCAAGGTGCAACCTAACCTCCCCTCCACCTCTACCAACAAAAAAAAGCCCATCTTTTCAACATCATTTTCCCCCCCAGCACTGCTATTCAATTTCTCTTCATGACATACCATAATCTCTTTTGTTGTTGAGTCTTTTTCAGTAGTGTATGACTCTTCATGAACCCATTTGGGGTTTTCTTGGCAAAGATACTGGAGCAATTTGCCATTTCCTTCTCCAACTCATTTTACTGATGAGGAAACTGAAGCAAACAGGATTAAGTGACTTGCCCAGGGTCACACAGCTAGTAAATATCTGAGGCCAGATTTGAACTCACAAAGATGAGTCTTCCTGACTCCAGGTCTAGCACTCTAACCACTGTACTACCTAGCTACCCCCATCATAATCTCTATAGACTACACATACCAGATGATCCAAAGAGCAAGCAAGAGGTATTTTGTGACTATTGTAAGCTAACTCCTTGAAGGCAGGAACTAGTTCATTTTTGTCTTTGAATCTCTCACACCTAGTACAGTGCCTGGAACATAGTAGGTGCTTAATAAACGTTTATTGATTTATTGATACAGCATATTATCAAAAGCAACCTGAGTATAAGAAGTGACATAAGAGGTGCCTCCAAGGCCACGTATGATTAGAAAAGGAATTGGGCCAGTCACATAGCAAAAGCAAAGGATAGAAAATGGACAACCTGAGTGTTGCACTAACCATCATTAAAGGCCTAGACAAAGGTCTATGACATTTTTTTCAGATCCTCAGTGGATGATAGATAAAATTTAGCCAAAACCTCTGTAGGATGAAAAGACATATGTGAATAATAAATAATAATAATGAGCACTTAATAAATGTTTTTTTAATTTATTCATACCACTGAAAGGAATATCCACATTAATGAGATAATAGATTTATCAAACTGCCATAGGGTCATAAATTGAAAGCTGAAAAGGACCTTATAAATCATAAAATCTTAGCCATCATTTCAAAAATAAGAAAACCAAGGCCTAACAAGGGTAAATGATTGATTCAGAGTCATATCACTGGTAAAAGGCAGAGCTGGGATTTGAACCTAGTTACTCTGATGCCAAATCCAGGGCTCCATCTCTTACTATACCACATTGCTTTAGTCCTTTTTTAATAATATTTTATTTTTTCCTCAATTACGTGTTAAAATAATTTTTAACATTAACATTTGTTAAAACAATTTTAACATTTTTAAGTGCTGAGTTCCAAATTATATCCCTCCTCTTCTTTCTTTCCTCCTTCTCTCCCCTCCCCTTTCCCTGAGAAGGTAAGCAATCTGATATCAGTCACACATGTACCACACTACTTTAAAGTAAGAATGAAGAGGATGCTGAGACCCAGAGATTGGAAGTGATTTGCTCAAAAGCACAAGGGCAAACCAGACTAAACAATTCACATCTCCTAACTTCTGGGCCAATGTCTTTTTGTAACACTAGGCAATTTCCCCATATTCTTTTATTCTTTTACACATTAAGAAATAAGCTTTCCCAAAGGCAGTACAGCCTAAAAATGCAACATGATTCTATAGGAGAGTCTGATCGATTCATTAACAAATTTACACCAGGATTCAGACCTACATGTCTGAGATCCAGTATACTTTTTACCACCATTGTTACATGATGCCACTGTTGCTCTGCAATGGTATGGCATTTCTTATGATATAATATATGTACATTTTATTATTATATCTTTAGGTTCTTACTATTATTCATAATGATTTGTTAATATACAGCAAGGAGTAAGACAGCAAGACCCATATGCTTCCTGAGGGTGGTTTGCCACTGTTACAAAGAGATCCAGCATGGAGTCTGTGTAGAAGAGGAATGCCCTATTAGATTTTAAGGCATTTCAGATGTTCTTTGCAGAAAACATTGATGACAATGTGCTTTTTGCATCAGGTACAGGAACACTGAGATCCATACTCACTTAAAAAAGTTAGGCCTAACTACTGACAACAAGAAGAATTAAATGGATAAACAACTGGAAAAACTATGATTGTAGTTCAATTAATAACATATAGAGCTTGTCCTTTCATTTATATAAATGCATCCTCAGGGTCAACTAGGTGGCACAGTGGGTAGAGTGCTGGACCCAAAGTCAGGAAGTCTCATCTTTCTGAGTTCAAATCTGGTCTCAAACACTTACTAGTTGTGTGACCCTGGGCAAGTTATTTAACCCTATTTGCCTCAGTTCCTCATATGTAAAATGAGCTGGAGAAGGAAATGGCAAACCACTCCAGTGTCTTTCCCAAGAAAACCCTAGATGGGGTCACAAAGAGTCAGACATGACTAAAATCCCTGAACAACAAAGTTTCCTTAGGACCTCATCTAAGTGCACACTCAGTCAACATTTCAGGTGAGTCCATGGAAGCTTGTTCCCATGCATTAGTGAGAAAGGGAACCTTTCCCACCAACTTCAGAGCACTCGTGGATATCCTTTGATTGTTTCTTGCTGACCATAATGACTACAGAGGTTTATCCTGTGTGGTAATGAAAAGCATTTAAATTGAACCAGAAGTCAATGGATGTACTAGGGACCATCTCTTCCCCTCAGGTCTTCTTCTCCTACAAGCTTTGAAATGCAAAGACAATCCTTGTAGCAGTCTAGAATGCCAAGCAGAGGGTGTGCTTCCCCCTTCTCCAGCCACAAAGCCATGAGCTCATGACCTTCTATGCCTGGGATGCAGTTATCTCTTGTTTGTGCCTTCCCTTTGATACTGGACCTTGGCTTGGGATCAGATCTCTGAAAGAAGTTGCCATCTTCCTTGTTCCAGGGACCCAAGCTGTAGGGTAGTGCTACTGGAGTAGTGCGGCCACGACAGCAACGAAAAGACTGGTCAGAAGAAAGTTACTTGCAGAGAGACAGGCTACTATAAAGAAAAGGCCCATTTGGAATTGATGAGGCTACTCCCAGGAGGTGAAATGTAAACTGGCAAATTAGCACACCTTGAAGAGACACTGTTAGCAAATGTCCCGACCAGACTTGCCTACGGTAAGCCTCTCAACTGATTGTACTAGCACTATTAAGTTACTGGATTCTATTAGGAGTGTTGGTAAATGTTTAACAACCAACTTTCCAAAAAAATATGTGCACAACAAGACACTCTTTTAAGTTTAATCTGATTAACCCTTTCTGCATCACTTTTAGACAACCAATGGAACCATGTCAAGCCCTGATTTAAAGTGTTTGGCAATTTCCTGGGTGTAAATTCTCACACTGGAAAACGAACAAGGGACTCTCTCCAGATGGTACGAGTTCCAGTATGTCACTGATCCTATTCTAATAATTCTATAATTCTTGATTGCTTAGAATTCCCTTTTCTGTATGGGAATAAAAATACCATACCTGATTCATTTTTATATTCTGGGTACCTTTTAGCTTCCTCTCCTTGCTGGGGAGAACCCTTAGACCACAGCCAAAAGTAGAGTTGTCCACATAGAGTAGTTGGGGTGGTAGCATGAGATCACCGTGAGAATAAGGAGACTATTTCCCTTAGTGAGATTTTCTGAGCTAAACCTGAGTAAACCTGGAAGGCAAATAAATAGTTCATTCCATTTGCTTTCATCTATTACAAAATGAGGCAACTCAGGTAAGGTATTTCGAAAATGTAAATATTGGCTGTTAAAATGATCACCTAAACAAGTGAATGTGCAAATTCTAGACCAGTGGGGTCAGCAAACTACAGCCAAAGGGTCAGATCCAGCCCTTCAAATGTTTTTGTAAGGCCAGTGACCTGAGCTCTTAAACTGTACAAAAGCAATAGGGCCTCCCAGGGTTTGCCAATCCTCTTTCTAGACTAAATGCTTCCCATCTAAATGACAATGAGTAGCTATGCCTTTGGTAAGATATGCTATTCTCTCTCTATCTACAAGTCATTTCTGTCTTTACTTTATCTCATTATAAAGTAGAAGATAAAAGAGATTTAAATATAATTTAAAAGGAAATGAGGAATATATTTATTATTTTTAGATGGCTAATAATTTAGGCTTTCTATGATTCCAGTCTAGTATGAGGCTGAATGTTTGTTAAAAAAAAAAGTCTTATCTAGTCTTCTTTTAAGCTTTTCTCCATTAATTAGAAGGAAGGAAACACCTTGTCTCTAGTCTCTTGGGTCTTAAATCTTGGTTTTGTGTGGTGGTGGTTTTTTTTTCATGGAGGTGACATAACTGAGCTGTCATTCAAGAAATGACAACAAAGAAAAGTAGTGGCCTATGACATAGCAAAAGAAGACCTTATTTAAATAAGTTCTTGTAGATGAAGAGACATCATGATACAGTGGAAAGAACACTGACTTTAAAGTGAAGAGGAACTGGGATCAAAATCAACCTCTGATGTTTACAGGATGTGTGGCCTTAGGAAAGGACGCTTTAATTTTGCTAGGCCTCAGTTTCTTTACCTGTATAATTAGAAGGTTGGATTAGATAGCTTCTCAGATCCTTTCTCTCTCTAAATCTATGGTACTGATTAGAAGCAACATCTTGAAATAATCTTCCAAGCAAATAGAGAATTGTTATAGATTCCAGCAAATCAGGGCAATATGTCCTTTCTCTTAGACGACACCCAGCAAAAAAAAAAATTTTCATTTATTTTTAGCCATGGGATAAAAAGTAGAAGAAGAATTTAGGAATCATTAAATCTAACCACTTCATTTTAGAGATCGGGACCTGGAGCTCAGATAAGTAGGATAACTGACCTAAGCTTATGTAGTCCAAGTTACAGAGCCAGCATTGGAATTCAGGTTATCTCTCTATCAGTCTAGACCTCCAAAGGAAGTCCTAAGAAGTACATAAAAGGGTTAATAAATCTTAGGTAGAACATGGCATAAGAAATTAATAATTCTCAAACAATCCTCTGATAGCTCCATATTCCAGGATACTCCTCTATGAGATCATGATAAGGACAAGACCAAATAGGCATCCTTCAAAGAATAAACCACCCAGAAAAAAAACTTTGCAATTCATCTAGAAGAACATTCAGCCTACAGAGGACCAACCTCTTGAACTTCATGAAAGACATCTCCTTCTAAAATAGGAGTTAAGCCAGGTACCAAAGATCACAAACTGTGAAGTACAACATGATAACATTGGGTTGGAGAAGACCTGTTATTCTGAAGGCACTGGGCTTCAAGAAGTATCCCTGGCAAAGTAAAAAAAGTCATGAGTAAAAGGTGCAACTGAAGAAAAATATCTATTTATAAAGGGGGATAATGATACTCACCATCAACACGGAACTTTCCTCTAAGGTTGTTATTCTGCTAATTACTGAAAGCAACTTGTGCATGAATAACACCACATAATAGCACCCTTGGTTATTAGGATATAATGGGTGCCTCAGTGACAGCTATGATGGATGCTTTTCTCAGCAGGAATGTCTAGATGAGTTAACAACTGAGAGTGGAGCTCATTGGCAAAACACTTGCAAATGTATTGATGAACATCCTCAACCACAAGTGTTCAGCGTAGCCTTTAAATGATGTCTGTAATTGAACTGATTTGGAATTCCAAGAGCATCTCAAAAGAAATTTTTTTTTCTGAATTGGAGGACCTGATGATAGCCTAGTGATATTAAAAGAAAAATCATTTAACCCCTATGAGCTTCAGGTTCCTCACCCGTGAAATGAAGGAAGTGGATTAGATAATAAAACTAATAACTAACATTTATATAACACTTGAAGGCTGACAAAGCACTTTACAAATATCATCTTATTTTATCTACACAATAACCCTGGGAGGCAAGTGCTATGCAAATTATCTTCATCTTACAGATGAGGAAACCAAGGCAGACAAGTTTAAATGATTTCTTGTTGTTTAGTCATTATTCAGTCATGTCTAACTCTTCTTGACATCATTTTGAGTTTTTCTTGGCAAAGATACTGCAGTGATTTGCCATTTCCTTCTCCAGCTCATTTTACAGATAAAGAAACTGAGGAAAACAGGGTGAAGTGACTTGCCCAGGGTCACACAGCTAATAAGTATCTGAGGCTGGATTTGAACTCATGAGGATGAGTTATCCTAATTACAAGCCCAGTGCTCCATATACTGTACCACCAGCTACCTAAGTGACTTACCCAGGGTCCCCACAGGTAACAAGATCGTATTTGAACTCAGGACCTCCTTTATACAGATCCAGGGCTTTATCTATTGCACTACTCAGCTGCCTTTAAGGCTGTCTAGGCTGAGGCCAAAGAAAGGCACCTGCTAGTAGACAGAGCATCACTTAAAGAAGCTTGTATATCTTCAGTGCATTATAGGGCAGGTGTAGCCTGCACCCCCAGCATCTGCAGATGTCATAGAACCACTTAAGAATGGACATGGGCCAACCTACCCTAATACAAGGGACTCAGTGTGGAGAACTAGAGTCCTGTTCAAGTGTGACATAGAAGTGGCACAGGACTAGTCAGAGAAATAGGTGAGGCCAGTTGGCACGGCCAGTTAGCAGACTCTGACACACTGGGACCAGTTTTGGTTTGTTTGGTTTTTTTTCCAAATCAAGCTACTTAGGAATGTGGCTCAAAGCAGGTGGTCAGCCTGTCTAGCAATCATAACAAGATGTCCACACAAAACTAAGAGTGATGAGAATTTGGTATAACCTAAGCACCTCTCAGCACCATTGATTAATCCTACTCCTGGTCTGAAGAGCATCTCCTCTCACCCAAGACCCAGACTCTCTTCCAATGGCTGAGTCACAGATGTAGCCTCAACCCTATGGATGTCTGATTGTTTCCTTGTCTCTCCAGATGCTAGAGCCTGGATATGTCCTCCTCCTCTCTTCCCATTCCCCTCTCCTCATGCCCTCAGGTAGGTCAAATTAAATCATCTGCCTTCCTTTGTAGGAGTTAAAATATGCTGAATAAGGACCTATTACTTTCAGGGGCTAATCTGTCTCCTCCATGGGATCTCCTAAGTTCCCAGAAATAGCTGCTAGCATGGATTTGAAAAAAAAAATCCTCTATCTAGTATTAATAGCCGTTTCTCAAACCAAACACTTTTTCCTCGGCCTTCATTTTTTGTATCACTGCTGAGGAATATGGGGATTGGGTTTCTGGAAGGTAATACTGTACAAACCTCTACATAAGTCTTCCTCCTGTGCCTTATAGTGGTATGCAAATAATACTCTGGATTTTCAGAGGCTATGCCACCAAAGTACAACCTCTGTTAGGTTTTACCAAGCTAGAAATGCTTCAAGTACAGGCCTACCAATGGTCTGTCTGTCATCAAGGGCCCAACTTAGCTAAGTCCAGAGGTTCAACAACAGAGGTCAGTCTCCCTGTGATTAATTTCTTTCAGCCACAGAAACTCATAAAGACCTTGTACTAAGATGTAGAGGAAGTCTGAATTGTAGCCAAGAAAAAGAATAGCCATAAAATTGCATGTCCTTTAGGAAATGCAATGTAAAAACAACAACAAAAAAAAGGTGGGGGGCTATTAGATTAAGAGTTGGAAGACCTAGGTACTAATCATGGCTCTGAAACTTGCTCAGTAGATGATGACCTTGGGCCTCTCAGAATCTCAATTTCTTCATCTGTAAAATGGCTAGATGATTTAGAATCTTTTCTAGGTCTATGTCTTGGATTTCAAGTCTATAAGATCATAGTTCTAGAGCTCTGTGGAGCCCCAGAGACTGGTTAGTCCAACTCCTTCATTTGCTGCCTGAGGAAATTGAGGCCCAAGTGATTAAGTGACTTGCTCAAAGTCACAAAGGTGGTAACTGTCAGAGGAGGGATTTGAATCCAGGTCGTCTGACTCCAGAATCATCATTCTTACCATACTCCCTTCTGCAGGAATAATTTGTACAAATCATCCAATTTGTTAGTTGCCTTTTTTTTCCCCAGTAAGGAATATCAGCTATTAAGGAGACCTTTCTTCTTTTCAACAGGAAAGGGACATCTTGCCAAGAACAATCGCACCAGAAGTTTTCAGCATAGTTTTTTATCAATGCTGCCCTTTGACAAGGTAAAACCTTAACTCTGACTCAGATCCTACAGCAACCCTATGAGTTAGGTGCTATTATTATCCTCATTTTATGGAGGAGGAGACTGAGGCTAAGAGAGGGTATGACTGGCCCAGTATCACCCAGAGAGTAAGTACTGCTCTAAACTTCAGTGTATTCATCTATAAGATGAGAGGGTTGGCCTAATGATCTCTGAGGTCTCTTCCAGCTTTAATAGTTTATGAATCTCTTCTTCCTCTTGTATGAACTTATATTCCAGGACTCTGATAGTTTTGTTGTGACTGTTCATCCTTTTCATCCTTCATTTTCGAAGAGGACCAATGACATCATGGGGTGATGTCTTGACTTGTACATGAATTGGATTTAAGTTGCACAAAGTCTTCTCTCTTCCAGAGTCATTGAAGTCCAGTAGCAAGACAAAAATTAAGATGCTCCTCGATAGCCCAGAATGCAGTGGATGACCTTGGCATCTTCGATGCCTGATCAAGCTCTAAGAGCTCCATGGCTTCAGCCACCCTCATGGCCATTGGAATAGATTGTTCTCATCTACTCATTCTGCCCAAGGAAGTCTGAGACCTCAACCTGGTTTAGCTCTCTGCCAAGACAGTTTTATCAAGGTGTGGTTCCTGTACGTGCTACAGCTTCTTGGAGCCGCAGGTGAGAGCTAAAGGCCAAGTGAACACCAAAGGTGGATAAGCAGCCCTGAAAGGGCTCAGAAAATCCTCCAACTAGGTGCTAGTCCCCCCCCCCATCCCATACATCTCAATATTATTTCTAGGCTTTAGATTAATATTCTTCACCTATGTAACTTTCTGATAGTTTTACTTTGAATTGAATTCTAGGGATGGGAAGGATTTTTTTTCTTCCCTACCCCTTCAGTTTTGGTGTTTGATTGTATATGATAGATAATACTTTTGCTAGCAAGATTAACCTAAAACTGGTTCCCAAGGCCCTATCAACCTTTTCTGCTTACCCTTTTTTTCTCTCCTTAACATAAGTGATCAAACCACAGTCCTAAGAAATGAACTTTTCAAGCCCAATGACTACATTGGGAGTTTGAGAGTTTGGGAGGATTCCTCAGTTAGTGCTGGCTGCTGTGTGAGAGTCAGTCAGTCAATAAGCATAAATGCTTATTGTGTGCCAGGCACCATGCTAAATGATAGGAATAAAAAGAAAGACAAAAACACCATCCCTGTCCTCAAGGAGCTGCCATTCTAATAAGGGAGACAACATGCATACAACTACATACAGCTACAACAGCATTTCTCAGGGGAGAAGATGACCACTAGCAGCAGGATGAGCTGAGGCCACTGGATTGCCTGAAGATATGGAGCTTGTATGAACTCCTGGCTCTGCAGCCTCACAGTGTTTGGAAGTTTTAAGTATCAGCTTAGCAGAGGAGTATAACAGGAGTTGTGGGCTATTGTTTCGTGTTTAGTATTTGTCTGTAAGATGATGAATCTTTCTTGTTTTAAGCGTTTTATAATAGAAAGTAAATTGCTGTCCCATACCTGAGGAGGGGGGAGAGAGAGAATATCCTATGATCTTACAAATTCCCCTTTATCCTTTGCATAAAAATTGTTACTGGATATCTGGGAGACACACTAATGTAGTGCTAGATCTTTTTTAAGCTTAAATCTAAGATATCTCTCTGTGAGGACAAAAAGTTGGGGTGGTTGGGGAATTATCCAAATAATCCTGGCAAATAAGAGGGAAAAATCTGTTGAGAGAAAAGATTCTAAAGTCATTTATTCTAAAGTTAAGGGCAGATTGCCTGTCTACAGATGGGTATTTATTGGATTGTAGCTCTTCCCTTTATTTGGTTTTGTTTGTGTCAACACACAAGTTATACAGTCATGGGAGCTTTCAGTAGAATTTCAGGTTTGATCTTTTATATCAAGCTGAGCATACTATGGGGTTCTAGGTGCAAAAGTTTGGGCTCGTAACCTAGGATCATAGAAGCTGGACCAAACCTGGAAGGTCATCTAACACAACTTCTTCATTTTGAGGTTGACCAAACTGAGGGTCAGAAATTTTGAGTGACATGAAGGAAGGAAGGAAGGAAGGAAGGAAGGAAGGAAGGAAGGAAGGAAGGAAGGAAGGAAGAAAAAAGGAAGACAAAGGAAGGAAGGAAGAAGGAAGGAAGGAAAGAAGGAAGGAAGGAAGGAAGGAAGGAAGGAAGGAAGGAAGGAAGGAAGGAAGGAAGGAAGGAAGGAAGGAAGGAGGAAGGAAAAGGAGGGAAAGGAAGGAAGGGAGGAAAGAAGAAAGGAAAGGGAAGAAAGGAAGGAAGAAAGGAAAAGAAAGGAAGGAAAGGAAGGAAGGAAGGATGAATACTGTGAAAACTCACATGCTATAGCTCAGGGCTTAAGATAGAGTGGAATAGATGGGTGGGGATGAGCTAGTTCTCCACTACTTTTTTGGAGAAGGCTTTCATTTAATTCCATTTCAATCAATTGTTCTATATAGCCCTTTAAGGCCCTTTTACCCTCTCTTCTTTTCTATCTTCCTTCTCTGTCTCCTTCCCTCTCACCTTGACCTTTTTTTCTGCCTTTCTCCTCATCTTCTATTCCTATTCCATTCTCTCTTAGCAAGGAGAAACGGTTAGGGTAGGTCAGTAAAGGAAAAGAGGAGAGAGAGGAAGAGAATCATTCCAGTTCCCTTTTTTATCTCTAGCTGAAACCTTACTGTTCATCATCTCCTCCAAATTAATGCCAACCCTTGACTTGATACAATGCTTACTGCCTAAAGAGCTGTGAGCATTACTGCGGATAATACTTTAAGAAAGACATTCACAAACTAAGGACATCCAGAGGTGGAAGTTTAAGAAAGTGAGGAAGAGAAAGCATGTCAAAGGAACTAGGCTTGTGTAGCTTGGGAGAGGGAAGATTTAGTGGAGAACTTGGCTCAAAGGACACCCCCTACAGAAGACTTTTTCTAATAACCCCAGTAGTTGTTATCTCCTTGAAACCAAAATTACCTTCTTATCCAACTTTGCCTTATCTTATCTCTCTACTAGTTATTTCCCAGGACCACCACCACTACCCCAGCAGAATGCAATATCCTTGATGGTGGGACTTTTTTTTTCCATGTCTGTGTAGCATAGTATCTGGCACATAGAAGATACTTAATGAATGTTTGTTGAATTGTACTGAATTGAATGGAAGCTGTGTCCAGATATTTGAAGAGTTGTCATGGAAAAGAGGGAGCTGACTTACTTTGCTGCTCCGGGGATCAAAACTAAAACCAATGGATGAATGTAACCAGGAGGCAGATTTGGGCTCACTCTAATAAAAACTTTCTAATAAGAAGTACTCAAAAATATAATGGGCCACTTGGGTGGGTAATAAGCACCCTGTACTGGTAATTGTATAAAATTACCTGGATCAAGGGGTCAAAAGCCACAGAACCAAGCCATTTTCAGTCTATCCCAGGGGAACCCTGCCCTCTGAGTTCAAGGATTAATCCTTGTTGATTCTTAAACTCTAGTTCAAGGTAGAACCAATCTCTTTCAGAAGTGTTGGAGCAAAGGCTGGAAGGCCATTTTTCAGGACTGTTGTGAAAGGACTACTGTATTATATAGGAAATTGGACTAGAATACCTCTCAAGTCCCTTCTTACTCTCATGCTCAAAGGGAATATGGTGGTATATATGGTTCAAGTTCAGTGATTTTTAAGAGCTAGTAGAAGGATGGCCCTGAGTACTTGGGAAATGCAGCTATGCCAAACAAACACTTGAAAGGATAGTATCACCTCCATTAGAAGAATAGACTCACCCGTTACCTCCCCATTACTCTCTATTACCTCTAGGATCAAACCTAAACTTCTCTGTTTAACTTTTAATGCTCTTCACAACTGGGCCTCTTCCAATCTTCCCAGTCTTCTTACAAGTTTCCACAAACTCTATGATCCAAAAGCACTGTCCTACTTACCCCACACACAATGTTCCATCTCTTATCTCTGTTCCTTTGCATTGGTTTTTCCTCATGCCTGGAATGCTCTCTTTCCACACCTCTGCCTCTTCGAATCCCTGGTTTCCTTCAAGATAGCTCAAACACAACCTTCTAAAAGAGACTTTCATGGTCCCCTTCCCCTTTCCCTCTCAAGTGTCTTGTTACTTTCCACCTGCTCAGTAATCATCTTGTATACAACTATGCGTCCCCCCATTTGAATATAAGCTCCTTGAGGGCAAGGACATTTTTTGTTTTTCTTCATATTTTCACTTCATTTTTCCATCCAGCAGAATGCCTAGTACATAGTAAGTGCTTAATAAATGCTGGCTAATTGATTGATTGATTCTAGGGACCAGAGAATCTCACTGAAATCTGAAAGTCTATTCCTCCAAGGTGACCCAGCTGTCCCTAGGAAGAGTTTTATCTCCAGAGGACCAGAAACCTTGAAAATATAATTTATGATTTCTGACAGCTACCCCAATTTTCCAGTGCAAACTAGATTGGAGGGGAGGGAAGGGGATTTTCATAAGTTCATCATTTCTAGCTCTTTGTGCAAGAAAAAGGATGTCATCCTGCACTAACCATGGCAGGAGTATAGTTATTTGGTCATAGGAGCAAATTGTGCAACCTATGCAGCTGTGACTACAAATGGATCCCTCACTAAACATGGCCCCAAGTTTCATTTCCAGAGCCCTGAAAGAGGACCTTTCCTGAAAACTACTTTCTTTAGCTTGACAGGGGGCAGACCTAAAAATAGCCCCATCTTCCTTGTCAGCTGTGATCATTTGCTTGTTATTGATCCTACTCGAAAAAGGAAGGTTTTTGTTTTTGTTCTTGTTTTTCTTTTTTTTTTAACAACCAGAATTGTCCAGAAATGGATTGGACCGCCTCATGTGTGAGTGAGTTTCCCATGACTGGGAGGTATTCAAGCAAAGACTAGATGGCCAACTGTCAGGGATACTATAGAGCAAATTTCTGTTCAGTTAGCAATGAGATTAAGTTCTCTCAAAGGTCTCTTCCAATTCCATGATCCTATGCTATAATTCTTTTTCCTTATTATGCATTTATAGTTATCCTGCTTACTGAACATACATTTTATTAAACTGAGAGTAAAAGTCTCGATTTGTAAATCCAAAGTGTGTGTATAAAATTTAATGCCTTTTTTCCATTTCTGTCACTTGAGTTTGAACTGAATCACCTAGGAAACAACAGTGACATTCCCATAGAATATAAGCTCTGTGAGTTTGGTTTTTATGTCAGGGTCCCTAGCACCTAGTTCAGTGTCTTGCACTTATTGAATTAAGTTCAATAATATTTGGATTCTATGGAGTATCTTCACCTAAACTCATCCAAGTATTGTGACAAAGGACACTGAAATTTTTTAGTTTAGTTTTTAGTTGAGCCTCCTACCCTGGATGGGATTCTACTACACCACTCAATAGAGTTAACTACCTATGCTAACCTTAAGATAAGATTACCTTTAAGAACAAATGAGAGGATCTGATATGACCTCCATAAGCAGCCTATGTCCATATTTGACCAGCCTTAGAATCAGAAACTTATTCCCTATGTTTATCTTAAATCTTTCTTACTCCACTCAAAACCCATTTCCTATTGTTTTCTTTTATGTGGACAACTAATAAAGCTAATTTTAGCATGCAACCTCAGAGAGGCAAGCCATTGTTAAATTCTCCTGGGACTGTCTAAGGGCAAAAAACAGAAATGATCGTTTTGAGCAACGGGGTCATATAGACTGCCAATTAACTATAGAGCTGTCAGTTGACTATGAGCCCTAAAAGTAATGATTAATTGCAAGTTACACTATAGGATCTATTAAGTGTGGAAAAGACTGTAAAGTCCCTCTCAGTCCTGTCAATAGCACTCCTGGAGAACCATTAACCCTAGGAGCACCAATTAGAGTCAGCACCCATTGTCCTCTCGGTGACCAAGGCACAGAAGCCAAGCAAAGACAGAGGCAATCCCAAAAACAAAATCAGCCTTCTTTGACTTCCAGTCAGGAATGTCTCCTTTACCTATGGTTTCTTAGGCTACCAAATATATCAGCCTTGACTGTCATGACCACAATGCCCAAAAGTGATATCTGTAATACAAGCACAAAAACAACGAGCTGCGGATTACAGTGGTAGAACTTAATCAGCTTTCCCTGACTTCCAGTCAGTTCCTGCAGCCCAAGGAATTAAGGCTCAAACTCGCATAACTAACCAGAGATGCATAGCATCTAGGACTAAGGAGTTAGTGTCGTTCCCTGTACTTTTCCCTGTGAGTGTTATGTGAAGTTCTTGTCAACACATTTCCACAAGGTCATTGATAACCTGGACACAACACGAAGTAAATTTATTAAGCACCTACTATGTGTCAGGCACTATGCTGGCTACAAGCCATACAAAGACAAAAAGAAAACAGCTCTTGCCTTCAAAGAGCTTACATTCAATGGAGAGAAAAAAGGAGCACATCTACCAAGATTTAGCTATTACCAGGGCACTAAATCTCAGGTGCTTTCCTGTAGCTTTCTCTAGAAGATGGGACAGAACTCTTAGAAGAGAGGTATGGACTAATTAATTTAGCAACCGCTCTAAATTCTAATATCTTTACAACATGTGGGTCATAGCCAAAAACTTAGAATTTAGCTTTAGAGACCATTGCACTCAAGTGTAGCATTCAATGGGGCTTTCTCTGATTTAACACTATAGATATTCCCTGTCACTGTGAAAAACTAGATGGTAGGTGGAAACCCCAGTCCCAGTGTTCATCTGTAACTTCCAGACTGAAGCCTTTCAGTCTCTGGTTCTCTAATGTGTTCTAAAAGCTTGCTACAGGTCACAGGGAAATGAAAAGCACTGTCAGGCCATGGCTTCTTGGTTTTTCCCCAAATGTCAGCCAAAGAAAGAAAAGAATCAACCTAGAATAAAATAAAGATTTGAACCACTAAATAAACAAGCTCAGCAATGTCTAACTGACACTAACCATGAGTCACCTTCAGCAGAGTCTGCCTGGATCATCCAAATCCTGTATGCATGAAGCCTTAATGCCTTCCATATTTCTGTCATTAGACTGCATTTGAGTGCTACTGTTGCACATTTGGGTGATGAAAGATTTAGATAAGCTTCAGTCCCTCACGTTACATGAATAACTCATGCTCCTTGTCATATCCACTTGCTCCTCATGGTCTCAGTTGAAATTTGGGCTGCCAGTGAAGCCCAACTGACCCCAAGGGCTGTTGGAATTGTCTTTTTAAACTGGAGGGAAGAGGGTGGTTGTCCCAAACTAGTCTGGTTGGAGTCTTGAGGGTACAACTTTGTGATGGCTTCCCAGACACAGGAGAAGAGCTTCACTGGCTCAGTGTATTCAGAACCACCCACGATGAGGCTACAAAGTGAAATCATTTTTATTTTAATATCGGTTTTTATAAAAAGGAATGGGGGAGGAGGGGCAGTGAGCGGGGGAGATGGGTTGGTCAGGAAATGCCAGTTTAAAGTTAGCTCCGACCTATTAATCAGCACGGGAGACAATGATGCTGAGGTGACAGGAAGGGCTGACATGTGATAAGTTGGGATTTATGTGGCATATAACAAAGGAGAGGCTGCTCATTTAGAGAGTCTCTTTCCCTTTTCCTCTGGCAAAACTAGAACATTGTTTGAAAAGCTCCAAAGAAAAAATATTCAAAAGGCTGAGGTCATTTCCAGAGATGCAACCAGTCCTGATTGAGATCCTTACACATGCTCTTTGGGATGGAAAACTACTGAGGTGTTGTAACAGTACTTGGGGCCCTACTACCAGGAAGGGAAGGCTCTCAATGACCTGCCGCCTGGGCATCTGGAGGGCTCAGACAGTGGAGGGAAGATAGCAGCATGCTGGGGCCCAGACTGGGGAGATGGGGAAAGTTCCAGCAGGGCTGTTCTGTGGACTGGTATCATAAAATTCCACCCTCCCACATATACCAAGATATTTTCTGGTAAACCCTTCCATGTGGGTAGGATGTCTGAGTTTCTGTTGGCTGCATCCCTGCCTCCATGGAGATCCATGAGAGGAATCATTTCAACACCCTGTTCTGCTACCTTTTATAAAATAAGAGCAAAAGAAGGAGACAAGAAGAGTGGGAAGAGGAAAATGGAATAAAGAAAGTCAGTTGGCCAGATGGCAAAGAGGACTTTCCAATGTTTCACAGATTTTTTTTTCTGGTTTTCATTGTCTAAAACCTTTTGGTGATAAGCCCATTAAAGGCCTACTTAGGCTGAGGTCTTTCCAGGCTACCTTCTGATCACTGTTTTCAGGATTGATTGGGATGAATTTGAAAAGTTATTTATTTTGTAACCACATATGCCTCCCTATAGTCCTCATCTGATGCCTCCTCATGGCATGGAGACGATCCTTGTATTCCCAAAGACCACAGCCAGAAAGCAAAAACACTGGCAGGTTCTACCTTGCTGGAAAGGCCTCTAACAACATTACTGGAAGCAGACTATGTCTGCTTTCTGAGGACCGGCCTAGCTAAGTACAGAGGGCTCATCACAAATAGGCTGGCCATTTGGTGATGAATTCTTTGGCCATGGCAACCCATAAAACAAATAAAATACAGAGTGGGTCTCAGTGCTGGGATGATTGGTTTTGCTAAGGATCACAGAGTTGGAAAGTACCTTAGGATCATTAGAGCTGGGGATTTGGGTTATTTGGGAACTTTAGTTGCTAATTCCAAGTTACACTATAGGATATACTAAGTGTGGAAAAGGCT
This sequence comes from Phascolarctos cinereus, assembly GCF_003287225.1. Classification (NCBI taxonomy): domain Eukaryota; kingdom Metazoa; phylum Chordata; class Mammalia; order Diprotodontia; family Phascolarctidae; genus Phascolarctos; species Phascolarctos cinereus. The sequence goes on from NW_027555847.1 coordinate 101,943,836, forward strand.
GCCACATAGCCCTTGGTTTTGTCGGTAGCACTGCTGGACTCAGGTAAAACTATTAGTATTAGAAGCACCTGTCTCTCTATGTGAGAAAAATGCCAAAGCTAACCAAAGACAACAGCAACCCAGGAAACAAAATCAGGCTTCTTTGACCTCTGCTCAGGAATTTGCCCCCTCATGAAATCTTAGACAACCAAATATGTCAGTGTTCACTGCCATGACCACAATTCCCAGAAGCGATTCCTGTAATGTGAAAATAAAAACAGGGACAGTGGAGGTCACTGAAACCAACCCTCTTATTTTATAGATGAGGAATCTGAGACTCGGAGACAGTGACCTACCTAAGTTCACCCAGATGGTAAATGACAGAGCCATAATTTGACATCAGTTATTTCCTCTGACTCCAAATCTTGTGCTCTTTCTACTATAGTACGTGCCCATGATGATGGCAGAGTACAGAAAATAGGGAAGGAGGAACTAAAAATTATGGTGTTTTAGACCTTCCATAAACATTAACTTAGATACTGTCACCTATGGGAAGAAATGGACAAGAGACCCATAGGATAGAAAGTCATTCAAGAGCTGCAATCTGTATTGCTGGAGGAAATTCCTATACCATTGAGTCTGAGCTGTCATTTTTTTCCTTCCTTAAAACTTTTTTGTACAGCTATTGTTTTGCAGATCAAGAATCTGAGACAGAGATACAGTCTCACATCCCAAGAAGGTCCTCTGGTTGTTGTTCAGTTATTTCAGTCCTGTCTGACTCTTCATGACTCCATTTGGGGTTTTTTCAGAAGAGATACTAGAGTGGTTTGCCACTTCTTTCTCCAGCTCTTTTTACAGTTGGAGAAATGAGGCAAACAGGATTAAGTGACTTGCCCAGGATCACACAGCTAGTAGGTGTCTGAGGCCAGACTTGAACTCAGGAAGATGAGTCTTCCTGACTTCAGGCCCAGCACTCTATCCACTATGCCACCTCAGTGCCCAAGAAGGTCCTTTAGTGAGCTATGATCAATCTACAAGTATTTACTAGGACTCTATTATGTGCCAGGTACTATGCTAAGTGCTTGGGAATACAGACACAAAAAATAAAGCAATCACTCCCCTCGAGTTTTCATTCTCTCAGGGGAGGCAACATGTGCTTTATATACAGAATAACTATATGGAGAACAAACACAGGGTAGTTTGGGAGGGAGGCCTCTAACATTTAGCAAGATCAGGAAGGATTGTGTGTAGAGTGTAATATTTGAGTTGCATTTTAAAAGTAGAATGAGATTCTATGAAGTGGAGATTCGGAGGGAATGCCTCCCAAGTATGAGGAATGGCTATTGATTAGGTACAGAGATTAAAAAGTGGAGGTTATGCATGACAGATACAAAGAAGGCCAGTGTAACTGAGTGGCAGACTGTCAGGAATGGAATGCATATTGAATTTGAAAAGATAAGTTGGGGCCTCTAGAATCTATATCTCTGAATTTCGCTGTAAATACAATGGAGAGATCTCTGGATGGAAACAAAAGGTAGTCTAGAGCAGAGGTGTCAAACTACAACCCAAACCAGATTTTAAACTGGAAAATATTTAACAAAATAGATTTTTAAAAATACAATGGAATATATCATTTTCTAAGTCAGAGCAGGCATGGATTCTTATTTACATTTAGTGGTCTCCTTTCTATGTGAGATTGATGCTACTAGTCTAGAGAATCAGCATATTGTTTCTAAAATTTTAATTAAAAAGCTGATAGAGCAGGAGAAAGAAGACATCAGACCCTCTCCTAGTATCAATGTGTGACAAAAATAATCACAAAAGTCAAAGGCATGTGTGTTTACCAACCAGCTCTCAGGGATTGGGGGGGAGGGGGGGAAGATACATGTGACACATTTTTAAGTTTAATCTACATTACTGACATTTTCCCCATTGCTTTCTTTTTTCCCCACTTAATAGTATTTTATTATTTTTAATTTCATAGTTACCAACATTCACTCTTACAAGATTTTTGAGTTCCAAATTTTTCTCCCTCCCTCCCAATCTGATACAGGTTATACATGTATAATCATATTAATCATATTTACACATTAGTCATGTTGTGAAAGAATAAGAACAAAAGGAAAAAACCTGAGAAAGAAAAAAATTTTAAAAGTGAAAATAGTATGCTTTGATCTGCATTCAGACTCCATAGTTCTTTCTCTGGATGTGGATAGCATTTTCCATCATGAGTCTTTTGAAATTGTCTTGGATCATTGTATTGCTGAGAAGAGCTAAGTCTGTCATAGTTGATCACTGCACAATATTGCTGTTACTGGGTACAATGTTCTCCTGATTTTCTTCATTTCACTTTGCATTAGTTCATGTAAGCCTTTCTGGGTTTTTTCTGAAGTCCATCTGCTCATCATTTCTTATAGCACAATAGTATTCCATTACATTCATACACCACAACTTGTTCAGTCATTCCCCAATTGATGGGCATCCCCTCAGTTTCCAATTCTTTGCCACCACAAAAAGAGCTGCTTTAAATGTTTTTGTACATGGGGGTTCTTTTCCCTTTTATATGATCTCTTTCCCTACTGCTTTTTTAAGTCTAGAAATCAAACTCTAATTCAACCTTGATTTATAGTATTTGTCTGTTTCCAAGGTTTAAATGCTCACACTGAAAATTAGCTTTCGCAAGCCATTGGCTCATGGTCCATGATTGTATGGTTCTATACAATCATGCATGAAGTACGAGGGTCAATATTATTCAGTGTTAACTGTAGTCACTGTCATAGGTTTAGAACTGAAAGTGTCCCACACCATCATTTTGTAGACAAGGAAAAGAAGGCCTGGGCGAAGTCAAGTGACTAAACAAAGGCCATTCAGCTAACTAATAAGTGGTAGAGGAAGGATTTGAACCCAGATCATCTAGACTTTAACTCCTGCCTTTTTCCTACAGTACCAGTCAAGTAGACAGAGATGATAACAGATTCTGCCCTCAGGCCACCACTTTTAGCATTCCTATTTTATCATTTCAGATTTATCTTTCCCTAGTCTCCAACCATCAAACTCTCCACTCTGGCCAACCTCATTATCTTTCTGAATAGATTAACTTCACTCCAATCTCTGAGTCTTCAGGTGGTTATCCATAACTGCAGTGCCTTTTTCTATTTGTCCCCCTCTTCAATTCTAGCCCTCAAGTCTTTAAGTAGTCTTCTCTATTTACTTGGTTCCACACTGACCTTCTCTTCTAACTTTCAGTGTCTCTCACTTTGGCATTTGGCCTTCTTCTACTTTGCCATTGTTTTCAGTTGAATATCTAATCTTGTCCCCCTGCTCAGATTTTGGGCCCCTTTGGAGAATCTCCATCACTAGGAGGCTTTTTGTAACACAAACCCTTTATCAGAAACAATAAATGGTGTAGGGTAAAGAGGGTTGGCTTCAAAGTTAGAAGACTTGACTTATCTACCCCATTTTACCCTGACTGAGTCACTTACCCCTCTTGAAGCCTCAATCTTCTTCATGTGAAAATAAGGGCTAAAGGATTTCTAAGGTCCTTCCTTCTAGTTCTAAATTAGTGACTGTTTCTCAGTTGTGCATAGTGTTGAAGTACCCCAGCCTGGAGACAGGAAGGAAGCAGATGTACATATGAGGGTTCTTTCAGCTGTAATATATTGTGTTTCTATGACAGTATACTGCCTTATAAGTCTGGGCAGCTAGCAATATGCTGGACCTTCTATATTATCTTTAGTGTAATGAGGGCTGTTTCCAACATGTAGCATTGGGGTGTCATTGTGTGGCTCAAAGTGAAGCAGAATAGATATCTCCAGCACCTTCTCCTCCAACCTTTCTTCAAAGCATACTTGATTTCCTGCCAGGAGAGGAAGAAAGAGTTTGGGGCAGAAGCTTAGGCCCTCTGCTCTTCTAAGAGAGAATGGGTACTGGGCTAGAATTATATCTATCTGCTCTCTTAAATATTAGTCTGTGGCTTTCAGGTTCAAGCTAAGTTCTGATTGTTGTCTCATTACTTGAGGGGAACATGACCCCAAACTTTATATCCAAGGCTTGATTCCTTTCACACTGAATACCAATTCCACCTTGAACACATACACAATTATTAAAGAAATTAATTTGCCCAATTCCATAGCAAAAGAAAAGTCAGAGAAAGTACACACAGAAGAATATATGCCACATAATTCAGAGTGAAGGAGCTGTCCCATTGAAAGTAAGATAACTCAGCTCAATCAAAAGTAGGTCTCTGAAGTCTGTGATTTAGTAAGCATGGTGTAAAGACATAATGGAGACTACTAGCTCCTCTCCTGTTGGCTTCTTCCTGGTCTTTTCCTTAAGCAACCTGGAGTGTGGTTGGCATCTTTCAATCTTCTCTCTCAAAGGTGGAAGCCAGAAGAGCCTGAAACAACTGCAGAGCCCAAAGAGACTGAAGAAACTCAAAGCAGTTCCCAAGATTGGAAGAGAATAAAGCTCTGCTCTCACCAACTCCACCTGGACCCTCACCAGGCACAGGGGATCATCTCCACCAATGAGGAGATAGTTGGGTTACATTAGCAGGTTAGTTATTCTGTTTTCATTTTTCCTCCCTTGGGGCCCTAGATCATTCCAGCTTTAAAACTCTATCTTCATAAAGGAATTCCAGCAACTTCCAAGAGAAGGATATCTGAACTACTTCCACAGCTTTATAAAAATGAGACATCTGAAGCAGAGCAGTAAGACTTACAACCTTGGAATCATCCTGGACTCTTCGCTCTCCCACTTGCCAAGGCTTGTCTGTTTTATTTCTATCATATCGCTCACTTTACCCCCCATCTCCTCTTATACATCATCACTCTAGCTACTTAATTGTTTGCCCTCCCTTTGGTCTCCCCCTCTCCAAATCATCTTCCATGCAGCTGCCAAGTAGATATTTCTAAAACACAGATCTAACCATACCACTCTCCTAATAAAAAACTCATCAATGACTCCCTATTTCCTGTATGATAAAATACAAAATTCCTAACCTGGCATTTAAACCCTCCACAATGTGGGTTCCCTCTTATCTTTCCAATCCAAATTCATATTACTCAAGGAAAATCAACAAGCATTTATAAATTGCCTTGGGCACTGAGAGATCAGTGATTTTCTCAAGTTCCCATAGCCAGGTTTTCAATTGGTCAATCAACAAACAGTTATTAAGCACCTACTACGTGCCAGGCACTGTGCCTAAGCACTGGGGATATAAAGGCAAAAAGTCAATCTCTGCTCTCAAAAAGCTCACAGTCTAATGAGTTCAGCCTCATTAAACATTAAAACAACTACATGCATACATACATACATATGTATGTGCATATGTATATATAGATATGTAATGTGTGTATATATATACATATATATATTTAAATCAGAGAAAATCAACAAAGGTAACTTTGAAGAGACGAATTTCAGTTGAGTGATGACATCAGAAGTCAGATTGTAAAGGAATGAGCAGTGAAAGGAAGCAGCTATCATTAACTTTTTCTATCCTTAACCTTCTGGCTAAAAAAGAAAGGTAGATGTGGGACAATTGCTTGAAGCAATCTTTGTATCCAGTAATGGGTTTTTGTTGTTGTTTGTTTGTTTTTGGTTTTGTGGTTTTGGGTTTTGTTTATTTGTTTTTAGGATGATGGCATCCTGGGCATATCTGAAAACTGGAGGGAAGGAAACAGTTGATGGAGACCATCTCTTTTACAATAGTACTACTTCCATCCAACCCATCCTCCGTGCAGCTGCCAAATTGACATTCCTAAAGCACAGGTCTGACCAAGAAGTTTCATTGGTTCCCTAATGCTTCTAGGAACAAATATAAACTCTATTATATGACATTTAAAATCCTTCACAATCTGGACCCAACCTATCTTTCCAGAGTGATTTCACTTTATTCCTCTTCACGTGTCTATGTTCCAACCAAACTCACCTACCTATTCCCTGTACAAAACACTCCATCTCCCATCTCTCTCTGCCTTTCCATAGGCTTTCCTCCATGCCTGGAATGGTCTCAATCCTCAACTCTACCTCTTAGAACATCTGGTTCCATTCAGGGCTCATCTCAAGAGCTCGTTCCACGCAAAGAAATTACTTTGTACATAGTTTGTGCATATTTTGCATTGACTTATCTATCTATGTACATGTTGCTCACCTTCCCCCTAGCCCAGTAAAATATAATTTCATTGAGAGCAGATCTGTTTGTTATACTTGGGCTTGTTTTTTCTTTGTCTTTGAATCCTCAGTGGCTGGACAGTGCCTAACAGAAAAACATTTAATAAATGCTCATTGAGTGTAATTGAATTGAAACCAGAGAGGGCTTAGATTGGTAGATAGTAAAGTTTGGACTGTACTCATTAGGCAATAAGATGTTTTTAAAGGTTCTTAGAAAAGAACAGGGAAATCAATAGGATTAGAATTGTGCTTTAAGAAGAATTGTCTGGCATTGGTGAATAAAATTGGTTTGAGAAGGGAAATGGGAAGCCCAGTTAAAAGATTATTGAAATAGCCCAAGGCAAAGATAATAAGGGACTGAAATAGCATGGAAGAAATGAGACTGGAGAGGAGAGAAGGAAACTATAGGGCCTACAGAAACTGGCAACTGATTGGATGCCCCAAATGGTCCCCAAATATCCCTAAAATCTAGATGGTCTTCCTTAGAACATTTAGATTATTACATTGTAGGTTCTAAGATAATCTGATGAAGTTATATCCTATTTCTAAAGTTCCTGAATATCCCACACCAAGAGATGCTAGTTAAACAAGTATCCAAAGTCAATGTGTTTTTCTAGATTCCAGGTCCCTTGCAGCTCTTTCATGATCTTTATTGCACTTTCCCTCTCATGAATAGCAGTTACCAAAATTTCTGACCTCTCCCTTGATTTCCTGGCTTGCAAAATCAACACAGTGAACAGATTGGGCAATGCCAACAAATTTGAAGCTTTCTCTCAATGATAGTCATCATCATTTAATGGTTTTTCAGTTGTGTTCAACTGACTCTTCATGACCCCATTTGAAGTTTTCTTGACAGATACTGGAGTGGTTTGCCATTTCCTTCTCCAGCTCATTTTACAGTGAGAAAACTGAGGCAAACAGGGTTAAGTGACTTGCCCAGGGTACCATGGGCTATCTGTTGTCACATCATGTGCTCCCAGCTCCAGAACGCTGAGCTTGAACAGAACGATTTCACTTTGGAACTGAGTTGGCTTTAGCTATCAGAGGCACTACCTTTTCCTGACTTTGCCATCTATTTCCTCACCTTACAAGCAGAGGAACCTAAATCTGGAACTAGAAGCAGTTGGTAAGTGTTTAACAACCAGCTCTCTAAAAAATAAAAATGTACACATCATAAACATTTTCTGTGTCACTTGCTTAAGTCTGGACAGGCAATAAAATAATAAATTAAAGCCTGATTTATGAGTTTGTTGATTTCCAATATGTAAATAAATGCTTATGCTGAGAATTAAGCTGAGTTGTTTGAGCTAGCTCTGGCACACCCCTGGTTAGAAAGGAATTTAGATATCAATTAGTTCAGCCTCTTTATTTTGTAGATAAGGAAATTACCTAGTAGGGGTAAAGTGATTTGTCCAAGATCACAGAGGTAGTAAGTAAGTTACAGAGCCAGATTCTGAACAAAGATCTGTTGATTCCAAATACAGGATTCTTTCTACTACAGTACAACTGCCTCATCTCTTAGAAGCCATACCTTCCTTCTAAGTACTTCTCAGGTATGAAGTCCTATAAGTCCTCCCCTGTTACCTCCAATCCTTAATCTTTTCTCTCCTAAAATTACCTTGTATATTTAGTATTTCCTTATCAATGTATAGTGTTGTAGCTGCCCTCCTCTAATGGAACATAAATTCTTTGAGCATAGGGCAACTAGATGACACAGCACATAGAGTGCTGGGCCTAGAGTCAGGAAGACCTGAATTCAAATCTAGCCTTAAATACTGGCTATGTGACCTGGGGTAAGCCAATTAACTTTGGTTTGCTTCAATTTCCCCATCTACAAAATGTAAATAATAATAGCACCTACTTTTCAGGGTTATTGTAAGGATCAAATGAGATAATAATTTTAAAATGCTTAGCACAGTGCCTGGCACATATAAGTGTTACATAAATGTTAGTAGCTATTATTATTATTATTATTATTATTATTATTATTATCATTCGTTGTTATTGTTGTTGTTGTTATGTTTTTGTCTTTTCATTCCCAATGCCAGTACAGTGCCTGGCACACAATAGATACTTAAAAGGTTTATTGAATTGAGCTTAATTACTATTCTCAAGGACATAAACCTATTCCTTTAATTCCTCTACATTCTCACCTATAGAATCCTACTTCCCACATATTCTGAGGTCCCAAAAATCTTTCCAGAAAGTTTGGATTCCTTGGGTAATTGGAGGAAAAAAATGATTCCTAACCCAAATTACTCATTATTCTATATAGTAGGGGCTCTTAACCTGGAGTCCATGGACTTGTGTTTTATTTAAATGTTTTGATAACTGATTTCCTTTGGAAATCCTATGTCTTTTGTGCATTTAAAAGCATTATTTCAAGAAACATTCTCACCAGACTGCCTACAAGGCTCACGACCCAAAAAAAGGTGTCCTTGCTCCACAGGGGTGCCTTCTTACAGCACTCAGTGATATCAAAAGCCCTAGAACATAGTGTTTGAAAACATGCATAACCAAGAATTCAAAGAGAATTGGGTTCAAATCTGGCCTCTGAGAGCCACAAGTTCTATGACTCTAGGAAACTCACCTAACCTCTCAGACCCTTTCCTCATCTGAAAAACTGATATAACATTAGCTGTAATATCTCTGAGGGTTACTGTGAGGATCAAGTGAGATGATTTCGAAAAATTTAAGGCGATACAGAAATGTCACTATTAGTGCAAGGGAGAAATAGGAAATTCATCTCCTTCCTGCAAAATAAATGAAGCTCAAGGGTTGATGTTTCCATTTAAAATTAGTTTTGAAAGTCATTGTTTTGAATGTTCACCAGTTTACAACCCCATCTGGGGCAAGTGTATATATATATATAAAAAATACACACATGTATACACATATATACATACATATATATGTAATATATACATATATAATATACACATGTATCACATATATACATATATACATATATATATATATATCTTAAAAGCACTTATAATAAATGATTACTCATCCTGGGAAAGTGGGTACATGGTTTTTTTGCAAGTCTGCTCACAACATGTATGTTCCTAATATCAGCTTTCTCTCTTGAAATCTTATAGTAAAGCACACATGTCTACTATTGCCCATTGACAAGAATTTCTGTCTTCCTAAAGTTGAATTTACAGTCTTCTGAGAAAGGAAAATGTAAAGTCATAATTATTCCTATGATGACCTTCTTCAAAAAGCTTTAATAAATCAACAAACATTTATTAAGTATCTATTCTAGGCAAGATCTTGTGCTAGTCACTAGGAGTATAAAGGCAAAAATGAAACAGTCCCCACCTTCAAGAAGCTTATATTCTATTAGGGGAAACACCATGTGCACGAGTAAGTATATGCAAAACAAGCATTAAATAAATATTTATTTAATACTGGGGGGGGGGAGTGCCACTGGAATGGGGATATTAGCAGCTGGGAGGAATTAGTCAAAGTATTTCATTTGTGATGGGACAGAAAGAAGCCTGGCCTCAAGATCTGAGTTCAAATCCCAGTTTTGATATGATTTGGAGAAAGGAAAGCCTTGAGGTAAGGAGACCAGTTAGGAGACTTTTGTAATTGTCAAGAATGGATATTTTAGTCTTTGGGTCTCAGTTTTCTTCTCTTTAATGGTGGGCTAATACTTGGCTCACCCATCGGTAAGACTGTTGAAGAAAAGCAAGAGTGAGTGGGGACAGCACTGGACTTGCATTCAGAAGATGTAGATTTGAGTCTTGCCCCAGATATTAACTAGTTGTATAATCACAGACAACTTAATGAGGTTCAATATACAAAATATACTCCCTTTATACCTTTTAAAAAATCCATCATCTTCTCCATGAGAGGCAGTATGGTAGGATGTGGTACAGTATAGTGACCAGAACCCTAACCAGTTAAGGAAGACCTGGGTTAAAAAACCATCTCTAGAACTTTCTGGCTTTGTAACTAGGGCCAAGTCACTTCTACTTCTCTGAGTGGATGATAATCTGATAATCTAAAATGAGGATAATAAAATTTGTATCAGCAATGCCAAGGAGGCTGTGAAGAAAGCTCTTTGTGATTCCTAATGAATTTAGATTTTAATACAGATTTGTGAGCAATTCTCTCTGAGAAATAATGTTTTCAACAAGGACTCTCGCTCCATCATTTTCAGAGATGATGGTAAAGGTTAGTGCAACCTAGCCAGCTTGGGTTGGAGAGGGCATGAGAAGATGACCAAGACTAAAGTCAACAGGTTTGTGGGAGATAAGATAAAGGAGAGGAGCCATTCATCATCTTTCATCTGCCATTCCCTTCCCTTAATTAACTATTTTTAATAGTGAGTTGAATTATTATTTTTTAATAATTCAATATTTTTAATAATGACTTGAATTTTTTAATTCAACTCATGCTGAACTGTTGCTTAGGAATGTATTGGACTGTCAATGTTTGATAAGAAAACTGCCACTACTGTGAGTGCTTCAGCTACAGAGAAGGTGGCAGGCTTTTCCCATCCCCCAGAATGATTCCTAAACATGGGCTCGGTAATCCTAGGAGGAGCTAGTGAGAACAATGTTTTCATTTCCATGGGGTTATAGGATCTGGCATTAAAACCCCATTCTAGTTGAGGTAACACTTTTTAATAATAACAACAATAATAATAATCCCTTACATTCCCATAGCACTTGAGAATTCACAAAGTGCTTTTATGTACTTTTCTCACTTCATCCTCACAACAATCTTTTGAGATAGATAGAACTAAGATTAATTATCCCCATTTTACAGATGAGAAAAGCATCCTGGAGAGGAGAAGTGACCTGCCTTAGGTTACCAGAAGTCAGTGTGAAAAAGCAGTACTAAGAACCAGTTCTTGTCTTTCCATTCAGTGATCATGAACATTATAAGGGTTGTCGCTGTTGTTGTTGTCCTTGCTCTTAGGCAGCACAGCCTGGTGGATAAAAGGGATGGCTTTAGAGGCAGATAACCTAGGTGTCATCCTCAACCCTCTCACCTCCCATATCCAATCTGTTGCCAAGTCCTGTCAATTTTGTAACATCTTTTGCATATGCCACCCTCTCTCCTGTGATACCGCTACCACCCTAGTACAGAATTGCATCACCTTATGCCTATACTCTTGCAACAGCCTGCTAGTTAGTCTCCTTGGCTCAAGTCTTTCCCCACTCCAATCCATCCTCCATCCAGCCATCAAATTAATCACCCTCAAGGATAGATTTGACCAGGTTATCTTCCTCTTCAATAAATTCCAGTGACTCCTTATCACCTTCAGGATCAAATATAAAATCCTCTGGTTGGCATCCAAAGCCCTCCACTCCCCTTGGTCCTCCTCTTACCTTCTCAAGTCTTCTTATACCTTACTCCCATATACAACTCTGCGATGCATCACCTCACTTACATAACATAAAATTAGGAGGTTGAACTAGATGTCCTTTGGGATCCCTTCCAGCTCCATATCTGTGATCCTCTGAGCCTGTGAAGTGGCTGAATTTCTTCCCATCTTATAGATGAAGGCACTGATATGCTAAAAAGTTAAGTGGCTTGCTCACAGTCTCGCCCTAAAAATAAACAAAAACTGACTAATTCTTAGCCTACTACTGTCTCCTTGGACCACACTGCCTAAGGTTTGCACTCATCATTCTCCCATCTTCACTGGCAAACACAGCATCCTTTAAAGACACAGCCAGACCTTAAAATGAGAAGGAAGCTTTTTGTTTCCTCTATTTCTCTTTGTTTCTCGATAAATTGTGAAAATATGATTTTGTTTCCTTTGGCTATGAGTTGTTTGTTGCATTCTTAGTGATGTTCCAGTGGGGGCAGAGAGCACAAGCACTTTGGGAGAAGAAAAAAGTTCTAGAGCATTTGTCAACTTCTGATTCTCATAAAAGGCAAATGATTCACTGTGACCACAGTAGTTAAAGATGGAAAAGACCTATTAGATCATCCATCCATTTCCCCCACCAGGGTGGAATTGCTCCCTATAGTATAATCGCTGAGAATTGGTTCAATCTAGCATAAAGTGTCTTATGCAATGGAGTTCCACCACTTCATAGATGAGACTATTTCCCTAAAGCTGTTACAAAATATTTCTGGATACCCAGACTTCCCACTACACAGCTGTACCTAAGTGTTACAGGAATTGGTTAACAAAGTGAATGAGACACAAAGATGACAGTGACTTTGGTAGCAAGGGAAGAAATTCGGGAATAGCCAGGAAAATGTAGGAGGAAAAGCAAAGAAAATGTGGGAATAATTTTCTAAGAAATCAAGGTGACTTAATCCCAGCCATTACTGCCTCACTGTTGCTGTAAGTAGTAGGAGTAGTTTAGTGGCATGTGAGTGTTATGTATTTAACAGATTAAATGGTAGGGAGAAAAAATAAAATTCGTATCTATAGGTATTCAATTAGCAATTCTGGTGGCTTGAAAAGAACCTAGACAGACAACTAGTTTGTGTTCAATATAATTTCCATTTAAATACATGAAGAATGTCATGTAGTCACAAGATCATAGCCTTATAGCTAGAAAAATCTTGAAAATAATTTAGTCCAACCTCTTTAGTGCACAGGTAATGCATAGATTCTGTTTCGTTTATCATTCATTTAACAAGCATTTAATAAATGCCAATTTTTTTTTTGCCAGACACCATGCTAATCCCTAGTAACAGAGACAGAACCAAGACAGTCCCAGTCCTAAAGTAACATATTCTGTGGGGTTTGAGTGGGGAGTTACAGGCAGCATGTACACCAGTAAGTCAGTACAAAATATATCCAAAATGAATACAAGTTAATTGTAGTAGAAGAAGAGGCTCATGTGGCGTGTTACCTCATGTTAAGGAAGGAGTCTCCTAAAAGGTCAGAGTGGGTCAGAGTGGGTCAAGGATATTTATGCTTCAGGAAGTGATGGAATTCAACCTCCAAAGTCTCTTCTAGGTCTAAGATTCTGTAATTTGTTTATTCTATTTATTTTTTTTGGTATTTCTCAATCTAGCTAGACTACAGAGTATAAGAATCATATGGAGGAGAGATTAGATTAATATACTCTTATTTCATAGTACAGTACTAGGATCTGTTGGTAGAGGTTTAAAAAAAAGAAAGATTTTCACTTGATATAAGGAATAATTTCTCAATAATTAGAGCAGTCCAAAAATACAACAGACTCTCTTGTAAGGAAATGAATTCCTAAACACTAGAGTTATTCCAACATCAATTCCATTGAGTTGCAGAGCTGGAAGGGAGCTTGATGATCATTTAACTCAACCCCTTTTTTCTGTAGTTGATACTCCTTCCACCCTATCCCATGGTAGGACTTCGGTTCCTTATTCTTTCTGTTTCAACATGCTCCTCAGTAGAAGATTCTTCTTATGCAAGAGACATAATGTTAAGGAACTTTCAAATTATCAAATTCAGGAATTCTCAAACTTGGGGTTATCCAGGAGGCTACTGTCAAAGCTAAATTTGCCCAGAATATCTCCACTCTCTGACTAGAGGCTAGATTCTGGTCTTATCCTGCCCACCCTCCTCCACATAAGAGGTTGGGGCTCAAGAACAACGTCCTTGATCTTTTTCTCTTAGTTTGCATACAGGCATATATCTACCCCTGTCTTGGCCTTACACTCTAAATTGCCATTATTGCTCGGGAAGAAACACCCTTCCATCTTCTACTACCAGCACACCTTCTCTTCAGTTGAAAAGGAACAAGATAAAAAGGGAATTCTGGAGAGCAAGAAATTGAGGTCACGTCTGCTTCATTCAGTTTTACTGAGAGGGCAGTCCCTGAGTCTCAGACACTGGGAACCAATCAGAAGAGTTCCATGTGTCTATCTTCATGTTTGGGAACTCATCAAAATGACCAAGCCTCCCAGAATATTTCTATCAATATGCCATATGTTATTTGACCTACAGATTAACCAAGATGCATTAGATAAAATAATTATTTAAATCTCTTTAAGCATTTTCAATGTATTTATTCTCAAGTCAACATGTTTTTACCACCACTTACTACATACAAGACACAATGCTAAATAATTGAAGATTCAAAGAAAGGCAAAAACAATCCCTATTCTCAAGGAGCTCATGATCTAATGGGAGAGACACCATGAAATCAACACTATACCAATAATATAATATGCAGCATAAATTGGAGATAGTCTCAAAGGGAAGACATGAATTAAAGAGCATCAGGAAAGGTTTCTTGCAGAAGATGAGACTTTAGCTAAGACTTGGAAGAAATCCAGGAAGCCAGGATATGGAGATGAGGAGGAAGATCATTCCATTCCCGGGGAATAGCCAGTGAAAATGCTATTAGTTAGGAGTTAGGAGTTAAGAGATGTAGTGTCTTCAGCAAAGAATAGCAAGGAATAACAAGGAAGTCAATGTCACTCAAAAATTGAGTATGTGGAGGAGAGCAAAGCATATAAAAGAAGCAGAAAATTATATAGGATTGTCACCGTAGGTATTCCAGCCTAAAAGTTTTAGGGAGCTGGTGTCTGTCCATGTATTAGAAACTGGCTGGGGGTCCACATATAAAAGGAAATACTCTGGGTCCAGCTGGGTGGAGGTGTCTACAGGGTACCTTAGGGATCTATAGTCAGTCTGGTCTCATTTACTATCTCTATTAATGATCAGGAAAAGGGTGTAGCCTAGGCTTTAATGAAATTCACAGATGCTAGAAACATATCGTAAACAGCAAGGGGTGTGGATGTTTGGGAAAGGGGGTAAGGATGAGGAGGGAAAGAGAAATCTTCACAAAGAGCTAGAAGAAAAATAGACACATTCACACACATACATACATATTCATGTACACATACATATATATACATACATACATACTCATACACACATATAGTCACATTCAAACATATAGGCACCCTGATGGACTGGATGGAAAATCACAAACAATGCCATCTCAGGGTAGAATAATTAGAAACCTAGATGTGAAAGACAATTGAGGCACCAGAAAAGTATCAATCACCAAAACCGAAGAATTGGAGAAAACCAGATACATGCAGTTCATTCAAAAAATCAAAATGACAATAACTGGAAAATGTCAAAGCAGCAAGATATCCACCCTCCAGTCAGGAAGCAGTCATCTGAGGCTAACTCTGTTTAAGACCCTCTGCTTATCACTGGAGTTATAAAGCGGATAGCGCAGATTAAGGGCATAACCCCATGTACTGAGACTACATATGAGGGACCATGTATTGACTTTAGTGGTTTAACATTTTTATTTTCAATGAACCAAATGTTGCTGAAAATGTCAAACAGGCTATGTGTGGTTTCACCTACAGGTGATCATAGTTCCTAGAGAGGCTGAGGTTAGTGGATCACTTGGGCTCAGGAGTTCTGAGTTGCAATATGTTAAGCCAATCAGGCGTCCTTTCTAAGTCCAGCACCAATATGATGAGCTCCAGGGAGCAGAGGGCCAGCAGGCTGCCTAAGACAGAGCAAACAGAATAGGTCACAGATCCCATGCTAATCAGCAGTAGGATTAGGCCTGTGAGTGGCCACTACACTTCCAGCCTGGATGAGATAAGGAAACTGGATCTCAAAAATAATCATAATAATTAATTAGATGGATAAATAGATAAATTAATTAGATAAATAAACAATAAAAGGCTGGAACAAAGGAGGTAGATAATCAACCCCAACCCAAAATGAGCTAAAAGACAGCTTCAAAGAAAGGTCAAAGCAAGAATGATTAAGTGGGCAAAGGGCTGATTAAGAAAGATGAAAATGTGTATAACTCAGTCAGAGATGAATCTAATTATCTCAGCTACCCACTACCAGGAATGTTCTGAGGTCCATTTTAGGGGCAGTCTAGTATAGTCAAAAGAGCACTAACCTGGGAGTAGACATCTCTGGTCTAAGATCCTTCATTTTCTACGTGACCTTCAGCAAGAACCTTCTCTTGTAATCAGTCCCTTTACCTGGAAAAGTTGGGGATTGGCCTCAGAGATTTCCAAGGTCCTTCCTCTACAATTCTACAAAAAAAGGCCAGTATAGATTTTGACTGGGGCAAAGATCTTGTGCTCAAGGTATGCCTGAATCACATCCTGTTCTTGCAGGCCTTTGAGAGCTTCTAATCACATTCCTGAGTTCAGCAGGACACATGGAGGAGACTATTCATCAGGTAGGAGAGTGTGGCTGCCAGTGGTGAACCCAAAGCTGCATTTTTTTTTCAAGTATCCTATGTGAAAATCTATCACCAGGACTTGAGGTGGCAAGAGAGGAGAACTGAAAATTTGACCACGCTCTACCACCACACACTACACACTCATGAATGGCTTAGAACTTTGGGGAAGAGGAAGAACAAAAAGAGAAGGAAGGGGAAGAGAAAGTGAAGGATCTCTGTGGAGGAGGGGAAAGTAGGAGAGAGAAGGTAGGAAGGTTGTTTCTAACTTGGTTCCTGGGTCTGCATTAAGAGAGGATCTTTACACAGAATCTCAGAGCTACACATGACTTCAGAGGACAGCTAATCAAACCCATACAGGAACAGGAGTCCTCTCCACAGACATACCCAATGAGCAGTTGTCTAACCTCTGCTTGAGAAGCTCCAATGAGGGGGAATTTACTACCCCCTCAAGGCAAACCATTCCACTTTGAGACAGGTCTCAATGCTGACAAGATGGAGTCATCATTTCTTTCCCTTCCACTTCCATCTCACAGCATTTCAAGCCTCCCAAAAAATACTGTTCCACTAAGTTCTCTTCCACCTCCTCTCTTGCCATATCTGATGGGGTATAAAGGGAGTTGAAATACTTAAAAGGACAATGGCTTCCTTCTACCTAGGCAGGAAGAGGGGATCACACACACAGATAACATGAAACAAACAGAAATGGGATGTTTGACATCAGAAAACTCTTTTGGATGGTAAGAGCAGGTTCCCAGGAGAAATAGCGGGAGCCCCAATCCCTGACGCACTAAAAACTAGTCTAGACAAAGGACTTGAAAGAATATTGTCAGGAACTGTTCCTGCACTAACAAGAGATCGGCCTAGAGGACCTAACAAGTCTTTTCCATCTCCACTTGCTATGAATCTGTGTACTTTGTTTCTCCTTAGTCATCGTTTGGGTGAGTTTTTCATACTTAGGCTTACTCTTTCTCATCTGTCCTCATAAATCAATCCCTTCAGTCCCCTAATCAAAGCCATCTTTGCAAATGAAATTGTAGCTGGGTGTTTAACAAATGAGACATTCCTCATACCCCGCCCATCCCCCCCACCCCACTGACTGACAGAGAAAGAAGGTGGGATAGATGCCTGCCCCATTTCAGCAAATGTGCTCAGAGAGCCAAATGCTTAAGTAGTTTCTGGCACAGCTAGTGTTAGGAGATCCAATCATAGGTTGGGGTTTGTTTCATGTTTTGTCCTCCCCTCCCCCCAAATTGCAAAAACAACCTGCAGCACTACTCATTGTACCTCTTCTCCTCTGTTTCCCTAAAATGACAAATGAGCAGTCATTTCTACCGCCCTTTTCTCCTCCTTTACAAAGGAGGACACTGAGGCATGGATATAGAGAGAGACTTCACATTTATCCCCATGCCCATGGCTGATCCATTTAGCCTTGAGCGCTATAGACTGCCAACAATGCATTTGGTCTGTCAGGCCATCATCATCACTGCCAAATCCTATTTATTCAGTGGCCTCACGCCCAGGGCACTGCCTCCTCCTTTGGGGTCACAATAATATTTACAGAACAGCAAAGAGGCTATGTGGTATTACACTATTAGGCACTGGGGAGAATTAACCACAAAGAGATAGAACTCCCCCCACCTCTCCCTCCCCACCAAGGACTTATATTTGAGAAGTCTTAGGGATTTCTCTGTTCTGTTCAATTCTCACAACTGCCCTGAAGCTTTATTGTCAACAGTATGTTATAATGCTCCAGGTTCTAGTGCTTGAAGTAAAACAATGTATGAAATTGGCAAGCTGGCAGGTCCATGCTGGTCCTGCCCATAGGAAGAGACCGCCCAGAGAAGGGAAAGGATACTTCCTACGGAGGGAAGCTTTCAAAGGGGTGACTCAGCATCAGAGAAGACACAGGACCAACACTGAGATGTCAGCCTTCCAACACTTGACTGAGTAAACTGTGGGGAAACATAGGTTTTTGAGTAAAGGAGTGACATGGCCAGAACAGTATAATAAGAAGCCTCTCAGTTGTGCTGTGAAAAGCAGGACTAATCTTTCAAAGGGGGATTTGGTGATAAGGTCATGCTGAGTTGGATAGTGCAGGGACTGCACTGACACTAAGTCAATCAACCCATTTTTCTTAAGAATTCCCTTTTTTTTGACAGAAAGCCCCATTCATATTAAAAAGACAGACTGTCTAAAAGTGTCTTCTGATTAAGTTGAAGTAAACTGAAACATTAAAGTCACATTTCAGATCATAGTATAGAATGAGAGCCAGAAATGAACTTGGAGGTCATCTGACCTAACCCCTTCAGTTTACAAATGGAGAAACTGAGCCTCAGAGAGACAGCACAACTTTCGAGGGGTCACAGAGATGACAGAGCCAAGATTCAAATCCCATTGAATTCTCAGACTCTGTTAATAAACCCAGCCAAAGGCAAGCAGAGCAGTAAGTTTATCACTCAGCTTTCAAAGTCTCCTTTTTCACCTGCTCACAAACCACAGATGACTCCTTTTTTACAGATGTGGGCACTGAGGCAAAGGATCAGGGCCTAATGTGACACATCTCTACCCCTTGTCCCATTACCACCACGAGGAAGCTCTGGAAGAGAAGGCCAGGGGAATCAGCCAGATGAGTGGGTCTTGGGTGTGACTGTGGCTTAGCAGCCTGCCCTGTGAAAGTCAAGCTGCTTATTAAACATAGACCCACTGAATGAGTCTATACCTGGCCCCCTCTGATCACTACTCAAGAAGATTTCAAATCTTCAAATTTCCATCATAAATTTGAGGAACCCGATCTTTGCACCAGAGCAGCTGATGGTATAAAAGGCATTAATTTTTTTTTCTAAAGATAAAATGAGCCAAGGAGTTTCCTGTTGATTTCCTTCCCTTTTTTTTTTTAAATGTCTCTCCAGGCCAGACTTGCCTAAAAATCACTTGTTTTTCAGTCTTTGCCTGATATGTCCCTCCTCTGGATCTCCAGCCCTACATATTTTTCTGTCAAAATGAATCCCTGGACACAGTGAGCTCTTTCTGTTTCTGTGTAATAGCTGCACACTCCCATGTCTCCCTGATTGATTTGGCAACCTGCTCCCACCAACCACCATACACACACACACACACACACACACACACACACACACACGCACACACACACACACACACACAACACACGCTGTCTTCAAAATTCCCAATTTCATCACCTTCGTGGGATTTAGGGAAAGGGGAGGCACACTTCAGGGAATTTCCTGACTTAACAGTGCTGTTTTGGAACAAAAATGAAAACAGGCACCACGGAGCAAAACTCCCTAACTCCTTTTCCTATCTCCTTTCTCTGATTCTCTCATTTCTCTCCTCCATAGCTCTTCTCTGCATACTCTCTCCTTTCACTCACCCCCAGGGGCATACTGGGAAATGTTTAACAGTGAAAATAAAAATGTGCTGTGATGTACTTTTAAATTTAATCTGAATTACTAACATGTTTTTCATCACTTTCTTAAGTCTACCTGATTTTTAAGAAACAAAAAAAACCCCCAATATATCAAGCCCTTATTTGTAGTATATGCAGATTTCTGACATATTCACACTAAACATTTAACAACCGGCTCTCCAACTAGTAAGAGATGACTTCAGCACATCTTTGTGCCTGACTCCTCTCATTTTGCCCACAAATACAATGTCTTACTCATCCAAGTATTTCTACTACAGCCCTACCAGCCACATCTACTTGGCTGAGCCTAAAACAGAGGATTAGATGAGAAAAGTGGCAATTCCTAAGGAAGACAAAGTTGTACCGAGGAAGCTCATGCCATTTAGATGATTGGGGTGGTGTATCCTGATTACCAGGAAAGGGATTAGGTGAATTCTTCTTCCATACCTTTGCATATGTTGTGTCCCTATGTCTGGATTGCAATATTTACTTACTCTTGCCATACAATAGATACTTGAACTTTCTTCACAGCTAAGTTTCTACCTCTTACTCTAGGCCTTTCCTGATTCCTACTCTACCCCATCCCCATTTTAGCCCTCTCTCCTTCTTGAAATTTGTGTTACTTTGTATACACTCGGTATTTATTATCTGTGTGTATATCATATCACACTGTAGCCCCTCTCAGTAAAATGTAAGCTCTTTAAGGGCAGGAATTATTTTGGTTTTGCATCCCTAGAACTAAGCATAGCGAATTACTAAATACTTAGTAAATATTTATTCATCTAAGTTGAATTGAACTGTGGGATGGATTAAGAAGGAGGAGGGGACCAAGAGACAACAGAAGGGCACTATCATACCACTGTAGCCAGAAACATGGCCCTTGTGGGGAGAGATGATAAACACTGGGTGGCCTGTGGTAGAGACTGGAGGGGTTGACTCACTCCTGCAGCATGCTTGGCCACCAAAAATATATTTTCTGTAGAATCAAGGGCTATCTCTGAATTGTTTCAATCTCTTGCTCTATGATAAAAGGAATACTTATACTGAACTTTTTCCTTTTTCCTAACTGGTATATGTAATAGTCTTTACTTTTCTCAGAGAAGCCAATATGGAAAAAACAAAGCATTATTCTGGTCATATAACTGCTCTCCTAGGCATTTATGAATCACCTAGAAAAGTATCTCCATCAAGAAGTCTAACTCCTTCTAAAGTACTTTCTAGATCTAAAATCTTCTCTAGATGAAGAAAATGCTTGCCAAAATCCCTTGGTTACTACACAGCCACAATTGGAACCCAGGTCTACCAACTTCATCTAATACACTTCATACTCAGCCTCATTGTCTTTCCCTGTATTAGGGTAGATTAGCAAAAGATGTGAAAACTCAGGTATGAAAATGAGGGAAAGCGATACATATTGGTGTCCTACCTACTTCACAGTGTCTTTCCTGCCCACCTCTAGCACCTCAGAACTACAGCTCAATTATTCTTCCTAGGCTGACTCCCAGCAGCTGGCATAGAATCAATCACAGAACAAAAGCTGGACAGGGCCTCAGAAGTCATCCAGCTCAATTCTCTCACTGTATAGTCGAGAAGTTAAATATATGTTATGACCCAAAATGATACAGCTAGGAGGGAGCAGAGCTGGGTTTGAGCGCAGAATCTACACCTCAAAGTTCTATGCTTTTTCCATTGTGCCACATTTCTTACCATAGCTCTCCCCAATTCAATAACTATTTGCTGTTTACTTGTGCTCAAGACTTTGTCTCAGAATTTGAGAAAACGAAGACCCTACTCTCAGCAGCTTATAATCTAATAGACAAAAATATACAATGAGATCCAGGGAAAGTGAAATTATTAGTGGAAAGAGAACTGGCTTTGGAGCCTGAGGACCTAGGTCAGGACTTTGGGCAAGTCATTTGACTTCTATGAACATCAGTTTCATCATCTGTAAAAGCATGTACTTACCTTGGGGGGTTGCTGTTAGTACTGAACAAGATATTAGGCATAAAGCATTTATGAACCATTATTTTTATGCACCATTAAAATAAGTGTCAGCCATTACTTAAAGTAAATGGCAAGTTTCTTCATCTCAATGGGATTCAGTGGTTCCATCTACAGTAACTACCAACATTTAGATAGCACTTTCCTTATAACAGTCCTGTGAAGCAGATAGTTCAATTATTTTTATTTTCCCCCTTTACATATGAGGAAATGAAAGCTCTAAAAGGGAAGCATCTTACCAGTGGTCATATGACTAGTGTCTGAGGTGGGATTTGAATCCAGATCTCCTGACTCCAAGAATAAAATTATCTCCATCATGCCACCCTCATGTGAAAATGAAGGGTTGGCCTGGATTATCTCTAAGGCTTTTTTTTTTTCTGCCCAGCTGCCTCTGAGCTTCACAAAGGCTGAGTACAGGAAGAGAAGGGAGGGCTGCCAAACCCAGAGCTGGCACTATGCATACTATGCATTCCCAGCCACATTTACCTCCTGCTCAACCTTTGGATACTCTGACTATTTATTACAGTGTTGATCAAAGAATAGACACTAAACTGGTCCCTGAACTTCTCCCCAGCTCCCTACCTCTCACCCTTGCTCCAGTATACAATATTTCCAATACCTCTGGTCTGGCTGAGAATCAAGGAGAGATGTTATGTTGAAAGCTAACCATGAGTCAAGAGACCTGGTTCTAGTCTTGGTTCTGCAACTAATTAACTGTGCTGGTTGCCATAAATACTTTTTTTTTAGAAACAGGTGAGGCAGAAGTCAAAAGCAAATAAGTAGCTGTGTGACTGAACCAGCCACCTCATCTCTCTCGCTCCTGATTTCCTCAGGTGGGCTAAATCCAAGAAATCTTGGAAATCTTGGAATAAGAAATCTTATTCTAAAAGTGTATGATACTATGATTTTGAATGTACTGTTCCCAGGGCATCAGTAGCCAGCACGGCCTCTCTTCATTCCATAAATATGGGCTAGGGAGCCTCTTGTCCCAACCCCAAAACCATCAGTGCCAGCACATCATACCTTTCGCCATTTCAAATAGCTACCAAATGTGCTACCTGGTCTCTCTCAGTATTTGAGAATTGATTTTCTGGTTTGCCTCAGTGATGGGCTTGTGCCACATGAGCTCCTGCTCAAACTTGGCTAAATGACAAGTGAATTTTTCTTTGGGGTGTGTTGACTTCTTTGTTTTCCATCGACATTCTGAAGAGCTGGTTTCTGTTCAGCTCCACTAGACTCCCAGCCATGAGTATTAGCATGAGGCCAAAATCTCTGGGCCACTAAGGAAAGATAGTGACTAGACAAGAAATTTGTTAAGTGGTAATTGTCTCCTCTGGTTTTACAATCAGAAGACATGAATTTTAGTCCTGATTCTGTAGTATACTAGTTATGTGACACTGAGCAATTCACTCAACTCTCCTAGTCTCAGTTTCCTTGCCTGTAAAATGGGGACATTAAAATGTTACCATCTGTTTCAGAGATGAGAAACATGCTCATCAAATCACGAAGCACTGAAAAATGTGATCTATTACGTTCTTGCACTCACAAAATCATAGGATGGAAAGCTGGGAGCAGCCTTAGAGATTTACTAGTCCAACCCCTTCCTTTGATGATTAGGAAAACAAAGCCCTATGTGCCCATTGTCACACAGGCAGTAAATAATGGCATGCTCAAGAGAATTCTGTAGCCAGATCAGCCCCACTCAAAGTTCCATGGAAATATGACAGTCCCTGTTGATTTTAATCAATGCAGACTATCAAAAGTGGATTTGGGTACTTGGATCATCCAGACTGATGGTTTATATTAACTAGGTCAATGCCAGATCTCTGCTTGCTCAACCTTTGGGTATTTGTTACGGGGAGATGCCTGTGTTTTCTAAACTTGCTGTCACAGGGAGGAACAAGAAGCAGGTAGAGAGGGGGGAGGGGAAGATTCTGATTATTGTGAAATAGTGAAAATGTTGGCAACTCAAATCTTTTCTCCATCCCTGGAAAACTACCCTTCAGTTCTCTGGAAACATTTGACAACTGGGTTTCGAATCCAAAGATTTGGGTTCGAAACCCAGCTCCCTAGCCCGTGTTGTGACCTAAGGGAACAAGTCCCTTCCCCTCTCTCGAGCTCAGTTTCTACATCTGTAAAATGAGGGCATCAAATTATATGGTGTCTGAGGTCTCTTCCATCTCTAAAACCCAATGATACCATGATCTCACCTGCACGTTTGTGGAAGATGCTTGTCATTATCCACAGAATGTAGTTTTGATGTATGAAGAGTTGAGTTAGTACAGATAAGTTGAGCCGACGAGGATAAGATCCTCATTAATCCATTCACATACCTAATAAGAAAAGCAGTGGAATAGGATTGCTCTCTTTTGAGTCACAATTCAGACAAGGCACAGAAAGGTGAGGCAATTAATCCAAAGACACACAGCAAGTCAAAGGCAGAGCTGGAGGAGAACCTGCTAACTTGATTTTTTTTAACCAAATTTCCCTCTTGCCTGGAAGAGTTTTTTTCCCCATTTTCTGTAGTAAGTGGTTGTGTATGTGTTTTAGTTTTATTAAACATTTGCTCCCATAAAGCAGGCTAGGCAGAAACAGCTGTAGTGATTAACTGGGTGGCTGTGTGACATGTTACTGGGAAAACATGCCTGCCTCGTGAAGTATTCCCGTCAGAAATGTCCAGATTCTTTCAAGGATTTTTTCCCCTTCTCTTTTTGTGAGATGGTTGTTGGTTGCTGCGTCTTGTTTATTTCCAGTTGCTCCACTTGTTTTCAAATCATTCCAGTGTGTGGTTTCCAAGCAGGGGGAGAATGGAAGGAAAAGGGGGCATTTGAGAAGAGAAAGCTGCTCCCCCATACTTAAAAAACGTTATTTTGGAAGCTTCCGGGTGGGGGTGGAGAGGGGACAACAAAGAGGGGAGAGTGAGTTGGAATCACCCATGAGTCTAACTGCTGTTAGTTGGTTTTTCCAGAAACAGAAAAAGTAGCAAAAGAAAAAGGAAAGATGAGTGGAGAGAGGGGAGAGAAGGGAAGAGAGAGGAGAAAAGAAAGGAGAAAGAGAGGAAAGAAAGAGAAAGGAGACGAGCAGAGAGGAGAAAGGAGAGGAGAGGAGAAACTTAGACTGCCACGGACTTTGCTTCCTACCATTGAGAAAGGAGCCAGTTTTTCACAGCTGGCTCTGGGCTCAGGAGCTTTTAAGGGTTTCTAATCTTGGAAGGCTGTCTGACATCACCCCGTTTCTTGTCGGCTGATGTTTCGTACAAGCCTCTCATTTCCTTAGTGTTTTCAGAGCCACCAATTATTGCAACAATCTTGTGTTTATGTTGTTACCTCCCCCTCTTCCCCTACCCCCCCTTTTCTGCCTTTTTGGCTGGCCTCCTGAGAGCTTTTGCCTTCCCTGGGACGCACCAGTGCCGAGGGGAGTAAGCTGGACCAAGTATTTACAAAAGGGAGTGAGAGAGCAAGAGGGAGAGGTTCCCTTCCCCCCCCCAATTTTTTTTCATTGACTTCAGCATCATGTGATCAGGAAGCCTGGACTCTTTCCATTTCCCCTCCCGACTAAAGGGAAACATTGTGTAGCTGTTGCTTCTGCCACTGGTGGGATGGCCTTTCGCAGCATTACGTAGGAAGATAAAAATAACCGGCATATTTAAGGCCGGCTGTGGAATCCCAGCGCAGACCCAGTGCGTCTGGTCAGTTCACGGAGCGCAGCAAGCGCCTCGGCGGGCTCTGCTCTCGCCCGGCTCTGCTCTCGCCCAGTCCCCACACACCACGCACTCGCACACGCACACGCACACGCACACGCACACCCACACGCATAGGCCACGGCTTCTCAGCTGCTGCCATGTGCCTGCTGGGATGCCCCTGGGTGAACTTTCTGAGATGCAGCTCCCTTCCCCAACCTTTCCCTGAAGGAATATTTAACCAGTTAGGTCAGGGCAGTGATTTCAGGAAGGGGGGGGGGTGGCGGCAAATCGCTTGTCTTAAGAATTGGGGCGCCCAGGATTCTTTACAGAGATGGGGAGGGGGCGGGGACAAGACACTCAAATTAATTGACGCCCAAGGCTCATTCAAGGGACCAACTTGATCTTCTGCATATGACATGCCCCCTAGAGAACGAAGGAAGAATTTGGATGGAGTGCAATGGGAAAGAAGAAAACGAGCCAGAGAGCTGACTTGCGTTCATCATCTGCGCTATTGTATTCGGCTTCGGTTTGGAGAACTCAGCAAATCTAGGGGCCCTACCCCGGGAACCCTAAGAAGCTGTACTCTTCATATTCTCCTTTAGCGCGCGCGCACACACACACAACACACACACACACACGTTCATACACAAAAACGAACATGTACCCTGCCCCCTCCCCTCAAAACAGAATTTTAAAAAGGAAAAGAAATTTGGAAAGGAGAGAGAGGTTTCCTGCATTTTCTTTCTTTTTTTTCACACCACTCCTGGCCACGGAAAGGCAGTGAAACACAATGAATTTTTTGTTTGTCATCAAAACTCCAACGCAGCTCATTGCATGCTAGGTGAAAAGCAGCTTTTTTTTCTTTTCCTTCTGGGGACCATTAGCTTTATTTTAAGACTCGACTTGGGTTCCCCAGTGTTGTGCACTACAGACCTCGACTTTATAAGCAGTTCCATAACTACAGACCTGCGTGGTTTGCCAGGTCTCTAAAATTAACTCCAGGTTTGAGGATAAAAACACAAACATACCATCCTGTGTTAACAGAGATACCTATACAGGTCAGACTCCTACTAAGAGAAAGCTAAGAAGGAGCAGGCAGGCAGGAACTCAAAAGACACCACAGAACCCAAGAGAATGGAAACTAAGCGGTGGGTCTGGCCCTGCCAGGCCCCCAAGCTAAGAGCTATCAATCTTTGGGGTGAAAACAGCCACTGATATTGAAACAATCATTTTACCCACCGAAAACCACCTTTCATTTGCTATTCCTCTCCAAGTGAAAATAACTTCAAACTAAAGCAATGTGGGGTGCTTTTAGTTAACCAATGAAGATGCAAGGTTTCTATTGCTTGGGGACAAGGACAGTTGTAAACTTGTAATTAGCAATAAGAGATGTTCCAAGCTTCAGATAGTTACTGTTAACAACAGTAATTCTCTCTTTTACTTGCATGTTTGTCTCCAAAAAGCTAAAAATGTTGATAATAATTCAATTTAATTCAACAAACATTTGTTTGCTTAGGGCATGGAAATGAAAAGAGAAAAAAAAAACCCACACAAGACATAAGGTCCAACCCTCATGGAGTGTAACTATCGGAAGAGATATAGAATGATATATTGATGAGTCAGCGGTATTAATCTAAAGCTTAAAACATTTTAATAAATGATAGAAAGAATCTAAACAGGTTCACAGGCAACAGGGAATGAACCAGAAGGGAGAAATTTAAGATCAAAAAGAGAAAGAAAATGAACAGTGCTTTTCTATGAATATCTAACCTTTTTGTTATTAGGTAGATGGTAAATACTGTCACAATTCACACCTTAGTCTCTTCAACAGAGAAACACTGTGACTAACAAGGGAAGACCTGACTACTGGCACCCTTCTTGCCTCTTCACTAGTGAGAACAAGTAACAAAACTGGACCACAGCAAGACAAAGGAACAGGATTGACAGTTCGTGTTTCTTTTGGTGTGGAGGTGGAGGTGGGGGTAGGGAGGGTCAGTCAGTTAATATAGTTTCTAAGGGATCTCTGGCCTGTTTAAACAAAGTGTTTCATAAGGTGAAGTTTGGTGTCTCAAGGATCAGGAAGCCTGTGTAGGGAGACACGATTACCAGGGGATGTAGGAATACTTTGGGAATAGATATTTTGGGTATCATTCCAGGGTAAAGACAGAAATCTGGGGAACAAATAATAGTAAAGAGTCAGATTTAGGGGCTTGAAAGAGTGGGTTATGTGGCATTTTATCAGATAGCTCTTGAAGTCAGCATGAAAGAAAAAACACTTTTTTTCTATTTTCCCATTATTCTCTTTGTGTTCCCCATTCTCACCACCACCACCAAGACAAAGGTCTTGTCTTGTTCTCTTCTGTTTCCCTCACAGTGCCCATCATAGTTTTTTGAATATAATAGATACTCAAGAGATATTCAATTTTAACTGAACTGATTAGATGGACAATAAGCATTAATTAAACACTTATTATGTGCCAGGCCCTATGCTAATCTGGGGATACAAATATAAGTAAAAATAAAGATAGGCCTTGCTCTCAAGGAGCTTACCTATGAATGGGGTTGGGAGTGGAGAGAAGATTTAAAGGGGAGCTAAAACGACTGAGGGGAATATATCTGTGTGAGGACATGGTGGCAAAATTTGGAGTCAGAAGCATAGCTGGGAAGGGAAAGAAACTTGGACAGCCCGGGTCTATCCCTAAACTGGAGGTCTCCTGAAGGAATTCACTAATGGGAGAAAGAGCCTGGCATAGTGGCAGAATGTTCCAGGCTAAGAAATATTCCAGGGTAGGAAGGCCCCAAATGCAGAAGGATCTTCCAAGGTGAGGAGGCAACTCAGTAATGGAAGCAATGCCTAGAGTCAGATGAGTATAAGTTAAAAAGAGATAAATTTGTGTTTGATGTCTTAAAATAAGTTCTTAGTAGCCAAGATTCTATAAGAGTCTAAGGTATACTTAAACCAGTTGGTATGGAAAAAGCACTGGATTTGTAGCTATAAGATTTGGGTCTGAGAGAATGTTGTTCAAATCCCAGCTATAACCTTAAAGAGCAAATAATTTCCCTTATTGGGCCCTCAGTTTCCTCATTTGTAAAATGAGTTGATTAGACCAGATGAACTTTAAGGTCTGTTTCTACATAGATGTATAAATTTTCTAGTGTCCATCACTTGCAGAAAGGTTGTCTTCCAAAAAGGGAGTTTGTGAAAATAAATTATTACCCAAGACCTCCATGAGGAAAAGATGGAAGACTAGTCAGCTTTCTCTGACTAACCTTTCCTTTATTCTGAATTAATTCAATACTAATGCATATTCGCTGTTCTGTTCTTCCTTGGATCTACTCACAGGGCTCCTTGTAATTATTCTCTAGCCATTTCCCATTTATATGTCTCGTCCCTATGAAGCACACTATAACCCCTAGGATATCAGAGACAATATCCTACCTTCCCTCTTTATCTTCAATAACATTTCTTAGGATGCTAGGAGTCCAATATATCTCCAGGAGATCATCAGACCCTAAAGGCAGACCAGATCTGGCCAGGCTAAGTTGACCCTTGTTCGTGTTGAGACAACAAACAGCCAGATTCCTCCTCCTTTATCCCCATAGTGGGACATGAAGCTTTCTATCCTGTATCTAACAGTTCACACAGTGCCACTGGGGGACCATCTGCTCTCATTGCCCGCCCTTTCTCTTTGTTATTGCTCACTTCCTTCTTCCTGTCCATCTAGTCACTTAAACAGTAATCATGAAGCCCAAGCATCTGTATAAGATATCTTCAAATGAATACTTCAGATGTGTGACTAAGGGAGGCTAAGTATCTATCCACCTGCCTACATCCATCCTGGCACGGGGTTTCAGCCTAATGATCTGTATATTTCATTGATAGATAAGAGTTGTTCTTATTGCAAAATGGTTTTTATTAAACCTGCCAAAATGGAAAAATAATGTTTGTCTTCAATGTGTTGTTAAAGGTAGTTTTCAAACAACCAGGGAATCTTTGAATTAGAAAGAACCTCAGAGACATCACCTAGTCCAATCCTCTTGGGTTACAGATGAGAAAACTGAAGTTAAATTACATACCCAAAGTTACATTATATGTTAATGGGAGAGCCAGGACTGGAACCCAATCATCTGACACTAAGTCCAATGAGAATTAATACCATCCAGTACATAATTTAATGCTAATTTTTTAATTAAAGACTCCAAATACTGTTAAGAGTGCATTGGAAAGAAAGAAGAAAAAAAGATGGAACAGTGAGAGAGGGTTTCATAGACAAAATGGAACTTGAACTGAGCTTTGAGGGTCTGGTAGAATTTGAATAATAATAATGAGAAGGGAGGGCTTTCCTAGTGAGACAGAAACCAATAAGTTAAGGGAAAGAAGAGGAAATGACAAGTATATTTTGGGAAAAGTGAAAAGACTGGTCTACCTAGGAAAGAGAACACAGAGTCATAGAAAGTGAGAGCTAGGAAGGATCTTAAAATTAATCTAATTAGCCTTCCTCTTTTTATAGGTGAGGATATTGAGCCCCAGAGAAGTTAATTGTTTGCCTAAGGTCCCACAGAAAATAAATGGCAGACTGGAGACTCAAACCCAGGTCTCCTGACTCCTCATCTAGTGGTCTTTCTACTTCAGTAAGCTGTCTCAGGGAGTAAAGGGTTGGCTAGGTAAGATAGGGTCATATTACATCAGCCTCGAAAGCCAAGTAATGAAATTTGGTTTGGTTTAATGGACATTAGCTAGGCCATATATATATATGCTTGTGGCTTTGTCCTTTCATCTGCAGATTGAAGGCTCTCAACACATTATTTGGGCTGATTTCTGCTTTCCACTTGAGGTTGATTTTTGCCAAAGGTGTGTTTGAAGGCAAAGCCGGTTGGAGCAGAGTAATTACGAGATCTCATTCATTGACAGCATTCTTTTTTTTTTCTGATGACCATTTCAAATCCACATCTCATCCATATTGATGATAAAAAAAAAAAGGAGCTACAACTTAAAAGAGAGGTTATTGAATGAGGTCCTTCTTCTCACTACAATGCCAACCCTAGTGACCACTATAGTTGAAGTTACATACAGACTTCCTTTATACCCCTCTGTTTTCATTAGCTCAAGTAACTTGCCAAAGAATGATCCTTTGGGGCTAAAATTTTCCATGCTGGGTCTTGGCAAAAAGGTGAATTTTTTTGGAAGTTTGAATAAAATCCCTTCAGCCATTTTTTAGTTTGATGCTGGTGAAAAAAGTACATTTTCCCTGCTTTAAATTGAAGACTTTTTAGCACACAAGAAACTCAAAACCAGATGAACTTTAAAAGCTGAAACTTTCCATGTGTCTAGTCTCTTCTAAGGATTCTCCTGGGTAATTTTGGAAACAAAAATTAAAAAACAAAAATAAAGAAGTACTAAGCATTGAAAAATTCCTTTAGAGAATGTATATTAAATATTCCGTTTTACCAGACCTTAGTTCCATAACTATTTTTGTGTCTACAGAGAACCACACAAACATAAAGTTGTTTATTAACAGTAATTATGTAGCTTTGATTCCAGCTGCTCTTTTATGACAGATGGGATTTTCTTCCTTTCTTTTGTCTTTAGGATCCTCTTTCAGTCTCACACTATTAAGATAAGATTCAAATCCATAAAAGAAAAAAAATGAGAAAATAGAAAAACTATGGTTCCCGGAGTGACTGTTTTATTTCCTTTGAGGTCCAGCTTGTCTCACCACCTCAAAAGTCTTCCCTGGCTAATTCCGTGTGAATTCTAACTAGACCTTTCTTCAGCAGTCTCGTAAGCTGTAGTCTAACCTAGATCTGACTTTCCTCACAATGATCTTATCTTGTATTGAATTCTGTCAACATTTAAGTCTATACCACACTATATCCCACTTAATTTATCCAATTTAATCCAACAAGCATTAATTAAGCCACTACTATGTGCCAGGTAGCATGCTAGGATTTGGGGATATAATTATAAAAATAAAAACAATCCCTGACTCAAGAAGCTTATGTTGTAGTTGGGAAAGAAAGGCCCAAGTTACCCCACCCCCAAAAAAATCACAAGACCAGTTTTTGATTAATATAAGCATGTAAGTATATACATGATAATTTGAGGAGGAAGAAGAAAGCATGAACAACTAAGGGGATCACAAAAAAATTACCCATGGAAGATAGCACATGAACTAAGCCTTAAAGGATGGTGGGAAAGGGAGGGGGTGTGGAGGTGGGAGTTTAAGAAGGAGAAGTAAAGAAGAATATAGCCAATTCAATCCAGGAAACATTCTTTAAGTGCCTACTATGTTCAAGGCACAGTGTCAGGTATTAATTATACAAAAAATGAAAAATGACAGAGTCCTTCCCCTCAAGGAGCTTACCTTCTACTAGGCCTGGAGATTGTTCTTCTATGGATGTAGGTTAGGATATATACATAATATGGCTTGTTTCTCCAACTAGCTAGTTTTTTGTTTTGTTTCATTTTGGTTTTTTTGCTTCTGTTGCAAGCCACATGGCATCTGGCACAGTGCTAAGAACACAGTGGGCACTCAATAGGTGTTTGTTGACCTGAATTAAATTGAATACTAACCCACAGTGCTTACAAATTGCATTATGGATTGTAAGCCAGGTTTGCCAGTGCATCATATTTCCTTGCAGCTCATGAATACTAGTCACACAATCATTTCTGTGAGAACCTGAGTCTTTGCCCATTTCTCTCAAATTTAATTTGCAGCTGAAGCACTGCCTATTAGGCAGAATTTGAAAGTAAAAATCATTCAGATGGACGATTTTAGATCTAGAACCTACCAAAAACATTATGGGCTCTTCCGAGAGACAGCTTGGCATTATGGATCCCAAGTCAGAATTAGGTTCAAATTGTGCCTCAGACTTTTATTAGCTATAAGACCTTGAGCATGCTCTTAAACCACTCCTGGCCTCAGTTCTTCATTTATAAAATTAGGGAGCTAGAATAAATGGCTTTTGGGTTCCTTCTATGAAGTTTTCATTTTTTCATTCATGCTTTATTTGGCATGGAATCATTTGCCCCATCTTTACCTCAACTGATAGGAATACTGGATTTGATGTTTTAATACTTATCCATTTTCAGTACGTATCCAGGGTCTACTATACTTTAAGTTGGTACTGCATCTTCATCCCTTTTTATAGGGAGGAGCTAAGACCTTGATATGCTAGAAGATTTCCTCAGGGCCACAAAGAATTAGAATTTGGGGGGGAAGGGTTAGTCCTATTTATAACCTCAAACTTCCTCGTAGCACTTTTCCCACTAGAATTTACTTTTCCAGAGTTGGGTTCTTCATATCTTTTCCTTCCCAATTTCCTCCCCAGATCATCCCCTGCCTGTGTCCCCAACTTTCTCCCAACTCAAGCAAACATCATCTTTGGCATTTGACTCTGCCTCTTTTCTCTTCAGGGCCAATAACAACACAGGCTAGCCCAGGGCCTCTTGCTTTCTCAGAGTGGGCTGGGCAGTCTCAGTGGGATATAGGGAAGCTAAGAGTGAAGGGACAAAGGAGAAGAGAAGACAGAAATGACCAGCAGGGCTGCTGTTGTTTCTATGTGCTGGCTGGCTGTGTGCTGCAGCTGCCTCATAGCGTAGACAGAGAACACTCTGATGTCAGGCTCCTGCTGTCAGCCCTGAATGTAACCTAGGGCTAGGCTGGCCAGGTTGGCCAGGCCCTCTAGGGGCCGCCATTAGGTGGGGCTGGTACAGACAGCCCAGGGAGCTATGGCGTTGGAGAGTAAAGGGAAGACCCCAATGAAACCTCTGAGTTTTTCACAGTTCAGGGTGGGAAAGAGTAACTTGTGTGGGAAACATCCTACCCTGAATCCATGGTAACACCCATTTTGGCTGCTCAGGATTGGACCCCAACCAGACATTTATTAAACAGCCTCTCATAAGCTGTGGTCTAGCTAAAGAACAATACCAAACTGATCAAATGTTAATGGCTTCAATCTGTTCTTGGGCTGAGTTCCCCGCCCCATCCCCATCCCCCTCTTCCTTGCATAGAATTCAGATTTCTCCTTTCCAGTCTCCACTGGCAGCTCCCTGTACCCTCCCAAGTGGTGGTTGTTATTATTACAATATAGGGCCCCTTGTGGCTGGAGCAGCACAGAGTTGAGAGTACTTAGAACTTTTTTAACCCAAGAAGAACCTTCCAGCTGACCCTGAGTGAGAAATCATGGGATCCCAGATTGAGAACGGAGAATGATCTTAGATGTCATGCAGTCTCTCTCTCTCTCTCTCTCTCTCTCTCTCTTCTCTCTCACTCCTTTCCCCAATCCATTTTACAAAGGAGGTAACTGGGACCCAGAAGGTTAGGTGATTTGCCCAGGGCAATGTGGTAAAGTAGACAGAATGAGTGCTAAATTTGGAGCCAGAGACTTGGGTTCAAATCCTGACCCTGGCATTTGCTACCTATGAGACCTTTTGTGAACTCAGCCCATTTTAGTCCTAAAAACTATACTGTATTTCTCAATCTGACTCACTATTGACCAGAAACTAGAGAGCAGAACAAATCCCAGTTCCGTCCCTAGGCAAGTCGTTTCCTTTTTCCTGGCTTCATCTGTAAAATAAAGGGATGGACCATATGATCTTGAAAATGACCTCTTAAGAGGCATCACCAGTATTGAAAAAGCTCTGGACTTTCAAAAAGGGAGACTTGGGCTTTGAATGGAACTTTTGATGCTTACTAGCTCTGCAACTATGGGCAAATCACTTAACCTCTCTGTATTTCTCATCTGTATGAAGAGGGTAATAACATCAGTAGCAGGTACAGTATGCACTAAGTGTGGGAGGCAAGTGAGATGATGTATGTAAAGTGCTTTGCAAACTAAACAATTGTTGCTGTTAGGTATATCATCTAACTGGGGTTTCAGCTGAAAAAGGGGTATGAGATGACTCACTGAGCCTGAAGTGTCCCTATATTCAAAACAAACTGAAGGGGGAGACAAGGGGTGGGAGAAAAGAGGAATCATTTCAGCAGATTTGGGCATGAAATGCTTGGTGCAGCCATAGCATTATGGCTATGATTCCAGCATGAGCAGTACCCACAAGAGAACCTGCTTGTTTGGTAGCTGAGGATTTGGAGGGAGGAGGGGAAGAGAGGTAAAATCTTTACAGAGTTTGCATTCTCTGCTTCCATTGTTCCAGACAGCTGCAGATGTGAAGCACAATATTCATTAGAGCCCATGTGTTCCCCTCCCTCACACAGCATGGAAGGGAGCAGATGGGCGTAATTTATGCCCAAAAGGTTCATGGCAGGCCTTGCTAAGAGGAAGTGGAATTAAATGGCAGGGTTCCACCCAAAGACTGCAAACCCCTACACAGAAAGAATGTCTGAACAAGAGAGCTGAACCTAAACAGTTGCCTAAGGATGGGTGAGGAGGCTGGCAGGCTGCTGTTGTCTTCATCTATTCCCTTTGGGCATTTTATGATTTTCACCTGTCTTGGGTGATCTGAGGTAAAGGGGTAAAGGGATTCATCCCTCTCTTCTCCTCCCTGGTTTTGGTCAATATACTATGGTGATAGAGGCTATATTAGTGTATCAATGATAGTTGTAAAAAAAGAGAGCTATAGGTGGGAAATGGAGATAGAGACCAGCAAACAGGAACACAGATAGGTTACATTGATACACAGACTTTTAAGCTCTTTTGGACTCCAGTGTAAGCCTGCTGAAAGTCATACTGTTGCTCAGGTACCCTGTAGATGAAATTGAAGGACTCCCAATCAAACCACAAAACTGTAACCCTCTGCCAGCCTCCAGGTCTAGAAAGGCAACAAGAACCTTGAACCTGGAGTCAGAAGACCCAGGTTCTTTTCCTGGCTCTATCATTTATCATTTTAGAATTCTGAACAATTCACTTAACGTATTGGAGCCTCAGTTTCCTCATCTGAAAAACAGGGACAAAAACACTGATCCTATTTAGCTTGTCAGATTGTTGTAAGAATACAATATATATGTGAAGTGCTTTGTGACTAGAAAGTGCTATATGAATAATAAAATATATAAATGCAAGCTATTATTATTTATGAGTACTGGTAGCAAGGGAGTTCTGAGAATAAGGGTAAGATTCAAGTTGCCAGGGAACGTCCTTCCAAAAAGACTCCTTGGCCTCTTAACTCCAACACCATCCCTTTGGTTGGCTTGGCAGCGATACCCTAGGACAGATTCCTATGTCTGGGTACAATCCATTTCATCCTCTCTGGCCTAGACAGACAAAAGAGAAAGGGACTGTGGCCACTCAAGTCTAAAGCCCTCAACTCAATGATGTTGAAGTTGCTTGGTTTTTTCTCTATCTAATTCCTCTGAGGGAGGCAGCAAGGTTTCAGAAAATTAAATTTGAACTCAAAAGAATCACAGAGTTCAAAAATCTGGAACTGTTACTTACTGATCTTAAGCAAATCATTTCCACTTCTAGGTCTCAGTTTACTTGACTGTAAAATGAACTCGCCTAAGAGCAAGAGTTGTCAATCTGGAGTCTTGTGAACTTTTTTTTTTTAATACTTTGATGACTGCATTTCAATATAATTGGTTTCCTTCATAAATGCATGTATTTTATTTTTATGAATTTAAAAGCATAATTCTGAGAAGGGGCCCATGAGCTTTCACTAGACATGCCATGGGAGTCCATGTTGCCAAAATGGTTAAGAACCCATGGATTAGAAGATCTCTGAAGGCCCTCCAAACTCCAGTGCTAATGTTCTTTAAACGGAAACCATAAGATGATGCAAAGTAATTCTTCTAGCTAAGTTTCTTGGTAAATTTTCAAACTTTTTTGAATATAAAGCTCTTACTTACATAGACCTTTGGAGAACTACCTGTGGATCAGTTGCTCTACGAAGGGCAGACTGGTGTGGTCAGTAATCTTGGTCATCAGGATTTGGTCTGTAAGCTCAACTCTGCTGTTTAGTCTCTTTTTGGCCTAGGGGTAAGTCCTTCACCTTTCTATGTCTCCTCTACCTCAGCTATAAAAGGGGGATCACAATACTAGCCTACCTGCTAGGGCTGTTGTAATGACTCATAGAAGAGATGGCTGGGAAGCCCTTTGCAAACAAGAAGTGCCATATAAATGCTTACTCATAGTAATTGACATCTCACCCTAAGCTTGTTTGGATGCTTATGAGTTGTGGAAACCTTGTACCTAATTTGCTAATCCCCAATATAACTCTCAGCAGTTATTTCAGCTCTGGGTCCAGTGAGGCTAGTGTCTCAGCCTAGAGATTGAAGTTCAGGTTTATGAGTTCCATTCCCAGAACCATGATTGAGTCACTGAGCAATAGGCATGTCCCTCTTACCTCTTGGTGCCTTCATTTCCCCATTGGTACCACCAGGATAATGATACTTCCTACACAGAACTGTTGTGAAAATTAATTAACGTTTGTAAAACACTTTGAGCTGCAGGGATGAAAAGCACGGCAGAATTACAAGTGTCTGGAATAATTAGCTCTTGCCAGTAAAATGGGAGTAAAAGAATAGAGCATTGAACAGAAATGGAAGGGGCTGGGCAATGAACAGCTATGGCCCAACAGGGTTCCAAACTGTAAGTGGTGCAGCAAGCCTTAGGTCCCTGCTGCTGCCTTGCTGTGCTCACTGTCTGCTTTCATTAATTGAGCTGCTGGGGAATTGGCTTCTCAAACCAGTAATGATAGCTCATTTTTCCTTAGGAAATGACTTTTGTCTAATAAGAATGATGCTCCCAGGCCTGGAATAAAAGCAAGCAACCCTACTGGTGCTCAATAAATCTTTGTTGACAAACTGACTGTGGATCCTCATTGAGATCCTTATTTAAAAAAAAAAAAACCTTCCCCAAAGTTCAATGAAGTATCCTTGTGAACAATTAGAAACAGACTGAGCCAACTCTAAGCTAAGTGATCACACTATCAACTTTGTATGACAGCTAGGCTCTCCTCCGATCCTCAGTCCTGCAAAGTTGTCCCCTCTTCCCTTTCTTTCCCCAGCCAAGAGTGGCCACTCCCTCCTCAGAACTAACATGGCCCTTTAGAGAGCTGGCTTAGAGTACTTTTATATTCTGTTTTTGATAGTATGTAAAACTGGGAGTTTAGAGATCATTCAACTCACAGATTTTCAGATAAGAAGCAAGCTAAGGCCCAGAGAGAGCAAGCAATTTTCCCAAGGTCACACAGGAAACTAAGTAGAAGTAGGATTTGAACCTAGATCCTCTATTCAAATTGTATGCTTTACACATGCAGGTACACACACACACACACACACACACACACACACACACACACACACA
Source organism: Phascolarctos cinereus (assembly GCF_003287225.1). Lineage (NCBI taxonomy): Eukaryota > Metazoa > Chordata > Mammalia > Diprotodontia > Phascolarctidae > Phascolarctos > Phascolarctos cinereus. The sequence continues at coordinate 101,981,505 of NW_027555847.1, forward strand.
CAAAACACACTGTCTCTCTAGTACATAAACATATCTTGACTGAGTTCTTTGAGATCAGAAGAGTTTCATTTTCCCCAAGAGGGCCAGCAGCATGCCTTGCACATAGTAAATGTTCAACGAAATAAAATAAATGCATGATTAGCAAAAGTAAAATATGATGCAATAGCAGGCTGATTGTTCAGACAATTCCTCAAGAGTGACAATGGGAGAAATATCTCTTTAACCAATAATCAGCTCTCTGATTATATTACTAGATCTATAGGCCTCCACAAAGTCAACTGTATTCTGAAAACCTTGCCTATCTTAGAGTACCAAGTGTGCTTAGAAATGTTAATCAAGCATTTCCAGTAATTCTAGCTAACAGTAAGATAGTGATAGGAGCCCTCCAAAGGATTACTCAGTGGCCATTATAGGAGTACAGTGCTATGGATAACAGCAAACCATTTCTAAAAAACTCATTAATTTCTAAGTATTCAACTCAGATAAAGGGTGTGGTGGATCTAGAGAGTGGAGATAGGAAGAGTTATTTCTATGCCATGGTTATATTTTGGTAGTAGATGGACTAAGTTGGGAGTCTAATTGCACTCCCATATACCACCTTCATGACTGTAAGCAAAGGATCCTCAGTTTTCTCACCTTTAAAATGAGGATAATAATAGCTTCTTGCCTCGCTAGTTTATAGAGAGATAATATAAGCTAGATTCTTTGAAAACCTTTAAACCTTAAGTACTATGTAAAAGTGAGTGAAGGATATAAATTTGAAATGGTCTGGTTTTGAAAAGGCTGAGTTGGCTGGGTAGACCTGGACAATTTAAGAATAGAGTAGCTCTCTGTCTATTAACTCTAAAACTAGGATTTCAGATAAAAGGAACTGAGGGTAAGCTTACTTACCCAAAATCCCTGCTCTCCTGTGCCTTCACTACACTATAAGAGCTAAAGACAGCTGCTTCCACCCTCCAGAAAAAAAAAAAAGAGAGAGATCAATGATTTCAGTTACCCCAAACAGCTTCATCTTATGGAAAGTTTTCTTAAAACCACTTTGTTTAATAGCAATACAATCAATTCTCATTGGTTAATAACTGAAAGTGGTAAGCATTATTACTTTTCAGAGTAATCAGCTAGTCTTTACCTATTTTTCTGTTACTTTTTAAATGAAATCATTTCCATGAATGCAGACCCTAGCCTACTTCCTTTTTCTTCTCTTCATGCTGGTACAATAATGTTATTTGCCCCAGAAACCTTTAGTGAATTCACTGAGGAAAGACGACTCAGTTCAATTTAAAAATGTGTGCCAGGCTACTCTGTGCCTGGCTACACTGTGCCAGGCACTAGGGATACATAGTCAAGAATGAAAATGGGTGGGGTTACTTATAAGAAATTCGCAAGAAAATGAAAAACTTTGGTCAGTCAGTCAAATCTTGTCATTTCTATCTTCATAACATTTCTCCTATATTTACCTCTCTCTCCCCATACAACCATCATTCTGGGTAGTATAAGCCCTCATTGATTAATATGCAAATTTAGAGACATCTCCACTCCAAATATTCACATGGAATATTTGTGCCCAGCCTGTGGTAGAGCCTTCCAAACTTGTATTGGTCTGATTAGCCACAGTTGGACACACTGAACCTTGACCCCAACATAGTGATATCATTGCAGTAACCCTTCTAATTCTTTTCCCTGGATCAAGTCTTTTCTCAACTTGAAACAATTCTCCACTCAAAATGATTTTCCTAGAGTGCAAGTCTGACCAAGTCACCCCCACAATTATTTAATAAACTCTAGTGATACCCTAATATCTTCAAGATCAAATTTAAAATTCTCAGGTTTTAAAAACCTTCACAACCTAGCCCCTTCTTATTTTTCCCATTTTCTTGTGTATTACTCCCCTCCACATACTTTACAATCCAGGTATATCTTGTCGTAACTGCTATTCACAGAACATCCAATCTCCCTGCCTCCACAATGGATGTCCTCTCACGTCTTAAATACTCTTCCTCTTCACCTCTGCCTTCTAGAATCTTCGGCTTTCCCCTGAAATTATCTTCAATTCAATTCAATTTTTATTATACATATATACTTATGTACATATATTACATTTTACACATATATATGTGTATAATCTTGTTTTTACATAGTCATTTTCAGGTTGTCTCACCCATTACACTGTGAAATCCTTGAGAGCAAGAACTGATTTAGTCAGGATTGTTTTTTGTCTTTCTTTGCATCCCCAGAACACAGTTGGCACTTAAAAATAAATGCTTTTGAAGGCAGAGAGCCAACGATCTCTTTCATCAGAAAGCTGAAACATCGACCTTCTGTCTCTCCACTCAGAACCAACCTAGAGTCTCTGAAGGTCAAAAGTCTTCATAAATTACAGGTGGACCTTGCTGTAAGCAAGCCCAATATATGAAAATCCAGATCTGAATAGGCTCAGGGGATCATAAATTTAAAACTAAAAGAGATCTTAAAGAGTATCCAGATCAGTGGCTCCCCTCCCCCAACACACATTGTGTTGGTGAGGAAACCGACACCCAAAGAAGTTAGATGACTTGCCTAAAATCACACAAGTAGGAACTGGAAGAATCAGAATTTGAATCCAGTTCCCAGATTCCACTCCATAGGTTTGGGAAAGAGGAAGGAGGCTTTATTTACTCGACCAAATGGTTCCACTTTTTTTTGTCCAAGGTCTTGGTGTGCAAATTACTTTGAATGAGATGCTCAATACTCTATAGGGAATTGGCCAAAGTGAGAATCCATCCCAATGGCTGGGGATAAGGAAGAGTAGAAGGAAAGTCTATAGTTTACAAGGTTTTGGCTTTTCGATTTTTTGTGGGGGAGGGTAATTTGTATAAAAGAAACAATGAAACTACTATAACTCCATCCACTGTGGAGAATAATGCTGTATAAGGAAAAAGTCTTTTGGATACTATCCAAGAGCATGAACCCAGAGAATAGTATTTATAATTAAGCACTGGTGTATTACCGTGATGACTAAAAGAACCACCCTCCCTGTGTAACAGTGTAACTGGTCACCAGCATCACTTTTCAGTCACCAGTCCTCTTCTTACTTGACTCATTACCATATTCATTCTCAACTCAGAGGTGGTAGAGTTCCAAAATAATTCAGGGGCATGTTTGGATATTTTCCCATTAATTAACTAAATTACAACCCCTTTCTTATTATCAATTAGCTCATAGTCCCAACTCTAGTTTATTAGATACTTAATAAAGTAGATACTTAATAAAATAACTAAATAGGTAGTTACTCATATCTCTATCTCAAAACTCCTAATCTCCCAGAATTAACTCAATGTTAATGGTATCAACTACATACTTTATTAACAATATAATCAATAATAACAAAAAAATCAAATAAATATTTACAATATTTTAACTGTGAGAAAGAACACATCCACAGTCACATTTATCACTATAACTGCAAATGACTTCACTTCTAGAAATAAGGTCACGCCATTCAGCTCACTCAAATAAAGTGCTCTTTTCAAGAATACTCTTCGAAGAACAAAGGTTAAAATGGTTTCATCAGGAAAGAAGATCTCTCCATCTTATTTCTCTTTGTTCTCCAGCTTCTCTCTAGCCATGATAGGAAAACAGTCTCCTCAGCTTTGCTCAGGCCATCATTCTTAACAGATTCTGTCCAGACTGAGTCCTGACAGAATAGCAATTAAAACTCTATGAACAAACTGCCAGCAAAACTGCCATTTCCACAAATTCCATTGGGCTCTTAAAGATACAGTAACAATATCTATAATCTCTGAGGAGATTGAAACTAGTATTATGTGTTACACTGTGTTGGTGTGTTATTATATTCATTCACCTCACTTATATGCATAGCAGGTTGTAGATAATTATTGTTGTCAGCATTGGGAGAAAAATTGGCTACAGTCGGAAAAATGTATCAGCCATCAAAGCTTTTTATTATTGTAGAATGTAGAAGGCTTTTTAATGCACTTCAGCTACTTATTTGTAATGTAGTCTTAGAGAGTATTCTGAGTAATACACTAGTTTCTGAGGCTAAGTAACTTGCCCATAGTCACACAGCCAATAATCTTCAGAAACAGGATTTATACCCAGGTGTTCCTCTGTCTCTAAGTCTGACCCTCTACCCACTATACCAGAATGTCTCTCGGTAATTGTATTTCTTTTTAAACTTCATAACACTGTATTGAAGATAGATAGACATTGCAGCCATTCTTTAAATGTGAATGAATGTTGTGACTTGATGATAACATTCTATTTTGGGAGCACTTCTAAACTCAAGCTGTTTACCAATTACCTCTTCCAAGTCTCTTAAAAGTCCTTTCTATCCACTATGTAGCTATCTGTTTGGAAATGATCCCCTACTAAGTTATCATCAGCTCCAGTTAAAATCTGGAGTTCATCACAGCCTCCGTTTTCTACAGTATTTGGTTTTCACTTTTAATATTAGATGTCTTTGCTATTTATTTTAAATACCAAAATAAATCAGGCCACCAATTTAACATTAGTAACCTCCTAAACAACCATCTGACATTAAAATGATTTTCAATTTACACCCATGACACAAGGGATATTAGATGAGTAATAGCATTTTGTTTATATGTATCTAAGAACTTTCCAAGCTACCCAACCTCCAAATGGTATTTAGATTTTTCTTGATTTTCAAAACTGAAGAGTTCACCTTTATTCCCAGGTAAAGCAGGATCATGAAAATGTAGGGTTGAGTAAGGGATTACATTCAAATTCTATGGAAGGTCCAGAGAAATGTAGTTTTAATGGATTTACTGATCTGTTTCCAAAACATTAGTAAATAGGTTCATTTCAGGGCAATGGGCGGCTCTCTTAGTAAGGTTTTTATAGATTTGTAGATTTAAAGATAAAAGGGATCTTAAAAGTCATCTACTCCAATTTCCTGATTTTACAGGTGAGGAAACTGAGGTGCAGAGAAGTTACAAGAGTTTTCCAAGGTCATGGAAAAACAGAATGAGAATTTGAATCCAAGTCCTCCAGTAAGGCAAAAGACAAGAGACTTTCATTAATCATAGAATCTCAGAGATTTACCTACTCCCACCCAAGGCATCTTCAGCTTCTACTTGGAGAATGATAATCAAAAAGAAGTTGCTGCTACAGGAAGAAGCCTTCTCCACTTTTAAACGGCTATAATTATGAGAAAGTGTTTCCTTGAATCAAGTCTAAAGCTCTCTGCAACTTCTCACTAACTTTGCCCTCCTCAATTTCTGCTAGTTCTGCCATCTACAGCCAAGCAAAACTAATTTCTTCTCATTTTATATGAAGCCCTTTAAGTCTTTGAAGATAACCATCATGTCTCCCCTACCTCTTCTCTAACTGAGGATAAACTTCCCCAATTCCTTCAACAGGTTCTTCACATTCTGGTAGTCCTCTCCTATGTGTTCTATAGCTTGTCAATATCCTTTCCAAAATATGGGATTCAGACCTGAATACAATATCCAAAAGTGACATGGCCATGCCAGAGGACATTAGGATCATCATCTCCCATGTCCTACCAGGGGTGGGGAATGTACAATTTTGCTACAGAACAACTTTATTCTGTAAAATTTGGATTCAGTCAAAAAGCCAAACTAGGGCATCCAGAAGGCTACATGTGGCCTCAAGGCCAAAGGTTCCCCATACCTGTAATCTAAGCTCTGTGCCCCTGCCTAATGCTGCCTTAATGTTAATTAAGTTCTAATTAGCTTTTTTGACTGCCATGACACACTGTTGGTACTTACTGATTTTATGGTTCACTAAAATTCCCAATCCAATTCAGTTTAGTTCAATTCAACTCAACAAGTATTTATTAAGTCCCTCTATTAGACTGGTATACAGTAGGTGCTTCATAAATGCATGTTGATTGATTTGGTACTATTTACAAGGTATTGTCAAGGTGCTGAGGATATGAAGAAAAAGAGGAAAAAAAAACAGTCCCTATCCTCAAAGGAGCTTACCTTGACAGCTCCCGTTTCATCTAAGCCATTGATAAAAGTACCCAACAAAACAGGACAGCACTCCACTACTGACTTCATTCCAAGTTAATGTCAAGCCAAACATATGTTGTTTGTCTTTCATTCTAGAAAAGGACCGTGACATCAGGAAGGTGATGTCATGACTTGCAAATGAATTGGATTTAAGTGAGGGAGGGCTGTGCAAAGTCACCAGCCTCACTCTCTCCTCTGGGTCTAGTGGCAAGATAAGGATCAGGACAACTGGAGATGACCCCCATGGCAAGCCAATAATGACTATTCCAAGGGCCAGAACATCAATCCATTTCTGAATTCACCTAACTGTGCCCATATTCTCCGTGTTATCATAGATTATAGAATCACAGATTTAGAGTTAGAAGAAACCTTAGGGACCATCAATTTCAATTTTCTCATTTTATGGTTGAGGAAACTGACACATAGAGATGCACTGTGCCATGCCGTTGCCAACAAGGGTAGCATGAGAGACTTTGTGAAGTGCTTTGCTAAAGTTTAAACTGTCTACAGCATTCCTTGACATATTTAGTTTAGTTTTTTGGTTTGTTTTGATCTAGACATGGTACCTCTAGTGCTGGAAACTCAGTTTGGAAACTCCCTTCATTAATACATAATCAGCAACTTAACTGTAATTTATAGTCTTTGAGAGTTTTAAGTGATTTGCTCTGGTGACCAGGAAAATATGCCACAGAAGCAGGACTTGAACTCAAGACTTCCTGATTCCAAGCCGAGCCCTTCATCCACACACTGAGCCACACTGCCTCTCTCCATTCTAATAACCCTTTCCTGAAAGGAAATGAGCTTAGTCTGTTATGACTTGTTCTTGATGAAGCCAGCCTGCCTCTCTATGTAGTCACAATTTCCTCTTCCAGATGTTCACATTCCTTTATCGTATCCTGGCAGTCTGGCGTACTAGAACACCCTAAAAGCCAGAGGACCTGAATTCAAATGCCTGTTACTCTCCTTAAAATCCTTACTAATGCACTCTAGAATTTTGCCAGGAATTAAAGTCAAATTCACTGTCCTCTACTTTGAAGACTATACTCCCTTGTCTTTATCTCTCTCCTGATCTCTTTGCTCGCGCGCTCTCTCTCTCTCTCTCTCTCTCTCTCTCTCTCTCTCTCTCTCTGTGCTCTTCCTGTGTCTGTCCTGTGTCTGTGCCTCTGTCTCTGTCTCTCTCTGCCTCTGTCTCTCTCTCTCTCTCCCTCTCTTTGAATTTGCCCTTTTCTCCTTTGGCACCTCTTTTGCTCTCCGCAAGCTCTCAATGATCCAAAGATTCTTGGCTCCACACTCTTGCACACCAATTTTTTCAATGCCACAAAATACAATTCTCTACTGGTCATTGACTTGAATTCGTGGAGAGAAGCTAAGTGCTCTCTTACTATCTCCTTGTTTACTGTGAATTTCAACTTCCAGCTAAGCATTTTCATGTTCTCCATTCCAGTTCAGTAAAATTCCTGAACTTTATGAGTTGAGGAATTTTACTGTAGTGTCTGTCACTATAGCCCCTTATTTCTGTTACTATTAAACATCGAAACTTGCATAGTGAAAAAAGAACTGGACTATGGGTGTTTTATCAGTTACATAAAAGGACACAGATAATTTACCAAGGCCTGAGTCAGAGAATTCAGGAAGACAGAATTCTGGATTATGTGCTTAAAACAATAGGCAGTCAGATGGCTCCTTAATGTATTCAGAAATCTTGTTAAGTCAACTTTATACCTTTTTTTTGACAAGTGAGGCCTTTAAAATATGTTTCCTCATTGTAGAGAGGGTGAAGTTCAGTACAAACATTTGTTTGGAGAAGAAACAGGGCGTACCAACACTATGGAGAAGGGAATTGTAAAAGCTTGCTTACAGTAGTGGTGGCAGAAACAGCTAGTAGAGAGCTTCTTCTCTTCCTTGTAGCGTGGTTTAATTCACCTAACTGCAGCCTTGATGGCAATGTTTTAAGCAGGAAGGACATTTTTAGGAGGAGTGCTGGGTAGTGGAAAGTACTGATACTTTGAATCAGGAGACCAAGGTTTCAATCCCTTTTCAGATACAGCACAAGTCCCTTCATTTTTTAGAGCCTCATTTTCCTAATATGTAAAAAAACGGTTCAGCTAGGTGGTGCAGTGATTAGACTGTTGGAGCTGAAGTCAGGAAGACTCAACTTCCTAAATTGAAATCTGGCCTCCAACATTTACTAGCTGTGTGACCCTGGGCAAGTCACTTAACCGTTTGCCTCAATTTCTGTACCTGTAAAATGAGCTGGAGAAGGAAATGACAAACTACTCCACTATTTTTTGCCAAGAAAACCTTGAATGAGGTCAGGAAGAGTTGTACATGACTAAAACTGATTGAACAAAAATAGTGTTTGTTATATTCCTCCTACCTCCTTCCAAACATGGTTGTATGATTTTGCAAACCTGAAAGTATGTAAATTTGAGTTGCTATTGTTGTTAATGTAGGTCTTAAGCAAACTATTTAATTAACATATTACTTGAAAGATAATTTACTGAAATGGGCTTTTTCTTTGGTCCCAGAGGAACCCAAGGGTCATTCCACACCAATCCTGTCAATGCTTTTCATTTAAGAATTTCTTTTGCTTCTTGTGGGCTAAGGTGCTAAAAGGAACTCCTTTAGAACAGCAAACAACCACAATCCAGCTGGTGAGGAATGAAGTTTTTTATTCTATGAGTTGATGCCCACAATGACATTTTTGCAGAAAATAATAATATTCCTATGGGCTGAAGTATTTGTCTTTTTTTCTTCTCAAACTTTAGAGAGAGCAGCAAAGCATAGGTGTGATTTCTCGGCTCTAAAAGGTGTGACTTCTCAAGACTTTTTGCCTCAATCTAGATGACTGTTTAAAGCAGGTTTCTGATGACGCCCAAGTTTATTAGCCTTATATGGTCTAGTTAATTTTATACTGTCCATGGCCAAACAGCCCATTTGATCCTGGCTAGTTTTCCCAAAAATAATGCTTCGTGTCAGTAACAAGAAGGATAGGATGAAAAATGAGTGAGTGACTCAGGGCCAGATAATCCAAAGTATATTCTCTGTAGAATTATCTGGGTCAGCAATGTCATCTTTGCATACCAAAGATAGAACATAACTGGCCCGAAGGCCCTCCCCCAACATTTCTCACAAAACAAGGTCTCTTCTTACCCTTCCAAGACAGTCAACAGGGTGACTTTATTCTTCATATACCTCTTTTCCTCCCTAGGCCTAATCTTGGGCTGGTAAATGTGGGGATCTCCCTGGGGTTAAATTTCTTTTGTAGACCTTGATATGTCAAGATGCTAGTCTCCTTTGCTTCCAAATTAAGTTGATTTTAAAAATTCCAGGCCAGAAGTTTTATTTCCTGCATGGAAGGAAAATAACCTTCCCATAGTAGACCAAGTTCTATACTACTGGTAGGGCTAAGAATCCAGTGTGTGTATAGGGGGGGCCAGTGATAGAGAGGGACGTTTCTTCCCTGGAAGCAATGGCACTGTGGACAGAGCACTTGCTCTATAGTCATAAGACCTGGGTTCAAAATCTAAGGTCTAGTACTTAACTGCTTTTGAGATCTTGGAAACATCACCAACTCTATGGACCTCATTTTTCTCATCTATAAAGTGGGAGAGTTTTACTTCATGACAATCTGAGATCTCTTCCAATTCAGAAGCTATGATCCTGTGATAATCATTCCTAATGTTGAATCTCAGCCAATGGGGGGGGGGGGAATGAACCTCTTCTTCTGCCAATAGAGAAAGTGACCAATAGAACTAAATGTCAGTTGGAGAACAGGTGGAACACATCTTTAGCTCAATGGTTCATTTTTAGCTTGTAAAACTGAACTGGCATAAAAGGCTTTAAACTACCTACTTGGATATGTTGTCTCACCCATCACACTTGCTTAGTATTGATAAGGGCATCTTGGTCAAGAACCTGAAATTCTCCAGCTACTTAAAAGTAGCATTAAAGAGTATTGCTAACCAACCAATCCATGAACACACATATGTAAGGGTGTGACCCCATTCAGAATGCATTTGTACCTTGTAAAGGGGAAATACCCTTCATATTTATACCTTACATTTATTAAATGTCAGGCATCTGCATGCTAGGTACTAGAGATATAAAGTCTGTCAGTCAGTCACTCTGTGTGTGCATATGTATATGTACTAACATTTATAAAGCACTTACTATATGCCAGGCACTGTGCTAAGCACTTTGTAATTATTACCTCATTTGTTCCTCAAAACAACCTTATGAGGTAGATGCTATTTTGCCCATCTTACAGATGAGGAAATTGAGGCAGACAGAAGTTAAATAACTTGCCCAAAGTCACACAGCTAGTAAATGTCCGAGGCCAGATTTGAACTGAGGTCTTCTTGCCTCCAACCGTAGCACTCTATCTACTACATCACCTCGCTGCTTAGGTAAATATAAGGTGTAAGAAGACTGGAAAGTCTGGGGAAGGTAGGGTTGGTTATAAAGGGTTTTGACAAAGGCTTTTATATTTGACTCTGGAAATGATAGGGAGCCACTGGAATTTATTGGGAGTGGGGTAACATGGTAAAATCTTCGCTTTAGAAAAAACACTTTGGTGGCAGAATGGAGGATGGACTGGAGTGCAGTAAGACTGGTGTCAGGCAGACCCATCAGCAGGCTATTACAACAGTCTAGGCATGAGGTGATAAGGGGCCTGCACCAGGGTAGCAGCAGTATCAGAGGAGAGAAGGAGACATATTCAAGAGATAGTACAAAGGTGAAATCTGTAGGCCTTGGCAACAAATTGGATGGGGGGGGGAGAGTGAGAGAGAATTGAGAGCCTCAACAGTAATAGTGAGAGAGGATTTAGGGGAAAAGATAAAGAGTTCAATTCTAGACACGTTGTATTTAAAATGTTTATAGGAAATCCAGTTCAAGATACTAATGGGCAGTTGAAATGAGAGACTAGAAGTCAGCAGAGGCTAGGTCTAGATATGTTGATCTGAGAATCATCAGCATAAAGATGATCATTGAATCCACTGGAGCTGATGAGATCACCAAATGAAATAGAAAAGGGAGAAAAGAGAAAAGGGTCAGGACAGGTCCCTGTGGGATGCCCTGTGGGAATGCACCAAAGTCCATTCACAAGCATATGAGGTAACGGATTCAGTGCTGAGTTCAAAGCCGGGAAGTCCCAGGTTCGAATCCTACTTCAGAATCTTACTATGTTGGGGTTGGGTTCAAGAGCTGATTGTTAAATTCAGGATGAGTATTTATACCTCAGAATCTGCAAATACTATAAATCAGGACTTGATTAATTGTTTTTGTTGATTGTCTAGGCTTAAGAAAGTGTTGCAGAAAACGTTAATAATGCATATTAAACTTGAAAGTACCCAGATTGCTCTTGCCTATTGTTAAACATTTACCAATACACCTCAGTGTGTGACCCAGAGCAAATCACCTCCAATCTCTAGCTTTGTGGCCCTGCACAAGTCACTTAACTCCTTTCAGCCTCACATAATACTGCCCTAGAACTTATTTAATAAGTAATAGCATTGATTCCAATCTATGGTATTATAAAGACATCCCTGTGCAGGCAATTGATTGTATAGGATTAAGCAGATTCCCTTTTCGGCTAGGTAGTGGATTTGAACAATTTTAGGTAAAAACAACAACAAACATAGTGTATGACATTTTCTGAGACATTGGTCTTAGGACTGTAAAAGGCTCTTGATAACTTGTTTTTTATCAATGTTTATTTAGATATTTTATTCTCCTTCTAAGCCCAAGCAAAGGCTCTCTGTATAAGCCACTTCTTGGAAGTCAGAGGATGATTTTTTGGTAAAACATGTGAAATGTTCGGCCATTCCAATGGATCCATAATCTTCACTAGTGAAGCTGGCAACCCTTGAATACTTTCTAATCCTGCATCCTGTCCATGGATGTATCTGTTGGACAAAGTGGAGGCCATGCTTGGGTTCTTTCAATATTGCATGGATTTTAGTGCAGCTTTTGGTTCCCTATCCCTCACGCAAAACACAAGATCCACTGCTTTCTCTAGCCATATATCAACCATTCAATCAGCAATTTTTTTTTTACTAAGGTGCTACAATAGGCACTAGGGATATATGCCCCATGGTGTTTTTTATGAAGCAGTATTGTAGCACATCGCAGCCTGATCACACCCATTACGTCTGTTTCCATTGTTCTTTGGGTCCCCTGAAAACATCATGTTTGAAATAGCAGAGAAGAACTTGAGCTCAATATAATGGCTGACCGTCATAGAGACTAATGGTCTCTATAAAGCTTCTCTGTACCTAAAAAAAAAAAAAGTTCCTGGAAGGAAGTAGCCAGGGTAACTCATCTTAACTTCAGAGAAGAGGAAGTTGATATATTCAAAATCTTAACAAAGACCCATGGCTGACCTTGAGCCAGAATTTGAGTTTTAGACCCTGTTTTCTTAGATACTGGATATTTAGTGGAAATTTCTGTTCTTCTGCATGCTCAGACAGTTACACACAGGCACGTCTTCCTTACTGAGATACAGAATTCAGCTTTCTGTCAGCTGCTTCCCTAGTTGGATTTGTTTTCACCTGAAGAGGACTTATATAACCAACCGAGGCTAAAGCGAAAGACTCCATTAATAGTGTCAGTATCTCTTGTTTGAGATCAGCTTACCCTCATTGGTTTTCTCCATCACTACAAATTAAATGACCCTTCATCTTATTTACACTGAATTAAACTAATACGCTCATATGCTAACTTCCTGCGTACCAATTGCTCATCTGGATACCACATAAGCATATGCCCAGTTCAATTAGGAAAAGAAGTTTAAAAAAAAATACAGAATCTATCCAAGGAGTAAACAGAAGCTACACAAGCCTGGAAAAGGGAAGGGAATAAACATTTATGTACTGCTTACTATGTGCCAGATACTGGGCTAAGTACTTTTACAAATACTATCTCATTTGATTTCAATAAATACCCTGGGAAATAGGTGCTTTTATGATACCCATTTTATGGATGAAAGAACTAAAGTAAACAAAGGTCAAATGACTTACCCAGGGTCACACAGCAGCTAAGTATCTGAGGCTGAACTTGAATTCAGGGCTTCTTAACTCCAGGCCCGGCCCTCTATCCACTGCACCTAAATTCCTCTGCATTGTTCAAGACAATGATAAACTAATACTGCTAAAAGGAACATTTGTGCTGGAATTCTGTATATTTACTTTGCATTTCCCGGAAGAGAATTGGCTGACCCTCAGGTTTAAGATAAAACTAGTATGGGGATTCTTTACCTGGGATCCATGAAAATTATTGCAATGTGAGTGTTTTCCATTATAATCCCATCTTTTATTTTCATCATTTAAAAGCATTATTCTGATAAAGGGTCTATAAACTTCACCAAAATGTGAAAGGGGTCCATAACATATGCAATAAGTTAAGAACTGCTCTAGACACTGGCCCTGGAGTCAGGAGGACCTGAGTTCAAATCCAGCCTCAGACACTTACTACCTAGCTGTGTGACCTTGGGCAAGTCACTTAACCCCCAATGCCTCTTAAAAAAAAAAAGAATTCCTCCAGAGTATGCTCTAAATATAGCAACAAATGCTGATGATGTTCACTAAGGAAAAGTTCCCAGGTCCAGATGAGGAGAAATAAACAAACAAATAACAGATAAATGAACAAAGATTTATCATATTTTATATATTATATATATCATATATTTTATATATGCCATATAATTATACATATTCATGTATGTTCATGTGTACATATATATATGTTAGCAATTATAATATATATTTGCAATAAAGACTTGTCTTTGGAGATCCTTAAATTCCTCTTAAATAATTCACTCTAGGCCTAACAGTTCAGAATTGGGTGATTGGGGTGGGGGGAGATGTTTGAGATATAAGTCATAAAATTGTTCATTACACAAACAAACCTCCATCTAGGTCCCCCTCCAATGTTCCCCATCCAGTCAGAGCATTCTCAAAGGCCATTCTGAGCTCTCACAGAATCTTCTAAGCTGAAAATGCTTTGAGTATGGGTCCATGGTTGGACAGTGTGTCAGTCATCCAAGGGTTATTACCAGGGGGTTGGCTAACAGCTGGTGACTTTTTCTGACCACACAACTCATGAAGTCATCTACTAAAGCCATGGAAGGATTAGGATCTGTGCTGGTAGATAGAGTCCCAAGCCAAAGTAATCACATATCCTTGAAGTGTTGCCATAAATTGTCATCAATAAGAATTTATGGAAAAGGAGGAGGATAAAGATAAGTAGGGGGCGGGGGAAGGAGAGAGAGTAAGACAAGGAGGAGAGGACGGGGATGAACGAGGAGGAAGAGAATGATGAGAACAAGAAGGATGAGGACAAAGGAGGAAAGGGAAGAGAAGAAGGACAAGGATGAGGAGGATGAAGACGAGGAGGACAAGAGCAAGGAGAAAAAAGAGGATAAAGAGAGAAGGGAAAGAAAGAAGAGCGGAAAAAAGCAAAAGAGAAGGAAGGAAAAAGTGTCAATGAAACAATTGTAAAATACACAGAAGAGAGCAAAAGGAAGTTCAGAAAGAAACACAAACAAGCAGACAGTATTGGAAATAGCATGTCAAATTTATTATGTACTTTTAAAACCAACAAGCTGCACAAATTAGAGGTTCACTATTTCATGTATAATTGTTTTTTTCCCTGGGCTTCTTTGTATATGAAAATGATTGAGTTTATTGATGCCTATTAAATTAATAATAAAAAAAAATTTTTTAAAGTAGCTAGATGAAGCTTAGATAGGTCTTATTAGTAGTAGGCTCAGAAAGAAGACCTAAAATCAAAGTTATCAAGTTGAGGCAAAAATCCAGGCTGAATTGCTGTATCCAACACTCAGGAGTAGAGTCCAAACCAGATTAAAATGTAATTGGGAAATATTTAACAAAATTAATAAAAATTCAGTAGGACATAAATATTGTTAACATGGTGGTTTTCTAAGTCAATATGCAGCCCACAGGGATCCTTATGTACTATTGAGTAACCTCCTCTGTATTTGAGTTTGATGCCATTACTTTACAGTGTAACACCTAAAATGTGCATCTTGGTATTTCATAATAAGCATCATTTATCTATGCCATGAAACTCTGAAGATCATATCATATCATAATGGAGGAGGGAGAAGGAAAATGTCCTGTTGTTGTTTAAATAAAACTGTTTAGAATATCAGAGCTAGAAGGGACCATAAAAACCATCTGATACAGGCAATCAGCCAATAAATATTTATTAAGCCCCTATTATGTGCTAGGTACTATGAAGCACTGGGAATATAAAAAAAAAGAAAGAAAAGGAAAAAAGACAGTATCTGCTCTCAAGGATCTCATAGTCTAATGGACAAATCCATTCAACTCCCATATTTTACAGATGAGGAAACTAAGGCAATACAAGCATAAATGTCCAAAATTACATATATGGGTAATTAATGGCAGAACCAATACTTGGCTCCAAATGTCATCCTCTTTCTACCCTAGGATGGTGCCTCCTTCAATAGAAAATACTACTCTATGGAGCTCTATTTGTCTGGAGCATGTAGTAAGATGACAATGCTGGTGTAGACATATTTTGTTCAAAATAATTCTTCCCCTTCCTCCCACCCCCAACTATATTCAAACCAAATAATGAGGTAGCCTGTAATTACATATTTTTTAAGCCTGTCATGTTGTGAGGATATGATGAGCTCTAATTGTAGCAGAGCACTTAGGGAGACTTGTAATTATACAGTCATTAAGCCAGTTAAATGCACTACGGTCTCTTCATCATTCTGTGTATTCCTTGTGTCAACTGGCAGATCCCCCCAGCTGCACCCCAGCTGAAGGATTAAGCTGGCAATTAGCAGTCAGCAGGTACAAAAATGATGGTCCACATCACTACAACATGAAGCTTCCTCTTCTCTGAGCCCTATGCTTTTTCTTGGCACCATCAATTGGACAAAGTGATAAACAAAGCAAATGGCAGATTACAAACAGGACAAACGTAATGAATCAGCAATGGGATCTTGAAAAACTTATATTTACATAACTCTCCTCAGGTTAACAGTGCTTTATAAACATTTCCTCAAAGGAGTGGCACAAAAAAAAAAGACCCAACCAGAACCCCAAAAGGTAGATATTGGAAGTGTAACGCATATTGAAGTGGTTAAATGACTTGGCATATATCACATGGCTAAGGTGAAGGAGAGCCTTTATTCAAACCCAGGTCTGCTGACTCCCTAGCTAATTCCACTTCCACTAGGCTACTCTGCCTTTACAAGGCTTCTGCACACCAGGATGCAGGAGAAAAGGTCTATAATTGGATCACCATTGATAGGTCACTGAATCTCAGTAGGAGAAGATTGTAGAATCCATTCAGTCCAATCTCCACCTATAAAGAACCCCTTCTACAACATGACCAAGGTGGATGAGGTAGCCAGAAGACACTTTTCTGAGAATTAGACTAATACTTTTTCCCTACCCGGACCCCCATCCCTCTCTACCCCATGAAATTTTCAGCTGCTGTGGTCCCTCAGTGAAGAAGAAATTGTAAGAATAAGAACTAGTTCACACCTAGGAAAAGAATCACAATATGGCACATTGGTTTCAGGGCTATCATTCTTCACTGGAGTTCATGGGGCAGCAAGGAATTGATTTCTCTGGAGATTTCTATCAGCACTCATCAAAACTATCCTCCTACTCTGACATTTCTTAGCATTTCAAAGCCCTCAAAAGACAGCTTAATTTTGCAAACCCCAGGATTCTCTTTTCCTCTCCTTTTTGGCCAATTGTTGGAGAGCTTGCATTCATAGATAACCAAGTCAGGCTGGGGTTAACTAAATCTGTTTCTTGAAGAAAGATGAACTTCCATCCCCTAAAGGACTGAAAGTTAAAAAAAAAAGACAGGTATCATCTTGACCTATAGTCCAAGAATTCAACACTAAAGGTAGAAAGCTACCTGCTCCACCTCTAATAGATGATATAGTAACCTTCATTATTAGTAGTGACTAATTAGTTTATTTAGATGGATAGGCCTAATAGACTTAAAGAATCCAGTTCAAAGGAAATTCAAGATAAACTAGGGGAATACAGGGTTGGGAAAATACTGAACTAGAGTGTACCTTCCAGAGTTTATAGAGCTAGGTAAGAAGCCACACTGGGAAATAGTGCAGTATGGGACTGCATAAAGGCACTGGGTTACTAAGGATGAAGGAGTGGTTGTATGGTACAATCTAAAGAGCAAAGACTTTTGGTACCAATCTGAAGAGAAGGCTTCAAATCCTGGTTCTACATATTACTCATTACCTCTTAACATCTGAGTCTAGACAAGTCATTCAATCTTTCTTAGCCTTAGTTCTCAAATATGTATAAGGACCTCTAGGTTTATGATCCTATGGAGGAAAATCTTAAAGATAAACATTGATTATCTTATCATTTTACCTCAGTCAAGCTCTGGAATTTTTGTTGTGCCAGGGAAAATGGAAGACCTAAATACTCCTCTCTTTGATGCTTCGGAATTCTTAAGGGTCAAAACTAAAGTGGTGTTGAGGAACCAGGGCCACAAAGTTATTTTCCAGAGATCCCTTTGTCTGGGATCTTCCTTAAGTGTAAAAGTCCTCTTTAGGTCCATCCCAAGAAACTTTTTCAGCAGGAGCTCTTTTCTTCTTCCCCATCCCCCATCCCAAGACTTCTCAATCATTCTCTAAAGTCATGCATGAAGACAAAGGCATAAAATCTCACCAGCAAGAATGGAGGTGGAACTCACTATTTGGTTTAAAAAAAATTGTTGGGAAAAGTAGAAAGCAGTCTGGCAGAAAATAGGTATAGACCAGTATCTTACACCGTTTACCAAGATAAGGTCAAAATGGATATATGACCTAGACATAAAGGGAAAAATCATAAGAAAATTAGAAGAGAATAGAGCATATTACCTATCAGATTTATGGATAAGAGAAGAATTCATGAATAAACTAGAGATAGAGAGCATTGTAGGATACAAAATAGAGAATTTTGATTACATCAAATTAAAAAGGTTTTATACAGATAAAACCAATGTAGCCAAGATTAGAAGGAAAGAAGAAAAGTAGGGAAGAAGAGAGCCATTTTCTCAGAAAAGGCTTCATATCTCACATAAAGAACTGAGACAAATTTATAAGAATATGAGTAATTCCCCAATTGATAAATGGTCAAAGGATATGAAGGGACAGTTTTTGGAAGAAGAAATCAAAGCTATATATATAGCAATATGAAAAAATGCTCTAAATCATTATTGATTAGAGAAATGCAAATTAAAACGACACTGACACCAATTGGATTGGCTAAAATGATAGAAGGGGAAAATGACAAATGTTGGGGAAATGTGGAAAAATCAGGACACTGATACACTGTTAGTAGAATTGTGAACTGATCCAATCATTTTGGAGAGAAATTTAAAATTATGCCCAAAGAGTTATAAAACTGTGTATACCCATTGACCCAGCGATACCATTATTAGGTCTGTTTCTCAAGGTAATCAGGGAAAAAGGAAAAGAAACTTTATGCTCTAAAATATAAAATAAAGGTAGAAAGCTACCTGCTCCACCTCTAATAGATGATATAGTAGCTCTGTTTGTGGTGGCAAAGAACTAGAAAGTGAGCAGATGCCCATCAATTGGGGAATGGCTGAGTAAGTTGTGGTATATGATTGTGATGGAATACTACTGTACTGTAAGAAATGACAAGCAGGTTGGTTTTAGAAAAACACAGAAAGACATGTGAAATGAGCAAAACCAAGAGAACATTGTATACAGCAACAGCAATACTGTTTGGAGAGTAACTATGAATGACTAAGCTATTTTGAGAATTATGATCATTTAAATCAACTACAAAGGACTTAAGAAGGAAAATGCTATCTATCTCTGGAGAAAGAAGTAATATATGGAAATATGCATTGTGTGGTCCCACACACATATTATATCAAATGTTGGCCTTCTCTAATGTGAATTTGGGAAGGAAAGAGGGAGACACCTCAGAACTCAAAATATAACAACAACAGAAAGAATGGAAGTATGTTTTCCCCTTCCATTTCACTGCAAATAAGAGGCTAGTGCTATCAGTGAGATGATTCATGGCCCCGAGATGCCTCATTGTAAATGGCTGGTGTGCTTAAAAGCTATAAAACATCTCTGAGCACACTGACCTTCAGCATGTGAGCCCTCCAGTTTATAGCACTGAAGAATGACTCTACTGTTTCCAACTGAAGCAAGAGAAGACTGTATAACCATACTGGGAGAGTAGAAACTAACTTGCCAATAAGGCATTCTACAGTAGGAGAAAATTGTAAAAAAAAAAAAACCTGAAAAAAATATGAGAAAAAACAAAGAGAGATGAGACAAGGCATTTTCTTCCATCATTCTGACTGTACATCTTTTTCATCAAAAAAAGAATGTGAACTGAGAAGCGGTGTGGTATTGTGGAAAGACCACTAGACTGGAGAACAAAATACCATATTCAAACTCAAGCTCCCTCTTACATAACCTTGGATAACCTCTCTGCATTGAATAGATAAATGAGAAGTGTTTTTAGTAGCCAATGAACTATACCTATCACATGTTGTGGCTGTGCTTGTTACATATAAATGTTCAATTGGCCAAAGAAGGAATGTCTTTTCTATCAATCCTTTGATTCTATGACTTACCATCAAGAATTTAGTTAACTGACAAACCTACAGTTGAATTCATAAATCTTAGGTAGGGGCAATAATAGCTCACATTTGCATAGCACTTCAAGGTCTCCAAACCACTTTCCTTAAACAATGGGAGAAGTAGTATAAACAAAATTATCACCATTTTCAGATAAAGAAACTGAGGTTCAAAAGTGGCTCCATTCCATTATCTTTATTTAAGTTTCAGAATATCAAAATTAATGAGCAGACTCATAATTTAATCCCAGAAACATTTATTGAGGGTGTGTGAGAGACAGACAGAGAGAGAGAGTGAGTGAGAGAGAGAGAGAGAGAGAGAGAGAGAGAGAGAGAGAGAGAGAGAAGAAAAAGAATATTCCTTTACTCTAGCTACCTTAATCATGTTGGCGATACCTCTATACTTTTCACTTCCTCTTCTGATTGGTGAGTTCCTCCCCAGAACATCCATTGAAGTATCCTCACCAGCCATGATCACTTCTAACCTGGCTCTTGGAGAAAATTTCCTCCACTCTTTTCCAGTTCCTTGTTATGCATAATCCAATCCCTTTTCTCCCCTCCTTTTAGAATATCTGCTCCTTGAGGGCAGGACCTATCTTAAGTGAGGAATATATAGTATTCCTCATAATATATGCATTAAGTTAGGAAGATGTGCTATGTAATTGTTCAATAATCTATTCCTCTGGGTTAAATAAGAAGAATTAGGCTAATCATGTCCAGCCTTATTTGGAGAACTAGTGATTTTTCATCTTAATTTTGCAGTTTTAAAGTCGGAGAAAATTCTCTACTT
Source organism: Phascolarctos cinereus (assembly GCF_003287225.1). Taxonomy (NCBI): domain Eukaryota; kingdom Metazoa; phylum Chordata; class Mammalia; order Diprotodontia; family Phascolarctidae; genus Phascolarctos; species Phascolarctos cinereus. The sequence continues at coordinate 102,001,947 of NW_027555847.1, forward strand.
GAGATCCATTTATTCAAAGCTATTTATTCACCAGTAGAAATAATTTAAAGCTACGATCACCAACCTTTCCATAAATAGAAGTAATACTTTGTTTACTCAAAGCCTTCCCATGACTAGAGAAAGATTAGGGGTCTTGTGCTTACCCTAAAATCCCTGGGCTGGGGAGAGTGTACCTCTGCTGATTGGGAACTTGGTCAAATAGGAGTTGAGCTGGGAAGTGGGAGAAGGTTATAAGTAAGGAGAAAGACAAGAGGGAGTATGTCAGAAACAAATGGCTTGAGATTCTTGCCCATAAGGTCTTGAAATCAACAGAAAGAACCCAGTCTACTGGTTTGGGAGATTCAAACTAAGTCTCAGTTCTGTCATGTATGACTTTCTACAACCTACAGAAAATGATTCAAATCTGTAAAGAGCAGCTGGAAATATAATGGAAGAATGGAAAAGTTCAATTACCCATAATTCCAATTTTTGAGAGGTGTGATTGAGTGATCTTAGCTAGCTAACTAAAAAACATATTGCTGATAAACATCCAGGATAAGTAGCAAGAAAAATAAAACCTACAATTAGACATCATGTTTTGTCCGCGTCTTGATAGAGTTAGCCTTTACTGCCCCTTAATGGGGGTGGGGGACTCAAACCTTTAACTAGGGAGATGGAATGAGAAGAAATGAATCCTCAATTTCTTCAGGTGGGAGGAGGAAGAGGGGTACTGTATCATATTTTTATCTAACATCAGCAAAGCATACTGCATAGTATCATGCCTTGAACATAATAGGTACTCCATAAATTTGTGTTGAATTTCATTCAGTTCAATCATGAATGTTTTGTAACCTCTTGTTAGATGCATACTTAGTATCTAACATCTGTTGGCAGAGGGAAAAATTAAATTAATCAATCAATCATTATTTTGGAACTACAACTCTGAGCCCTAAGATGGCAAAAGAAATGTATTTGAGACAAGGTCCCTCGATAAGAACCTTTCATTCAAGTTCCTGAGATAAGACATACACCCAAATAACAATAAGGGAATGTGACAGTGCTATATCCTGATCCAATAATGTGTAGCAAAACAAAGAGGAAAAAAGAACAATATACAATAAAGTACTAGTGGTATGGAACAAACTAACTACAAAAGATTAAAAGGTGGGAGAACACTGTGGTCTGGTGTCAGAAGATTCCATGAACAAAGCATTTACACTTATACAATGTTTAGAACTTTTTTAAATCCAGAAAGAAAAATTCTTATGAATACCCATTTACTGAAACACAATTATTTAGAAATATAAATAATCTAGAGTCAGCTAGGTGGCACAGTGGATAGAGCACCAGCCCTGGAGTCAGAAGGACCTAAGTTCAAATCCAGCATCAGACATAGACACTTACTAGCTGTGTGACCCTGGGCAAGTCCCTTAACCCCGTTGCCTACCCCCACAAAAAAAAAAGAAATATAAATAATCTAAAGTTGTGATTTTCAACCTTTCTAATAAAAAATCACACCCAACTTCAGAAACAGACATAATGTTATCAATAGAAATGGAATTAAAGAAGAAGCATTAAATTCACTTGGCAATAGAATTCACAAGGACCATAGGGCCCATCAATATGACTTGCAGCTAAAATTTTCCAAATGTATTGTATCATCTGTTACAATATGAGTTCCTTGAGGTCAAGGACTGTCTTTTCTATTTGTAATCCCTGGTGCTCTGCACATAGTAAGTGCTTAATAAATGCTTTCTTTTTTTAATTCATTCTTCTCATTCTTATAGTGCTTTAAAATTTGCAAACAAAATCAAAAACAAAACTTTCTCACAACAACACAGTGAAATAAGGAGTACAGGTATCATTGTCTCCATTTTACAGATAAGAAAACTGAGGTTCAGAGCAGTTAAGTGACCTGGGCATAAGGACATAGCTAAGCAAGATCTGAACCCAGGTCTCCTGCTGCCAACTAGAGTGCACTAGGTAGTAAACCATACCGATATTAGAATGAGCTGCTCCTTGTCCAAAGCTGTAGTTCAATAGAGAGAGAGTTTAGGTACAAAGTCCCTATTCCAAAGGTCTGAGCTATCCACTCTGTCCTCACTAAAATGGGGCATGTATTCTTCTATCATATAGCATAGACACATAGAAGCATCCAACTGATCCTTCTTTTATTTTGAGTCTAAAAAACTGGTACCAGGCATCACTAAACTTCCTGGTATGTTGTTGTCCATGACCCCATTTGGGGTTTTCTTGGCAAAGATACTGGAGTGGTTTGCCATTTCCTTCTCCAACTCATTTTACAGATAGGGAAACTGAGGCAAACTGAGTTAAGTGACTTACCCAGGGTCACACAGCTAGTACATATCTGAGAATGAACTTGATTTTTTTCTGACTCTAGGCCCACTGTTTTATTCACAGAGCCACCTAGCTGCCCTTCCTGGTCTAATCAGGCAAAAAAGTTGGATTGCCTCCTGCAAGGCCATTCCTGTTGTCCTCTATCCTTCTGCTATTCCTCTGGAAAATCTCTGAATCCTTCAAAAAGGGGAAGATCAAGCTGATATGGAGGAATAACACTGAAAACCAGCCATCACATTCCTCTGAGAGTGAAAGCACAAATCTAAATAGATATGGAAGGAATCCTGTGTCCTCTGGTGTAGGGGCTTTCCTGTCCATCAAAATGGCCTTAGAGAGGCAGCTAGGTGGTACAGTGGATAGAACTCAGTCCTTGGAATCAGGAGGACCTGAGTTCAAATCTGGCCTCAGACACTTGACACTTACTAGCTGTGTGACCCTAGGCAGGTCACTTAACCCCCACTGCCTCACCAAAAAGCAAAAAAAAAAATGGCCTTAGGTTATGCGGAATTATGTCAGCAAGTCATTTGTGGGATTGGATGAGGTTATCTCTAAGGTCTTTTCTAGCTCTTGATGCTATTTATGACCTAGTCATGTTCTCTTCTAGAGAATGCTGTTCTAAGCTCAAAGCCTTGGGTGCTGGAGAACTTTCCTGCAAATTAAAGAGATGTTGTGCTGGAGGAAAAAAGAAAAAAGAAAGAATGGGGGCAACTAGGTGGTGCAGTGGATAGAGCACCAGCCCTGGAGTCAGGAGGACCTGAGTTCAAATCTGGCCTCAGACACATAACACTCACTAGCTGTGTGACTCTGGGCAAGTCACTTAACCCCAATTGCCTCACAAAAAAAAAAAAGAGAAAGAATGATCTCTGTCCCAGGTTGGTCTGTAGAAAAGAATATATTTTAGCCACTAAGGTTGCATTGAGATGTGGAAAAGCGATTAGATGTACACAATAACAGCCACGTTGTGCGATGACTAATATTGATAAACTTAACCCTTCTCAGCAATACAAGGATCTAAGACATCTCCAAAATGCTATCCACATCCAAAGAAAGAACTATGGAGTTTGAATGCAGATCGAAGCATGCTATTCACCATTTTTTTTTCTTCTGTTGTGTTTTGTTTCCTCTTTCTGGTGGTTCCTCCTATTGGTTTTAATTTTTACTTACAACATCACTAATGTGAAAATGTGTTTAATAGGAATGTATATGTGTAGCCTATGTCAGATTGCATGCTGTCTAGGGGAGGGAGGGAGAGAAAAATTTTAAACTCAAAAGCTTATGAAAGTGATTGTTGATAATTCAAAATAAATTAATTTCAAAAAAAAGAAAAGTGATTAGAATTATTGAGTACATTAAACACCCACCACCTTCCTTCAGGCTGGTGAAGATACTGACAGAAGCATTGATTTGAGGACCAAGAATCTTTGTGTATTGATGTTTCAAGAACCATACACACAATATGAAACTATTTCAAGACTATCAACATCAATGATTTCAATAATAGCTCACATTTACATAATACTTTAAGATCAACAGAGCCCTTTCTCACAATAACCCTCTGGGGCAGGTAGAAGTATTTTTTATAGATGAAGAAACTGAGGCTGAGCAAAGTTAAGTGACAGCCCAAATCAAACAGGTACTGAGTGGCAGAGCCAGTATTAAAACCCAGGTGTTCAAATTCCAAATCCTGGATTCTTTCTGCTTTAACATACTCTCTGGTATCTCTTTCTCTGTCTCTGTCTCTCTCTGTACACATACACACACACACACGCACATACATATATCGATAGACAGATAGATAGATAGATAGATAGATAGATAGATAGATAGATAGATAGATAGATAGATATACCTAGGTGACGAGATGGATAAAATACTGGATCTGGAGTCAGGAAGACCTGAGTTCAAATCCAGTCTCAGAGATACTTACTAGCTGTTAGCCTGGGCAAGTCATGTGACCTTTGTCTGCCTCAGTTTTCTTATTTGTAATGAGGCTAATAATAGCACCTACCTCCCAGGGTAGTTGTGAGGATAAAAGGAGACAATATTTGTAGAGCATTAGCACAATGCTTGCACATGGTAGGCACTTCATAAATGCTTGTTTCCCACATAGGTGGCACTTCATAAATGCTTGCTTCCTTCCTTCCTTCTTGCCTTCCTTCCTTCCTATTACATATGAATGAGGAATTCAGGGTCAGAGGGGTTATAGGATTTGCCCATGGTCACAAAACTATTAAGTGTCAAAGATGGAGTTTGAACTTAGGTATTCTTGCCTCCAAACCAAACACTCTGTCCAGTAAGTCTTTCTGTATGAACTGTCTAAACTACAAAGTGAATTTATTCAGCCTGTAAACATATAACAACCTGATTCTTCTCCATGACATGAACTACAAATGTTCTCCCTGAGAACTATATGGGGAGTTCAGTGTAATCCATATTGGTTGTTGGGGCTCTTTCTTTTCATGGGTTTATTTGGATTACAGACACCCAGGATTTCATAGGACTGAATAGAGAACCATGGGGGGTAGGGGTAGGGGTAGGGGTGGGGGAATGTCAGCCCTTAGAAACCTGGAGCATGGTTGTTTTAGGAAGAGCCCTTTTACCTTCTTCATTTAAGAGTGGAGAGGATTACTGGTTGGATAAACCTTGCCATCCAAGCTGGGTTTAAAATCATCAGGAGTCTGGGCTCCCTTTCATTTTCACCCTATAAACATATACACTATACAAATGTCTCTCCCTCCCTCTCTCTCTCTCTCTCTCTCTCTCTCTCTCTCTCTCTCTCTCTCTCTCTCACACACACACACACACACACACACACACACACACATAGTGGCAGCTGGACAAGGGAACCTTGGGAAATGAGCAGCTCTGGAGAAATCCAAATAGGGAATATATTGACTTGTAGGGTAATGCAAAAAACTCCTGTTCCTTAGTGAATATAGAAGAAATTTCTGAGGTGCCACACTCTCTGATCCCTGTGGAGTTCTGTGACCTGAGCATAAAGGAGCCTGGAGAGGTTGGGTCAAAGAAGGAAGGAAGTGGGGAAAATTTGAGAGGAAAGAGAAAGAGAGAGAGGGAAAGGGAGGAAGGGAAGTAAAGGAAAGTAAAAAGATAGGGGCAGAAAATAGAAAGGAAGATAAGGGGAATGGACAGTAGGAAAAGAAAGGGGGCAGGGGAAGAGAGTTCATATAGCATGGTGGAAAGAGCCATGAATCTGTAATCAGAAAACTTTTTTTCAAAGTACCTGGGTGACCTTGGACAAGTCACCTACCTGTGATGAATTTCTGTTTCCTCATTTGTAAAATGAGAAATTTGGACTCGAGCATCTCTAGTTCCTCTCAGCTCTAAAGTCTCTGATAAAGAAGTGATGTGAAAGTAATCAATTAAATGATAATGGTAGAGGAGGCTAAGAAAAACCTCTAGTTGAGGTGACCCAGAGCAATGATGCCAGGTGGGAGTAGGCCTAGAAGGAGCGGCACAGAAGAGTCCAGATAATGAAAGGCTGTTAGGTCCTGGGATTGTAGATAAGCCTGGGAAAATCCCCATCCTGAGTTCATTGGAACTTGGGGTGCCTCATAGGTGCTCATGGATACATCTTTTTCTTTATTACATCTGCTTGTGCCACAAGCCAGGTGGCAAATGAGGAGTTAATGTCAACCTTCTGTGCCCTGAGCAATGGAAATACTTCTCCAGGTTTCTAAGTGGAGGCTTAAAACCATGTGTGGGAAACCCCTAAACATAACCCTAAGACATTCATGTCAACTCCCTCAAACAAGGACAATTTAACATATTGTCTTTGGGGTGCAGAGAAACCCTGATCCCTGATCCTGGGTGAGCTGGGGGGCCCAAAGACTGAGCTCTATTTCTTGTGACAGCTGGATATGAATCATCATCAATACAATTCAGCCGTTGAGCTACCTCTAGGATCTGTCATACAAACAAAGGGCCAAATGTAGGAAGTATGTACTTCCCTTTTATGCCCGAAACCAAGGCCACAAATCATCAAATAAACATTTATATCAATGTCTTTTGGGGAAACTGATTGGACTGCCACAGATTCAACAAGCCATTTCTCCAGAGTGCCCAGTATGGACTTCCAGGGCCCTGGCTCCAGGCCTCAATCCTACCTCACAAGTGAGCCAGGCTCCATGGGTATATCCCTCTGGATTTCAACCCACTCATGACCAGGGACACTGGGGAGGGAGGGGAAGAAAAGGGAGATATTACTGTAACATATGATGCATTTCTTTCTCCAGTCTTGTGTACTCTTCCTTCTCATGGGCCCTGTCTTGGCTTTGTGATGCATTGCTATTGTTATATTTACATTACTATTTATGGCATCAGTGTCTACGGTATTTGTTTTCCTCTTATGCCCGGTCAGTGTCTTCTTAAAAAAAAAAATCAAAGGATATAATGAGAGAAGAAAATGTTGAATGAGATAAAAAGTATCATGTAAACAGAAAGGGCATGGCATAAACATGCCAAGTTAGCTAAACCCCAAACATCCAGAGACAGGAAAAGCAAATGGGAAAGTCACCCAAAAAAGCAAGGAAGGATAGCCAAATAAGGTGTCTAAAGAAACAGCACTACTGTATAGGAATAAGATCATAGGATTTGGAGCTGAGGGGTTGGGAGGGATAGTGTCAAATCACTGTCTGGCCCCATTATTTTACAGTTGAGGGAATGACTTTCCCAAGGTCATACAGGTAATAGCTATAAACTCAGGACATCTGCTTCCAGATTCATGCTCTTTCCACTAACCTATGCTGCCTCCAGACCCCAGGAGGAAAAAAACAGTTCCTAGATAGTTACTATGTTAAGGATCTTAACATTTCTTAAGGAAATAGACAGACAGACAGACAGAGACAGCAGGGTGGGAGAGAAGAGAAGAGGAAAAAGGAGGGGAGGGGGTAGAAAGAAAAACAGTAAAAGTAGAAGCTTTTTATAATGTTCTTTACTCCTAAGTAAGGTAGCTTGTGAATGCTACCTGTGAGGGGGGGGGCTAGAAACAAACAAAAAAAAGGTTGAAAGTCAGTGACATATCCTGAAATGGTGAAGGAATCAAGGGACTAATCCTGAGCATAATGCCGCCCACTACTTACCACTTATGTGATCTTGGGCCTCAGTCAGTCAACTACCATTTATTAAGCACCTACTATGTGTCAGACACTGTGCTAAGAAACAGGGACTCAAAGAAAAGGCCTGGGATGAGGGAGGGGAGGGAGAGGAAGAGGGAGAAGTTTATATGTCCCCGCTGTCAAGGAACTCACAGTCTGTGAAAAGGTACAGCTAAACAATATTTAATATCCCTTCAACTGTAAATCAATGATCCCTTTATTGAGGGGAAATAACTTGTGGGTAAAAGAGGTCCTTAAAAATTAGAAAAGGGTAAATTCCCACCTCCTTAGCAGGGAAGAAAAAATAATTAAGGTAATTATGCCCTGCCTACTTAGCCTCAATACCTAGGGAGACATTAGAATAAATTATTCATTAATTTTCAGTCGCCTAGAAGATCCTTAACATAGTAATTGACTTGCCTGTGAGAAAAGTCAATTGTACTGGAACAAATTAAATTTCCACTGAAGATAAAAAGATGAAAAAGACAACCCTCAAAGAGCTTATCATCTAATGTGGTATAGGAGGGGATAAGGCATGTACACAGGGCATAAGTGTAATAATTCAAATACCAAGATAGTTATGAGAAGGGAATAAAGGATCAAGAGGTTACTATTGTCTATGAGGGTAAGGGAGGCTAGTTGAAGGAAGTGCCATTTAAATCACTTGAAGGATGGGTAAGATTTCAATTGGTAGAGGTGGAGAGAGTGCATTCCAGACATATACAACGGCATGAGAAATAGCCCAGTGGAGGTGTGTGGATTTGGAGAACTTCACATAGTCAAATTCAGCTGGAATGTAGGCTGCCTGAAGAGGGAGAGCATGAAATTAGGATGAAAACAAAGGATAAAGGCACGTTATTGGAGGCTAACAATGCCAAGCTACGGTGCTTACATGTTATTCAAAAGGCGATGGAGGGGGCAGCTAGGTGGTGCAGTGGATAGAGCACTGGCTCTGAAGTCAAGAGGACCTGAGTTCAAATCTGGTCTCAGGCCAAACACTTGATACTTACTACCTGTGTGACCCTGGGCAAGTCACTTAACCCCAATTGCCAAAAACAAAACAAGACCAAAAAAAAGGCAATGGAGAGCCATTGAAAGTTTTTGAGTGGAAGAATGATATGATGAGAACACCTAATTGGGAAGATGAAATCTAGCAGCATTGCCAGATTAACAGAGGAAAAGACCTGTTAGGAGGAACTTGAAATATTCTAAGAAAGTGACAATAAGAGCTTAAACTAGGATGATAACAGTGCGAAAGATTGTTGTCTTCTCATGTCTACTATGTTGTGAGGAATGATGTCCTCATTAGATTGGGAGCTCCCTGAGGGCAGGGACTGTCTTTTGCCTATTTCTGTATTCCTAATACTAAGTGCAGTGCCTAGCACATAGTAGGCATTTAATAAATATTTACTGAACAACTGACTAATATGAGATGTATTTCAGAGTTACAGTTGACAAGAGTGACCAACTAATTTAATACAGAGGGAAAAGGAAGGAGCAGAGTAAGAGAGGACTCAGTAGCTCTTTTTGTCTCCAACCTGTGGAATTGGGAGAGTAGAAATATTATTAACATTAGCAGTTACTGATTTTGCTTGTTTAATTTACTGTTAACATTTATTGGTTGATCAGTAATGTGAAACAGTGGAGAGTTTGCCTTGGTGCTGGGAAGACCTGAATTCAGGTCCTGCTTCTGACACATATCGGCTGTGTGGTCCTAGGCAAGTCCCTTAACCTCTCAGTGCTCTAGCCAATTCTCTAAGACTATAATCCCAGGGGAGAAAAATGCCAAACTGTACCAGTGTAGGAAGTTTCCTCATCTGGAAGTTTCCTACACCAGTGAAATCACAGGATGAGTCAGTATCCCTATTTATTGATTGGGAAGTCAGGTAGAAAGGCAAGTTTTGGAGGGGGGAAAATGATAAAATATAATGAGTACCAACACTATGCAAAACTAAGAGAGAGGACTTTGAAGAGAAGCCTTGGCAAATGCTTACATTCAAAATGTCTCTGAAGTTGAAGGGGTTGCTGTTGACAGATCTCTATGTTGACCTAAATTTCTGATGACAAGAATGAACCAACAATCCACCCTCGCAATGACCCAGCATGATTATTCAATTGGACAAATGCAAACCTACAGCTTTCAGCACTTTGATGGTTCACCTGCACTTTTGTAGCTTAAGGAGCAGGTTTGACCAGTAAGGTCACGGGAAGAAGGAAATACCAACATCCCCACACCTGTGAGGACAACATGACTATCTGGCTCTGTGCACATCATCCCCTACCCAGCAGCAAAACTACTCCAACAAAAGTAAATTTCTGTTTGTCATTATGCTGAACTACAATGCTGTGCTAAAATAATGAAAGTAATAAGCATTTACTAAATGCTACGTGCCAGGCAATGTGCTGAGTGCTGGGAATACAAATACAAGAAAAAAAAGAAACATGGTTCCTTTCCCTCAAACAGCTTACATTCTAAAAACAATGCATAAAAGATGGTTGCAAACTAGCTTGGGGATGGGTTGGAGACCAAGAGAAGGAAGGCTGGAAAAGTTAGGGGAATCAGAAACAAAGCCAGGAAAGGAATGAAAGGGGAAAAAAAAGGACTTGCACATAAGAAGATAAATTAAAATTTGTCATGAGGTCTCCAATATAATGTAATGGAAATATTGGACTGGCAGTCAGGAGACTTGGTTTATGATCACAACTCTGCCACTAACTCACTGTGTGACTTTGGGAGAATTCATCTCCCTTAATGAGACTCAATCTCTTCATCTGTTAAATGAAAGAGTTTTTCGTTAAATGGTCTCTAAGTTCCTTCACTTCTAAATGTCTATGATTCCAGGTGCCATGTTTTGATCTTTTTTTTCTTCTCTGTTGAAGAACATTCCTATGGGATGATTCTGTTGTCCAAACTCTAGTGAACTGTTAACTGTTGTGAAATACATTCAAAGGAATACTGAGACTTAAATGCTGGTTATCTAAGAAGTCTGCCTAATGAAATTGTGGTAGATCACGTCATCATCAACAACACTTAAAAAAAATAGCAGATCATATCAGAGCTGGCTACAAAAGGTAGTCTGAAAATGTTCCAAGTTTGATATAAAACTTCCCATTTCACAATGAATGGAATTGTTTTGGGAGAATACATAAGACGGTCAGAAAACAAAAGCTACCAGTTCTTCAAGAACAAATTGTTTCAATGGAATGACTCCATCCAAAGATATGGGAGCCCAGTGGGCTGGGTTACCTGGCCAAGATTATAGAGCTTCTCAATGGATATATGGCCTGTGTGTCACTTACATGCCTTTGCCCCTCATTTCCCACACTTTGAATCATAGAGTTGGAAGCCAACTCAAAGGTCATCTAATCTAATCTCCCACTATTTTAACATACCTTTTAACATCTATTTTAACATCCCTGAACTCTACAGTATCCAGCTCCTGATGGAACACTTCTGGTGGTGTTTAACTCACTATTTCACAAGGCAACCCATTCTCTCATCAGACAGCTCTACCTGTTAGAAAATCTTCCACCTAAAAACCCCCATATCTGCCTCCCCATTGGCCCTAAAACTTAGTTCTAACAGAAACTGTGAAGCAAAGCAACAATAAATGACAAATTCAATTAATTCAGCTACTGTTGGCTGATTTGGAAGGGCAAGAAGAAATGGAGTGAGTCACGCTCCAACAAGAATTATTTCAGATAATAGAGCTGCTTCGGTGCAGTACTCATTCCTCACTATCACAGAGCATTAATTTCCACAGCGAACTACTGAGTTGCTATAACACTGTTTTGCTTCATAGTCAAAAAAAACCCATGACAGCCTGTAGGGTTGCTGTTGCCTTACAGCCTCTGGAAAGGACTCAGCACTCCAATAACAATATTACATGTTAATCATTAAAAAGGTTTGTCTGTTTTTGTCTGGGGACAATACATTTTGATCTTTGTCCTGCCCCTATAAAGATGAATGGCTCAGTTCCACATAAGGTAAGCTCGAGGTGCTGTTTATATCCATACAGCTCCTGGGAAGGCATGACTGTGCCCCAAATGCTGGGAGGCTTGATATTGTTCATCTGCATAGGTGCACATTGAGAGGAGGGAAAACTACCATGCTGTAACAGAAAATCCAAGTTGTCCTTTTCAATCAAGTCACTAGTACTCATATGGTGAAAAGATCATCGGATTTGGAGACAGAAGACTAGGGTTGGAATCCTGGCTCTCTGCTAGGTCACTTGTGTGACTCAATAAGTTCTTTACCCTCCTTGACTTGGATTCCTCACCTATAAAAAGAGGGGATTGTATTCTCCCATCCCCTTCTAATATTCTCTGATTCTATCAAAAATAGTATTTGCCTTTTTGCCTTGCTTACTGACCAGTCTCTCTCTCTCTCTCTCTCTCTCTCTCTCTCTCTCTCTCTCTCTCTCTCTCTCTCTCTCTCTCTCTCTCTCTTCTCTCTCTCTCTCTCTCTCTCTCTCTCTCTCTCTCTCTCTCTCTCTTTTCTCTCTCTCTCTCTCTCTCTCTCTCTCTCTCTCTCTCTCTCTCTCTCTCTTTCTCTATCCTTGCCTCTCTCTTCCCTCTTTTTCTCAAAATAATCTCCAGCAAAAGCAGGAACATTCCAAAAGACCCTTGTGCTCTGCCACAATACAAATCCCCTTCTAAGTCCATGCAGCGTTAGAATAGTTCCATGCTTCAGCTAAATATATGGATAAGGCAAATTTGCCCTCCACTGATATGCTACCACACAGGCACCCTACAATTAACCTGTGGTGGCTTATGCAGGATATTTCCCAACAGAAGTCCTCACTAACTGTTGCCCCCTTAGGCACCATTAATGATACTCTTCCATCTTACAAAGACAAATGTGCCTCCACTTTTGCCAACCCTAGATGCTGTGGGCTTTCCTTGAAATATCTTTATGTCATTTTGTGATTTAAACTCTGAATTCTGGAGGTTTCTGCAACTTCCCTAGGCTTTGAGATTAGGCTTTCTGTGCTGGCTTTGAGAATGGGGAATTGAGAGAATGGATGTACTCCACTAAACAGCTTAATGTAGTTTTAATTCTTGTTGTCATTGAAGCTTTCATCTTGTCCAATGGCATTTCCTACATAGCAGTCCCAGATGGGGAAATGTTGAGCAACTCACCAAGCAATGATGATTTACGATTTTGATGGAACCTGCCATTTCAGCCACAGAAGAGCAGCTGGACCATGAACATATTCTCAGAGCTGTAGGTTTGAATGTGTTGACTTGAATAATCATGTTGTATGATTGCTAGAGTGGGTTGTTGGTTCATTCTTTTCATCAAAAGTTTAGGTCAGTGGAAAGTTCTGTCAACAGCAACCACTTCAACATAAGAAGCATTTCAAATGCTTGCAAGGCAATGACTATTCACAGATGTCACTCTTCAGCAGCCATCTATGCTGGCTTTGCGAAGTGTTGGGGCTCATTCTCTTTCACCCACAAGAGGCCTGTGGTTATATTCCCTGCAATCTTAGCAGAAGAGCCCTATAAAAGAAACAGTAGGACAAACCCAGGAAGATTAAAGAAAGATGCTGTCTTGAATTAGTAGCAAAAAGTGATTTATTTTAAAACTCCAAAACACTAATAATTAGAGAAATACAAATTAAAGTAACCTTGAGGTTCTACCTCATGCACATCAGATTGTCTGCAAAGTGGACAAACATGGAAAATGACAAAAGTTGTAGGGGCTATAGGAAATAGGCACACTAATACACTGTTGGTGAAGCTATGAATAGGTACAGCCATTCTAGAACACAAGTTAAAACTATATCCCAAAAGTTACTAAAGTGTGCATGCTCTTTCCCTGTGACCCAGCAATACCATGACTAGGCCTATAACCAAAGAGGATAAAAGAAAAAGGAAAAGGTTCTATATGTAAATATATATATATGCATATATATACATGCATATGTGCAAATATTTATGTATTTATAGTATTTCTTTTTGTGGTGGCAAGAAACTGGAAACTAAGGGGATACTCAGTTGGAGAATGGCTGAACAAATTGTTGAATATTAATGTAATGGACTACTATTGTGCTATAATGAAGAAAAAAAGAATTGAAGAAAGATAGTTTCAAAAAAACCTGGGAAGATTTATATACACAGTAAAGTGAAAAAGAAACCAGAACTATTTATACTCTAACTTCAATATTGTAACAAATCAATCTGTTTCTTTAAATAAGTTTTTATTGATATTTTCTGTTTCTTACATCACCATAGTTATTCCATGTAACCCATCCCTTAACTTTCTCCAAGAGCCATTCCATATGGCAAATAATACTTTTTAGAGATAAAAAAAAATAGCATAACTGATCACCATATTGAAAATGTTTGCAATGTATAACACCTGTGGACCTCCTATCTCCACAGTGTGGTAGGTTGGGGGTGTCTTCATATCTCTTCATTTGGGTCCCACTTGGCTTTTATAATTTTATTACATTTACTTTGGATTACTTTGCTGTGTCATTGTTCTTTCCATTTACATTGTTGGAGTTACTGTGTGTATTCATTTCTTGGCAACGTTTACTTTATTCTGCATCAGCTTATACAGTTTTTCCAAGCTTCTCTGTATTCATCACAGACATCATTTCTTATAGTATGGTACTATTCTACATATTCATGAACCACAGCTCTATTTCTTCTTAATCTGTGTTCCCTTTCTTTCTCTTTTCTCATTGTTATTGATACCATATTTTATTGTTGTTTAGTAGTATCCAACTCTTTGTGACTCCATGGACTGTACGGTCTGTGGGTTTTTTCTTGGCAAAGATACTGAAGTGATTTGTAATTTCCTTCTTTAGTGGATTAAGGCAAACAGAGGTTAAGTGACTTGGCCATGGTCACAAAGCTAGTAAGTGTCTGAGGCCGGATTCGAACTCAGGTCTTCCTGACTCCAGGTCTAATGCCCTATCCACTGAACCATCTAGCAGCCTATAACTGTACTAAATAACAGTGAGAAGAGTGGACATCTTTGCTTCACTCCTGTATTTATTGCAAAAGGTTGTAGTGACAGGGCATCTAGGTGGCACAATGGATAGAGCACTGACCCTGGATTCAGGAGGACCCGAGTTCAAATCCAGCCTGAGACACATAACACTAGCTGTGTGACTCTGGGCAAGTTACTTAACCCCATTGCCTAGCCAAAAAAGAAAAAAAAAAGGTTGTAGTGTATCCTGATTGCCTATGATGCTTGCTTTTGGTTTCAGCTAGATGCTTTTTATGATGTTAAAGATCTGTCTATGGCTATGCTTTGTAGGATTTTTATCATAAAAGAGTGTTGCATTTTGTCAAAGCCTTTTTCTTTGTTGAGATCATCATCAGTTTGGGATATTTTGATTTATGATATGATTTTAATGATTATTTTCCTAATGTTGAACCATCCTTGCATACCTAGTATACAAGTTTATACCCAGTATAAATCCTGTTTGATCAAAAAGAATGATTTCTTGGATAATATAGTCTGATAGGATTTTCCTTTAAAATTTTGAGTCAAAGTTTATGTGTTTCATCTTTCCCTGGTTTAGGTATGAGGACTATATTCGTTTCATAAAAGGATTCTGGTAGGATGTTTTCTCAATTTTTGAGAATAACTTGTAAATTATGGTTACTAACTGTTCTTTAAAAGTTTTAAAGAGCGGGCAGCTAGATGGTGCAGTAGATAGAGCACCAGCCTTAGATTCAGGAAGACCTGAGTAAAATATGGCCTCAGACTAGCCATGTGACTCTGGGCAAGTCACTATACCCTGTTGCCTTGCCCCCTCCCCAAAAAAAGTTTTATAGTATTCCCCCTTGAATCCATTAGGACCAGGAATTTCTTTTCTTTGTTAGTTACTTTACAGTAAATATATTGCCTTTTCTGAAACTGGACTGTTAAAGATTTCTATCTGGTCTTCTGAAATTTTATATTTTTAATATTATTTATAATAATATTATATAATATCATATCATATAATAATATTCTTTTTCTATTCTTTTGTGCTCTTGGTTTTGTTCACATTTAACTGTGTATGTTATGTGCTTTATCAGTCTTTTCAAAGAACCAGCTTTTAGTTCTATTTATTATTTCTACAGTTTTTTTATTTCCAATTCATTCATTTCTCCTCTAATTTTCAGTATCTTCTCTTTTGTGTTTATTTTAGTTTTGTTTATTTCTTGAATTTCTAATTCTCAAAAATGCATATTCAGTTCTTTAATTCTTTTTTTTTCTATTTTGTTAATGTATGTTCGCAACATGATATCCCCCCTGAGGACTGTTTTAGCTGCATCCCAGGAACTCTGGTATGCTGTTTCATCATTATCATTTTCTTTTACATAGTTACTCATTGTTTCTATCATTTATTCTTTGATTCACTTATTATTTAAGGTTTCATTGTTAAGTCGCCATTTGGGTCCATATCTTTTATTTGTGGTTCCTCTACCAATTCCCATTTTTATCAGGTTAACTATTTCTGCCTTTTTATATTTGTTTCTCCAGAAATTTGTTCAGTTCTATACTTTCCTTTTCATCTTTGTTAGACTTATCCAAAATTAATAGATATTGAAGGCTCCTGTCACTATTATTTTACTTGTCTGTGTCTTCTTGAAGGTCAGATGTTTCCTTTATGTATTTGGATGCTAAGGAATTTGAAACATATAAGTTTATTGCTGGTATTGTTTTGTTGTCTGTAGTTCAGCATAATATAGTTTCCTCATTCATCTCTTTTTTTTATTTTTTGAAAGTTGGTTTTTGCTTTAGCAAAATAGCTTTAGCTAATAGCATGATGGCAGTTCCTGTTTTTTTGGAGGCAGTTGATGCATAGTAAATTTATTTTTCATCTTCTCAGTTCTATTTCACATATCTTTTATTAATGTGTTTCTTGTAAGCAAAAAAAAAAACAAACAGTGATCCACCTGTAGTCAGGTTGCCATCAGGTTCTCTCCATAATGCTTTCTGTCTGTCTTTTTACTCTCACCTCTACCAGATTTCTACCATCACTCCTGTCTCATTGTATACATTTAAAAGAAGTCTCTTACTGGTCTGTCTGTTGTCACTGTTGCTGTTACTGTCCTTGCCTGCTACTCTTATTCACTCTTCCTATATTTCTATTACTTAGAGTATTTGAGAAGCAAGTAATTTTTTTAATTCTAGTTTTCTTTCTAAAAATGTTTCAAACTTTTCTTTATTTTTGAGCATCCATATTTTTTCTTGTATGGTTAAGCTCAAATTTGCAGGGTAGATTGCCCTGGCCTGCATCCTGAGCTCCATTGCTTTTATTATTCCTTTCTCTCTTAAATTTTCTATGGGGTCCAGAATAGTCTTTTTTTTAAGTTTTTTTTTAAATTTTATTAATTTATTTTGATTTATCAACAATCACTTCCATATGCTTTTGAGTTGATAATTTTTCTCCCCCCTCCTCCCCACCACCGTCCCCAAGATGGCACACAATCTCATATAGGCTATACATTTATATTCCTATTAAACATATTTTCACATTAGTGAAGTTGTAAGTAAAAAATTAAAACCAATAGGAGGAACCATCAGAAAGAAGAAACAAAACTCAACAGAAGAGAAAAAGAAATGATAGCGATTCAACTTGCATAGTTCTTTCTCTGGATACAGATAGCATTTTCCATCACAAGGCCTCTGAGGATGTCTTAGATCCTTATATTGCTGAGAAGGGTTAAGTTTATCAATATTACTCATTGTACAACGTGGCTGTTATTCTGTACAATGTTCTCTTGGTTCTGCTCACTTCACTCAGCCTCAGACCATACAAGTCTTTCCGGGTTTTTCTGAAGTCAGCCTGTTCATCATTTTTTATAGCACAGTAATATTCCACTATATTCATATGCCACAACTTGCTTAGCCATTCCCCAATTGATGGGCATCCTCTCAATTTCCAATTCTTTGCCACCACAAAAAGAGCTGCTATGAATATTTTTGTACATGTGGGTCCTTTTCCCATTTGTGTGATCTCCTTGGGACATAGCCCTAGAAGTGCTATTGTTGGGTCAAAGGGTATGCACATTTTTATAGCCCTTTAGGCATAGTTCCAAATTGTTCTCCAAAATGGTTGGATCATTTCACAACTCCACCAACAATGCATTAGTGTTCCAATTTTCCCACATCTTCTCCAACATTTATCATTTTCCTTTTTTGTCATGTTGGCCAATCTGATAGGTGTGATGTGGTACCTCAAAGTTGTTTTGATTTGCATTTCGGTAATCAATAATGACTTAGAGCATTTTTTCATATGACTATAGATTTCCTCATCTGAACACCATCTGTTCTATATCTTTTGACCATTTATCAATTGGGGAATGGCTTGTAGTATTATAAATTTGTCTTAATTCGCTATATATTTTAGAAATGAGGCCCTTATCAGAAAGACTGGTTGTAAAAATTCTTTCCCAATTTTCTACCTTCTTTTTAATCTTAGTTGCATTGGCTTTGTTTGTGCAAAAACTTTCCAATTTAATGTAATCAAAATTATCTATTTTGCTTTTTGTAATGTTCTCTATCTCCTGTTTGGTCATGAATTCTGTTCTCCATAAATCTGATAGGTAAACTATTCCTTGTTCTCCCAATTTGCTTATAGTATCAACCTTTATATCTAATTCATGAACCCATTTTGACTCAGAATAGGCTTGAATTATTTGAATGTAGTTTCCTTTATATTTGAAGGTTTTTCTCCTAATGACTTACAGAACTTGTTTCTGAAATGAATTGTTAAATTTAACCACTATTTGTTTTGGAGTTTGCAGTCTTAAGTTGTTGGGTTGGTTTGTTTGTTTGTTTTTTTCCCTAGAGGTGATCTGGGGATTCTCTTAATTGGAATTTCATTTTCTATATTCACAAGTTTGAGCAGTTCTTTTCTATTATTTCCTGCATTATAGTGTTAAGGTTTTTTTGTCCTGTCATATTCTTCTGGAATACCTATGATTATTATGTTGTTTCTATTCATCCTATCTTCAAGATCAGTAAGTTTCACTTGCATAGTTAGCATATCTAGAGGCCATATTTACTTTTATTGTTCTTGGGGTTTTTTCTGTTGATTTATCTGTTCATATTCAAAATCTCTGAATTTTCTTCTTCCTGAAATCATTGATAATTTTAATCTCCCCCTCCCCTCCTCACCCTGTTTCCCTATCACTCACTTTCTGACTTCTTACCTTCTGATCGTGATTTCCTTAGGAGCTATATCTCAAAGCTTCTCAGCCTCCTCCCATACTGAGCAATTAAGTCATAGTTTAACAGCCTAGATCTCTGCCCCAAGTGACTTTTGGGCTGTCAGAACTATCCCTAGCTGGATCTTGTGCTTTTTCCCTCAGACTTAGTGGAGTGCTATACAGCTCCCCATATGGATATCATCCTCAGTTTTCTGGACTAGGACAGGCAGTTAAAGGTTTTGCACCAAGATTTTCCCTGGCACTAGCAGTTCAGAGTTCTGTGGCACTGGTCCTATAGGGTTGCAGCCTCCAACAGGCTTTTGCTACTGAAGGGCTGTGGCCAAGCTGGCTGTCATGATCCAAGGAAACTTTATAAACTATATAATATAATACCATATATTATAACATTTATCTATGATGTTATAGGTGATATTATAATGTTATTGATCATCTACACTATGTGATTCTCTACATCTATGTGAATAAGGAATTAAAATTAAAAATGGGTTCAGGTAGATAGTACTAAGAAGAATCCTTAATAAGGGAGCTGGCTGCTTCCCTATTGAGAAGGCAAAGGGAGGTTTAGAGATCAAGGATGCTGGGGGTCTTGCAGGCTTCATAATCCCTTGTTCCTCAAGGAGATGCTACTGGATTTTGGTCCCACCTGCTCCATGGACAGGTACCATAGAAAAATCTCCAGACAAGTTCTCTTCCTGGGACAAAATGATCCTAAATATAACTTAAATAAACTTCAAGGAGAAGTAAATCATTTTGCTATTGCTCGTTTAATTTATGTTTCTTAGGAATGCATTGATTATAGTAGGTGTTTAATAAATATTGAGCATACTTGGAATAAATTTGTCAACATCTTGTAGGCTACTAGAAGTCCTGATGCTGGTCAAGTTACTTATCTCTGTTTGCTTCCATTTTCTCAACTGTAAAATGGAGATGATAATAATAACTCTAATTTCTCAGGGTTGTTCTGAAGATCAAATGAGAAAATATTTGTATAGTGCTTGGCATGTAGTAGGCATTATATAAATGGTAGCTATTATCATTATTATTGCTATTATTGTTATTATTATTATTATTAAAATGAGACAATGTGCCTTGAGTACAAGCATCAAAACAGAAAATTCAATAGAGGCTAGGGAACTGTAAAAATCTAAAAAGTTTAATTTACTCCTAGTTATTAATGACAAATACAGGCAAAAAAATTCCTCAAAACAAACAATTGATCTTACTAATTGGAATATGATCCAGACCCTAACTTACAACATCTTTGGCCATTACAAGTACATATGGGCTTGTGTTCTGTCTACCCAACAAGATTATAAATTTGTTGAGGGAACAAAAAATGTGTCTCATGCATTTTTGTGCCCCTAGAGGCTAACAAAATACCTTTCACATAATAGGCACTCAATAAATGCTTGCCAATTAATTGATTTAACTGATGTATTGATATACAAAGATTCTGAGTAAGCCCAAGAAAGGCAAATGGTTCAGTGTATTCCAAGTCTAGTCAAAGTACAGGCAGAATAATGTTGCTTTTAATGTTGTTGCTTGCATTAGTCGTAAATTAGTGAGTAAATAAACTCTAGTCTGCACATCTGGTAGTCCAACGACTTTCATGAATATTAAATACATATTTTTAATATTTGAAGAATGTAACCAAGTATTTTTTAAAATAATCATTAACACACAAAAAAAAACCACAGAATGTCCTAAAGTCTGAGTTAGCATGGTCTAGTAGAAAGAACAATCATCTAGATGTCAACAGGAAAAGCTCAGCTGCATCTAGTACTAACCACCCTTTCTGTAAATGGGGGCTAATAATTTCTACCCTGCCTGTCTTAACAGATAGTTACAAGAAATGAATAAAGTCATAGATTTAAGGTGGAAGAGACCTTAGATTTCATTTAGTCCAATCTTTTCATTGTACAAATGAAGAAACTGAGGCCCATAGAAAGTCAAAAAGTATTTATTAAGCACCTACTATATGCCAGATCCTGTGCTAAGCACTAGGGATACAGAGAAAGGCAAAAACAAACCCCTCTCCTCAAGTTCAAAATCTAATGGGGGAAACAACATGCAAACAGCTAGGTACAAGCAAGATATATGGAACATATATAATACACATCTATATAGATACCTGTGTGCATACTCATACATAGACATATATATACACATGTGTATATGCATATACACACATATATTCTCAGAGAAAAGGCATTAACATTAAGGAGAACTGTGAAAGGTTTCTTGCAGAAGGTAGGATCTTAGCTGAGATATGAAGGAAGCAAGAAGGAAGAAGTGGGAGGGAGAGAATTCTAAGCATGGGGGACAACCAATGAAAAGCTATCGCATCAGGAGATGTAATGTGTTGTGCAAGAGCAGCAGAGGCCAGAGTCACTGGATCATACAGGGAAGGAAGGTATAAGAATACTGGAAAGGTAGGAAGGGTCCAAGTTATAAAGGGCTTTTAAAACCAGAAATATATATGATCCTAGAGTGATAGGGAGCCACTGAAATTTATTGAATGGGGGGGAGGTGACACGGGCAAACCTGCATTTTAGGAAGATCAATTTGACAACCAAGTGGAAGATGGACTTGAGTGGGGAAAGACTTGAGGCAAGGGGGCCAACCAGAAGGCCAATAGCCTGAGTGTGAGTTGATAAGAACCTGAATTAGAGTGCATCAGGGTCAGAGGAGAGATGGAGGCCTATACAAGGGGTCTTATGGAAGTAAAATAGGTAGGAATTGGCAGTAGATTGGATGTGGGAAGAGGAGTGAGGAGTCATGGAAGACAGCTAGGTTGCAAACTTATATGACTGAGACAATGGTGGGTACCCTTGATGGAAATAGGAAAGTTGAAAAGAACAGTGTTCTAGAGAAAAGATAATGACTTAAGTTTTGGACATATTGAGTTTCGCATGTCTATTAGGCATAATGTTTGTATAATAGGTAGCTGAAGATTAGAGACTAGAGATCAGGAGAGATTAAGCCTGGATAAATAGATCTGAGAATACTCTGAATAGAATAACAATTGAATCTATGAGACCTGATGAGTTCTCCAAGAAAATATTTTATGGAAAGATTAGATACCCCAATGTTCTTCCAGTACTTTTAATGTTTTTCTGGTCTTCAGTGTAACCAGTAGACTGGCCATGTGTTACATCTCCCTTGCTACATGACTGGCCCTCCTTTCAATCATACACCACCTTGGCAATCTTTTATAGAACTTTTTGGGCACAAGATTCCATTTGATGACACAAGCCATCAGCAAGAGAGAACAGATTGGGACTAAATCTGTGAAACTACAGAACCTCCCATCACCTCACGATGCTTCCTAGACTGAATACCCATTCTTAACATCATTCTTCTCCAGTATATAGCTATAATTCATGGAACATATGAGCAAGCAAGTAGGCATTTATTAGTCCCTTTATGTGCCAGGCATTATACTTGGTGCTGGTAATAAAAACAGAAAGATGAGAGTCCCTGCCCTCATGGAGCCTATATTCCATGGGGAAGCCAACATTTATGTAAGCATATGTTTGTCGTTGTGTATGTACAGAACATATACGAGATAATTTGGGGAGGGATTGGGAAGGATCAGTAAAGGGTTCATATTTTTTTAAATGGTGCTTGAACTAACTTTGAAGGAAAAAAAGGGATTCTCAGAGGCAGAAGAATGAATGCATTCCAGGCATAGGTAGGGAGTGAGCAAAGGAGAATCAAAATGACCCAGAGGGCAATGGAAAAATCCCATCTTCAAGTAAAGGAAAGGTTTAAATTCTCCAGAGCTAAGACTTGCCTTATGAGAGATAATCCATTACAGTAAATAGAGCTCTAGAGTTAGAGTTGGATAATGTGGATTCTGGCCTTGCTTGCCATTTAACCTTGGGCAAGTCACTTTACCTCTCTGAGCCTGTTTTGTCATCTGTAAAGTGGGTATAGTAATACTTGTACTACCTATCTCATAGGGTTGGTTGTAGGAAGCTGGGGCAGGAGGAAGAAGAGGAATAAAGGGTTACCTTAAAGCACTTCAGAATTATTTTTTTAGATGATTATTACTGGGAAAGGTAGTGGCAGACTAGACCTTGTATGACAGACCAAGAGAAGTAACACTAACCACAAGGCAGCCCTTTCCCCTAATCTACTCCCTACACACACACACACACACACACACACACACACACACACACAGAGGCAGCCCTTTCCCCAATCCACCCCCTACACACACACACACACACACACACACACACACACACACACACACACACAGAGAAAACCAGTGAAACAGTCTGGAGGCAACAAGTTATCAATACTTTGCCATGCTTTGCCATCTAGCATATGGACCCAAGGAAATAGCGATAAACACAAGAACCCACAAACATATAAAAAATGAATTAAGATAAAACAAGAACTCTTACCACTTAATGAGGGAGGTTTATGGATGTAGATTCAGGACAATGACTCAGAAACATGATTACCTTATCATAAACTTTAGTTGATAGACTTTCATTTCTAGAGAACATGGCTCCAACCTTCTTGACCTACCTCCTGCCTGTTTTTTTTTTTATTCCTTCTTTTCTTTCCCCAAGATTATTAGACCTGTAAGGCCAATGAAAAGAAATGTATGCCACCTCAGTCCTGTTCTTTCTGCCTAAAAGAACATTTTCATTATGTCAAACACTAAGGTTATATCTGTTCTGTGACCAACTTCCAGGGTCATTGCATGGCATAAGAAGAAAAATAATAGCTGACAGTTGGGCAGCAATTTAGGATTTACAATGCCCATTCTATATACTATCTCACAATAATGTTGTAAGATAGGTATGCCAGGCATTATAGTTCCCGCATTACAGATGAGGAAACTGAGGCTCATTAAGGTTAAGTAAAACCTTCACCATGCGTGAGGCTCATCACACATAGTAGTGTCAGAGGCAGAATTCAAACCCTGGGGCTCCTCCTGTCTCCAGGTCCAGACTTCTTCTCAGTGTTCCACATTGCCTCTACAAAGATACTAAATGTCTTTGCCACACTAACCAGCAATGTCCTTTACCTCACTGGGAAAGAAAAGAAAATGGAAGTGCAGATTACCTACTTAGCCTGATCTTTTCTCTTTCACCTTTGTCTTCTTTCATACAAGTGAAGAAGAAAGGGAGAGAGGAAGGGAGGAAGGGAGGGAGGGAGGGAAGGAGGGAGGAGGGAAGGAAGGAAGGAAGGAAGGAAGGAAGGAAGGAAGGAAGGAAGGAAGGAAGGAAGGAAGGAAGGAAGGAAGGAAGGAAGGAAAGAAGGAAGGAAGGAAGATGGTGGGAGGAAATGAAAGGACAGAGAAGGGAGAAGGGGAAATGGTGCTAGATGTGAAATTCCATGAGATAATGATAACACTTTTATATAGCATTCATATCCACTAAAGTCTTCCTCTGATGCCTTACCAAAGCGAAGAAATGGCATATGTCAGCATAGACCAATCTCGGAAGGCTCTAAGTATAAGCCTAGCAGTGTACTGGGGATGTGGGTCACCTAAGTCCAGGAAGGAACATCACCACAAGGCTGAATAAAGGGGGATGAATTTTTGAGCTACAGCAAATAACAAAGACCATGGTTGCCATCACTGAAACTAGAGGGAGCACCTACACCGATTAGTTCACAGATGCTGTAAGTATTGATGTGTATAATATTTTATAGCCAGAATTCATTTTTCACATATATCATCTCGTTTGATCTTCACAGAAGCCCCGAGGTTGGCTGGATAGGTCTTATTATCCTTGTTGACAGCTTGAGGAAAATAAGGCTCAAAGTGATTTAGAACTAACTTGCCTTAGGTCACACAGCTTGAAAGTGGCAAAGTTAGGATTGAAACCCAGGTCTTCTAACCCCAAGTCCAGTTATTTGCTTGAATAAACTCACATATTCATTATTTGTTGTTTCAATCGTCTCTGACTCTTTGTGACCCCATTTGGGGGATTCTTGGCAAAGATACTGAATTGGTTTGCCAACTCATTTTACAGATTTCGAGGGAACTGGAGGCAAACAACATTAAGTGGCTTGTTCAGGGTCACCCATCTAGTGTGAGGCCAGATTTGAACTTGGAAAGATGAGTCTTCCTGACTCTAGGCTTGTCACTCTATCCAACTGAGCCACCTAAATCTGAAGTAGCATGTATTAGACTACTCAGAATCCCTCCCCTCTCACCTCTTTTTTCAGGTCCTCTGCTTAAATGCCTAGGTCCTAAAAACTAAATTATCAGTTTTAATTTCAAGCGATATAGTCAATCACAGATGATGGGATTATGACTGTAAAATCCCAGGATTTGTAGCTGAAAAGGTCCTAGAGGACATATAGGCCCACACCCTCATTTAGAGATGAGGCTCTGAGAGGTTGGGATTCACCTAGTCTACCATCTTCTCTTCCTCACTCCAAACCTCAAAAACAATTCTAAATTGGGAGTTCCAGAATTACAGGTGTATGTATGTGTATGTATATGATGGATACATATGAATGAAACTATCTAAGTGTGTGTTTATGTACACACATAATCTACTTAGAGTGATAACTATATGTATGTACAACGTGTATGTATGATGTCTTCTACCGTTTTTTGGGATAGGGACTGATGATTTCATTGGTAAACTCCATGAGGGCAGTCTTTTGCCTCTTTTTGTATCTTCAGCTGTTAGCCTGGTGCTTGGCACACAGTAGGCACTTAATAAATGTTGCTTGTTGATTGATTAAGTTTAGGGAACTCCCATGTGAAGAAACTCCATTTATAAATGCAAGTCACATCTTCTCTGCAAGAGTCTTAGAGGTTACCTGTAGCTTTTAGAGGGTAAATAGCTTGCCCAGAGTCACATAGGCACTATATACCAGAAGCAGAATTTGAACCCAGGTCTTCCTGGCTTTCAAGGTTTGCTCTCTCCCTATCCTGGTGGCAGGTGCAGAATGACTATTAGAGAATAGTAGAGGAAGGGAGGAAACACGCACCTATTAATCACTTACTATGTACCACGCACTGTGTTGGCATAACAGAAGGATGTTCTAACATAGGATAATATTCTTATGTTCCTTAAGCAGTCTCTCTGTCCATGAAAAAAAAAAAGCTATTAGATATTAGATCTAACATTTTGCTCAATCAGATCGTTCTATCAGTAATAGTTCAACACACACCTATGGTACATCTATCTGGGGAGGAGCCACAGAGACATGGATGTGGAGCCCCCTGGGTTCAAACCTGGCTCTGACTGGTACAGTGAAGAGAAGCCGTGATGGAAGTTGAAGAATCTGGCTTTCAAATTCTTCCTCTGCTACTTATTAGCTCTGTGACCTTGGGCAAGTCGTTTACTTTCCTACGACTTAGTTCCTCAACAGGAAAATGGAAGGATTGAACTAAGTCCCTTCCAAACTCTATATCTGTTATCCTATGATCGTAGGGTTTACTAGGTGTGTAACTAGGTGTGTAACTCCAGGCAAGTCACTGAACCTCTCTGGGACTTAAGTTTCTTCGTGTATAAAATAAGGGTGTTGAACTAGACAAATTCCATAGCTACGATCTAGGTACCTGCACATGTGCTTGGATAGGCAGCTCAGCTCTGAGTTAAGATTTTAGCCTTTTCAGCAAGGCTGGCTATACCATTGTCATTGCTGCTCCCCCTTCATCTCTCTGCACCCCTCTCCTTTGCCAACATCCACCCACGCAGACACACTGGACTGCACATGCCAGGTGGAAAATAAGATAAGTACTCAGAGAGCAGAGGGGGTGGAGAAAGTGGGTAGGAGGTAAGGAGAGGAAACACCCTGAAGACAGAAGTCTGCCTGTCTATTGCAAATTGCCATAATATAACAAAATGGCCATGCATTCACAGACGTAAAATGACCCTGCTGGCTCGAGCACTACCCAGCTCTAAGCATGAAAAGGCAGGACTTTAGCCCAGCAAGTCAGTAGGAAGCTAAAGACGCTGAACTTGGGACTTGGGTTCCCTTGATAAGGGTAGCACATAAACAGAGAAGCAGGAACGGAGCCTCAGCTTTTTGCACATGGAATCCCAGCTCAGGGTTGATATTTTCAAGATCTTTGCCCTTTAGATCTAACAGGAAATCTTAAAATGGAAAACATGGCTTTGTCAAGGAAGGGGTGAGGCCCCTCCAACCATAAGAGAGTTGCAGCAGCATATGGATGGGAAATGAGAGCTTGTTAAGAAAATATAGTTCAGGTTTAACACATCTCAGGTCAAAGTACATCTTAAGTCTTTCAGGAGCAGAAAGAAAAGCCTTTAGTAGGTACATACATTAACACGAAAGAAAGGGATAAGGGAGCTTGGCAAATAGCAGAGAGAAGGCAATTTCTGGGATTCTGCAGGAATAATAATAACAATAATAGTAATAATTAATAGCTGACACATATAGCATGTTAAAGTTTACATTATTTTTGTACCATAGAGAAACCTTGTGAGGCAGGTACTATATTCTTATCCCCATTTTATATGTAAGGAAACTGAGGCTAAAGAAAGGGCAAGTGACTTATCCATGGTATATTTGTTATGTTGTTGTTCAATTGTTTCAGTTGTGTCCAACTCTTCATGACCCATTTAGGGTTTTCTTGGCAAAGATACTGGAGTGGTTTGCCACTTCCTCATCTAGCTTGTTTTACAGATGAGGAAACTGAGGCAAACAGGGTTAAGTGACTTGCCCAGGGTCATACAGCTAGTAAATGTCCTGAGGCCAGATTTGAACTCAGGTCTTTTGACTCCAAGCCCACTGAACCACCTAGCTTCCTGTTCCATTTGTTGGTGAGTGTCAAGAAAAGAGATTTGAACCCAGGTTTCTCCTTACTCCCAGTCCAGAGTTCCAGCTAATGTACTATGCTGTTCCTTCTAGGTGCTGAGTTGTCTGAGTGTGCATCAATTTCAAAGTTGAACCTGAAGCATTCAAGGAAGAAAGATTCAGAGTAAAAGTTCTAAGTTCAATACGGTAAGCCAAAGGTGGAATGTCAGAATGCCTTTAGCATAACTACATTGAGGTTAGCAGGTAATTTAATTACTCCAAGCATGATTAGTTCCTCTTACCTTAATTCCAACTTCAGAGCTCTTTAAGAAGCTAAATTCATTTATTTACATCCCTAACTATCCTGCTTTAGTAAACATTCCACAGAGCTTGGATACAACATTAAATGAGACAGGAGAGAGAAATTAACTCACTGTCATTAATGGTATTTACAGTATTCACCTCTACCAGTAATTAATGAAGGAGTGAAAGCCAAGACATGCTTGATCCCACCAGCCAAATGGGAACAATCCCAGCAGACTGGCAGCCTTGGCCTGGTAAGTACTAGAAACCCTCAGGACAACAATCACAAACAATAACACAAGCCTACAGGTGAATGCTGCCGATTACCCCCTTCTCCTGCAGTGGAATAGAGCCAATAGGACTAGCCCATAGCTCCAAGGTGGTTTGGGGACTTCTCTTCTGGGTCATTTAGCCAGCTGCATGTACACATAGCAAACAGACAGAACTCCCACCCTGGATCTCTGCCTTGTGACCGAAACAGCTGACCGATCCAAAAAGCATTCAGTTCTGGAGACATGTCAACTAAAGAAGGGCCTGTGGGGGAAACATGCTCTATATCAGGGGTTCCTTCCCCTTTGGTAGTCTGGCAAAGGCTCTGGACCCCTTCTCAGAATCATCTAAAAAGGCATTGCATTAAATTACGTTGCATTACTTAGGGTTACAAAAGAAATCAATTCTATTAAAGTATAGTGTGTGTGTGTGTGTGTGTGTGTGTGTGTGTGTGTGTGTGTGTGCATAAAAGTTTACAGACCCCAAGTTTAAAATCCCTGCTCTGTATGGTCAGCACAGCCAAAGTTTTTTTTGGGTTTTCCCCCCATACTATCTTTATATGATACTTTAATGCTGGCAAAATGTTTTGCATGCATCATCTCATTTTATACTCACAGCCAACCAGTGAGCTAAGCACTACAGATATTATGATCCCCATTTTACAGAGGTTAAGTGACTTGCCCAAGGTAACACAATTAGTAAATGTCTAAAGCAAGTTTCGAGCACAGGCCTTGCCAACTCCAAGTCCAGGATTTTGTACACTCCTCCTCCTTGCTATGTAGGCATTTGCCTTAATTAACATACTAAATAAAGGGTTCTGTGACTGTGAGATACATTTCTGCCTGTCTTAGTCCAATAGGCAGCTAGGTAGTCAGTTAAAGGATCTGAGGGTTATACTTTTCTGTCCCTTGGCAGAAAAAAAAGGCCAAGGGGAATATCTGATCTTAATCTCAATTCCTCTCTGAGCTGATCCTCAGCAATTGGTATCACAGCTGCTCAGTTCCTGGAAAGGTGAATAATCAAGCTACCCCTCGAGTTTCTGCCAAGATCTATGGGTAATCCACAAATGTGGGTAGATGGAATAAAGTGCTGCTTACAGCAATTATGCGTCCTTTAGAAGGAAGATTCCAGAAACATGTAGCTGCTAGTCCACCCAGACCTCAGCCTCTGCTCTATCTTAGAGCTTGTCGTTGTTGAGTTGTCTCAGTTGTGTCCTACTCCTTGTGACCCCATTTGGGGTTTTCTCAAACAGGGTTAAGTGACTTGCCTGTTACACAGCTAGTTAGTGTGTGAGGCCAGACTTGTACTTAAAAAGAGGAGTCTTGCTGACTCCTGACCTAGGACTCTATCCCTGCTTAGAGCTCTGGCCCCAATTCTTCTTTGGTGGCTGCATCCTATGTGTGACCCATCCTTCCTACCTGGACCACACCTATAGCCTTCCATCACTTCAGCCAACACGGTGTGACAGATATCATGAAGCACAGGAACAGGCAGGAAATCATACAGAATCACAAGTTCCGAGCTAGAAAGGATCTTTGGAGATCATCAAGCCCAACCTGAACATTTTATTGCTAAGCAAACTAAGGCCTGTGGAGGTTAAGCAATTTACTTAGCATCAAACAGTCAGTAAACAACAGAGCCAGAATCCAACCCAAGTTTTCTGACTCCAAATCAAATTACCCTCCCACCATACCCACCTGCAAGGTACCATCCTCTATCTGGCTGCAGAGTACCAGCCTGCGCTCAGGTCAGTGTAGATAAGAACAGTCTAGTTTCATGCAACAAAAATAAGCTCAATCAATAAGCATTTATTAAGTACCTACTGTGTGCTAGGCTCTGTGTTAAACGAGTTCCACGTGTAGGCAGCTCTATCATACGTGGGGTGTGATTTGATTAGTATATCTAAGCATCAACCCATCATGACACTTTAAGCCATTAGCATTTCATAATACCTGAAGTGTTATGGAATCATAGAACTAGAAGAGATCTTAGAAGGCATTGTAGTCCAGCTTCTCATGCCATGCAGAAAGAATGTGTGTGTGTGTGTGTGTGTGTGTGTGTGTGTGTGTGTGCGTGAGAGAGAGAGAGAGAGAGAGAGAGAGATTACAGCACAACCCATCTCAGTTTTCAATAACTTTGTTAGAAAACTGCCTGAGCTGAAATCTGCCTCCCCTTAACTTCCACCCATTGGTTCTAGTGAGGCAACTAGGTGGTATAGTATTTATTAGAATGTCTGACCTAGAATGAGGAAGACCTAAATTCAAAGCTAGACTCAATCACTTACTGTGTGACCCTGGCACAATCACTGTATGGACAGCTCAAACGGTACACTGGTAACACCAAAGAGAAAAAAGCACATGGGGAAACACACGTAACATTCACACAGGTTGGGAAGACACAAAAGGGCTGAAGTCTGAATTTGTGAAGGGAAGGTCCACATTAAGGAAATGATGGCTCTTTCTAAGCCCGGCTAAGTCACTTAATTTCTCTTAGCCTTGTTTTGCTCATCTGTAAAATGGGGATGATAATAACATCAACCTCCCAGAGTTGTTGTGAGGATCAAATGAGATATTTTTTTAAATGCTTTACAAACCTTAAAGTGATATATGAATGCTAGCTTTTGTTAGTGGGGTGATTCTAATCCTTCTTGCAGAGAGGGTGCCTGAGAAAAGGGAAGTGATCTATTTCAATATTTCTCATGGGCCTGACTCTGGGCACAAGCCCTGGATTCAAGGGAACAAGTCCCAGTCTTTTACTACTGCCCAAAAAAAGACCATCCTCACTAAAAATCCTTTAGCAGATAATGCGAAGTGAAGATCACATCGAATGAGCAGGAAGCTCCTGAAACATGCAGTCATTAACATGAACAATCGTCAAACCCAGACTCCTCTGGATTAGCCACCTCTCACAGATCACGAAGGGCCACTGTGCCCAGTGCATTCAGATTTTGCCTCCTAACTGTTGGCAAGTACGGAAAATGGTAGCAATAAAATCATCCACCCAATTCAACTGCACTCACTTCCCCTGATTCCAGGATAGGAGGAAAAGGGGCCAAATGAATGTTTACAAATTATTCTCCCTAAACTTGCCTGGATTCATATGCATATACATTCACATACTCCAGTTGTGTGTGTGTATGTGTGTGTGTGTGTGTGTGTGTGTGTGTGTGTGTGCGCGCGCACACGCCAAGTGCTTGCATACATTCTTTGGCACCAGACAAGTCTTCCCCACCTTGGCACTGCTTCAGATGATACTCTGAAAAGGGAAGGTGTGCAAGGGTGGCTGGGAGGAGTTACAAAGTGGACCAGCTCTGGATTCCCAGTGTGGGGGAAGAGGAGAAGGGCTTCTAAGAGCTTCTAGTTACCACTGTGTGGCTACAAGTTGAGACCCTTGAGAAAGATAGCTGTTTCTTCTTGGTCTAAGTGTGGGGGGCCAACGAAGTTTTGCATAGAGGAGATCCTGCCAAATTGATACCTTGTATTTTTACAGACAGTTCCAATGGACTCAAAATAGATTTCCATTAGGTGCCAGAGCAATGACTTACTTAGAGGCTTAGAAAAATCCATTATTTCTTGATATGGACATTCCTTCCACAGGCATGGACTTCAGCCCCTTTATGACTTTTCAGCCTGCATATTTCCACATGTTTTCCCTTTCTCTTGTTCTTAATATATTAGAGTGGTCAATATATTACTTATACAACAGAACGATATAATGAGGGATAGGATAGGATTTGATGGGATGGGGTAGGATAGGATGGGATAGGATAGGATGGGATGGGATGGGATAGGGTGGGATAGGGTAAAATGGAATAGGATGGGATAGAATGAGATAAGATGGGATAGGATAGGATGGAATGGGATGGAATGGGATGGGATGGGATAGGATAGGATAGTGAGGATTGAGGGTATGAGAAGTGTGACATAGCAGAGAGACCATTTTGGGAATCAGGAAGACCCGGGTTCATGTTTTAGCTTTGACATCCTGGCTATATGACTCTAATCAAGTCACTTAACATCTTAGGGCCCAAGTAAATCCCTAAAGCTATAAATTGTAATACAAGTGCCCAGTAGATCTGTAAAGAGTGTTTCCTTAACGGGAGCTTCCTGTGCCAAAGAAATTACAGGTCTGGTAAAAGACAAAAACAAATAATGGGGATCCAAGCAGCAATAGAGCACGTAGCAACATATTTACTACAGCATAGATTAAGATTAGACATGTATGATACATTGTATACTTACATACATAAATATAATATGTATTATGTTAGTACATCTAGTGTCACATATCATAATAGTCCTGGTCAACAAGCATTTATTAAATGCTTTCTGTGTGCCAGGCACTGCGTTAACTGCTAGGGACATAAAGAGAGACAAAAACAGTTCCTGATCTCAGGGCATTCACAGTCTAATGGAATTGAATATTATTATTGCTGCTGTTATTATTGAAAACTAACAGTAGAGAAATGTGAAGGTATCAAATTATTGCTATTACTACTTTTTAAAACCCTCTACTGAAATTTTCTTCCAATCCCTGGTTAAGCATGGAGTTCTTAAAGGTTATGCCACCAAAGCACAAGTGTTGGCAGATCTGATGATAACTGAGAAAGCTTCAAGTATAGAACCAGTGGTGGCCTGTGTGGCTGCTGTCTGAAGACCAGCCTAGCTGAGCCCAAAGGGACTCATGACCAACAGTTGATAATGGGGGAGGGAGAGGAGAAGGGGAGCAAATCAACCCTCGAGACCTGCTACTAAAATCCATGTCAAGGATCACAGGGTCACAAATTAAGAACTGGAAAGGACCTCAGAGTCACTCAGAGCTCCAAACCCTTCATTTTACAGCTGAGGGTACTGAAGCCTAGAGAAGGTTAGCGACTTGCTCCAAGTTACGCAGGTAACAAGAGCCAGAGTTCTTTTAACTTCAAAGTCAACACTCTTTCTAGGGCACTGCACTTGGAACGGCCATTCTTCATTTTATGGGAAAAAGGGAGGCAGGGAAGTAGAGTGAAAAGCATAGTCCCCTGGGAGCCCAGAGACCTAGGTTCAAGTCCAAGACCTACCGAGAACTTTCTGAGTGACCATGCGCAACCTTTCTGGTCCTCATCAGCCAGGCAATAAACATTTATTAAGTACCTACTGCATGTCAGGCACTCTATTAAAGGCTGGGAATACAAAGGAAGGCAAGAGGAGAGGATCTCATGGCCCAATGGCAAAGACAACATGCAAACCACTATTTCCTCAAAAGTAACCTAAGTTGAATGACGGGATCTCTAAGCCTTCTTCCAGTGACAATATTCTATGATTCTGTAAACTAGACAAGTCTGTTATGTTCTCACAGAGAGGGAATTATGATGTTGAGAATGAATTCGCAAGATCCTAGACTTAGACCGGGATAGCACCTTAGAGGCCATTGGACCCCAATCCTCCCCCCACACACACACCCCCCTTCATTTTGCAGATGAAGAAACTGAGGCACAAAGAGGGTAAGTGACTAGCAACAAGTTCACACAGCTAGGAAGAAACTGAGGTAGGATTTGAACATAAGTCTTCATCACTTCAATCACACAGTGTGATTAAAGACCCACCATTCAAACACCCTGACACAGAGTACAACCTCTGACCCTAAAAGCCACTTAAGGTCTCCTAATCCTTATTGATCTGTGGTAATGGGTGGTTATTTCCCAAAAGGGAGACTCTAAATGCCGTTAAGAAGAAGCAGGGGAGGGGCAGCTAGATGGCGTAGTGGATAGAGCACCGGCCCTGGAGTCAGAAGAACCTGAGTTCAAATCTGGCTTCAAACATATAATACACATTAGCTGTGTGACCCTGGGCAAGTCACTTAACCCTGACTGCCTCACCAAAAAAAAGACAAAACAAAAAGAAGCAGGGGAAAGCTACATAAATTCTTAAGACATCCCCTTCTATCCATGTCTCATAACGGGGTTGCCTACACCCCAAGAGTAACATCAGACACTGTGGCTTATAGTAAAGGAGTGAAGAGTTACTTTTCAGAGTATGTAAGAGTCAGGCGCTAA
This sequence comes from Phascolarctos cinereus, assembly GCF_003287225.1. Lineage (NCBI taxonomy): Eukaryota > Metazoa > Chordata > Mammalia > Diprotodontia > Phascolarctidae > Phascolarctos > Phascolarctos cinereus. The sequence continues at coordinate 102,035,943 of NW_027555847.1, forward strand.
CAGCAGTTCAGATCACTCACTGAAGTTCAGATCACTCACTGCTTCAGTCACAGGCAGCACCACTGAAGATAGTTGAAGGAATAAGCTTCTGGTATCTCCTTCTGGTTTTGGGTGAGATACCATCCAGAGGAGACTTTAGGCTTCTTGTTTCTCTTTTTTGGAGGGTAGGACAGACACAAGAGAAGGAGATGGAAAGAAGAGAAAATAAAGTCTTGTTAATTGTGGGGTATTTTTTTTTATTGAGATGGTGGAGTGATACCCTTTTTTATATCTCCATCATTCCGGCATACACATACAACAGTACCAGATAAGTAATCAGCCAGCCAAAATTACCTGTAATTTTTATAGTGTGGCTTAAGAATAACCATAAAGACATAGTATCATCTATCTCTCACACGGGCTGTTTCAGTTTATATCCTAGGAGGTAATGGGGTGCAGTAGAAAGCAGACTGGATTTTTTAAATCAAAAGATTGGGGTTCAGCTCTCGCTAGTATTAGCTGTGTGAATTTGAGCTAATCACTTGTTCTACCGGGGCTTCAGTTCCTCATCTAAAATAAAGATAAAATAAAGTTAAAATAACAAATAAGAAAGCTAGACCAGCTGACCTCTGAGATTCCTTTCAGCTCTAAATCTATGAACCCATAATTTTTGACTTAATCCCTTCAGAGGGGGCGGTTCTAGGGATATGCTGGTAAATGTTTAAGGACCAGCATAAGTCCCACTTTTAAGTTTCGTCTGCATATTGATATTTTCTCCATCATCACTTTCTCAAGTCTAAGCAATAAACAAACAATACATCAAGCCTGGATATAAAAGCTTGCCAATTTCTGAGGTGTAAATTTTCACACTGAAAATTGAACAATCACTGGAAAGCTTGGTTCAAACTGGTTCCCACACAGTCCCAGGAGGATCCTACTGACTCCTGAGACAGCCATTTCACTTTTTGATAGCTCTAAATTGTTAGAAAGTTTCAACAATTCTCACTGCCTCCGGGTGAAAAGCTGACATTCTGAAAGATGAGTTCATGAACATAGACAGGTAAAGTTAATGCAGCAAGAAATAGTAATAGCTATGTTTTCTCAATCAATCAATAAACATTTATTAAATGCCTACTATGTGCCAAGCACTGTGTTAAGTGCTGACTTTCCATTCTTTTTAGAGGTGAGATTGTGTGGTGTGGTGAGATAGAAGTCCAGCTACTTAGAGTTAAGAAGATAGATTTTAAGTTCCGGCTCTCCATGCTTCCCAACTATATAACTATGGACAAGTCACCTAACCTTTCTGGGCCTCAGTTTTTCTATTACACTTGCAGTATTGTAAAGAAAGTGGCATGGAAGGTGATCCCCACTGCTGAAAGACCCTGATACATAGTACAACCTATGACCTTAAACCTCCTCACTATATCCCTAAAACCTGATTCTAGGAATAACTGCCCCCTTTTAATGCAAATCAAGTGACAAGAGACCACAGAAAAGAAAGAAGACCCTAAGACTTTTCTCGGGATCCCCAAGAAGTTAGAGCCAAGGACTAGACAGAACTTTTCTTTGAGTTCATTTGTTTAAAAAAAAAATCACCCTTCAAGCAGCTCACATGCAAATCATCTCTGCCATCACTCATGGGTCTTGCATGCCAGGGATGGGCACAGCCTGCAGGAAAAGCAGCTCCTTCCTGCCTGTGTTTCAGAGTATTTAACAGCAATCATAATAATAGAATAAAAACAATCATAACTATAGCAATAATAACAATAGGAATTATTTGGAAGGCATTATGATGAAATAGACAGGGATTCAGGAGACCAAGTTTTAGTACCAGTCCTGTCACCGACCTGGGTGACTTACAATAAGTGACTTCCCATTTCTGGGTCTCAGTTTCCTCATCTGTAAATAACAGAGTTAGGCTAAGTGATCTCTAAAGTCCCCTTCAGTTTGTGGTCTGATTTCCTTCTCCAAGAAGTACAAAGTGCTTCATTATAACTTTTTTGTTCTCATAAAATTAGTCATGTAAGAAAAAGGTCCCACAAACTGGCCATTATTAGTTGTACAGAAGGACAGGGAGAGCACACAAGAAATGAAATCTCCAAACTTATGTTATCTGATAGTTTCAGTCTCTTGCCTATACGATCTTTTTGCCAAAACCACAAAAACTCAACTTAATTGTCTGAGTTTCCATCATTTTTATTTCTCCTATCTGTCCTCAGGTGGGATACAACAAGCAGGTATATAATCATTAAACCGGTAAGAGATGGAAAACAGGGAAACCTATCTAATCCACAAACTGGACAAGTAGCATTGAGCACTCAAGTATGACAAAACAAAGGCTCATAGACTCAATGACTTGAAAGGGATTAGTAATTTTCTCATTCTTGTGCAGTTAACCAAGAACACCGATGTCTAAAACATAGCTTAAAAAAACTCAGTCAACACTCAAGACTCCTGCTCCTCTTCCAAGCTACATCTCCCGACAATCCAGGTCACGTGAGAATATGTGCAAAGAACTAAAAGTGTTGAGCCTGGAGAGCAGAGAAAGGCAACCTAATTTCTCTCTTCAAATATCTCAATTACTATCATTGGGAAAAGAGAGAAAGCTTGACCTGTTTGGCCGCAGAAAACAGAAAGCCTGTGGAAATTTCAGGAAGACAGATTTTTCATGTAATAGAAGGAAGGTCTTCCTAATGATTGCAGCTGCCTAAAATGGAGTGAGACGACCCCTGGGGTAGTGAACTTAATCATCAATGGAAACCCTGAAGAGGATGCTGAATGACCATTTATCATATGTGTAGAGGGATTCCAGCTCAGGTATGGGCAACAAGGTGGTACAGTGGGTAGAGAACCGGAAATTCAGTCAGAAAGACCTGAGTTTAAATCTAGCCTCTGACAGGTACTAGCTAAATGAGTCATTTAACCTCTGCCTCAGTTTGCTCACCTATAAAATGGAGATAATAGCACCTATCTCCCAGGGCTGATGTGAGGATCAGATGAGATGATATTGGTAAAGCACTTTGCCAACCACAAAAGGCTATATAACTGCAAGCTCTTATCACTGTTATTATTAAATTACTTCAAGGGTCTGCTGTTCTCAGGTCCAAATAATAATTGTCAAATAATATTCATGGGCAACTCTACCTGAGCCTAGCAGCTGAAGATGCTGATTTCTTACTCCTTTCCCTGAGTCAAAAGTAGCCAAGCAGAAAAGAGGGCTACTGAACCTGATATCTTTTGACTTCATGTCAAAGTTAAGGCTCAGGCAATTTCCAAGGGCTTGCAGAGAGGACAAAAATCCACTTTAAATGGGTAAGGACAAAAGTTGACAAGGCAATTTAAGAAACAAAAAGTTACTGGGAATAAAAATAGTTTCTTTAGGCTTCAGTTTCAAATAATCGACTACAATCTCAAGAACTCTTTTCCCCTGCTGGGGCATTCTTGGGATTATGACCATTAGTGGGCCAAGCAATATTTTTGCGGTACATTATATTGTTCACAAGTCAGGTAGAAGAGAAAAACTTTTGTTCATTTAAGGTAAAAGCATTACAGGCTCTTTCAAGGTTTTATTTTTAGCTTTACTGTAACTCAAGCTTATGCTTCCCTCTTGAGCCAAGTGAACTAGGAAAAACCTCTTTTTTTTCTAAAGCTCGTTTGATTTTATTGTTTATTTGTGTAGGTAAATGGAACACTGGCCTTACTTAGCAAGGGCAGTGACTTACTTCCCTTCAGATTAGAAGGCTCACTGGTTAGCTGAACCTAATATGTAATTTGGCTGCAATCATCCAGTTCCTCTCAATGGTTGCTAATTTTTCCTCCCTGGAATATCAGGGATGAGGGGAGGTTCCCACTTACTTCCTCACCTCCCTAACACCTTGAAAAGACCTGACCAGCCATCCAAGACAGTGATTAAAATTTCCATACCTTTGACCCAGAGATCCTACCCCAAGGAATTCAAAGATACAAAGGTCATATGTAAACTCCTCCAAATATTGATAACCCTTCAGCGTCGGGCACATAATCAGCCTTTAATAAATGCTTGCTAGTTGGTTGCTGGGTTTATTGATTGATCAATAGGAGTACTTTTTGTAGTAATAAAGAACTAAAAACAGATTGGTAGACATTAACTGGGAAATATCTCAAATTGTGGTACACGAATATAATGGAATATCATCAGCCTAAAAGAAACATAGACTATGAAGCATACAGGAAAGAATGAGAATATATCTATGAACTAACACAAAGTGAAATGGGTAGTACCAGGAAAACAAATTGTAAGGTGACTACAATGGAAAAGGACAGAACAATAAATAATTAAAGAATAAACACACTGTAACTCTAATAACCAAGTTTGGCCCAGAAGAAAAGATATGAGAATTAACCTCCCTCCTTTCTCTGTAGAAGTTAAAGACTCTAAATGTAGAACAATCAATCAATCAACGAGCATGTATTAAGCACATATGAGGTACCAGGCACTGTGAAAATCACTGGGGATTAAAAAAAAAAAGGCCCAGCCCTCAAAGAATTTGTATTCTAAGAAAACATTGCATGTACTATTAGACTTAGTTGATGTGTTTAATCAATCAGCAAGTAATTATTAAGAGTTAACTGTGTGCCAAGAATTGTGCTAAACTCTGAGATACAAATATAAAGAATGAAACAATCTTTCCTCCCAGTGAATTTATATTCTAATGGGGGAGATAAGTACATACAAAAACATGTGAAACAAATAGAAAATTAATAAATACATGTATATATTAAATTCAATGAAGTCTGGGGGTTTCGTGTACAGAATAGTACCTGAGTTGCTTTTCAAAGAAAGGAACTCTGTAAAGTGGAAGCAAGAAGAAAGTGCATTCCAGGCATGGGAGACAACCAGTGGGAAAGTGTAGAGATGGGAAATGGAATGCCATCAGTGAAGAAGGGAGAGAAGACTCATTTGGTTGGAACAAAGAATACAAGAGAAAGAGTGTCATTCAATGAGTCGGGAAAGATAGGCTGGGGCCAAGTTGTTTAGGATTTTAAAAGCTAAACAGAGAAATTTATAGTTTATTCTAGAGACAATAGGAAGTCACAGGAGATGGTTGAGTGGGGGGTCACATGATCAGATTTCTGCATAAGGAAAATAGCTTTGGCAGCAGTGTGTGGATGGAGTGGAGTAGGGAGAGATCTGAGACAGAGAAAACCATCAGAACTCCTAGAAAACTGCATTAATTTAGGAGAGAGGTGGTGAGGGCCTGAACTAAGGTGACAGCTGTGTGACACGTGAGAAATGTTGTGAAGGTAGGAAAAGCAATATTTGGCAATTGATTAGATACATGGGGTACAGGTGAGTGGAGAGTCAAGGGTAATACTGAGATTAAGAACTTGAGACCCTGGAAGGTTGGGAAATTTAGGGAAGTTTAGGGAAGAGGAAGATGCAAGGGGAAAGAAAATTTGTTCTGTTTTAGACATGTTGAGTTTAACGTTCTTTGGGACATCCAGTTTGAAATATCTAATAGGGAATTGGTGACGTAGGGGAAAAACTGAGGCTACATGTAGAGATCTGGGAGTGATCTTCAAAGACACGATAGTTAAACCCATGGGAGCTGATAAGCCTGCCCAGAGAGACTAAAAAGAAGAGAAAATGACCCAGGGCAGAATACTGGGCAACACCCACAGTTAGGAGGAGTGATGTTAATGATGAGTCACCAGAGGAAACTAAGAAGGTGTCAGATAGGTAAGAGACAAGCCAGGACAGAGTATCATCACAAAAATCCAGAATATCGAGAATGGGGGGGTGGTCAGCAGGGTCAAATGCAGGAGATGGATCAAGGTTTAAGAATGATAAAAGACCATCAGATAGCATCTTCCTTCATAGGTCCTTTGTAGTTAATTTGAGTGTTTATAATAGTCAAAATGACTTAGTACCTTCCTGTGGAGATAACCCCCAATTTGTCCCAAATGTCTCGTTTGTACTTAGTTATTTGCATGTTGTCTCCCCCATTAGAATCTGAGCTCCAGGGGCAGCTAGGTGGTGCAGGAGATAGAACATTGGCCCGGAGTCAGGAAGACCTGAGTTCAAATCCAATCTCAGATATTTACTAGCTGTGTGACCTTCAGCAAGTCACTTAACTCTTCCTCGCCAAAAAAAAAAAAAGTCCAGTACACTGTAACCATCAAATGAAGTCAAAGTTTATGAACTCGGTAGCGCCTTATAAATTAAAGGCTATCTCAACCAGTGCCTTTAAGCAGTTTATTGGACAGTCTGAGAGGTTACAAGCACTCCCAGAACCATGGAACAATGAGACAGGACAGCACTCCCTACCATGACCACTACCGCTGCCGCAGCCACCAGCACCACCACCACCACCATCCCAACCAGAAAAGCTTAAGAAGAAACTTTGCCTCATTTCTTAGTAGAGACTGTAACATGAACATAGTCTTGCTCCCTTATGCCAGAATAATCAATGGCAGAGATGTTTAAAAACAGCCTGTCACTTTAGGATTTACTGACATCTTGACTGAAATAAAAAGCATAATCTCAGGATAATAATCTGTCATGATACAGTGGGAGAAATCACATACTAGAGAGAAAGATTCTATCTTCCCCAAAATCTCACTTGTTGGTGCAGCTTACAATAGTAATAACACCAATAACTGTGATTATTACACTTGTTATTTATTTTTAAATCTATTTATATTTGACTTTAAATTTAAGTTAAAGAGCAGGAGGCAGTTCCACAGGATGGAAGCCAGGAGGCCTGATTCTAGTCTTACTCTGCCACAAAGTAACAATATGCAAGTCACTAACTCATGTCACTTCCTACCCCAAGCCTCAGTTTCTTCCTCTGAAAAGTTGAGAGGTTGGATTAGATGCTTGCCAAGGTCTCTTCCAGCTCTAAAATCTTATTTATCAAACAAGATATTTGACTATTTTACTGGTTAAATGAGACTATTACTTTAAACTATCAAGCTAATTTACACATATAGTCATTTTTTTTTGTATTTAGCTCAGCAAGTTTTTATTACATACTTATTGTGTGCAAGGCTGTATTGCTTTGGGGATATTGACAGGCTCTTTTGCTGATCCCAAGGTTTCCATGAAAGCCAAGGCCAATCTTTTCAGTATTAACATTTTCCTGGTGTTTTCATCTGACAGTAAGACTTGGAACACCACTGCCTCCAAAAAGTCAAAATGAGAATGACATCACAATGGAGAGGAAGGTGGTGGGTGCAAGACGCTGCAACACTTTGGAGAACAGGAAAAAAGGATGCTATCAAAGGATGTTATGTTATATGACAGGAAGGGAAGATAAGCTGTTCATATGGTGAGAATGAGAGATGATAACTGGTGACCAGAATGATCAACTAGTACCCTTGGGATTGTGTTTGTCCTTCATTCTCAGAGGACCATGACATCAGGGAAATGATGACATGACTTGCAATTGACTTTGTTCTGAGTGAGGGAGGGCTGTGCAAGGTCACCAGCCTCACTTTCTCCTCCAGAGCCATCTGGGTCCAGCGGCCAGATATTCACCAAGATGGCTAGAGACAGCTCAGGATGCAATGGGAGACCCTTGGGACATCAAAGAAGACCTGAGGAAAGAGGGAGTCAGAGACAGACAGAGACAGGAAAGAAGAGAAGAAAGAAAGGAAAGAGAACATTTATTCGGTGCCATGCTTTGTGCTAGGCACTGCACTGAGTGTTGGCAATATGAGTGAAAGAGACGCTCCCTTCACTTAAGGAGCTTATATTTTAATGGTAGAGGGAGCGGGAAGTAGGGGAGAGAAAGACCAGGGTAAAGCTGCTAGGGTGGATGTGGAAAAATCTAGGGAGTCAGAATTAGAGTGAAGTGAGCTTGGATGACCTGAGCAGCCCAAGAAATAGTTGTCTGGGCCAGGACTCAGTCAGTCAATAAACATTTGTTTAGCATATGCAAGGCATTATTTATTTAGCATATTCAAGGTATTGTCCTAAACCTGGGTGGATACAAAAAGCAAAAGGCAGTTCCTGCCCTAAAGGAGTTCCCAAACTAAGGGAGGAGACAAGAAACAAATATGTACAAACAAACTATATACAGAATAAATAGGAAACTGTGAATTAGAAGGAAGTCACTGGAATTGAGAGAGGTTAGCAAAGGCTTCCTGCAGAAGGTGGGATTTTAGTTGGGACTTTAAGGAAGTCTGGAAATCCAGGAGGCAAAGAAGACGGGGAGCTTTCTAGGCACAGGGGATGGAGAGAGTAAATACCTGGAACCTAGAGAAGGAGCATCTTGTTCTTGCAACAGCAAGGCCAGTGGCACTATATCTAAGAGTACATGGTGGAAAGCAAGGTGGAAGAGGATTGGAAAGGTAGGAGGGAGCTATGTTATGAATAACAAATAGATGTTATATTTGCTCCCAGAGCTAATAGGGAGCCATTGGATTTTACTTAGATAGGTTGGGGTTAGACCTACATTTTAGGAAAATCACTTTAGTGACTGAACGGAGGATGAGTTGAAGTAGGGAGATGCAACCAGCAGGCTATTACAATGGTGCACATGTGAGGGAGCATGTGAGAGGGCATGATGTTCCAAGAGTCAAAACCAAGTAGAGCAGCTGGTAGGAAATGAAGAGACTCACCGAAGGAGATATGAGGGGGTAGGAGCATCTCCAGGGAGTCAGAAGAGTCTAAGTGGAATGCCAAGAATGAGCCCTGGGCGGACCCTATTCAGCTAACTTTGGGGAGCATATGGGTAAACAGTACAAAGGAAGATAGGCTAGACCCCAAATTGATGAGGTCACAAATCTGAGCATACACTGCCATTCTAATTTGCCTTATAGTTGTTAGTTATAATTATTGTCTTTATATCTTGTTTTCTTACTACCTGTTAAACCTTGAAGGCAAAAACTAATTTTTTTTCCTATCTTTGCATCCCCAGAGTTTGGCTTAGCATTTGTTTTTATGAATTAGTGCTTCAAAATGTTAGTTGAATTGAATGGAGTAGAATGTGATAGCTCACGTGATAGATGAAAGAATTATACTTTTAAGAGAGACCAACACTGGAATGATGGGCTATGATGAAATGATGAAATTCAATAGGGATAAATATAAAATTCTGTACTTGGATTCCAAAAATCAAGAATACAAGTGAAAGAAAGAGGAGATGCGGCTAGTCTGCTGGTTGTATGGGGGGAGGGGGGGGAGTAAAGCCCTGGAAATTTTAATGGGCTACCTAAACAGTGGTTTGATTAATGTCAAGGCAAAATGTCAAAAACATGGGAATTTATAGCCCTGCTATCAGAATATATCTGGAGCACCACAAAGGTCCAACTTTTGGAATGATGACATTTTTGTTCCCTTTCTGGTTGGTGGCTCAGTGGATAGAGTGCTAGGCCTAGAGTCAGGAAAACTCATCTTTGTGAGTTAAAATCTGGCCTTAGACACTAGCTGTGTGACCCTGGGCAAGTCTCTTAACCATGTTTGCCTCAGTTTCTTCATCTGTAAAATGAGCTGGAGAAGGAAATGGCAAACCAGTCCAGTACCTTGGCCAAGAAAACCCCAAATGAAGTCATAGAGTAGGACACAATGGAAAAACAGTGAATTACCAACAGCCAGCCTTGCCTGCAAAGAACTAAAACCAAGTATCTCACAGAGGACAGTGGAGAGTCTTAGGGTATGAAGGAGCCAGCAACAAAACACAACCAAAGAACTCCAGAGAAGAATGGGAGGGAAGTAAGTCATCAAGGAACTAATTAACTCTGTGAAAAGAGAATATGGGTTGGTCACCAGAAAAGGGATGACAGGCAGATAGCCAGTGTTCTAGTGGCACCCTTATACACAAGGATGGTGGACCCCTAGGTTGTCAACTTTGAGGAAGGAATTGATAAAAAGCTACCAAGGATGGTCAGATATGGGTGAGATGTGCTCTCTATCATTGAAAAGAACTCCCAAGTCCATTCAACCACACCACTGAAGTATCTCAAGGCCCTGAGGTAGGTACTGGAGATACAGAGACGAAAAGAAAACAGTTGTTGGCCCAAAGGAGCATGCGTTGTACTGGGAGAAAACAACTTGGTCCCAGAAGCAAATACAGAGTATACATACCAACATTTTTACAAAATAAACATAATTCAGCATATTAAAGGTCATCTCCCTGTCTACTTCCCCTACCTTGAATAAGTATATTTATGTAGATTGTCTTTCTCACCAGTATTTCCACCCTCCAGCATTCTTCTTCCCCATTGTACTTCGGAGACACCACCCAACACAGAGCACAAACAGAAAATGGGCTAAAGTAGCAACGTGCTAGTTTAACAACTGCCTCTCAGGGGTGGGGTGGGGAGGTGGGAATTGCGTACAGAACACTTTCACTTTTAAGTTTAATCTGCATTATTAATATTTCCTCTGTCATGTTTTTTAAGTTTAAAAATGAACAAAACAATAAATCAAGCCCCAATTTGTAGGGTCTGCCAATGGTCAAAAGCGTAAATTGCATTGCCAATTTACACTTTGACCAAAGGTATAAATGCTTCCACTAAAAAAATGAATAATCTGCTCTCATCAGCCAGTTTGAGCTGGCTCCAGCACACCCTTGAGTTGAAGAAAATTATCCTGTCCGCAAAACAATCTTCTCCATGAAATAGTTACTGACCTTTCTAACAAGAAGGCAGTAAAGGCTCTGAAGGTCTAGAGCCAAAGAGAGAAACCAAGAAAGAGACAGAGATGTTGTGAAAGTAACTTACTTTTTGTCTTGGGAAATTGTCAAATATGCCATAACCTAAATCTCATGTCTGATTTTTTTTTAATGTCAAACCTTAAATAGACTTTCTTCTCTGGGTCAGAAAAAAGATTTAACACTCCCACCGCCTAATTGTTAGCCCTGGGTCTTCAGGGGCTGGGCATGTACAGACATTGTGTTCCCAAGTTTTAGTACTTATTTTTATCATATTTGGGGGGAGGTCAGAAGTTTTATATGGACTATTGTTCCATCTGTCTTTAAACTGCACAGAAATTCTTTTCAAAATGAAGGGGTTTGGAAGAGAGAAACGAAGGGCATCCAGAGTTATGTACAATGCAACCTCACCTTTTTCCTTATTCGATATGACTCAGACAGTCCAACTTCATTTGGGGGTAGGGAGAAGATGGGGGAAGCAAGGGATGAGTACGACTTGAATTTATCAGGTTGTAAGCTCCATTTGGGAAGAGACTATGTTTTGTTGATCATTGGATGCCTACCCCTCTGACCCAGCCCAAGGTGCCCATATCCATAGGGCAGGCTCCAAAAGGAATCCATTAATCCTCTCCACTGAGTGGTATGGAAGAAAGAGGAAGGTACAGGAAGGTAGCATTTATTGTTTGTCAGTTGTTTCAGTCATGTCTGACTTTTTGTGACCCCATTTGGGGTTTTCTTGGCAAAGATACTAGCGTGGTTTGCCATTTCCCTTTCCAGCTCATTTTATGGATGAGGAAACTGAGGCAAACAGGGTTTAGTGATTTGCCCAAGGTCATACAGCTAGTAAATATCTATGGCTGGATTTGAACTCAGGTTCTTCGGACTCCAAATCGAGTTTTCTATTCAGTGCACCACCTAGCTGCAAACCTAGAGTCAGAGGGCCTGGGCTGAAATCTCACCTCCTCAGTTTGCCAACCTGTAAATTAGAAGTAAGGATGAGAGACTAAATGACCTTTGAAGTCCCTTCCGATATAAGTCTATGATGGTGCTTCTGGGTAGAGTGGTTACAAGGGACTCTTAAGTCAAAACCGTCACACAGCCAAGAGAATTATCAATCAATAAACATTTAGTGAGTTCTTACCTGGTGCAAGGGATTATGCTAAGAGATAGGGAGACAAAAAGAGGCAAAAGACAGTCCCTGCCCTCAAGGAGTTTACAATCTTAAAAGGGAAACAATAAGCAAATAAATATAAGGGAAGACAAACATTTAATGGATAAATAGGAAATCCTTAAAAGAGGAATAATTTTAAAAAGGGAAAGCAATAGGATTAAGAGAAATTGAGGAAGATGGGGTTTTAATTGAGGCTTAAAGGAAGCCAGGAAGGTCAGGTCAGTAGTGAGAACAGAGGGAGAGCATTCCAGGAATGTGGGATAGCCAAAGAGAGTGCCCAGAGCCAAGAGATGGAGTGGAAGAAATTTCAAGGCCAAGCCAGGAACTTTGGAAGCACAGTAAGTGATGGTCCATGTAAAGTCATGTAGGATCAACAGTATCCTGCTGAGAACTGGGCACAAGACCCAAGAGAGAGTGTGGGAATGAGAGCAGACACACAGGCCCTCAATCAAGGGAGCCTGCAAACCCCAGAGGGAAGGAGGAAAGCCACTGATAGATATTAGGACCTAAGATAAGAACTTTGCTAACTGATGCTCTGAGTTTGCAAGGAATGTGACTAAACTTCCATGGAGGAGAGGAAATGAGTTCCCTATTGGACTATTTTTTTTTCTAATTTAGCAAACATTTATTAAGGGACAAGGTAGATGTATTATATTGATATTATATTGATAAAATGTTAAAGTCTATGGAAAAAAACAACATAAGATATAGAAGGAAAATGACAATCCAAGAATAACATTTATAGCAAATAAAATACATAAAATTTAGGTTTTTTTAAAGGCATTGAAAAATAATCACAGGCAATAATATCCAATCTCCAATAGAAAAATTGTCAAAGTATATGAACAATTTGTGGCAACTAGATAGCATGGCGGATAGTGTCAGGCTCAGAATCAAGAACACTCATCTTTCTGAGTTCAACTCTGGCTTCAGATACTTCCTCGATATGAGACCCTGGGCAAGTCACTTAACCCTGTTCACCTCAGTTCTTCATCTGTAAAATAAACTGGAGAAGGAAATGGTCAACCACTCCAGTATCTTTGCCAAGATCCAAATGAGGTCATTAAGTGTCAGATGTGCCTGAAATCACTGAACAGCAATAACAACATGAACAGTTTAAAAAAGGCACACAAGTTGTAAATAACCACTTGAAAATGTTTTCAATTACTAGTGGAGCAGAAAGAATCATGAAAGCACCTGGGTTTGAATGTCACCTCTATGCAAATCACTTAACCCCCCCTCCCCCCGGGCCTTGGTTTTCTCATCTATAAGATGATGATGGGGTTAGATTAAATAGCTTCTGAGGTCCCTTGCATCTCCCAATCTATACTCCTATAATCTCTCTGCATAAATAGGGAAATTAGGAGAAAAGGCAGGTTTAGGAAGAACGGTGAGTTTTTGATGCCTACAGGATGTATAGTTCAAAAGGTCCAATAGGCAGTTGGTGTTTGATGCTGAATACCAACATTTAATGATGCTAAATAAATGTTGGTTGGTTGACTGCTTAATTGGATGAGTGAGTGACCAACAACATTCATGCATTCAACAGCAAATACTTTTTGAGAACCTACAATGAGTCGCTGTGGGACAAAGGGAAGGAAAAAGGTAGATGCATGCTCTAACCTTAAGAGTTTATACTAGTTGGGAAGATAGACATAGACACATGTCCTTCTCATTCCCTAAGACAAACTCTTTGAAGTGAATGAAGCATTGTTCTTTTTTCATCTTGCAAACCAGTGCTGAGCACAAACCCTTGTACACAGTAGGCACTAAATAAAGAAAGGTTCATTGAACTAAATTGTTGGCAAAATGTTTGTTGTGACATAAGAAAGTTAGTCTATGAACTGTCCAAATAAACATAAGAATCTGGTTTATGGAAAGATGCTTTTGCATGGTGGCTGCCCAAAAGAGGATCATATGCAGCCACTGAGTTGAAGAAATCCTCTGGCCCACAAAGCACAGGACGTTTGCCTCCCCGTCATTTACAACACTCTGACCAGAAAGGGGGAACTCTGTGACACTACTCACCAACAGGGAGATGCCAAGGAATTATCCTTGTGATGACACAGCTGTTTGTTTCTCAAGGAACCTGGCTAGAGAGATTCACAGACTTATATGTTTAAGTCTTCTTTTTAATTCAGTATAGAGCCTGATCTAGAAGAAACTAGTTCAGTCCTATAAAATTGTAAATACTGGAGAGGGGGAAGTACTGAGAAGTAGCCACATAGTCAATACTTCAAAGAATTGTGGTTTTGTAGATGTGAAAATACCTCCATCAAGGCAGATGTCAACCTATGTATGACTTAGTAATAGTTATAGCATATATATATATATATATATATATATATATATATATATATATATATATATATAATATACATATATGGGGGGGGGTCATATTGCAGAACACAAATTAGATGTCCCATAGACAATTCAAACCCATCAAGTCCAAAATATAATTCATGGTGTTTTCCTTCAAATTCCCTACTCTTCTAATTTCCTAATACTTCATAGATTACCACCACCTTCCTTCCGATCACTCAAATTTAAAATCTGAGTATGATCTTCAACTCCTCACTCTCATTTTCCCTTATGTATACAATCAGATGTCAAATCTTGTCATTTCTCCTTTCACATCTCTAAAATGTGTCCATTCCTGTCTGCTCAAATAGTCCCAAGCAGAGCTGTGCTTATGCTAGAGCCAGGTTGAACGGGCTCACAAGAGCAGATTGTAAAATTTTCAGTGTAAGCATTTACACCTCAGAAATTGGTATGTACGGCAAATCAGAGCTTGATTTCCTAGTGTTTTTTTTTAATTGTTTAGAGTTTTAAATACTGATAAAAACTGGTATGTACTACAAATCAGAGCTTGATTTCCTGGGATTTTTTTTTAATTGTCTAGACTTTTAAACACTGATAGAGAACATGTTAATAACATAGGTTAAACTTAAAAGTGTGTTAAGTGCATATTTCTTTTCCAGCAGGGCTAGTTGTTAAATACTTACCAGCGTACCTCTGCCCACAACTCCTACTTTAGGCTCTCATCACTTCTCTTTCAGACTATTGCAATAGCCTCCTTATTAGTCTCCCTGCCTCATTTCTTTCCCTACTTCAGCTTATCCTCCACAAGTAATTTTCCTAAAGTGCAAATCCAACCATGCCATCCCTCTTCCCACTCAATAAACTCCACTGGTTCCTTGTTATTTCCAGGATCAAATATAAATGCCTTTGGTCTGGCGTGTAATGCTATTCACAACCTAGCCCTTTCTGACCTTTCCAATCTGCTTCCACTTTGCTCCTCTCCCAAGTACTCTGGTCCATTCACACTGGTCTGTTTGCTATTCCTCTCACCCGGAGCTCTGGCTGTCCTCTCCCTCTTTGCACTAATTGTTCTCCACCCCCCTTCCTGGGACCTGGATTACTCTTCCTCTTCCTCACCTCTACATTGTGGAATGCTACTTTCCTTCAAGTCTCAGATCAAGCATTACCTTTTGTAGGAGACCTTTCCCTGTCTTTCCAAGCTGCTCGTGTTTTCCCCTCAACTTTGAGACCAAAAGAAAGAAAAGCCTCTCCTCTTTTAGCCCACCCAGTGGACAGCTCTTCCTGCCCCAGTAACCAATCATCTTTGATGAAGCTTCATCTCCCCCCACCCCCAAAGGGGAACCCAAGGACCAATCAGGAGGGGCTAGTCCTTCATGTTCTCCAGCAACAACCTAGAGTCCATGAAGTTCACTGGAAGGGGTAAGGACACAAGCCCACCCCCAGGAATGCTCCATAGAATTGCTCCCATTGTCCTGGCACATCATTTTGTTATTTGCAAAGTACTTTACTTGCCTAACTCATTTCATCTTCACAATCTTTTGAGGTAGATGCTATTATTTTCCCCTTTTTACAGATAAGGAAATTGAGACTCAGAGAGATTCAGTAATTTTGTAGTCATATAGCTATTCCCATCGCTAGCAAGCTCATGAGACAGGATTAATACTCAGATTTTCCCGACTCAAATCCAAAACTCTAGCCATTCTGTAGATCATACTGCCTCTCTCTGATAAGTGGTCTTAGAGTTGTCTGAAATTCAGGAAGGGTGAGTGAGTTGTCCATAGTCACACAACTTAAAAGTGGCAGGATCAGGATTTTTAACACAGATTCCATTACCTTTACCCCATTACCCCATTATCCTATTACTAGGTCCCAGTAATGGCACACATGCCTATAGTATGTGCATTGTACACATACCAAAAATAAATATTAAATGCAAGAAACAAATTAAAGCATGGAATGGGAAAGAATCTGAAGCCAAGTCAACAGTAAGTATTAAGTGCTTTCTAGAAGTCCTACACTATGACAAGCTCTAAGGTTACAAATACAAGCAAAAATAAAAACAGTCCTTTTCTCAAGGAGTTTACAATCTAATGAGAGAAGACTACACATAACAGGAAGCTAAAAAGCAGAAGAACTAAGGAGAGGAAAGAAAGATATCCTCAGGTGATGATGGGGTTGGGATCTGGGCCCCAGAAAGGAAAAACCCTGGACTTTCCCACTGGCCAAATCTCTGGCATTCACCTGAGTCTAGAATCCCATCAACTGGCCTTTCATTGTGGCTACATCCAATCTCCCAATTCTGTTACCCTTAACCTAAACTAGTCCTCCATTGTCTTATCTGCCACTTCCCACCATTAATTCTATCTAGGCTTCATTCTCCCTTGGCTAAGTGATCCAGGTCCCTGGTGTTCTATTACCTCAAAGTCACCACTAGACTACTTGGCCACTCCTAGATCCCTCTCATACTTTTTCTGTATATAAGGTCCATCTTGTCTCTATTAAGCTGCTTAGATTCTTACAATCTAGCCACTGCTCAAGTTCCTTAAGAGTCTGCCCAATATGACAGGTATTCTAATAAACTTTGTCTTTGACTGAAAGAAGGCTTGGGTCAAATTCTTTTGGGCAGGACTCAGGTTTCTTGATCTCAATGTTTTGGGGTCCCAACACCCCTAAACTTCTAGATCTCATCAATCAGTCAATAAACAGTTATTACTTATTGGACATTTTGGACAAGATGTTCTTTAGGTACCTCAAACTTAGCATGTCCAAAACAAAGCTCATTGTCTTTCCAAAAAAAACCCTACTTCTCTTATGGATTTCCCTGGTTCTATAAAGGGCACCACTGTCCTACCAGTCATTCAGTTTTCCCACTTCTATGTTATCCTTGATCCTTCACTCTAGGTAACTTCATATCCAATGAATTGCCAAATATTGGTATTTCTACCCCGACAACACTTCTTGCATATGTGTCACTTCTCTTAACTCATGCGCCCTTACATTAGTTCAGATTACAATTAGGTCAGTCTCATTTGAACTCAGGTCTTCCTGACTCCAGGCCCAGTGCTCTATTCACTGAGCCACCTTAAGTGATTTGCCCAAGTCACACAGCTAGTAAGTGTCTAAAGGCGGATTTCTACTCCTGGTCTTCCTGATTCTAGGCCCAACACTCTATCTACTGGACTATCTAGCTACCTCAGACCACTTAGTTTGCGCTTATGTAAATGTTAGCTGTTTTTATTTTCCTAAAGCAAAGTTATGACCCTGGAACTGCCCTTTTCAGTAAAGGTTCTTTATCATCTCTGTGATGAAATGCAAACTCCCCTGTTTCACTTTTACCTCTCCAGCTTGCTGTATATACATTGGGGGATTTTTTAAATTTGCAAGATAATAGTAAAGACATTCTTATCAGCATTTATTAAGCACTTACTAAGTGGTAGTAAAGCCGGGTGAGTGCAAAAGACAAAGGCAAAACATCTCAAGTGCCTGTTATGGGCCAAGCACTTTGATAAGTTTGCTAGGAAACGCTGCTCTGGGCTTCTCTCATGCCCCCTTTTCCAGCTTCCTTTTTTGTATTGTTTTCCCAATTAGAACGTCCTTGAGTGCAGGCACTGTCTATTTTTTTCCTTATATTTGTATTCACAATGCTTAGCACTGTGCCTGGTACATAATAAGTGATTAATAAATACTTGTCGAACAAGTTGTGGTATATGATTGTGAAGGAATGCTGTTGTGCTGTAAGAAATGGCAAGCAGGATTGTGTCAGAAAAACCTGGGATGGCTTACATGAACTGATGCAGAATGAAGTGAACAGAACCAGGAGAACATTGCACACGGTAATAGTCATACTGCACGGATGATCAATTGTGAATGACTTAGTTATTATTCTGATCAATACAATGATTCAAGATAATTCCAAAGTACTTATAATGAAAAATGCTATCCACCTCCAGAGAAAGAACTGACAGTCTAAATGCAGATCAAGATCAAAACATACTTTTTTAAACTTTATTTTTCTTGAGGTTGTTTGGTTTGGGGTTTTTTGTTTGTTTGTTTGTTCTTTGGTATATATTCTCTTTTGCAACCTGGCTAAAAAATGGAAATGTTTTGCGTAACTGCACATGTATAATCTATATCAAAGTACTTGCCTTCTCAAGGAGGGGGACTGTAGGAGAGAGGGAGGGAGGGAATTTGGAACTAAAACTTTTTTTAAAAATGAATGTTTAAATGCAGATGGAAACATACTATTTACTCCTTTTGCTGTTTTGTTTGTTCTTTCTTACAGTTCCTCCCATTGGTTCTAATTCTTCTTTAGAACATGACTAATGTGAAAATATGTTTAATAGGGATGTAAATGTAGAGCCTATATCAGATTGCATGCTATCTTGGGAAAGGGGCAGAGGAAGGAAGGAAGGGGAGAAAATTTAAAATTTAAAAGCTTATGGAAGTGAATGTTGAAAACTAAAAATAAATTTTTTTTAAATGAATGTCAGGAGAAAAAAGCAAAAACATTCAAAAGTAAATAGACAAATAACTGCAAAAATAAATAAATGGCTGAATGGACAAAAAAAATGCTTGTTGACTGACTGATATTACACATTACTCCACTTCCTACAGTTGTCTGGTACAGTCAAACTGGCTTACTATTCCTCATGTGATATTCCCATCTCCCCCCAAAATCACAACACATGGGTCCTGTCCGAAAGAATTAGACCCAAGCCTTCTTTCAGCCAAAGACAAGGTTTATTAGAACATAAATCATATAGGGCTAGATTATAAGAATCTAAGCATCTTAATGGAGACAAGATGGACCTTATATACAGAAACCTATGGGAGGGATCTAGGAGTGGCCAAGTAGTCTTTGAGGTAATGGAGGCAAGACAATGGAGGGGAGATTGGGTGTAGCTACAATGAAAGGCCAGTTGATAGGATTATAGCCTCAGGTGAAAGCCAGAGATTTGGCCTTGTGGGAAAGTCCAGGGTGTTTCCTTTCTGGGGCCCAGATCTCAACCCCATCAGCTATACCCCTTGCCTAGAATTCACTCTCGTCTCTTAGAATTCTTAGTTTCCTTCTAGACTTAGCTTAAACATCACCTTTTCTATTTGAAACCTTTCTTGATCCTCCAGTTACTAGTCCTTCCTTCCACAGATAGACTTAGATCCATTTTGTACATACTTCTATGTGAACATGTCTCTCCTCAAGCAAAATGTAATCCCCAGATCCTATCTTGTAGTGTATGTTTAATAGTGATCTATTGAATAAATTGATTAATTTAATAAAGACTGCCTTACAAATCTAATCAAAAGGGCTTTGAACTGAAAGGATAGGGGAGAGAGAAAATTGCCTAAGCTAGACAATAGAAACTAGCAACTAATTAAAGGGAAGAAAGAAAAAGAGAATTCAAAGAACCCAGAAGTTTACAGTTAAAATCCAAGAAAGGACCTAGCCATAAAATCCACATCCCCAAATGTACATATACAAATATTTAAAGCTTAAGTAACAAATAGAATTAGACATCCTAAGGCAAGGAGAATAATTTGACTTAATAAGCATCACTATGATTTAGTTGGAAGAAACTAACAGGTGAGATGTTGTTTTGGATAGGAGTACTCTTTTTGGAAGAAACAGGAAAGATAAAAAAGAAGGTGGAATGGGAGTAAGGTTGTACATTTAGAAGTTATGCTGATGTGAAGAACCAGTGGAGAAAGCATGATGGAGAGGACTTGGGTAAAGATCAATGGATGGGGAAATGTAGCATCAGAGTACATCACAGACCAGCTGTACAGAAAAAAGAAATAGATGAGGAACTAGGTGAATAAAGTTTTGGACTTGAAATCAGGAAGACCTGCTGTGCAATCTTGGGCAAATCACTTAACATTTTTCAGCCTCAATTTCCTTATCTATAAAATGGAGATAATAATAGCACTTAACTACCAGAGTTCTTGTGAAGATCAAAGTAAAAAGTGCACAGTGGGGAACAAAAGAAAACTTACCAGAAAGCAAAGAAAAAATTGACAGCTCTCAACACAACATGTAGTATTTATCACACAGGCTTTTTTGAAATGAAAATTTTTATCATTACATATTTTGAATCTTCTCTTATGTTCTGCTATGCACATGATATGCTTGTTTTTCTTTTCTTACTTTGTATTTAAGTTTCAATATTTAAGCTTATTATATTTTTTTTCTTTTCTCTATTCTCTATTTGTGTTCTGGCGTTTGATTCTAAAATTTTTTTTAAAAAAAGAATGGTTTGATCAGTTCACAATGCCACCAACTACGTATTAGTGTTCCAATTTTCCCACATCTTTCCCAACATTTATCATTTTCCTTTTTTGTCATATTAGCCACTCATTCAGGATTATGCTAAACTTTGCTGGGTATGATATTTTTGGCCAGAGCCCCAGTGCTTTTACTCTATGATACATACTGTTCCAAGATCTTCATTCCTTTAGTGTTTCCACCCCTAGGTTTTGTGTGATTCCAATTGCGGCACCAAAATATTTAAATTATTTTTTTTCCTTGTTGCTCTTAATATTTTATCCTTGAGCTGGGGGCTTCTAAATTTGACTATAATATTCCTATGAGTTTTCCTCATAGGATCTCTTTCAAGTGGTAATTGATGGATTTTTTTCTATTTCTAATTTCCCCACTTGTTCTAATGTTTCAGGACAATTTTCTTTGATTATCTCTTGTATTATTTTATCAAGACTCTTTTTTTGTTAAATCATAGCTTTCAGGTAGTCCAATTATTCTTATGTTTTCTCTTCTTGATCTGTTCTCCAGATCAGTTGTTTTTCTTATAAGATGTTTCACTTTCTCTTCTATTTTTTCATTCTTCGTATTTTAATTATTTATTGATCTCTTATAACTTCACTGGCTTTGCCTTGCCTGATTCTAATTTTCAAGGTGTCATTTTCTTCCTTAAAATTCTGGATCGCCTTTTCTAATAGGTTGACTTTCTTTTCCTTTTCACAATCTTGTTTTCCTTGGATTATTCTTTTTTTCCCAGTTTTTCCACCATCTTTCTCATTTGATTTTAAAGTCTTTTAAGTTCTTCTACAAATTCTTTTTGGAGAAGTGACTATTTGACGTTACTCTTTGGGATAGACGAGGGTTTCTTTGCTTCAATATCCTCTTCTGAAGATCCCCAGTCTTCTCTATTGCCATAATAACTTTCTATGGTTGGATTTTTTTCTCCTTTACCTGTGCATTTTTTTGCAGTAACAGCTTAATTTCTGGGGCAACTAGGTGGCACAGTGGATAGTGCTCCTGCGTTGGAGTCAGGTGGACCTGAGTTCAAATCCGGCCTCAGACACTTGACACTTACTAGCTGTGTGCCCTGGGCAAATCACTTAACCCCGATTGCCTCAGCAAGAAAAAAAAATCTTAATTTTTTTAACCATCTCTAGTCCTGCGGGATGAAGGATAGTACCTCTTGCTCTAGATCTTAACTTCTCCCCTCTAGCCTGGTACTAAAGCCAAACCTCCAGCCTCCTGCTCACTGGGCATGTGCTGGTTCCTTCTAGACCCCTGCCACTCTCTGCACCACAGCTGGGTCTGGCATTCCTTGTCAGCAGAGGTTCCCCTGCTCAGATGCCCAACTGCCCTCACTATGCCAGGGACAAAAGTTCTGTGGCTGAGGCTGAAGCAGCCTCCCAAACCAGCAAACCCCAGAGCTTGCCACTTGTTGCTAACTCAGACCCTAGCCTGGTGGTGTTTACTCTTCACAGGAACCAAACTTCTTCCTGGGATTTTTCTTCTTATCTTCTGGGATTTTCCTAAGAGGATCTCTGTTGTGCCTCTATTCTTATTTATTTTTTACCCCACTTTGTTCACCCTGAGGTGCTATTTTGTCTCTTTTGTGGGAGAAAATCTTGAGAGCTTGGAATTTTTTGACCTACTCCACCATCTTCCCAGAATCCTCTCCCTGATCCAACCATTCTAGAGAGCAATTTGGAACTATGTCCAAAGGGCTATAAAATGATGCGTACCCTTTGATCCAACAATACCACTACTAGATCTGTGTCCCAAAGAGATGGTAAAAAAAAGGAAAAGGACTCACATATGCAAAAACATTTATAACAGCTTCTTTTGTGATGGCAAAGAATTGGAAATTCAGGGGATGCCCATTAATTGGTGAATAGCTGAAGAAGTTGTGGTATATGATATGAACGTAATGGAATACTATAAGAAATGATGAGCAGGCAGATTTCAGAAATACCTGGAAAGACTTATATGAACTGATGCTGAGAGAAGCGAGCAGAACCAGGAGAACATTGTACACAGCAACAGCAACATTGTGTAATGATCAACTATGATACACTTAGTTCTTCTCAGCAATGCAATGATCCAAGACAGTTCCAAAAGATTTGGTGAAATCATGATGGAAAATGCTATCCACATCCAGAGAAAGAACTATGGACTCTGAATGAAGATCAAAGCATACTATTTTCACGTTTTTTGTTGTTTTCTTGTTTTTCCTTTCTCATATTTTTCCCCTTTTGTTCTGATTCTTCTTTCATGACATGACTAATGTGCAAATATGATTAATAAGATTGTACATGTATAACCTGTATCAGATTGCTTACTGTCTTGAGGGAAAAAATTCAGAACTCAAAATCTTATAAAAGTGAATGTTGAAAACTAAAATAAAATCTATCATAAAAAAAGAATATTATGTTTATTATGTTCAATTCTAGGTGGCACAAACTACGAAGCTCTGTTTGTACACTGGGTACAGTTTATAACTGGGGGGGTGGCGGGAAGGGGAGGCGGTGTATGGCGCAGCGGGCTTTGTACCTAAAGAGGCAAATTCAGAAGCAAGAAGCAGCAGTGCAGCTTGGACCCCAGGAACGGAGAAAGGTCTCAGTTCCAGCTTCAAGTCCATCCTGAAGCCTGCAGAGGAATAAGTAGGGGAGGAATCACAGACCAAAGGAAAGTTTGCAGTTCTATTTCAAGATGTTCTCCAGAAAAGTTAAAGAGATGTGAACTAGTTAGTAATGCAATTAGATGAATTTGGGACTAATTGAATGGCTGGACTCAACAGAATAGCTATTAATGGTTTCCCATCAGTTTTACAGGAGATCTCCAGTGTAATGTCCCAGGGACGGTGCTTGGTTCTGTGCTGTTTAACATTTTTATCAAAGGCTTGGAGAAGTGCACCCGTGAAATATTTATCAAATCTGCAGATTACATAAAGCTCCCAAAGGCAGCTAACAACACATTGGCCAACAGGATACAAAAAAATCTTAACAGGTTTGAACATTGGTCTGAATCTAAGATGGTCTTCAGTAATACCAAAAACCAGGGGCTGAGTCTAGTCACATAAGCCCAAAGATACTTTACATGTTTATACAGGGGAAAACAGAGTCAGATTGCTCAGAACACTGTTCTGATTCTACAGAGCACAGCTTTACATTTTATGAGTTTAAAGGAGAATAGATTAAGCAATAGAAGAAGAATGTCAAGGATGTTGTAACATTTTTCAGTTTCCATGTTTATATTCTCAAACTGAGATACGTATATTTTACATTCGAAAACATCATGCCTCGTAAGCATCTTTGTAATTGCATAAGAATATGCTTATGGTATTGGTTCTAATTGTCCAGGTTGGGGTCAGCACTGTTTATCCTCATCAATATAAAGTCTTATATTTGGGCTAATAAAAAATCAACTTTACAAATACAAGATGGGGCATGCAGATGTTTTAGGAAAGATCTAAAGGGTTTTAGTGAATTTCAAACTGAGTATGAGTCAGCAATATTTTGTGGCAGCCAAAAAATCTCATTCAATCTTGGGCCACATCAATTGTTTTTCAAAAGTAAAAAAAAATAGCTAGCATTTAGCTAGCTGAAATAGAACTTTCAGGTTTGCAAAATGTTTCGCAAATATTATCTCATTTGATACTCAATACAAATCTGGGAGGTAGGTACTACTTTTCTCCCCATTTTACAAATGGAAAGAGGAAAAGGGAGGAGAGCAAATATTGATAAATCACTTACTTACGCCAGGCATATAAGCCCTTCACAAATATCTCATTTAATACTCTCAACAACCCTGCAAGGTATATGCTGTTTTTATCCCCATTTTACAGTTGAGGAAACTGAGAGGAACAGAGGTTAAATGACTTGCCCAGGGTCACACAGCTACTAAGTGTATAAGGCCAAATTTGAACACAGGTCTTCCTGACCCCAGGCACAGTGCTTTATCTTCCTGCCACCTAGGTGACTCAAATGAAAAAAAAAGGCAGAGCTTCTAGGAATAAATTTCTAAAAATAAATAAGAAACAGTAACACATCTATTCTCTGCCCTTGTTAGACCTCATCAAGAGTATTATGTTCAATTCTAAGTGCCTCCATTTAAGAAGGCCATTGATAAGCTATAGAGTCCCTAGGAGGGTAACCAGGGTATTAAAAAACCATGACTTTATGTCATATGAAGATAAGTTGAAAGAAATGGTCTTGCTTGGTCTAGAGAATAGAATATTTAGGAGGTTTATGATACTTTTATATACGTATTTGAAAGGCTGTTGTGTGGACTTACTCTGTTCAGCCTCTGAGGACAGAGCCAGGAGCAATGGTTAAAAGTTGGAAAAAGGCACATATAGGTTTAATATTGGGGGGGGAGCCACAAAACTCCAACTTCCTAAATGCAGCTAGCAAAAGTGGAATAGGATGCTTGGGTGGGGAGGAAAGGCAGGCTTGAGAGATTTCTTCTTGTTGGAGGTATTTGAACAGAGGCTACCAGCTGTAAAGCATGTTACAGTTGGCACACATTTTGGGTAAGGATTGAACTAGATAGTTGTTGAGCTCTCTTCCAACTCCAAAGTTCAATTATTCTGAAAATCACAGCACCTTCCTCAGTGAGTAAAGAACCCAAATGAAGTTTATAATCTTAGTAGATGACATTTCTATGGTAGTTACAATTTACAAAGTGTTTTCTTCCCAATGATCCTGTGAAGTCAGTAGTGTAAGTATTATTATTCCCATTTTACAGATGAGAAACTGAAAAGTGTATTCTTTACAATATGCCACCCAACAGCTATTAAAATATACAGAATGGCTAGGAACAGAAGGAGATTTAAGGACATCCTACTTGAGGGATTAAATAAGGCCTAAATCAGATATATGATGACTTTCATCATTTCTTTCTGGCCTGGGGGAGCATATCATGCTAAAAGTAAGTGTTGTCCCACCTAAGGATTCCTTTAGCAGCTAGGACATGTGGTACCAAGGGCAACAAAGAGCTTCTAGGTAAGAAATGCAAGGTCTAAGAAGACAAGCTGTGCATGGAAGGCACCATAAAATATGAGAAAGGCAATGGAGAGGGGAAAATAATGCTAATTCTACATATTATTTCATTTGTTCATTTGTTCAACAAACATCCAGTGATTACTATATTCTAAGGACTATTTGGATGTTGAAGGTACAAATGTGAAAAATAACATACTTTGCCCTCAAGAAGCTTATAATCTAAGGATGGATCAAATATGTACAAGGCAATATGAAGAATGCAAAAGAGGGGACCAGTGTGCCTGGAGAAAGTTGAAGAGGGAGAAATGATTGGATATGGGAATTTGTCCAGAGATACTTCATGACAAAGACAGGAGGTTTGAGTCTGGCTTTTGCTTAGAAGCTTTTTATTGACCTACTCTTAATAGAAAAAGATAATTTAGACAGCCCTCTGTATTACAAATTTTCTACAAAATGCAATTGGAAAACCCATCCCAAAAGCTAAAAGGCAGATCACCTCTACTGACCCTCCCCCGGGACCCATACACTCACGGGCGTACAAACATTTGAAGGAGTCTCCCTAACTTCCCTACAGAAGACACAGGGTATAACGGGCAAACCAATGGCCAGAGGAGATTCTACATTTTTTTCTCCCAGATATAACTATTAGATTGCATTTAACATTATCACAGAATCTGAGAACTGGGAAAATCACAGAATCTCAGAGTTGTAAAGGACCTCAAAGGCCACCACCCCTTCCTTAACAGGAGCCTCAATTAGAGTTTCTCCAGAAAGTGGCCATTCAGTGAGGGGAAATTCTCTATCTATAGGTGATGAGTGGACAGTGGGGCAAAGAGTCAGAAAGATGTGAGTTAAATCCAGATTCAGTTACTTACTAGCTATGAGATCCTGGGCAAGTCACTTAACCTCTGTTTGCCTCAGTTTCTTCAACTGTAAAAAAGGAACAATAACACCTATTTCAAGTACTTCTGAGGATAAAATAATATTTGTATAGCACTTAGCACAAGACCTGGTATATGAAATAGGCAGATAGATATAATGCTAGCTATTTTTGTAGGCAGCCAGTTCCTTGGATCAGCATTCATTATTATGAACTTTTTCCTTCCATTTACCCCAAAATTTGCCCTTTACAAGTTCTGCCTTCAGATTCTGCCACCTGGGGCCAAGCAGTTCATTTCTAACCCCTCTTCCATCCAGTCTTTCAAATGCCTGAATAGAGTTCTAGATTAAACATTTCCAGTTCCTTAAACCAATCCTCTGCACATATTCTGGCTTGTCACTGTTCTTAAAATGGTACCCAGTACTGAATACAATCCTCTTCCCAATGTTGTCTGACCAAAGCACAAGATGGTAGGAACAATTCCTTGCTGTATTCTGGTCACTCTCTCCCGTCAATGCAGCCTAAAAGCTCAACCTCCCCACATATACTCTGCTCCCCTCTTCTGCATGCCAGGACATGACTAAATGATCCAGAGTTAAAACTCTTCCTCCTCCAGGACTCAAATCAGTCAAGTCTTATGTTTGGTAGAGTTTTACCCAAATTCACTTTTTAGCCCTATCCGTAATCTTTCTAAGAGTTGCCTTCATTTGAGAGCAATCTTGTATTGTGATTGGCCAATTAACCAATAAGCATTTATTAAGCACCCATTACCCTGAGGATACCAAGAAAGGCAAAAACACAATACTTACCCTCAAAGAGCACATATTCTGATGGAGCAGATAGTATGTAAACAACTCTGTGCATACAAGGGACTTACAATGTAAATGGCAGATAATCTCAGAAGAAAGGCTGGGGGGGAGGGGGAGAGGAGCCAGGAAAGAACCTCTGTGGAAGGTGATATTTCTCAAGAAACCAGAAGCCAGGAGGCAGAAGTGAGGAGGAGAATATTCCAAGCACTCTCTTTTGGTCCATTATCCAAAAGGCAAGCACCCAATGCAATTTTATTTTCTAAAATAAAATTTAAATTATTAAAATAAAGAATTAATTTAAAATATTGGCATAGGCCATGTGACCAAAAAGATGGAGGCCTAGACATTTTCACCTGTTCTTATAAACTCTCAAAATATCATCAAATGAGAATAGATCAACAAATCAACAACAACAAAAAAATCAACAATTGCTGTCGAATCCTCAGACTAAGACACCAAGAATTCTAACAAAGTAACAATTTGATGCGTTAATAACAGAGAAGAAGAAATCCTGATCCCTACCTGCTCACTCAGCACTCCTCCTCCCCAACAAACCTTCACACTATGGCAGGACAGCACAACTGGACCCGTGTGCTTGTGCTCTGTGATCTACTCAAGCAATTTCTTTGCTACTGCTACGTCCTCTGCCAGTATAGCATGGCTCTGCCCTCACCCTATGGATGCAATACTCCAAGCTTGTTGCCAGCCATGCATGTTGCTTGTGGCACCATGAAATAAATCACAATTCTGCCCTTCTTCTCTTGTAGAGGAGGAAAAGGAGGAGTAGTTGAGCAGAAGTATGTTTTGCCTAGGACATCAGGGTGCTGCAGCACCACTCAGAAAACTGAAGAAGAGAGGAAATGGGTACAGGGTACTAGGCTAGAAGGAAAGGGGGCTGGCATCTAGTTGGGGCCAGTTCTGTCCCCACTGAAGTTACTTGAAGTAGGGACTGAGGCCAGGTAAAAAGTGAATTTTCCAGTATGAGAGCAGCTTTGAGGTCTAGTACTCAAGGATCTGCCATCAAAGCAAGAAGATTCAGAAAGTGTCTAATAGTGGAATGTAAGGAGGGGAAAGGCTGTCATTTCCAATGATTTCAGAAAGAAGAAAGCTTAATTAAAAATCTTCAACACAAGCAAAAAAAACAAGAGAAACATTTAAAGGGAAGATAGCCAACAAAATAACTACATGAGTCCAAAAATCTCTAAATAAATATTGCAAGAGAAAGGAAATTGAACCAACACCTGATGAGACAGAGGCTCCTGAGTTCCAAAAGAGGATTGAAAAACAGCAGGATATTCCTAAATGGTTTAGGTGAGAAAAAAGATTTGTGAAAGCAGAATTTATGGTCTGATGCCAAAAATAATTGGCAGAATAGAAAAACTTGAATCCATAGTCATGAGTCCCTCCAAAGAAGGAAAAGAAAGAACAACTGGTTGGGAATACAAGCATACAGACCTGAAGAATAATCTGGAAGAAGAGAAGCAAAAATCAATAGTATTGAAAGAATACATGATCTCTATACAAACAATACCTATTGATCTTGAAGACAGGATACACGACTTAAGGACAGAACTTAAGACAACTTAAAAATCACAGGTCTCCCAGAAGAAATCAAGTCAAAAAACCTGAACACCATAATTTGAGAAAAAAATATGAGAAAACTACCAGTCAAAAGAAACCACATATCACCTCCTGCAGAAGAAAAAAAATACCATTCTGCAAATTCCAAGATATGTAGTGGTTACATTTAGCAATTCCAATGGTAGACAACAAAGTCGCCGAGCAACTAGGAGAAAGACATTCAAATATAAATGATAGGAAATTTGAATACAGGACTGTTCTGTATCTACCAGAAACCAAGAAAGAGAATGTTATAATATATACTGAAAAGCAAAGGAGCTCAGGGTACATCCCAAAAGGACATACCCTGAAATCTGATCATTAGCATGACCAAAGAAAGCATTCCAAAAAAAAAGATATAAGCAGGTTGTTTGATTTGCAAACTGGGCAGACAACAGAAACACAAAAAAAAGTAAATACCTAGGAGTAGCCAGACATAAATATCAGCCAAGTTTCACTGTGGCACAAGATCTGTTATCAGGAGTTGATAGTTTCAGTGACTGCTGAATTGAAAGTGACCTAAATGAAAGAGAAAAATGGAATATAAAACCTGCTGATCAATTGCTTATCTTTGCCTCCAACAGAGAATCTGCATATCTGCTTTTTAGAAATTTTTGTTTCAAGGTTCCCAACATTTTCATTCAAATACCCTAGATACTTTTCAAACTGTGTGTGTATATGATTGTGGGCATATGTGTGTGTGTGTGTGTATGTATATATATTATACATACTTATTATATATATGTATATATGTGTGTATGTATATATATATATATATATATATATATATATGTACACATATGTCTTCCAAAAGCTAACATTCTGTGAGTCAAAGTTTCTATTAAAACAACTGCCAGATTGTTGTTTTGGTTATTGTTTATTTGAATACATGTGTGTGTTTTTATTTTTATATGTATGTGTATGTATACATAATTACACATATATACATACACACGTGTGTATAGACATATACATACATACATGTTAGCTTTTGGAGGATCTTAGAGTTCATCTGGTCCAAGCCACTCATTTTACAGAGAAGGAAACTGAGGGCAAGAGTTGAGAGAGTCTTTGCCCAAGGTCAACTGGCCAGTAAATAGAAAACCACAACACAAATCCCTGGTTCTGACTCCTACACCATTATCCTAGCCTCTACACTTGGAAACTTCTTGGCTTGATTCTTTCTCAATAAAAATGGAGTCATTTTGATATGTGTACACAACATGGCTCCTCTGTTACCTAGGGTCACAAGAAAGGACCCTGCTTCTGGTCATTTCAAGAAAAAAAGCAGAAAAGTTTGTGTTTCTTGATGGACAAGAAACATTTTGCTTACACATACACTAACAAAGTGTGGTGTTACGAAGAGTTCTTTGAGAGTCTGAGTGATTTGAAATCCTGATTCTGATACTTACTATCTGTATAACCTTGGGAAGATCACCCGACCTTGTTGGGCCTCAGTTTCCTTATTTTAAAAAATCAGGGTGTTGGATTATCAAGGGCCAAATTATCAGGATTATTTGGGCCAGCAGGCCAAATGTGGCCAGTGGACCAAAACTAACTGGCTGCCTATTTTTGTATGGCCCACAAGTTAAGAATGGTTTTTACATTTTTAAATTATTGAAAAAATATCAAAATTACCAAAATAATCTTCTTACTGTACGGGTGTGACCATAACATCTGGCATAATACAGAGGAAAGAGCCCTGGATTTAGTCTTGGTTCTTCCACCTAGGATCCATGTAAAATCTCTGTGCCTCAGTTCCTCATCTGTATGAAGGGCTTGGACTAGGTGACCTCCAAAGGCCCTTCCAGCCCTAGATACATGATCAGGTGATCCCATTGCCTCTAGGATAAATACACATTCCTTATCTTGGCATTTGTGTCCCTCCACAAACTGGCTTCAGCCTTGTTTTCCAACCTCAATTCCCACTCATTCTTCACATATTCTATATTACAGTCCAATTTAACTACCAGTTCAGCCTGGTACTCTCTTGCGTCTATACATTGCCAAAAGCTTTCCTATGTGGAATGAGACTAGACCCCACACTAATGAAATCATGAGTCTTAAAAAAAAAAAACGTAATCTATGATATAAAAATTCGTGGTTAGTTAGGGACTAATGAGGGATACCTGTAGAAAGTCTTTCCCAATCCCTCTTAATTCTAGTGCCTTCCCTTTGTTGATTATTTCCTATTTATCCTGAATATAGCTTCTTTGTACATAGTTGTTTGCATACTGATTCCCCCATTAAACTGGAGCTCCTTGAGGGCAGGGACTGTCTTTTGCTTTTCTTTGTATCCCCAGAATTTAGCACAGTGCCTGATATATAGTAGGCATTTCATAAATGCTTATTGGCTGACTGATCAAGTTAATCCACTCTACTTTGGGACTCACCCTGGGACTCAAGTGTGAGCTATTCTGATTGGTAGATAAATAAGTGAAAATTCAGCCTGACTATATATGTTAGAGAGCTGGTCCCATACCATGACACATATCCAATCTAGCCATCCACCAGGATAGCAGAACCTACCCATGTGCAGTGGTGGATGTCTTGCCATCTGCCTTCCTACAAATATACCAATCCCTCCCCCCACTCACACACACATACTCATGTACACACACCTCTTGTTCTTGGAACAATAATCAAAACAATACCATCAATCACTAAACAAGCATTTATTAATCACTTAGCCAGACACTGTGCCACAGAGAACACAAAGAAAAGGTAAGAACAGTCCCAGCCCTCAGGGATCTTACATTTACTGGGAGACAAAATATGTAAATCAGTATATACAAGTAGAGAATAGATGGAAAATAACCTTCGAGGGCCTGACATTAGCAGTCAAGAAGGAGGACAAAAGTTTCCTGAAGGAAGGAATGCTTAAGATGAGTATTAAAAGAAAGCCAGAGTTGAAGTTTGAGAAAGAGAGCATTGCAGATGTAAGAGAGAGTTAATGAAAAACCAAGAAGGTAGAAGAACCGCGATGTTAAAGGAAGGCCAACTAGAGCAGTATGATTGTTTCATAGAGTGTGTGGAGGGAAGTAAGATGTGAGAAGAGTGGGATTGTGGGAAGGGTCACGGTTATGCAGAGGTAGGGAGCTAAATGAGAAGGCTGCTGCAGTAATCCAGTGAGAGGTGATGAAGGCCCACACTAAGGGGGTAGCTGTGTGTGAGAGGGAGTCAGAGGCCAGATTTGAGAGATGGAGAAAAGGAAATCGTAAGATTTGGCAACCCATTGGATATGTGGGCTGAGTGAGAGGAATCCTTGGGAAGGTGAACGACTGGAAGTATGGTTAGGGCCCTCAACAACAGAGAAGTTTGAAAGAAGGTGAGGGTTTGGGGATGACAATTGAGTTTTCAGAACTATTTTGTACTAGTTAAAAAATGGAAAGGTCAATCAGGGGAATATATCAGATATACAAGGAAGCAAATGAAAACAGTTGTTATTTTGTCAATTAATCATGTCTGCCTCTTAGTGACTCCATTTGGGGTTTTATTGACAAAGATACTAGAGTGGTTTGCCATTTTTTTCTAGCTCATTTTAAACCTGAGGAAACTCGAGGCAAACAAGGTTGAGTGACTTGCCCAGGGTCACACATCTGGAAAGTGTCTGAGGTCAGATTTGAACTCAGGTCCTCCTGACTCTAAGCCGGGTACTCTATCCACTGCACTACCTTGCTGCCCAACATCCTGGCATTCATATCTCATGAACACAGTAATCTAATGTTTAATAACCCAAAGATTCTAGTTATTGAGTGAAAGATTCAACAAAAATATCTAGGAAAACTGAAATGCAATTGGGCAGAGATCAGTCTAGAGCAACATCTCTCACCATATAGCAAGATAAGTCCCAAATAGATGGGTGATTCAACTATGAAAAGCCATATTCTATCATATCATAAAAAAATTAGAGGAATGAAGAAGAAATTATACTTCAATTCTGTGGATAGAAGAAGAATCCAAACAAGAGATAGAAAGGATAACAGAAGATGAAAGGAACAATTTTGATTATATAAAGTCTAAAAAGTTTTGCAAAACAAAAACAGTTAAAATTAGAAAGGAAACAGTTAACTGGGGGAAACATATTTACAATAAATTTATCTAATAAGAAGTTCATATCCATCATATAAATGGAACCAATTCAAATTTATAAGAACATGAGACATTTCCTCTGGAGTCACATGATCAACATATACAAACTTAGTTTTCAAAATAAGAAATTCAAACTATTTACAAACATATTAAAAGATATTCCAAATAATTAATAATTGGAGAAGTACAAATTAAACCATCTCTGAGGTTCTACCTCATACTCATCAGACTAGCAAAGATGACAAAAAGGCAAATAACAAATGTTAATGAAGTTGGGGAAAACAGGGACATTAAAACAATACTAATGGAACTGTGAATTGGTAGCTATTCTAAAAGTCAATTTGGAACTATGCCCCAAAACTCACTAAATTAACCATGAACTTAACTAAAAGATGTAGAAAATATAATATCCTGTTGTACTTATTGTTTGCTGATTATGAAAAAGTATGGGTTCTTTTATGCCCAGGTATCTCCTAACTATACACCAAAATCATTCAGGATTCCTTAGAAGATTTAACAAAAAAGTAGAAGGGGGACAAAATGCTGTTCAGTGATTCTCTGATAGCAAATACCAGGCAAAGCATAACACAAGGAGGTATATGCCAAAGGCATCAAGAACTCAGGGGTTGGCACACTACACTTAAAGAGCCAAATTCAGCCCACTGCCTGTTTCTGTGGTGAGTGAGCTAAAAATGGTTTTTCACAGAATTAAATATAAAATTTTATTTTAAAATGTAAAAGCCATTCTTAGCTCACCCTTACAAAAATAAGCAGCAGGCTGAATTTAGCCTACAGGTCTTAGCATGTAGACTTTTGATCATGATGATGGGGGAGATTCAGCATAAATTCCAGATTAAGGAAAGAATCCCAATGGATCATGAGGTTCACCAGATGCTTTCATTTATGAATAATATTGGGCTGATTACATCAAGTCCTAGGATATTACAGAGCCTGCTGGAAGAGATCTAAAACCATTTAAAGGTATGGGTCCATTCACACATTACCAAGTAGGCAAAGAATGTCTATTGACCAGACCTTAACATGCATTTGAAAGGCCACTCTTCAGAAGAGGTAAAAGATCTTAGCTTAAAAGGACCAGAGTCTCCTATTGCATCCTGGGCCATCTCCAGTCCTCCTGATGAACATCTGGCCCCTGGACCCAGATGGCTCTGAAGGAGAAAGTGAGGCTGGTGACCTTTCACAGCCCTCCCTCACTCAAATCAAAATCAATTGCAAGTCTTGTCATCATCTCCCTGGTGTCATGGTCTTCTTCGAGAACGAAGGACAAACACAACAATCTTCAGCAGAGATAGAGAGCATCCTATAAAGCCCATCAAATAGTATGTGTTTTGGGGACACACATACAAATGAATAACGAGCTCAGCCCAAAGTTAAAAAGGATAAAGAGAGCAGGTTGGGGTGGTTTGGGGAAAACGCAAAGTTCTTTTACTAACCCTAGCTTCCCAGGAAAGCAAAAGCCCATCTTTTCAAAATTAACATTTTAACAGTGTTGCTCTTATGGCAACAAAACAAGGAACATTAACCGCCTCCAAAGTGCTAAAGATGAGTAAGCAGAGAAAGCAATGGAAAAGGCAAATGATGATGCAAGCATGCTGCAGGACATAACTACAAAGGAAATCTGAAGGGCAAGAGTAAAGGGCATTATCAAAAATACATATAGGGGCAGCTAGGTGGCACAGTGAATAGACCCCCGATACTGAAGTCAGGAGGACCTGAGTTCAAATCCGACCTCAGACATATAACACTCACTAGCTGTGTGACTCTAGGCAAGTCACTTAACCCCAATTGCCTCACAAATATATATAATAAAATAGGAAGTAAAGATGGGCTATCCACCTGGCTAGAATGAGGCATGACGGGGCAGCTAGGTGGCACAGTGACTAGAGCTCTGGCCTCAGAGTCAGGAGGACTTGAGTTCAAAGCTGGCCTCAGACATTTTACACTAGCTGTGTAACCCTGAGCAAGTCACTTACCCTCAAGTGCTTCACCAAAAAGCTACAAAAAAAAAAAAGAATGAGGCATGACAAGAGGATGGTCAGAGTACTCCACTAGTATTCTTTTAATGTTGAGAGAAAATCAAGGACGACTCCCGGCATATTAAGTGAATCCTCTTTGGTGAATTTTGAGGAGGACATGGACAAGAGTCCCACGTCAGGGCATGCATGAATGTATTATGATCTTCATTGTTGGAGGGAATTTCTGAAGCAATGAATTCACATATTTGTTTGAATGTTTGCATATGAAAGTATTATTCAGATCTGTACTGTGGGTGCTATTTATAATTATTATGTCTGGCTTATCTCCCTATTGTATCCTTACAGTTTAGCATAGCATTTTGCAGGATTCAGTGCTATAAAACATTATTTGAATTGAAATGAATTAGGTAGTGCCTAACCACCCTGCCCCGACCTTTTCAGACCTCTTAGACTTTAATATATGTTACCTACTCAATCCAATGATACTAGTAGCCTCCTGGCTGTTCCTCCATCTCTCCACTACAGCACTCCACATTTTCTCTGGCTCTCTTCCATGCCTAGAATGTTCTCCCTCTTCATCTCAGCCTGGATTCCTTGGCTTCCTTCAAGTCCCAGCAAAAATCCCACAGGAAACCTTTTCCAATCCTTCTTAATTCTAATGCCTTCCCTCTGTTGATTATTTCCTATTTATCTTGGCGATAGTTTGTTGGCACACAATTGTTTACTTGTTGTTTCCC
Source organism: Phascolarctos cinereus (assembly GCF_003287225.1). Classification (NCBI taxonomy): domain Eukaryota; kingdom Metazoa; phylum Chordata; class Mammalia; order Diprotodontia; family Phascolarctidae; genus Phascolarctos; species Phascolarctos cinereus. The sequence goes on from NW_027555847.1 coordinate 102,071,440, forward strand.
CCATTAGACCCTGAACTCATTGAGGGCAGGGACTGTATTTTGCCTTTCTCTATATCCCTAGGTATACTAATGAATTGTTGGTGGAACTGTGAACTGGTCCCACCATTCTAGAGAACAAAGTGGAACTATGCACAAAGAACAATCACATTGTGCATATCCTTTGACCCAGCAATACCACTACTATGTCTGTACCCCCAAGAAGATCAGAGGAAAAGAAAAAGGACCCACATGTCTAAAAACATTTATAGCAGCTCTTTTTGTGGTGGCAAAGAATTGGAAAACATGTTCATCAAGTGGAGAATGGCTGAACAAGTTGTGGTATATGATTGTGATGAAATGTTATTGTGCTGTAAGACAAAGGGGATGATTTCTATGGGGAAAAAATCCTAGGAAGACATATAAACTGAAGCAAAGTGAAGCGATCAAAACTAGGAAAACACTGCACATAGTAACAGCAATATGTAACAATAAATGACCTGTGGAATACTTAGCTACTCTGATCAATACAAAGATCTATTTCCAAAGGACTCATGATGAAAAATGCTATCCACCTTTAGGGAGAGAACTGCTGGACCATGAGTATAGATTGAAGCAAATTTTTTCTTTCTTTATTTCTCTTGTTTTTTTTTTCAATGTGGCTAATGTGGAAATATGTTTTGCATGATTTCATATGTATGATGGGTATCTTGCCTTCTCAGTGTGTGTGTGGCAGGGGGGGTGAGAAAATTTGAAAATAAAAATCTTTTGAAAAAATCATATTGGAATCTGCAAATTTTCCTCTGAATCAAATATTTGCACAATCACATGCAATGTATTCGTATAGACTTGTAACCATCTGCCCCATCAGTCTCTGGGGTAATTTGTTATAGCTTGTTGGAGAACGTGCAGGGCACCTATAGCTTCAGCTTAAGGTTTTTATGAGCTTTCATGTTAGTATCAGAACAAAGCAGCCCCTAATGATACACTGCACACAATATGCCATAAAAAGAAAAAAAAAAGAGGCCAAGAGAAAGTCTTTGAATTTTCTGGTTATCGAAGTACAAGAATGTCAGAGAGTCAGGAAGATGAAAGTATCTCTAATAAAGACAGCCCCTAATACCCCCCTCCACCCTATACCTCCAGATGTTTCTCCAAGCACCTCAGTTGTTGAGGGTTTTTTTTGGGGGGGGCCTTGGTTTTATGTTGTTAAAGGAGAATCTTATGTATAGTTGGTACTCAAGGTTGTTTGCTGAATATCCCACCACACACACACCCTTAATCATGTCCACTCTTTGAATCCATTCTCAGTATTCAACCAGGAGCTTCTACAAGGGCATTTACTTCTATGCCCAGAAGGTTATAGCTAATTTTGAAGAGTTGTGCCCCTGAAAGATGGTCCAAAGCTGAAAATTTAGCCCAGGGGTGGGGAATTGGGGGTAGGGGTACAGGTGGTGTCCTAAATCTGATTCCTTGTGGTCTGATACCTACTCTTGGGGAGGTTCTGGGCAAAGTTGTCACACCTTTTTCCTCATTCTCCAAATGCAGAACAAGAACAGTGATATTCTGAGTCAACTCGAGGGTAGTGTTGAGATTATTGCATTAACACTTATCAAGGATATTGACTCTAGAGGGAAAATATTATGATAGAAAACTCACAGAATATTAGACCTAACGGATCATGATAGAAAACTCACAGAATATTAGACCTAACGGAATGAATGTACACAAGTACCAAAAGCATAATAATGCATGCAGAGGAATAGGAAGAGCTCACCTATCTCCTTCTTTTGAATACTTCATACATTATACAACTAATTATGTCTCAGACACATCTCAGATACTACCTACAGTATTGTATGTGCTATAATATATGAAAGGGGGGGTTGGAGAGGGAAAAAAGAAAATTGGTAGAGAAAAAGGCTGTGGGAGTTTCTCTTGAGTCATTACAGTGGAATAATCAAAGGGAACAATAAACCCAGCAGTCAAATTAATGCAGCAACATGGAGTCAGCACCAAGTTTCTAGGTTTGGGTCAGACAACCAATGACCAATATCTGAATGAAGGAAATAACAAGTGAATGAATGGGGGGAAAAAAGCATATTTAAGGCTTTATATATTCCAAGCATGATGCTAAACTCCAGGAATACAAACACAAATGGCAAAGACAGTTTCTACCTTCAAAGGGCTTACATTTTAATGGTGGAGACAAGAGATAAAGGGTATTAGTGACCAGGAAAGAGCACTTTGATCAGAAACTTGCAGGAAAGGTGATTGAGGCTGTAGGAAATTAGACTGGCACAGCCACTTCTAAGAACAATGGTAAAGTTGGTGGGGATTAGATCGGAATTCTCTATCTAGGAATAATAAATGACAGAATTGGTTTGATCATGGTTCATAGTTCCAAAGTGGGGTAGAGGGATGAGGAGAGGATGGAGAAGAAAGAGAGAGAGAGAGAGAGAGAGAGAGAGAGAGAGAGACAGAGAGAGAGAGAGAGAGAGAGAGAGAAAGGAAGGAAAGGAAGGGAAAAGGGGAAGGAGAAGGGAAGGGGAAATGGAAAGGGAAAAAGGAAAGGGGAAGGGAAAGGGGAAGGGAAAGGGGAAGGGAAAGAGAAAGAGGGAGTAGCATCTGGTAAGAAGGAGGAGATAGCCAGAGAATGAAGAGTATTTTAGACAAAACAGAGTTAGACACCCACAGGTCAGTATCTGAATTGAAAAAGGCATAGCAAACAAGTAGCAGAGTCAGAAACATATATCAGTCAAAAAGAGAAAGGGAATCATGACAATTAAAAAATCATTGATAGCTTTGGACAGAGCTGTTTTAGTTCAGTGATGAGATCAGAAGTCAAATTTCAGAGGGTTTTGAAGACAGGAAGAGAGGAAGTAGACAAGCATCGAGGGTAGACAGGTTTTTTTTGGAGAAGTTTGGTTAAAAAGGGAAGGAGAAAAATTGGGTCCTTGTTAATGAAGATGGTCAGATCTAGTGAAAGGGTCTTGTTTTTTGTTTTGTTTTGTTTTGTTTGTTTGTTTTTCATTTTGTTTTGTTTTTAGAATAGGACATATCCATGGAGGAATTTCCATTAGAGTGACCCATGAAAATTCTCCTCCATAAATTGACCTGACAGAGTTATATCACTCTTTAAGGCTTGCAAAGTGTGTTAAATACATTATTTCGTTTGATTCTCCCAACAACTCTTTGAGATAGGTGCTATTTGACAAAAGAGCAAACTTGGGCTTAGAAAAGTTACGTTACTTGTCCAGAATCACTGAGCTAGTAAATGTCTGAGGTGAAATTTGAACCCAGATTTTCCCGACTTCAAATCCAGTGCTCTATTTACATGGTAGCTTTTTCTATCACCTCCTTCCTAAGAGCGATCCCAAATCTTCCTCCCAGGAAATCACAATGTCTAGAATATTTTAGTAGATGTAGACTCCACTTTCTATAATAGGTGTAGCTAACAAAATTAATATGTAAATAAAATACTTTTTTAAAATTATACCAAGGGAGTTTATTATGTCAAAGAATCTCTTGGAGAATTATTTTGGCAAAGTGGAAAAAAAATCTATTTTTAGTAATATGAATTACCACTCCCCTAAAAAATTTCTGTTTTGTAAATCATCATTTTCATTTTCCAAGTCAGCTTAAAGCAAGGCACACCTGTATTCATTTTCAAACCATAAAATTCCTACTCTGTGGATAACCTAGTCAGTGAAAATTCTGTTTTCCAGAAGGTTTCAATCAAAAGACAATCTCTGGATATTAGCGTAGATTTGTCCTGAATTTTCCATTTCTCCTCCCAGATTCCCTCCTTCCCCCACCCCCCATGACCTCCTGATGTGCATATGCAGACACGCCATCAAGTCCCAGATTGAGGCTTGAGATTACCATGATGTACACCAACATCTCACCCTCCTCTGGGGAAAGGAAATGATCCTGGCAAGGGAGGCCCTATGAGAAATGACAAATAGAAGGAGAAACATGTGTTCTGATGTCATCATGGCTCAGGCCTAACATCACTTTCATTTTTACCACCGACTGAGGCAAGACTTGCTCATGACTGACTGTGTCATTCCTAAGTGCAGACACAATGCTCTTCTTCTACCACATTCTATGCCCCTAACCCTGGTCATTCCTTGCAAAGGAATCCAGTTGTTATTCAGGGGGAGCCAAGCTAGAGAGTGTGGACAGCTCAGTATAATTCATCCCCACTGCAGGACCAGCCACTTAAGAGCCCATGTTCTCTTTGCTGTAGTGCAAGGAGCTTCATCCTAGAATACAGGAGAGACAGTACAGCACTTACCTGGCTATCCCTAATATGGTATGACTCTTCCGTACAATGTTGGATGTCCCATTTGCTTTTATTTCAAAATAATCTATTAAAACTGCAGTCATCTACTGCATTGTTGATGTGTAAACACACAACCTTGTGTAAATGTTTTAGCTGCTATTCTCCAGCTGCTGCTCAGAGAGTCAGGAATTCTACCATCTACCAGATGCTTTGATACTGTCTAAAGAGATCTGTGAGATTCATTATCCTCATGGGGGAAGGGATAGAAAAAAATAAACTGAATTGGGTTTCAACCTTTTTTCTTTGTTTTGAGAGGAATCCAGTAAAGAATCTGAGGTGAAGGACAAAAAGCCCTGGAGTCTAGGCCTGACCTAGCTAACTGGATGATAAACCACTGGACAGTTGCGTGAGCTTGGGTAGGTCCCTTAAGCATTCTAGGTCTCAAGTTTCCTCACCTGTAAAATGAAAGACTTGGACTAGATGATCTTTTAAGGTATCTTCTAGCTCTAATTATCCATGACTATATTAAGTAACTCAGTCTCCCAAGACAGTGATGGATAAATTAACTAATAAAGCTTTTACTAAGGCTTGCTCTATGTCAAGCATTGTGCTCAGGGGTAGGAATATGGAATGATTGCTTGCTTGCTTGCTTGAATTTCATTCCAGAACTGCCTGTGATTTAATTTGTGTAAAAACATTAGACTGCAAGCTCCTTGAGAGAAGAGGACTGTTGGTTTTTGGCTTTTTGCCTTTTTTTCTCAGCCATTTAGGGGAAAGGAAAGGAATAAACATTTATCTGGCTCCTATCATGTGCCAGGCATTCTTCCAAGTGGTTTACAAACGTTATCTCACTTGATTCTCACAACCACCAAGGAAGTCAGGTATTATTATTATTATCCTCATTTTATGGTTTAGGAAACTGAGGCAAACAAGTTAAATGACTTGACCAGTATAACAATCGAGTAAGTAATCTGAATCCAGATTTGAACTCAGATCATTCTGAGTTCCAGGACTGTTGCTCTTTCTATAGTACCTGGCATACAATAGGCATTTAATAAATGCTAGTTGACTGACTAGGGAGCTCCAAGCATAGAAATTTCCTCCATTGATACATAGCAGCTGTTTGATGTAACTTATAGTCTTAGAACTATTTTCTATTCAAATAATTTCTCTCTCTCTCTCTTTCTCTCTCTCTCTCTCTCTCTCTCTCTTCTCTCTCCTCTCTCTCTCTCTCTCATTCATTCATTGTTAACAGGAGTCTGCCGCACTGAGAATATAAAGAAATGAAGGTGATACATGGCCACTCCAGCCAGTTCATTGAAACTAAAATGAATGAAAATTCTTCAGCAGAAGAGTTGGCCATCATACATTAAAGACCAAGTGTTACATTTCATTATGTGCTGATGTGGCTATCGTTATTTACCTAAAAAGAAAGACAATAGATTAAACTTAGCCTCTAAGTCCTGAGCCTCTCAATCCATAACCTCGGACTATACAGCAGTTTTTAATGTGTCATTTGCATTCCGGGCACTGAAGGATTATGTCCTAAGGTGCCTAAAATAGTAGGTGCTCCTGAAGTTTTTGTTCATACAGTTTAGTGAACAAACCATATGCTCATGTAACATTTGAATTTTTCCAACTACAGATGAGCAGTAATTAAATTGTGAATTTAAAAATAAATCAGAGTGATTTAGGGGGGAAAAAAGAATCAATCTGTACACATATATGTACCTACACATATGTGCACATAAAGGTGATATACATGTATGTGCATGCCTATGCACATATAAATATGTGTATATAGAATTATATGTAAGCCTTGGAGAGTTACCTGGAAAACAAGAAAGTGGCTTTGTGAGGGTCACTTAGACTAGGCCCTAGGCAGGGATTGATCCCAGGACTTCTTAATACCTGGAAGGCTCTCTATAGGAGTATAAACTGAAAAATGTGAAAGTGTTTCTAAAACACTTTGCAAATGTAAACTGTTGAGTATCAGCTCCAATCAGGTACTTAGACTAAGTTTTAGATAGGCAAAGCCTCAGGTTGACTTTGAGGAGATGGTGATTGTTGTTTACATGTTTACAAATCAGGCATAAAGGCTCATTTAAAGGTTACATACAACAGGAAGCCAGTGATAGCTAATTTCTGGCCACCCCTATGAATGAAACGTTTCTTTCAATCATTTGGTCATTTTGATCACATGCAGCTGGTGATGCAGTAGAAAAGTACTGGGCCTGGAGTCAGGAAGACCTGAGTTCAAATCCCGCCCCAGATTCTATTAGCTGTGTGACCTTCCTCAAATTACTTAATCTCTATTTACCTCAGTTTCCTCAACTGCAAAACAGAGATGAAAAATAGCATTTACCTTACAAGTCTGTAGTGAAAATGAAATGAGGTAATATTTGTGGGTTTGTTTTTTTCAAGGGCTTAGCACCATGCCTAGCCCATAATGCTGTTCTTCAGTCATTTCATTCATGTCTGACTCTCTGTGACCCCATTTGGAGGTTTTCTAGGCAAGGATTCTGGAGTGGTTTGCCATTTCCTTCTTCAGGTCATTTTACAGATGAGGAAACTGAGGCAAACAGGGTTAAGTGATTTGCCCAGAGCCACATAGCTAGTAAGTGTTTCCATAGTAGGACTTCATTAAATAAGCACTTTGCTTTGCTCCCCTCTAATTCTGCCTTCAGATCCCTGATGGTAGAGAGGCTGAGAGTTCACAGAAAGGATGAGTTGGACAAGAAGCTAAGCAATTCTGTATTAGTTTGGGCTCTTTTAAAAGATTCATGTCAGCTTTAAAACTCTACATCTGCTAGTAAGTAGCGCCTCACAGTTGCTTTTGGTGTCCAGATGAACTGAGTTCCAGAATTTTCAAGTACATTTCCTTGAAGAAAGGAAGTTTTTCCAAACTAATTTGCCAAACGTGCTAAGGTTCACCCTTCTCCAAACCCTGTATACTAGTCCTGTGGAATCAGGGCTTGGGAGCCAGGCAGCAGCACCCTAGAGAATTCATTACATAGAGGCATACACACACACCACACACACACACACACTTTGGCTAGACTTCAGGAACCTCACTCTTCACGTTGGCAGCTGAAGACTGAGTGTAATAACAACTCATAGTCATCTAGAACTTCAGGATGTGCAAAGTGCTTTTTTAATACATTATCTTATCTGATGTTTATAACAACTCTATGTCCTAACTCTAAGTACTGCAAGTATTATGACCTTCACTTGATGAAGAAAGCAAAACTTTGCCCAGGATCACACTGCTTGTAAGTATTTGAGGTAGGATTTGAACCTCATCTTCCTAATTCCAAAAGACTGCATGCTGTGGTGAAGGCAAATCTGGCCTTGGAACCAGAATGACCTGTGTTTCCATACTACCCGGACAGATTATTGCAGGGTAACCCTGGGAAAGTCATTTAAACTCTCAATATCAAAGGCAACTGAGCCTGCATGACTCAGTGGAGAGAGTACTGGACTTTGCTTCAGGAAGAGCAGAGTTTACATCCTGCTTTCCAGCTGTGTGGATCTGGAAGAGACAGTCACTTAATATCTCAGCCTCAGTTTACTCATCTGTAAGTGAGGGTAATAATAGCACCTACCTCCAAAGGTTGTTCATGAGGATTAAATGAGATATTTGCAAAATCATCTTCAAATCTTAAAGCACTATATATATGCTAGTTATTATTAGTATCAGTAATGAGAGTCTTCTCAGTCAGGAGCTCCCTATGCCAGTGAAATTACAGACCCAGTCCTATTTTTCTTGACTCCAAGACTCTATCTGCTATTCCCATGTCCCTTCTGCAGGCAACATTCCAGGGCACCAAGTCTGTGTATGAATTGAATGTTTGCACAATGCAGTTTGGCTTCAATGTATAAATGTGTAAGGATTGAAGTTGGGTGCACACACAGTTTCTTCAGGTCTAGTCCTACTTGGCACATGGAGGCAATCTTAGGGAGTGTGGAATGAGTGCTGAACTTTGGAATCCAGAGACCTGGGATTGGATCCCCTGCCCCAATACTTAATAATTATTCCCTAATACTTACCATGAGCACTTTGTGCCTCAGTCTCCTCATATGTAAAGTAAGGATAACTTGTAGCTCCCTAAAGTCCCCTGCAACTCTGTACCCCGACAAGATTCTAGTGAGGAATTTTTTTAAATAAACCTTTAAGTTCTATAGCATATAATTATAGTTCCCTTCATTTGCTGGAGGGGGTAGCTGACATAAATTCCAACTTCTTTGGGAAAAGAAAAAAAAACTAGGGAAATATCCAAATTAACACAGTGCCTGGCATATAATAAGTACTTCATAAATGCTTGTTGACTGACAAATGACTGGGAAAACTCCTGAGACTATCTTAAATCATCCTCCACCTTGGCTGAGACCTTCAATCCATCTTGCATATTAATCCCAAACATAAACCAGTCAGAGAAAACCACTTAACAGCCAGCCTTACCCTTCTGGAGACCGACACGAGGGTCTGAAATCTGCAACAGAATAGCTCTCTCTTACCTTTGAGTTTTTCTGAGTCTGGCTCTTAAGAAGGCACTCATCCTACTAGCTGCATAAGGGGCAGAATGGAGTGAGAGCATGGAAAGTCTCTCTGGACTAAGTAAACCCATCCCTGGTCTGTTCTATCAGTTTAGATTTTCATAGTCCAGGATTTGGACAGATATCCACATGTATCTCTGGAATGATCCCATTCATAGTTGTGCCCAGTGTTGCCCACCCACAAAATCACCATTTCGGAGCTGGGACAGACCTCTAATCTAACCTGTCAGCAACATCCCTGACAAGTAAACATCCAGCCATTGCCTCAAGTCCTCAAATGAGGGAGAATTCACTACTTCCTGAGGCAAACCATTCCGTTTTTGGATAGCTTCAAGTTTTAGAACGTTTTTCTTTACTTTAAACCTAAATCTGCCTTTCTGAAACTACCACCCATTTGTTTTTCCTACTTATGGCTCCTAGTTATGGGACGCCAGCAAAACAAGGTTAATCCCTCTTCTCAATAACAGCATTCACCTCACAGAATTTTGGTGAAGATCAAATAAGATAATATTCATAAAGCACTTAGCACAATGCCTGGTATATAACTGGTGCTACATAAATGTTTATTTCCTTTTTCCCTCTTCTGCATGACAGGCCTTCAAATAGGTAAAGACAGCTCTCATTTTTTACCTATCAAGTAAACCTTTTCATTCCTTCAACTGATCCACTTCTGGTTTGATCTTCAGGCTTTTCACGATCCTGGTTGCTCTTCAGTTTATCAACACCTTCCTAAAATGTGGCACTCCAGGCTGAATATAATACTCCATGTGTGTTCTGAATGGACTAGAATACAATGGGACTACTAGAATGCCAATGTTTAGAAACCAGAGGAACCTTAGCCTTGCCTAATCCAACTCTCCCTTTACTGAGGAGGAAAAAAAAAAAGAAGAGAGAAAGGAGAGAGAAAGTTACTTCTAATTCATACAGTTAAATGGCAGTCATGATTCTAACATAAGTCAATAGTCCCCTAGACAGCCACATCTGTGGTAGGGGTTCCATTCATTTCCTAATTGTGCTTTCACTGATTATGTACCATGATTTACCCCTGGGATATCACCTTAACAAATCTTCTTGGTAGACAGATTGCCATTATCCAGTTTCAGATTCAGCTTTCTCCTCCTAGAGGCTCCAAAAGATCATTGCCAATACTGTGCCATCAATCTTACACCCACCGGGTGTCATCTGTTTTTCTCAGTGTTATCCTTAAAGGAAATGGATTAGACGATGCCCCATGTACAAAATTTCTCTGTTCCATTTCCTTCTTTTCAAGAAGGGAAGCACCATTAGTAATGATAATAATAGCTGACATATATCTATATAGTACTTTATATATAAAGTGCTTTCCTAAACACTTCATTTGAACATCATAACTCTCTGAGGCTGTCAAGAAAACACTTTGTGAAACTTAAAGCACAATATAAGTATAAATTGCCATTTTTCTCTTGAAGTAGTAATAATTAAAATAGTGTTATCCTCATTTTGTATCTGGGCAAACTGAGGTTCAGAGAAGTTAAATAAACTGCCTGAGTCTGCAGATCTAGTTGTTATAAAAGCTGTTGTTCAAACTTGAGTATTCTGATTCCAAATTCAATGTTTTTTCTACTATACCAAAGGCTCTTAACCTGCATCAGGGGCCGGAGGGAGGGAGATTTCATTGGCACTATGGGGTAAATCAAGGGCCCCTTCTGAGAATAATGCTTTTCAGTGCATAAAACAAAATATATAGGATTACAAAGGAAACCAATCAGATTGAAATAGTTATCGAACTATGAAAAGAAAAGAAAAAAGCAACTCATTTCTCAGGTTAAGAACTCCTGGCCCAAAACTAGTTTTCTTATCAATAAAATGAGGGGATTAGATGAAATGATCTTTAAGCTCTTTTCCATTTCTGAATCCCATGACTACAGTCACCTTCTACCCCTAGGAATAGGTTTCTACTGGGGAAGGAATTTTGTAAAAAAAATTTTAAAAAAACTAGTCTTAGTTTCTTCTGCATGCTATTACATTTTTAAACTTTCACATGTGCCCTTCTCAGCTGGACCTTAGAACTGAACCTGGCCCAAAATGCCCAAGCAATTTGGCTCATTTCTCCTCTCTGGGTTTTCCCTCTTCTGGTTTGCCTCTTACCTGTCTGACTGCTGCTTCTCAGTCCTCTTTGCTGGGTCATCATCCACATTATTCGTCCCTAATGGATGTGTCCCAAAGTTCTGTCCTGGGCCCTCTTCTCCCTCTATACTCTCTCTCTCAGTAATCATCAGCTCCCATGGGTTTAATTATCATTTCTATGCAGATGACTCCCAGTCTTTATTCTGAGTTTTAATCCAGTGTCACCAATTCCCAACTGGACATTTCAAATACAGATATATTGGAGGCATCTCAAACTCAGTGCTGTCCAAAACAGAATCCTTGTCTTTCCCTAAATGTCCTCATCTATTCCAAACCTCCCTATTTCTTTTGAAGGCACCATTATCTTCCAGCGTGTGAAGTTCATGAATGCTGCATTATCCTGTGCTTTTCATTTTCCGTCATCCCATATAACCAATCAGTTGCTAAATTTTGTCATTTCTATTTTAATAGCATTTTTGACATTCAGTCATTTCTCTCTACTCACACAACTAAGGCTTCCTGTAAAAGATGGGTTTTTAATTGAGACTAAAATGAAGCCAGGGAAGTAATTAAGTGGAGTATGTGATATACATGTGTCTGGTACATGTATATGGAGGAATTTGCTTGTGTAGGTAGACAGGCTGTGCATGCATTTCAGAAACCCTGGTTTTATGCTCTTCTGCCCAGTTCTTAGGTTACATTCCTTTATCTTACATAGAACTATGATCCCATGAACTTCTCCTGGGACAGTTTGTTCTTCAGGCTTCAATAGTTTTTTTTTCCCCTCCTCTTGATTACATAAGATCAATTAGGAAACGAACTCATATTCTGAGGAGCTGTTCCACAATCCTATTTTTTCCCTTCTTCATAGAACCATGTACATCTATGCCTCTCCTACTCTGGCTGTTCTTACCTATCAAAACCAAAACAAAACACACACATTTCCCCTGTAACATTACACTCCATTTTCTTACTGGCAAGAGCTTCTTCAGTACACCTGAGAAACAGACCACGTCATCTTTATGGAAGAACCTTCTTTAAATAAGGTTCTAATGATTTAGTGGTATTAATGTCACCCAATGCAATTACAAGGGATCTTCAAATTCAAGAGAGGGGAAAAAAAACAATGAGGCTGTACCCAAAAAGAAGCATCATTTCAGAGTTATGGGATAGAAGGAGCTCTGACCTTGGAGTTCATGTTTTCTACCCAGGGACTTTAATTCATTTACCCTCTTTCAACCTACGTAATAATAATAGCTGTCATTTCTATAGCTCTTTAAAATTTGCAAAGCACTTTACATATATTGACTCATTTGATTGTTATCATAATCCTGAGAGATAGGTACTAATATTATCTTCATTTTACAGATGAGGAAACTGAGGGACAGAGTGATTAAGTGACTCGTCTAGGATCACACAGTTAGTAAAAATCTGAAACAGGATTTTTAACTTGGGTTTTCCTGGCTCTAAGTCCCATGTTCTAGCCACTGCTCCACCTAGTTGCCTATGTTCACTCACTCATCTGTGAAAGTGGAATATAGTAGTACCCATGTCAAAGGATTGTTTTATCAAATGAGATAATGTACATGAAGGACTTTGCAAGCCTTAAAGTGCCATATAAGTATGAGTGATTATTTTATCATTGTAAGTGCTGTATCATAGATACAAGTTTAGACTTGAAGTCGAGAAGATCTGGATTGGAATTCCATGCCCATGACACTTAGCCAGTTGTGTGACCTTACACAAGTCACTTAACTTGTCTGAGCCACTGCTTCTTCACTTATAAAATGAGAATAATAAAAACTACCTCATAGGGTTATTAGAAGGATCAAATAACACAATATGTTTGTATACATGTATATATATATATATATTATATATATATATATATATATATATATATATATATATATCTTCACCCCTCTCTTCCAACTACTAGGTCATTTCTATATTTAGTTCTCTGCCTGGTTTTGTTTTGTTTTTTTCTCTGCCTGGTTTTAAAGTAATCAAAGTGTATGTTCTGATATTTTCCTCAGAAATTAATAGAAATGCATATTCTTTCCCATTGATGAATTAGTTCTGAGCCCCCACTCCAGTTTATAAGTAAACCAGAGAAGTATGCTTTCCCATAAACTTTCTTTTGTCTCCCTTTCTCAGTATGTCTGTCTTTGTCTCTGTCTGTGTCAATATTGCTAGATACACAGTTTGTTAAATGTGTCACATATAATACAGTTACATTTAAATATTTTAACATTGTATCTGCTATGAGAAAAATCTCAACCAGAGTCACTTCTAACCATCAACTTCAACAGCTGATTTCTCCATAGATATTGGAACTATAGTCATATCAATCAGCTCTCTCAGAAAGGCAGCCATAGTTTTTCAAGAATTACCTGTAGGGGGGCAGCTAGGTTGCGCAGTGGATAGAGCACTGGCCCTGAAGTCAGGAGGACCTGAGTTCAAATTTGGCCTCAGACCAAAACACTTGACCCGCACTAGCTGTGTGACCTCAGGCAAGTCACTTAAACCTGATCGCCTCACTAAAAAAAAAAAAAAAAGAAAGAAAGAAAGAAAGAAAGAAAGAAAGAAAGAAAGAAAGAAAGAGAAAGAAAGAAAGAAAGAAAGAAAGAGAAAGAAAGAAAGAAAAGAATTATAGGATATCTTCTCCAAAGGAAATCTTCTCTATGGGATTAGATTACATTCTCTAGTCTTTTCAGATTCTTTTTCTTTAACTCACTCAGTGTCTCAAGAATGAAGTTCTTTTAGCCTTTTCTCTCTGTACCTCACAGTCTTTCAGCCATGACAGTTAAGTCTCTCCAGATGATGCTTCAATGCTCTCCCCAAGATTCTGTCCCCCATCTCTCTTAAAGATACAGTAATGAATTCAAGTTATCCATAGGAGGAGCTACCGAAGCTAGAGTTACATCTTATCTTAAAACTTTAAGTACGATGTAATGATGAATTATTTAGATTTTCATTATTGTAAAATCTGAATTTTAGAGCTTAGAGGCTATCAAGTCTAAAGCAATATGTAAAAGTGAGTTGTTATTTTTATTTAGCATTATGGATGCACAACATTGGGCATATTTTTTAGCTATTGTTCTTTTCTCTCAGTAGTATCATTTCCGTGACAATGCCAGCTGCTGAGAAACAAAGGGTTCCTAAGCTTATCAAGAGAGTGGTTAAACCTAATTGCAAATAGATACCAAAATGAATTTGAAAATTCAAGTGATCCTGTTCTTTCTACTTATCTCTTAATACCATGTCCTCTAAGGAAGATCCAATGTGTCTGGGGCTTTCTCTAGGTAGGGAAAGTCCAGAAGCAGGGGTGGGGAACCTGCAGCCTTGAGGCCACATGTGACCCTCTAGGTCCTCAAGTGCAGCCCTTTGACTGAATTCAAACTTCAAAGAACAAATCCTCTAAATAAAAGGCTTTGTTCTGTAAAACTTAGACTCAGTCAAAAGGCTGCACCCAAGGACCTAGAAGGCCAAATGTAGCTTCAAGGCCACAGGTTCCCCACCCTTGGTCTAGATCCTTATAATACTGAGCTGTCCTTTGACGAACCCTAGTCTTGGATTATTCCCTCTACTACTTCCTCCATTACTATCCATGTGCTGCTAAACAGAACTGGGAGAAGGCATAACCTGGGAACACTATGAATTTAGGTTATCTAGCTACAAATGACCTCGTTTCAGTCACTCCTCCAGCATCTATTACATGCCAGTAATTGTGCTAATCACTGAGAAGACAGAGAGACAAAAGATAGTCCCTGCTTTTAAGGACTATAGAGTCTAATGAGGGAAACAACATCCAAACAACTCTATACAGACAAGATGTATACAAGACTAATTAGAGGTAATCAACCCAGGGAAGAAGGTTCCTATGGAAGGAAGGACTTCAGCTGAGACTTGAAGGAAGCCAGAGAATCTAAGAGGCAGAGAGGAGAGGGAGAGAGCTCCAGTCTTCCTTAATTGTTTTTCTCTCACACTTCACACACAAAAAAGATTCCAAACCTTTTCTTATCTCCTCAAACTTCCTATACCTCCACTTTTTCCACTTTCTCAGTTAAGAATCTTATTACTTTTTAAGGAAAATTGGGGCCATTTTCTGTCAGCCTCCTCTTCTCCCTTTCTTTTCATCTCAAAACCCCGTAATTTCATTCTCCGTTCTCATTTCCTTTCCTTTAGTTTAAAATAATGAGAAGACCCTTTTCTTTGTCAAGTCAAACTTCTCTACATGTGCCTCCTGTTTTCTGCAGCAGATTGCTCCCTCTGCCATCCCCCTACCCTTTCTAATCTTAAACCTCTCCCTTCCTGCTAGTTCCTCCCTTACTGTCCTCAGGTATGACAAAGTCTCACCTATCCTGAAAAAGCCTTCACTGTACCATAGCATCCCCTTAAACTAGGATGCTAAACCCCATTATAAAAAAAAGTTGTTTATCCTCATTGCCTTCATTTTTCTCCTCTCTGCTCACTCCTCAACTCTTCACAATCTATCTGGCTTTTGACCTCATTACTCAACTGAAACAGCTCTCTCCAAAATTACCACTGGTTTCTTAACTGCCAAAGCAGCCGATCTTTTCTCAGTCCTTAGCCTTCTTGGCCTTTCTTCGGTATTTGATGCTGTTGATGACCCTCCTTTCCTGGAAACTATTTCCTTTCTTTGTTTTTATGATACCACCTTCCTCTGTTTCTCTTCCTACCTGTCTGAGCACTCGCTTCAGTCTCCTTCATTGGCATATCAATGATATCATATCCCTTAATTGTAGGTGTTACCCCAGTCTCTGTTCTGGACCCTCTTCGCTCTTCTACATACTTGCCATGATTTCATCAACCTCCATGTGTTTAATTATCATATCTATCTCTTACCTACAGCCCCATATCACCAACTTCTGATTGGACATTTCAAAGTGGATGTTCTGAAGACATCTCAAATTCTACACAGAACTTATTCTCTCTCTCTCTCTCTCTCTCTCTCTCTCTTCTCTCTCTCTCTCTGTCATACACACACACACACACACACACATTCACTAACCCCTCTTTCTTTCTGAATTTCCCTGTTACTTATGAATGTACTACCATCATGCCAGTCTCCCAGCTTTGTAACCCTGGCATTATCCTCAATTATTCATTCTCCATCACTCCTCATATCTAATAAGTTGCCAAATCTCTATATATTTTACCTCCACAACATATCTTTTACTTCCGCAATCCAACCATTTCTCTCCTCAGGCCCTTATCACCTCTTACCTAGATTATTGCCAACAGCCTTTTAACTGGTCAATCGATCTCAATTCTCTCCCCACTCTAATTCATCCTACACGGCTCTGCCACAATGATTTTCCTTAAGCAAATATGACCATGTGACTCCTCTACTCAACTGGCTCCAGGGGCTTTCTAATGCCTCTAGAAGAAAACAGAATTTTTTCTGTGCAGTTTTTAAAGGACTTGACAGCCCGGCCCCAATGTCTCTACCCAACTTCATTGTATATTACTCTCTCTGCATTCTGTGATCTAGTTAAACAGACCTCTTTTACCTCCTATCTTCATGCTCTTGCACTGGCTGTCCTCCATGCCTGAAATGCAACCCCTCTTCACTTTTGCCTCACAAAGTCCTCTCTTCTTTCAAGACATAGTTCAAATATCACTTTCTACATGCAGGCTCCCTGTTCCCCTCCCCAACTGCTAGTGCACTCTGTCCCAAACTACCATATATTTATCTACTTTGAATTTTTTGGTATTTATTATCTTTCTATTTGTTCTGTATACACACATATGTCCCTTTTACTAGAATCTAAGGTTCTTATGAGAAGAAATTATTTTGTCTTTTATATTTATATCCCCAGAGCCTAGCACATAGTAAGCACTTAATAAATGCTAGTTAATTAATTGATTGAACTTTTTAAAAAAAAATTAGCTCACTCTCCATTGTATCAGCATTTTAGTGCATGTTTTTCCCACTACTAGACTGTAAGCTTGAGAACAGGGTCTGTGTCTTATGTTTGTATCTGGAATGTCTTGCTCATCGGATTGTTGCAAGGGGGTTGATGTTGTTTTGTTTTGTTTTTGGAAAGAACCTGTGATTTTTCATGGATGTGCAGAGTTTCCTGTTAGGAAATATATGTAGGGAACTACCTCTGGACTACTTAGCGGAGAGAAGAACAGTGACTTGGGGTATATGATAGCTCTGCAAGGATATGAAGGGCTAGCACATGGAGCACTAGTTAGGCTTTTGTTTGACCTCACAGACCAGAACCAGAAGCAGCTGACACAAAGAGGCTAGATGATCCCATTCTGGGTTTGCTAAAATGGAGCTTCCTTTTGATTAGGATTTGGACACCTAAGGTCCCTTCCAGCTCTCAAATTATGTGATTCTGTGAAACTCCTTGTATCTTTGCAGTTTAGCTCTATTGCTTTTAGTTGCCTGAGGAACTGAGAGATTAAGCAACTTTTCCAGGGTCTGGTATCCACTAAGGATTAGAGATGAGACTCAAACATGTCTTCCTGACTCTAAGGCCAGATTGTATTTTCACTACACTAGGAGTTGGCAAGCTTCTTCTTTAAAAGAGTCAAATAATAAATATTTTGGGGCAGCTACCAGTAGATAGAGGGCTATGCCTGGAGTCAGGAAGACCTGAGTTCAAATCTGGCCTCAGACACTTGTTAGCTGTGTGACCCTGTGCAAGTCACTTAACCCTATTTGCCTCAGTTTCCTTTTCTGTGAAATGATCTGAAGAAGGAAACAGCAAACCATTCCAGTATCTTCTCCAAGAAAATCCCATATGGGGTCACAAATATTACACATGACTGAAACGACTGAACAGCAACCAAAAGTAAATATTTTTGGCTTTGTGGGCAAATCCACAAAATTGAGTCTATCATGTAGGTATTTATATAATAAGAGATAAATTTTATATTGATGAAATTTAGAACATGATTAAAATTGAGAACAATTTTTTGTAATATAGGTCTACTAATGAGGAAAATGAAATTCTTTTGGGAGGAGATAACATTTCAAAGTTAGTGTTCCTTATCATTAAAATCAATTGCAAGTGTTTATCTGGTGATTCCCATCTGCAATGAGATTTTACATATTTTGTCTCTGAAAATGTCTTTTTACCCGATAGGTACTGCCAAATGTTGACATCAATCTTTAAATCTACGATTTTAATTGAGCACAGTCATGGCTTGGAAGGCATTTATAGAATTCTATCAGAATCTTTTCTTGCTATTTTTTTTTTACTTTTTAGCATGGCATTATATTTCAAATTAATCACTTCCAATTGAAGGCTAGGTGGATTCCACAATAAAAAGGATTTTGAAAGATGGACATTTATTTTGCATTTGCTTCAAAATCGGGGGGGGGGGGGAGATTGCTGCTGTAACAGTAGTTGCAGCTCAGAAAATACATCCCCAGTAAATCTGTCTAGGAACGGAGATCTTGCTGTTTGTTTTAACTTTTGACAGCATGAGAAATGTATAGAACACCTTGACATTGCTTGTGATCTGAGCAAGGTTATTTTACATCAAATTGACTTTACTGCGGTAAAGATTTTGCATTGCAACTTTAGGTTGAATTTATTAAAAAAAAATTATCAAGTCTGCAGCAAAAGCTAATTTTCAAAGCAATTCAGCATTCAATAATAGTGGTAAAGGGCAGTTCTTCTCTTTCAGAAACATTACAGTCTAAGCCCTGAACTCAAAAAAATTGTAATACACATTTTCTTTTCTCTTATTTTCTGATTTTGACATGATGGGTATCCACTGGAAATAAAAAATAAAACAAAATGTCACAGTGTGATGATCCACTGGGCCCTTTGAAAGCTCTCAGTTCGTAACTGTGATTTGTAGCTCTCAGAGTAGATATACAAAGCGAGTAGAACAAGCACGACGTACTATCTCTGTTGCAACCAGGCAATAACGCCATTGCAGTTGGACAACAACCATGGACAATACGTAAATGAATGAACGTGGCTGTTACATAAATAAGGCAACTTTGTGACACTAAAATTTGAATTTCATGTGACTTTAATGTGTTACAAAATATTATTCTATTCTGCTTTTGATTTTTTCAACCATTTAAAAATGTAAAACCTATTCTTAGTTCTCAGACTGTGCAAAATAAATGGTGGGCTGAATATGGCCATGGGCCATAGTTTGATGACCCCTGAACTATATGATGATGTCTCTTGCCTCACATATATTAAATGCTTAATAAGTGTTTGATGAATAAATGAATGAATGAAAAGACTTATTAGCTGGGAGGATGATTGATCGGAAGGGACTTCCTGGAGGAGGTGTCATTTGAGCTGGGCCTTAAAGGCTGGCTAGGATTTCAACAGACACATATCAGGCAGGGGTAGGTAGACAGAGGAGGAGGAGGGAGTTGGGGGAGGGATGGAGAAGAAGAGAAGGGTATTCCAGAAGTACAGACATATACAGACAGAAGTACTGACATGTACAAAATATGAAAAATAAAGAGATATAATTAAAAGGCAGAGAATGGCAAAGAGTTTGTGAAGGAGAATAGTAAGAAATAAAAGATAAGGGTAGAAAGTAGGTTAAAGCCAGCCTTTACAGGTATTTCTTATGAGGAGATTTCTGGATTATCACCCTGGATCTCCCTTTCCTGTCAAAGAGACTGTTGATGCGATTGATTGGATCTGATACCCTGGGGCATGAATAATAACAGCTCACATTCCCATGAAGCTTGAAGGTTCACAAAAGATTTTCCCTACAAATACAAAAAAGTCAATGAAGGAGGTAGACTGAGTATTGTTGTTCAGTAGTACCCCCCTCTGTGCTCCTATTTGGGGTTTTCTTAGCAAAGATACTTGGAGTGGTTTGCCATTTCCTTCTCCAGCTCATTTTATAGATGAGGAACTGAGCAAACAGCATTAAGTGACTCACCCAGCTGGGCAGTGTCTGAGGTCAGATTTGAACTCACTAAGATGAGTCTTCCTGACTTCAGGCCCAACATTCTATCCACTGTGCCACATAGCTGCCCCTAGATTAAGTATTATCAGCCACTATTTCATAAGCAAGGAAACTGAGACTTAGAGAATGGAAATGACTTATCTAAGGCCAGACAGTCAATAAGGAGCAAGCTGAGATGAGCTTGGTCATTTTCTCCAAGGAAAAAGCACTTCCTGGGCAGAGTGCTATCTTGACTTCCTGTTGCAAGATCTGACTGGGACTGTTCAGCCTAGATTCCCATAGGTGTTCAGCTATGTCAACCTAAGAATATGGGATTAAGTAACAAAAACTGGCCCTTGGCAAAAATTTATTTTTATTTGTGTGTGAATTTTTGAACCCCAAGTCCAGAAATAGCAATGAATATTGGTCTCTGTGCTCTGTGTATCCTAATGTCACAGCTTCCCAAGTCACGAAAAAGCTTGAGAAAGTGACTCTATTTACATGATTGAGGGAGGTGATGGGAGGAGCTATTTGAAACAGTAATAACTTCAGGAAAATAATAATCCTTTCAGGCTTAAACTTTCCCTACTTTGCCTCCATCTGAATGTAATTTTGTTTGGCCCCGTTTAACTAAATTTAATTTGGCTGATTTTGAATTACCAAAACACATACACACACACACAAACACACGTACACACTCAGCCCCCACCTGAGGGGGGGAAATCCTATTGTCTGGAGTTTTTCTTAAGCTTAAGTAACTTTTAAAAGATGTTTCTTTCTTTCTTCTCAAATTTAACTGTTGGTGATAGTCTGTTAACTCTGAATCTCACATAAACTATGACCTTAAACAATTCTGTTAAAGCTTTCCCTCCCTCTGTCCTCTCCTCTTTCTCCGTAATTCTCTGTCTCTCTATGTCTCTGTTTCTTTCTGTGACTCTGTCTTTTTCTGTCTGTCTCTCTGTCTGTCTCTCTGTCTCCTTCTCCTTCTCCTCCTTCTCCTTCCTCTTCTTCTTTTCCTCCTCCTCTTCCACCCTCTTCATTGACTGGATAGTTTTCATTTGATAGGTGTAATAGAACATATCTAGCGCATTCCTTCAGGAAAGTAGCAGGGGCTAGATGTGGGGGAGGGGAGCAGCAGGGGGTATCAGATGTGAAGGAGATTCAATTTAAGAAGCACTTAATACTTATTGTATACTAGGCACTGATAACATAAAGACAAGCCACAACAATGCTAATCCTCAAGGTGCTTACATTCTAATGAAATAGGGAGATGGTTGGAGGATATACTTGGGCTTGGAAGGTATGTGAGAGAGAAAGAAAAAGAAGAGACAGAGACAGAAAAAATAGGAAGAAAGAGACAGAGAAAAAAAAGAAAGCAACTCAGTGGTGTGAAAGAAATCTGTGGGTGCATGACATAAGTTGTGAGGAAGAACCTTGGTGTCTGTGTGATAAAGATAGAAGCCCCCTACGTGGGGATCAAGATGGGGCTGCATGCTAGGTGAATGGGAAAAACAACCCCCCCAAAACCCTAACATTTATATATCTTTAAAATTTACAAAGCTTTCCTCACAATAATGCAGTATGGTGAAATAGTCCATGTATGATTACTCCCATTTTACACATAAGGAAACTGAGGCTCAGAAAGTGAGCCAGAGAGTCAGCTGTATGATTTGGCTAGGGTCACACAGCTAGCAAGTATTGAAAATGAAGTTCAATTCAGACATCTTAACTCCAATTCCAGCTTTCCTTACAACCATTTTTCTGGTACCTAACTTCAAAGTAAAAGAGATTAGAATAGGGCTATGACATGAGGGGGAACATGGCTGCTATGTATACAGGGATTCCCCTACTTAACCAAAGCAGGACAGCACAAGTTCAGGGTTATGCACTCACCAAGAGAGCCACCACAGTGGCCAATGTGGGTTTATTTTGCTTCCTATGTGGCTCTTGTTCACTACCACCTCCTCCATCCACCCATTTCCACACCAACGCAACTACACCACAATTCTTCCTAAGTCAAGAAACTTTCTCCTAGAACCCTGATTCATATATCGTGGACCATTGAGTTTCCATTAAACACAGTTCTTAGTGACACTATTCCAAACCCCTCTCTCCTTTTTATAGATGAGGAAATGGAGGCTCAGAGTAGGGAAATGACCTACCTAGGAGCACAGTAAGAGGCAAAGAAGCCTGACCTGGCATGACAGATTTATCAAAGACAACCATGAGCATGTCAGCAACCTCCTTCCTCCCCACTCTCCTGACTTCAGACTAAAGAGACAGGACAATGAAACCATGAAAATATCAACGTGAAAATGTCGTTTCTCACTTCCTCCTTTTCTTTTCCCCCTTCAGCTTCTGTTTTTTTCTCCTCTTCTTCCTCCAGTTCAGTGAACATTTACTATGAACCTACTGTGCACAGGGCAATGTACTTGGGGATACAAAACCAAAACCAAAATTGGTCCTGCCTCTCAACGAACTTGTAGTGTAACGAGGGAAAAGTAAACACACACACACACACACACACACACACACACACACACACACACGGAGATAAATGGTAATGATGATGATGGTAGCTAACATTTGTGTGACAAATAAAGGTTGGAAAAGCATTTCATAAATATTGTCTCATTTGATCCTCACAAGAATCCTGTGAGGTAGGTGCTATTATCCCCATTTTACAAATGAGGATATTGTGGTGAAGTGACTTGTTCACAGTCACACAGTTAGTATATGTCTGAGACCAAATTTGAACTTCGGTCTTCTTGATTCCAGGTCCATTACTTCATCTGCTCAGCTACCAATATACACAAAGTAAATTCAAAGTGATTTGGGAGAAGGACTAATAACCTGGGGAAATCAGGGATGGGCTTGTCTAGGAGGGAGTCCTTAAGTTGAGCTTTGAAGGGAGCTAGAGATTACAAGTGGCACAGACAAGGAAAGTATACCAGGCATGGGGACAGCTCACAAAAAGGTGTAGAGGAAGAAACTAGCTGACATGTACCAGGAATATTGTCTTCCAATTTGGGGAAATATAAAATGAGCAAATTTAGGTCAGCATTTTACTTCTCAATTCTTTCCTCTCTCCTCCCTGTCTTCCCCTCTATATTCTCCTGAATCTTTTCGTGAGTTAACTAGGTTATCTTTTGCCTCAAATCTTACCTAGCCTTTAATTACTGAATGGGTGTTGCCTCAGACAAATTGAGACCTGGGAAAGACCTTAGCTTTTTTAAGCCTTTTTAGGCCATGGTCTCCCACTGCATCCAAGACTATCACCAGTGCTCTGGCTCTATGGCTTGCCACTGCACTCCAGTGACTCTGGAGGAGAGAGTGAGGCTGATGACTTTGCCCAGCTCTGCCTCACTTAAATCTGGTTCACTTGAAAATCAAGACATCACCCTCCTGATGTCATTAGTCTTCTTCTAGAATGAAGGACAAACAACAACAAACAATCCTTATCCTCCTACTTCTACTACTACTACTACTACTACTACCTCCTCTCTTCATTTTCTCCCTCTTCTTCCTCACTTTCCTCCTGCTTCTCTTTGTCTTCTTCCTTTGCTTCTTCGTCCTTTTCTTTCTCTTCCCATTCTTCTCCTCCCTTTCCTTGTTCTGCTTCTCTTCCATTTTCCTCTTCCTCCTCTCTATCTCCTTCTCCTCCTCCTGGTTGATAGAAAAGTCAGTAGTTGGAAATGATTTAACTAAAGTAATTCTGCCAAATATGCCATTTTTATTGCATTATAAACTCAAAAAAAAATTAGAGAAATTACTTGTCTCAAAATAGCAGCCAAATTTTCCTCTGCAAGCATTTTCATTTCAACATTATAAACTTTTAGCACCAGGGTTGGGGGTTTTTTTGTTATTAACATTTATTAAGCCCCAGAAAAATATTTTAGATGCTACCCATAACACAGTCAAGATGAAGTCTCTGCCCAGTGGCCTCAAACAGTAAATGACTAACAAACAAATGGATATTCTCTTCTTACCCACTTTCCACTGGAGCTCTACTCATGTGAATAGAGACTGATGGAAAACAGGTTTCTTTTCAATTTTACATCCTGGAATGTAAAATTGAGAGGTGGGGGTGGGGAGAGAAAGAAAAGACAGAACAGAAAGAGACTAGGATATTGAGTTCTTTCTTCTAATGATACAATAAACTTAAGTAATAAAGGATGGTAATTATTGTGCAAGAAGGCTCAATCCAATAGCTTGCTCAACAAACTATAAATTAACTGTCTTTCTCTCCAAGCACATATAAGGAATGTTTGGTCCCAAGGCCAAGTGACTAACCATTGTCATCAGTCATCTTTCCCAGA
The DNA here is from genome assembly GCF_003287225.1 of Phascolarctos cinereus. Lineage (NCBI taxonomy): Eukaryota > Metazoa > Chordata > Mammalia > Diprotodontia > Phascolarctidae > Phascolarctos > Phascolarctos cinereus. The sequence continues at coordinate 102,095,602 of NW_027555847.1, forward strand.
TGATGCTCTTCCATTCAGACACCATTTTCTTACACACAATTCATTATTCGAGGTGGCTGCAGCTGCAATTAGAGGTGGGCGAGGCCAGGCATGTATTGGGTTCAACAAGTGTCTTTGTGATTTTTCAAATACTTTGGGTTTGGCAAAATCTAAGACACATTCTGTCAAGTTCTTTTTCCCTTCCTTTTTGGTTCGGGTGTATTTCAAGAGAAAAGTAATCCATATGATTCTGATTCATCTTCATTTAACTCATCAGAAAGCTGTCTTGGAAGAGCTAGACAATGTTAAAGAAGCGAAGTAATCCTTTTTAATGGAGACTTCATTCAGGTTCCTTTGTGTCAAGCACCTCAATGAATGGAGTAAAGATTCCAAAAGAGTAAAATGTTATTTCTGAATTCAAAACTTAAGTTCAATTCTTTGACAGATCTATGATGATATCAAGCTAGGTGCTCATTATGCCAATGCAGGTGGCAAACCCTCCACCCTGTCTATAGTTTCTTGGGTCATTGTGACCAAAAAGCTTAAATATCTAGTAGCCAACCTTCTGGCAATAAACTTCTCCATACTTAGCCTGGTTGGTTTGTAGATATGAATTCATCAGCAAACATATACTTAAACTTTTCCTAGCTTGTCGAACAGGCACACAGCCTGTACTCATAAACCTTTCAGAACCCAGTATATCAGAAGAAGATTAGAGTGGAGGGAGAAATTCAAGTGAGTTCCAAAAGGGACAAATGGTGTTTCCTTCCCTACAACAATAAAGTAGGTGACTATGTGGAATAGTAAATTTAGCACACTGGACTTGGAATCATGATAAATCTGAGTGAATACTGCCTCAGATAACTACTTACTTCATTACCCTGGGCAAGATATTTAATCTTTCTCAGCCTGTTTCTTCACTTAAAATGGAGATAATATCACTCATCTTACAAGGTTGTTCTAAGGAATGAGATGTAGCACCCTCTCAGGGGGCTGACTAACCCAACTCCCAGTAGCATGGGCAGGTTAGATCTCCAAAAGGCAGCTGATGATTTCTGACCAGGGTTCTAGAGATAACACTGAGGGGCTGAGATTTCAAGTACTATTTATCTATAGCTCCAATCCAATATACTCCCTGTTATCATTCAACTAACAGAACTCTGTTAATAACTAATCTCCTAGGTAACTTAGAGCATATAGGAATTTCAAGGAGGACTAGCACCTCTGGTGTGAGGGCTAGTTGAATCCTTTTAAGAGCTGCTTATCCACCTTTGGTGTCCACCTGTTCCCCAACTCTTACTTGTGGCTCCAAGAAGCTATAGCATCAGAGGCCATGCCACATCCCAGTAAAACCATCTTGGCATATGGGCTAAACCAGGTTGATGGTAACTGACAGCCCTCAGACCCTTTAAGGGGTTTAGTGAAGGGGATGTCTACCCCAAGTATGTGAATGCTTCCCCCTCCCCCCACCTTGGAATGGGCAGATGAGAGAAATTTGTTCCAATACCCATAAAGGAAACTAAAGCAGGCACTGTGGAGCACTTAGAGTGTGGTCAGACATCAAAGATGCCAAGATCATCCATCACATTCTGGACCATCACCCATCCTCCTGACTTTTGTCTCACCACTGGGCTTTGAAGACTCCAGAAGAGAAAGTATATCTGATGACTTTGCCTCACTTAAATCCAATTCACAATCCAGATCACAATTCAAGGCAAGACATCACCCCATGATGTCATTGGTCCTCTTCACAAGGAAGGACAAACAACACTAGTAACTAATCTCCCAGGTAATTCCATTTGCCAACAGAAGCTCTGCTTTAACTCCATAAGAATATTACATCTCCCGCCGGATAAATTGTTCACCTGAAATGTCTTCAACATGTGGATTAATAGTTTTCAATATGCAATACTTTTCTCAGTTTCTTGAGATGCCTCTCTCCTCTGATCAAAGGACTGAAGGATAGAACAATAAACTTCTCCCAAAGCTTTCTTTTATAAAAGACTCAGAACTTTCCATATTTTCCAAGTGTATTGTCTTCTCCCATTAGACCATAAGCTCCTTGAGATCAGGAACTATCTTTTTTTTTAAAGGCACGGTGCCTAGCATGAAGTAGGTGCTCAATAAATACTTACTGAATTGAATTGAATTATTAGCATTTATAAAAAGCATTTACTAACAAAGTCTAGCAAGAACAATAGTTATAGTAGCCATTCCTATACTGGGATACTCTCTCCTCCCTGCACACAAGAGTACTGGGGAGAATGGACTCAAATTTAAAGTACAATGGTAGTGGAACACATTTGTAGAGAACACATGAGGCTAAGGGCTACCTTCCAATTCCTGAGCCTGTAAGTCTTTTTTTCTCACTTTTTGGAGTTCTCAGGAGGTTCCCATTAGGTTTAGCTCTCCCCAGAGTTTCAAGGATTGGTGCTTTTCTAGAAACTATAGCCAGTAATTCATTATATTATGCAGCATCGTGATACCTAAAGCTGCCACTGTCCTCAGCAGTATTGTTTTTCCACCTCTTCAGCTAAGTGCTTCTTCTACTGACAGCCACTACTGCCCCAACTATTGCCTCTGATTGCTTCTGAGACCTCTGATGGTTGTGATGTATCTCCTGGTCATTTGGGCACTTCCCTCTTAGGATGCTCTTTCACACAAGATCCAGAAAGAATAAACATAAAAGAAAGAGGTGCCATTTGCTCATGGACACATAGCAGCCACATGAGAGATAGGGCAGCCCACCCAGCAGTTCACAGGATTTCTATTTTACCTATTATCATGAAGAGAAAGAGTGACAGAAAGGTGGATGGATGGATGGCTTCTTTTGGGGTTACACTCACTTCTGTCTCTGCAACTTGAGTCATCAGTCCTTCTAGTTCCACAGGCAGCCAGATGATTCTTCTGTGTAGTAACAGTTTCCATTATTAATGGCCAAAAGTAGGCTCATAAGATGAGTTGGATTGGAAACAGGCTAAGAATGTCGTCTGCACGTGGTCTGAGAAATGAAACCAGAAAGGGAGCATTTGTGAAAAATGGCCCCTTTTCATCATTGGCCAGTCCTCCATTACATAGATGATATATGTAAATTCCTTTACAAATCTTCAAGTGCTCTATAAACCATAGATCTACAACTGGAAGAGACCTCAGAGGCCATCTAGCCCAAGCCCTTTCTTTTACAATTGTGAGAACTAAGGCCCAGGGAGGTGAAATGATTTGCCTAAGGTTGAACAGATAGTAAACAGAGGCAGGATTTGAATCCAGGTCCTCTAACTCCAGAACTAGGGGTCTTCCCACCATACCATACTACCACCATCGATCAGATATTGCTAACTGCTATCTTCTGAATGAGGACTTTTCTAGGCTGCCACTTAGCTGGTGCTTGATAAATTTTTGTTCCCTTCCCATCCCCAAAATACATTCTATTCATTTTGAACATATTCTGTACATCCGTGTATGCATTCATGTTGTCTCTCATTAGAGTATAAATTCCTTGAGGGCAGGAAACTGTTTGACTTTTTTATTTGTATCCCCAGCCCTTAGCACATGCCTGGAACATGGTAAATACTTAATAAATGATTTAATTAATTTATTGACCATTATCCCAGAAAGCCAGACTTCTGAGGGTAACAATAACTAAGTAGTAATATGACTCCTGGAGGGTGAGGAATCCATATGGATTGTTATTGGACTCATGTTATTTAGGATAATGGGGAGGGGAATGATTGAAAGTTGTTGGAAGATAAAATGAAAGAAATAGAGAATGAAGGGAAGAGAGGATTCATTTACAATAGTTTCCCTCCTTACCATGGTACTGTTAGAAATGGTCATTTTCAGATGAATTAGGTCAGTTAAAGAAATTTCTTCAGTGGTACAATATAACTTTTTTTTTACTATATTAAAAATGGGGGAGTATCTTTTGGACTTTAGCACATGTATTTCTCAAGAATTGCATTAAAACTTGGGCAACCCAAAGGTCAAAGGAGAAATACAGGGAGTAAGCAGGATGTACCCCAAAAATTATGGCATAAAGAATGTCATGAGCAAGATGTATGACTGGAAGAAAAAGTCTACTGGTCAGGTAGTGAGAGCAATGAATAGAAAACCTGTGCATGGCATTGGTCATTGATGTTTAGCCTTCATTTTCAAAGAAGATCAATGACATCACAGGGGTGATGTCTTGACTCATGCCTCTGAATTGGATTTAAGTGAGGCAGAGTTGCACAAAGTCATCAGCCTCACTCTCTCTTCCAGAGTCTTTGAAGTCCAATGGCAAGACAAAAGTCAAGAAGACTAGCTCTGAGCCTGGATGCATTTTGATGTCTTTGATGTCTGACCAAGCTCTGAACTCCACAGCCCCTTCTTCAGTTACCTTCATGGCCATTGGAACAAATTGTTCTCATCCACCCATTCCTTTGGGAAAAGTCTTCATATGCTTGGGGTGGACATCTCCCTCACACAAACTCCCTAATGGGTTTTATGCCTTTTGGTTACCCTCAACCTGGTTTTAGCTTGCATGCCAAGGTAGTTTTACTGGGGTATGGCTGCTGCCACAAGTAAGAGTTGGGGGACACCAAAGGTGAATAAGCAGCCCTGAAAAGGACTCGGCAAGCCCTCACATCAGAGGTGCTAGTCCTCCCTGAACACCCCTTTAACCTCATGGCAGTGATAGCCATACAATGTCAACAGAACTAGGGGAAGACCCCCAGGTTGGACCCCTCTGCCCCAAGCCAGTATAGATGGATTGTAGTTTGGGATCACTGGAGAGGGTATCTACAAACAAGGTACCATAAATCCAATTAATTATTAAAGAACTTAGCAATCTTTAGCCTTGAATTTGGAATGGTGTTGCCATAAATTCTAAACTTAGAAGATTAAGGAGGTAGAAAATTGTTGTTCTTTATCTTTTTCTGTAACATGGGTAGAGGAGGGACAGTAATCAGTGGAGAGAGAGAGATCTTTTGTTTTTCACCCAGGGTCAATGTTTCAGAGGAGCTAGGTCAATGTTTGCTGAGTTTCTGTGCTTTCTATTTATTCTTGTACTTCTGAAGAGGGAGATATGCAGAAAGTGATCCACATGAATACAACCTGTTTGTTTTCCAAACAAAACAAAAACATACAACTAACACCAAGAAAACAGAAGTTCTCCACCAGTCAACATGGCACCATTCATACATGGAGCCACTGGTTAGAGCAAATGGAGAAACTGTGAATGCTGTGGCTAAGTTCATTTACATTGGCAATATGCTTTCCAGGGACATTCACATGGTTGATGAGGTTGGTACACACATTGCCAGAGCAAGTTCAGCATTTGGGAAGCTCTGAAAGTGCGGTAGAGAAGTATTAGATTACCTACCAAACTGAAGGTCTTCGAAGTTGTAGTGCTGACCTCATTGTTGTATGCCTATGAAACCAGGACAGTATACCAAAGTCATACCAGAAAATTGTGCTGCTTCCATTTGAATTGTCTTAGGAAGATTCTGAAGGTCACCTGGCAAGACAAGGTACCAGACACTGAGGACCTTTCTTGAGCTGAATTGCCACACCATTCAAATCCTGCCACAGAAAGCACAACTCAAATGGGCCAGCCACATTATTTGAATGTCAAACATGTTTCCCTAAAAGACTATTTTAAAGAAAACTCACACAAGGCAAGCACTAACATGGAGGTCAAAGGAAGTGATACTATGGCACTTTAAAAGTCTCTCTGAAGAACTTTAGCATCAATTGTGAGACACTGGAGATGATAGCACAGGGACACCTAGCAAGGTGTGTCCACATCAAAGGAGAATTGAAGTAAGATAAAGGAAATGTGAGATGTACAAACCTAGGGACATCTCCATCCCAAATGTCCAAAGGGACTTTTTGTACCTGACCTATGGTACAATTCATATTAGTCTGATCAGCCACAGTCAAACACACTGTACGTTGACCCCAACATCTGATGTCATTTTGGTCCTCTTCAAGAATGTAGGACAATTAATAACTACTACTACATCTCTGAAGAAGGAGCAATGCAGAAAGAGCCCCACATGAATACAGCCTGTTTGTTTTGCAAACGAAATACCAGTTGACACTTGAACCCCACCCACATGAAAAGGGAAAAACATCAAAAGCGTAGGGAAAGCTAATCCTAATGGCCAAATCTCTAAGAGGGCTTCACAGCTAGAAAGGGGCCAAGATAAATTTTTTGAAATTATCCCATAGTAAAGAAATATTGACCATGTCCTGTTAAGAATTTTTCCAGACACCAAAAGGAAGAATTTTTGCAGACAGAAAAAGGATAGGGACTACCAATGAAAGGTTCTATAGATTTGGTTGCTGGAAGTTGCTCAGAATTAGGAGGAAAAGAATCCAAGGAAAGAAAGAGGATTTGTGCTTTATTAAAATAAAACCAAAGTTGCTTTAAGTTATGCTTTTGAATACACTGAACCGTTGCAGGGAAGGGGCATGGGGAAGTCTCTCTTCTTTTGGTTCCTATAATTTCAGAAGAATGGAAGAAAGCTTTAAGCAGAGGAAAGGTCTTGGGGGCTAAAGCATTATAAATTAGCTGAATTTTTACATTTCTCTCATCTGAAGAATGTTTTTGCATATACTTTTTGAGGGGAAGGGGGAGGGAATTGGGTTAAGTGATTTTCCCAGGGTCACACAGCTAGTAAGTGTCAGGCCTAAGACCAGATTTGAACTCAGGTCCTCCTGAATCCAGGGCCAGTGCTCTATCCACTGCATCACCAAGCTGACCCTGGAGAATGTTTTGACTGCTGTCCACAAAACATCAACTCATCTAGATAAAAAATTAAGAAATTAAGGCAGATATCCAAGGCAGTATGATGTTAGAGAAATATTGGACTGAGAGCCAGGAACACCTTAGCACATTATATGTAATCACTGAGTCACAATACTATTAATAATTCATTGGGTGACTTTAAATAAATCACTTAACTTTTCTGGATCTTAATTTTCTTTTGTGTAAAATAAAAGGATTGGAATAGATGATCTCTAAGGTCCCTAGCAACTCTAAAGATCTATGCCTATGTCTATAAAACTCATATTATATAGGATAAACAGTGGGCTGCTCTGCCCAAATAGTTCTATTTTGGGACTGGTATAGCGGATAGAGCACTGAACTTGGGGTCAAAAGTGTCTTGGCTATGTCACTCACTATCTAGTTTATTTTGGATATGGTTATGGGTGTTAAACAATCTGGGTCTCAGTTACTTCATTTTAAAAATGGGAATACTACTACTTGCACTTGTAATAAAGAGCTATTGTGAAGACTAAATGAGGCTATTAATAATGTGAATATATAGAAATATGTATATAGTGTTGTGTAACTTTAATGCTAAGTAAACATAATAGATTTAAATCTGGGAGGAAAACTCTTTATTGTTATTTAGTCCAATCCACTCTTTTTTGTTGTTGGTTGGTAGTAGTGGTGTTTTGTGTGTGTGTGTGTGTGTGTGTGTGTGTGTGTGTGTGTTTTGAGATTGAGTTTCCCTATCTTGCTCAGGCTGGACATAGTTCATAAGATAGTTCCAATACTAATCAGCATGGGAAGTTTAACGAGCTCCATTTTGCTGATATGGGCCAATTCACTGCTCCTAAGGCAACCTGGTTGTCCTCAGATGGGAGGGAGGAGGAATCTCACTATGTTGGTACCTTTGCTTTATGACAACTTACCTTCTCAAATTCAAGGAATCCAAAAGCCTCAGCTTCCACCAGCAACAGGGATCACAGGCCTGCACAACCACGCAGGGCCAACTCCCTCATTTTATGCATGAAGAAACTGAGACCCAGCAAGTTTAAGAAATTTGCCCAACATTACTGAGATCATAGGCATACAGGCTAGATTTAAAATAGGGCCATCTAACTGCAAAGACAGTATTCCTAAACTTTTCTCAGACATTAACTTAACCTGTCTGCACGAATGTATGCTATTATTATTTTTTTCTTCTTGATCCATTACTGAGGCTTTTACCAAGAATGTACTTAAAGATGAAACAGAAACCTTACTGCATTACATCTAAGTCGAATAGTGGGTAGAGTAGTGGCCAGGAGTCAGCATCTATCTGTGCCTCGTATCCTTTCTCCCAGCTTCTTTTTCATCCCCTAGTGAGGTCATAATGCTATGCCTACTCCATTTCTCTGTAGATGTGGAGGTAACTGTGAGTCACAAATCTAACAGCATAACTTTGCTGCTCTGTGATTCACTGGAAAATCTGCTCTCATCTGAAAGCTGATTTTTAAAAGTTGTTTGAACAAAATGTATATGCTTTTTTTTTTGCAACACATAGTTCTATTTATTTTACTTTCATCTCTCCTACATTCAGTTCTGCTGAATGCTACTCATATTTTGTTCAATTTATGGAAGACCTTTTCTGTAAACCTAGAGATTTTTTGCTCTCTTCTTATGGCCTAGAACATTTAAGACAAATAGTCCTAACACAATGACCTATATCATATTTAAATTTGCTGTGTATTTCTAAACTGTGAGCTGCTGTACCCCCTCAATTTACTCTTAGCACAACAGATAAGTTTGACTAGCAATGATTATTTGTAATTGTATTCTATCTTTACCAGGTAGGGAACCTTCAGCTTCAAGGCCACATGTGGCCTTTTAAGTCTTCAAGTGCAGCCTTTTGACTGAATCCAAACTTCTTTTTTTCTGTTCTGTGAAATTTGGATTCAGTCAAAGGGCTGAGTTTGAGGGCATAGAAGGCCTCATGTGGCCATGCCCCACCCCTGCTTTAGCCTCACGCAATGTCTGCAATAATAGAATATGCTTTGTAAAAGACCATTTCAATCAAGCTTTGTGACTTTTCCACAGGTTCATGGAATATTCAGAGTTGAGGACTGTTGCAGTCTTCTGCTACTCCTAGAAATAATTCTCTCCAATAAAGGTAAGAGAAAAGATGGACTGAACTGGGAATCAAGACATCTAGTTTTGGCTCTGGCACTAATTAATCACATCATTTAATGTTTCTGTGCCTCAGTTTTATTACCTGGCAAGTGGGAATAATGGTCTCTTACAGATTTGTAAGATAATGGATGTGAATCTATTCTGAATACAACAGAATGAAGCAGATTTCTCAAGCACCTATGATATGAAAAAGACTGTGTTAACTTTATACAGAGATGAATAAGACATACAACCTAGCCTTAAGGAACTTAGAATCTAGTTATCCAATAAAAATGCTTAAAAAACATTTTTAGTGGTTGTTCAGTCATTTCAGTAGTGTACAACTCTTCATGACCTCATTTGGTCATCAGCGAATGACATTGAAATGATACCATCAGCAAAGATATTGAACTGATTTGCCATCTTCTTCACCAGCTCATTTTACAGATGAGGAAACTGAAGCAAACAGGGTCAAGTGACTTGTCCAGGGTCACACAGCTAGTAAGTGTCTGATGCCAGATTTGAATTTAGGTTTTACTGACTCCATACCTCGCATACCATCCAATGTGCTACCTAGCTGCCCCTTAAGTAAATGTAATGTATCACCATCTTCATCATCACCATCATTTCAGGGCTAGTTGGTATGGATAGAGCACTAGACAAGAATCAAGATAACTGTGTAGTCATTCCAACTCTATCATGTGTCACTTAACTCTGTCACTTAAATCCTCTGGTCCTGTTTTCTCATCTTTTGGACTAGATCTGAGGTTATCATGCATGAATTTATATGTCTCCACCCCTAGAACTCATAAGGATACTTCAAGGAATGGAAGCATCTTTTTCTGAGCATCTAAAAGGAGGGAGATGCTTTGTCCTCTCTTTCCAGGACCATTTGTCAGTTGATTCAACTCTTCTGTCTTTGGCTTCAGTTCTATGTTCTTTTTGTCTATATTATTATAGAAATTGTGGGTGTGGTTCTAGTTCTCCTTATCTTACTCTTTATCAGTTCTGACAAATCTTCTGTGTTTCTCTGAATCCCTCAGAGTCACCATTTTTATGGGGGCAATAATATTCCATTTTATTCATGTACCAGTTTGTCCAGCTATTCCTCAGTCAGTGAGTGTCCATTGTGTTCCCAGTTCCCTGCTATCATAAAAAGTGTTACTAAGAATATTTTAGTAAATATAGAGCCTTTCTTTATAGCATGACTAACATGTTCTTAATGAATGCATACTGGCTTGAAGTCATCACTGTTTTTCTTTCTAAGGACTCATAAACTATCCCTTTAATAATAAGTCTTCAAGAAGCAATTGGGGATTATATCTATTTGGTTGGGGTTTTTTGACAAAAATTATTTTTCTTTTAACATCTGAATAAGTGTTGACTCCTCAGGACATGGCCTTTGACATCTTTTCCAACTTATTCATCAGCTTGTTGCACTGTGCCTTTCTCAGAAACATAAGCGCCATCCAAAAATTTTCCGATATCCTTGTTTTTGACTGTGGTGGCCTGTTGAATCAGGGTGGCTGAGTTTGATACAAGTTTAATATCATTTCCTTCAAGAATTAACTCATCTTTTCGGGCTTGAGAAACAGCACAAGCAACACCTGGTCTCATGCACACTCTTCGGATATATTTTTCACCCAAAAAATTTCTGATTTCAACAAGTGAGCCATTCTCTTGAATAACAACATTGATGGGGAAGTGAGCATACACAGACCTCATCTTGTAATGAAAACCCAGGGTAACACCTTTGATCATGTTTCGTACCTGACTACAGATTGTACATATGATTGCAAGTTCTTTTCGATTTCCCCACCACTTGTCTACCCGGAGTCTTGTTTTCTTCTGTCCAAGGAGACTGAGCTCAACATTGATATGGTTGAAATCCCTGTGGAGGATTCCTCTGGGCCCCTTCACAATAACTGTCCAACCCTTAAGAGAGATGTCAACATTTTCTGGGATGTCGACAGTCTGGTTGCTTAGAATGGTCTTCATTCTGGTGGTGAAAGGGCCAAAAAGAGTGATTATATCTATTTGTAATAATAATTTGGTTTTTCTTTCTTTCTTAAAGTGGGGTGGGGTGTGTGGAGGAACTGGGAGGGAGAGAAGGCATATCATTTGAAAATAAGGAAATTTAATTTTAAAAAATAAGCAATTTGGAATTTTGCAAACCAGGTTGTTAAAATGTCCACACCCTTGGACTCAGAAATTGCACTGCTAGGCCTATGTCCCAGGGATATTATTGATTTAAAGAAGGGCTCCATATACACCAAAATATTTATAACAGTACTTTTAATGGTAATAAAGAATGGGAAACAAAGTAGATGATCAGCAGTTGGGAAAGGGATAGATAAATCATAGCACATGAATATAATATAACATTACTGTGCTAAGAAACAAGGAAAGTAATGAATACAGAGAAGTAATGGAAAGATTTACAAGAACTGATACAAAATGAAGAAAGCATATTCAAGAATACAATATGTACAGTGATTAAACAACATAAATAGAAAGAAAAAACAATGCACAACAATAAAAAACAACTGCAAATTGCAACAATTAGAAAATACAAAGAGCAAATTTAGCCCCAAGAAAGACACATGAGAAGAAATCTTTCTCCATTTCTCTTTAGAAGTGAAGAGTTTGCCAGTGTTGAATTTTCAGATTTTTTTGATGTATTAATCAATTTGAATTTTTTTCCCTTCTTATTTTTAAAAAAATATTTGTTATTTGAAATGGCTCTCTGGCAGGGGGCAGAAGAAAGAAAATTTGGACAATGTAAAAACAAAAGATACCAATAAAGTTTTATTTTTAAAAAATAATAATAGTTGCTAAGATTTTATCCAGGTAGCTAGGGATAGAGCATTGGGCCTCAAATCAGGAAGACTCGTCTTCCTAAGTTCAAATCTGACCTCAAACACTTACTAGTTGTGTGACCCTGGGCGAGTAAGTAATTTAACCCTGTTTGCCTCAGTTTCCTCATCTGTAAACTGAGCTGCAGAAGGAAATGGCAAACCATTCTGGTATCTTCACCAAGAAAATCCCATATGGGGTCATGAACAGTCAGACATGACTGAAATAATTGAACAACATATACACATTTATATATGCACATACATATATATTATATATGCATATATTTTTGAATAGTAGTGAAGTCAGGAGAGCCAGTGTGACATGAAGGACAGAAGCCTGGCCTCAAAGTCAGGAAGACCTGGATTCAAGTCTTGCCTCTGACAATTACTAAATAAAATGAGATAATAATTGTAAAGCTCTTAGCACAGTGCCTGGCACATAATAAGCACTATATAAATATTAGCTATTATGATGCAAATATATTCATGTCACTTAAACTTTTTAGGAGCCCAGGAAACTCTCTAAAACTTTATGTTACATAAGGGGAAAAAAAAGCAAAAGCTACCACTTAAAATGGAAGAAATAGGTTAGCCCCTACAAGAAATTTAGGTCAACTTTACTGTTTGCTGCTAATGTTGGAAGGAAATGAGATCCCAACCAGACTCAAAGACATTTGATCCCAGTAGTAGTAGTAGTAGTGGTGGTAGTAGTAGTAGTAGAGAGGAGGAGGAGTAATAGCAGTAGCAGAGTAACAGTAGAGTAGTAGCAGAGGAGAGGAGGAGGAGGAGAAGGAGGAAGAGGAAGAGTGGTAGTAGTAGAGTAGAGAGGGAGGAATGATAATATTAGCTAACATTTATATAGTGCTTACCACGTGCCAAGCACTGTGCCAGACACTTTACAATTATTATCTCATTTGTTCCTCACAACAGCCCTTGGAGGTAGGTTTTATTATTATGCCCATTTTACAGATACGGAAACTGAGGCAGACAGATGTTAAAGTGTCTGAGGCCAAATTTGAACTCAGGTCTTCCTGACTCCGTGCTTTTCCCCACCATTAAGAAGGTATATATTTGATTCTGGACATCTCTCGGTTTCTTTGACTCCTGTGAAACTGCTTGCCTGGTTCTTCCACCTGCTTAAATATTCCTTCCAGTATCTTTGATAGATCTTCATCCATGTCCCACCCTCTAGCAGTGTCCTAGGTTCTCTTTTCTTCTGCCTCTACATCATCTCCTATGGGTTCAATCTCATCTCTCTCTCTGTTTCCTTAGGAGGCTCCTTATGCAGACCATGCCTTGTCACCTTGGGTGTCCCACAAAGCCCTCTTCTCTTCTCCCTCCATTCTATTTCATTTGGTGATCTCATCAGCTCCCATGGATTAAATTACCATTTCTATACTGATGATTTCCAAATTTATCTCTGCTGATCTCCAATCTCTAAATGTCTTTCAGATATCTTTAACTGAATGTCTAGTAGACATCTTGAACTCAGCATGTTTAAAACTGAACTCATTTTTTCCCCCTAAACCCTTTCCCTCTCCTAATTTCCATATTACTCCATTACTATATCCTTCCAGTCCCCCAGACTTGTATCCAAGGTATTATCCTCACCTTCCTTATCCAGACTGTTTCCAAGGCCTGTCAATTTCACCTTTGTAACATCTCTTGAATTCACCCTCTTCCCTCGTCTGACACTACCACCACTCTGATGGGGGTCCTCAGCACCTCACACCTAGACTACTACAACATTCCTAGTACATTTGTCAGCTTCAAGTTTCTTGCCACTCCAATCAGTCCTCTATTCAGGCACTAAGGTGATTTTTTTAATTTTCATTTTCAGCCATGTCACCAGTCTCTCCACCCAATAAACTCCAATGGCTCCCTATCCCTTCCAGGATCAAATATAAAATCCTCAGTATGGACTTCAAAGCCTTTCATAACCTAGCCCACTCATACCTTTCCAGGCTTCTTATACTTTATTCTTGCAACATATTCTTGAACCATTGATGTTGGCCTCCTTGTCCCTAGAACAAGATGCTCCATCCGTTTGCTCTGGGAATTTTCTCTGGCTGTCCTCCCTGTCTGGATTGCTCTCCCTCCTCTGTTCTACCTACTGGCTTCCATGGCTTCTGTTATGACCAAATCAAAATCTCTTTTTCTATAGGAAGACCTTCTCCAACCCTTCTTAATCCTGCCTTCCCTCTGTTAGTCATTTTTTATATATCCCGAATATAGTTTGTTCATATTGTTTGCATGTTGTCTCCCCTGTTAGAATGTAAGTTCCCTGGGGTCAGGAACTGTCTGTTGCCTCTTTTTGTATCCCCAGTATTTAGCACTGTGCCTGGCATGTAGTAGACACAATAAATGTTTATTGACTGACTGATTAACTCTATGCAGATGACTGCCTTCTTTTCATATCCAGCCCTCAATCTGTCAGCTGAACTTCATTTTCCACACTTCCAACTGCCTGCTGGACATCTTCACCTTGGATGTCCCAAAGCATCTCAAACTAAACATGTCCAAAATGAAATTTATCATCTTTCCCCCTAAAACTTCTTGTCTGACTGTAGTAAGCCCTATTTCTACTGTACCTCCATCCTCCCAGTCACCCAGAATGGTAATCCTGGGTAGACTTTTGATTCTTAGCCCTCCTTCAGTCCCTACTATGAGACAATAGTGAATCAGGGGTAACTTGAGTTAACCTCTTTCTCCCCAACTCCACAGCACCAGCTCTACACATTCCCAAGTCCCTTTCCTTCTCTCTCCTCACCCAACTTCCACCCTCGTTCGTGCCTTCATCACACCTGGTCTGAATTCTTGTCATGACTTTTCAATTGATATCATTGCTTCCAATCTCTACTCTTTTCAAACCATACCCCAAACAGTTAGACTGTTGAGAAATCCACCTATACAATCTGTGTCTCTGCTTGTCCTTTCACTCATTTCTAAACCCTCTGCAATCTGGCTTCCAACCTCATCATTCACCTGAAATGTTATTCTCCAAAATTACTAACAATTGTCCAATTTAATGAATGGCCTTTTCCCAATCTTGATCTTGCTTCACCTTTCTGCAGCATTTGACATCATCAATCACCGGTTTTTTTCTGGATTCTCTCTCCTCTTTGGGTTTTCATGATATTGCTCTCTTCTGAAGCTTCTTCTATCCAGCCAGCTTGTGGTGCAGTAGATAGAGTGCTGGGCCTCAAGTGAAAAAGACCTGAGTTCAAATGTGACCTCACACACTTACTAGCTTTGTGCTCTGGGCATGTCACTTCACACCTGTTTACTTCATTATCCTCATCTGTGGTAATAACACTTGTCTCACAGGTTGTTGTAGAGATCAAATGGGATAATATTTGCAAAGCACTTAGCATAGTGCTTAGCACATAGTGAGCACTATATAAATGTTCTTTTCTCTCTTTCTCTCTGTCTGCCTTTCACCTGTTTCTTCTTAGGCTCCTTTGCTAGTTCTTCTTCCATGTCATACCGTTTAACTGTTGGTGTCCCTACTCTCTCCACCCCACCCCAAAGCTCCATCCTTGGTCTCCATTTCTTCTAGTTTTATTCTATTTCACTTGGTGATCTCAGCAGTCAGTTAATCAATAAAATACAAACTCCTCGACTTGGCATTTAAGATTCTCTATAATCTGGCCCCAACCTCTATTTCCTTCTCTATTACTCTCATTCACATAATCTATGTTCTAGCAAAACTAGGGAATTAGTGTTCCCCGAACTCATAATTCCATCTTCTCTGCCACAAATGTGCATAAATGTTGCCAGGAATGAACTCAGTCCTAACCTCTTCTTCTCAAAATCTTTATAATCCTTCAAAGTTTCTCCTTTACTTCTTTGTGAAGGCTTTCCTTGATTACCTACTTGGTAATGATTTTCTCTTATTACCAGGTACTTACTCAATTGTGTGTAGAAGTTCATATATTTAGAATTGGAAAGAATCATAGAGATCTTATGTAAATCATGTAGCATCTCTGGGCCTCTCAACTGCCTCATCTTCAAAATGGGTAGAAGGGAATCTAGTACAACTCTGTCATTTTACAGATGAGAAAACTGAGATCTAGGGAGATTAAGTGAAGTGCCCAGTCACAAAAGTAGCAAATGTAAGGTTAAACTCTTGTTCTCTGATTCCAAATCCAGTGTTCTCTCCTTTTCTTTCATCAAATATATATTTTTGAGCTCAGAGATTGCTTCATTTTTTTGTCTCTCTACACCCAGTACCTAGCACTGTGCACATAACACATATTTACTTATTAAACAGACTCATAGAATATAGAAGTGAAAGGGGCCTAAGAGGGACCTAGTCTAATCCTTTCCTTTTACAGATGAGGAAATTGGATCCTAAAGAGATGAAGCAACTGATCCAAGGTCATACCACCCAAGTCCAGCATATTTTCCACTGGATCTAAAACTGTCAAAACATAAATAGTACATAGGTAGAGGAAGGAGGAGCAGGAGGAGGAGGGGGTCATTACGCTGCAGGGGGCAGGAGGGGGCGGGAGTTGATTAAGCATTTTGTTGTTAGCCAGGGGGTATAGATCTTTGCTCAATGATCTGCCTTGCCAGCCAATTTTCTGTACCATATTTTGGTGGTGAAGAGTAGCCAATAATCTGTTTCCTCATTTCACTAAAGACATCTTTCTCAGCTCTTCACCACCACTATTGTCCCAGTAGCTGATTTTTGATGACCTCCTAAGGCCTATAAAAGGCTTGTGATTTCTATAAAGTATCTTTGTAAATTCCACTTGAGAAAAAAAAAAGTTCCTCAGGGCCAAAAGAGTCACACGTTAGTGCATTTTATCCTAGGGGAATTCAGATTTTCCTAGAGACTTTCAGGCCTTCAAACAATCTCCATTGAGTTTCTATTTGTAATGGAAATACAGACTAAATGGGGTTTGCATGGGCAAGCCTTCAAATTATGATTCTACTTTGTCTGCACATTCCTTCCAGCAGGATTAGAGACAAGAGACGTTGTATAAATCTGATAATCAGATGAAGTTTATCAGTAGAAGTAATCACTAAAAACATAAAGGATTCCCAATTGGAGTAAAGTCTCTACTTGAATGTCCATTAGAATTCTTTGAATTCTGATAAGGTTATGGTAACCTTAGGCATAGAACAATGCCCTATAGACTACTCATCACTCCATTACTGAGAGTCAGCTTGATACAGTGTAAAGGAGGCTAGATTTGGAATCCAAGGACCTGGATCCAAAACCTAGCCCTGCTATTCAACACCTATATGACCTTCAGCAAGGCACTTAACTTCTCTGAGCCTCAGTTTCCTCATTTGTAAAATCATGGGAGTGGACTAAATACTCTGTTAGGTCTCTTCCAGGTTTAAATCTATAATCATATGCAATTTTCCCTTCCCAATTCTTGCTCTGAGGTAAAGTGAAATCTTTCTTTTTTTAATGTATGCATGTGTGTGTGTGTATATGTATATATGTATATATGTATATATACGTATATACGTATATGTGTATATATGTATATGTGTGTATATATATATATATAGATCTATCTATCTATCTATCTATCTATCTATCTATCTATCTATCTATCTATATATATATCTTAAACACCCCCCAAATAAAAGAGCATTTCTATAAATACGTCAGAACACAAAAAAAGGATTGTGTAGGAAACAAATGCTCATTTCATATTTTGTGTTTTTTTTAAAGAACACAATAAGTTCCACATTTTACTTTCAAAACAATCCTGATTGTCTGAGCTTCCTTCTGAACAGTCTCTTTTGTGCATTTTTTGAAAGTGTTCAACAGTGCTCTCTTTTTTGGTATGACTATTCTTAATCCATGTCTTCCCAAGTCTCCACACACATACCTCCCCCCCAATTAAGAAACTGAGAGAAAGAAAAAACAAGGCCTCTAAGAAATAAGTGTATTCTTTTTAAAAAATCTTTCATTTTCCCCAATTGCATGTAAAAACAATTTTTAACATTTTTTTAAAGTTTTGAGTTCCAAATTCTATCCCTCTCCTTCCCCCTCCCTGAGCTGTTAAGTCATCTGATATAGGGTATACACGCGCAATCATGTAAAACATATTTCCATATTAGTAATTTTGGAAAAAAAGAAAGAAAGAAAGAAAGAAAGAAAGAAAGAAGGAAAGAAAGAAAGAAAGAAAGAAAAAGAAAGAAAGAGAAAGGAGGAAGGAAGGAAGGAAGGAAGGAAGGAAGGAAGGAAGGAAGGAAGGAAGGAAGGAAGGAAGGAAGGAAGGAAGGAAGGAGAGAGAAAAAGAAAAAAGAGAAAAGGAAGAAAGAAAGATAGGGGGGTAAAGAAAGAAAGAGAGAGAAAAAATAGTATGCTTCAGCCTGTATTCAGATAATATCAGTTCTTTCTCTGGAGGCAGCAGCATTTTTCATCAGAAGTTCTTTGGGATTGTCTTGGATCATTGTATTGTTGAAAATTACTTGTTGTTTGTACTTTGTTCTCAAAGAGGACCGTGACATCAGGAAGGTAATGCCATGACTTGCAAGTGAACTGGATTTAAATGAAGGAGGGCTGTGCAAAGACACCAGCCCTACCTTCTCCTCCGGAGCCATCTGGGTCCAGTGGGAAGATGTAGATCAGGATGACTGAAGATGGCCCCCTGAGAATACCAAGTCATTCACAGTTGTTCATTATAAAATATTGTTGTTACTGTGTACAATGTTCTCCTGGTTCAGCTCACTTCACTCTGTATTAGTGCACGTTAAGTCTTTCCAGGTTTTTCTGAAATCATCCTTTTTGTCATTTCTTATAGCACAATAACATTTTAATATAATCATATGCTACAACTTGTTCAATCATTCCTCCATTGATGGGGATCTCAATTTCCAATTCTTTGCCACCATGAAAAGAGCTGTTATAAATATTTTTGTACAAATAGGTCTTTTTCCTCTTTTTTTTTTAATCTCTTTGGAATACAGACCTAGTAATGGTATTGCTAGATCAAAGGTATGCAAATTTTATAGCCCTTTAGGCATGGTTCCAAACTGTTCTTCAGAATGGTTGAACCAATTCACAACTCCACCAACAATGCATTTGTGTCCCATTTTTTCCACATGCTCTCCAATATTTGTCATTTTCCTTTTCTGTCATATTAGCCAATCTGATAGGTGTTTTAATTTGCATTTCTCTAATCAATAGTGATTTAGAGCTTTTTTTTTTCATATGGCTATAAATAGCATTGTCTGAAAACTGCCCATTCATATCCTTTGACCATTTAGCAATTGAAGAATGACTCATATTTACATAAATTTGACTCAGTTCTTTATATATTTGAGAAATTAGACCTTTATCAGAGATGCTTGGTGTAAACAATTTTCCCCTAGTTTTCTGTTTTCCTTCTAATTTTGGTTGTATTGGTTTAGTTTGTGCATCAATTTAATGTAATCTATTTTGGCCTTGTGTTGCTATACCGTGGGAGATGTCGGTCTTAGTTTCTGTCATACTATTTTCTAGTTTTTCCAGTAGTTTTTGTCAAATAGTGCCTTTTTGGCCCAAAAGCTTGGATCTTTGGGTTTATCAAATAGGAAATGACTATGGTCATTTACTACAATGTATTATTTACCTAATCTACTCCACTGATCCACCACTCTATTTCTGGCTAAGAAATCCTTTACTTTGTTGATTACTTCTGTATAATACAGTTTGAGATCTGGTATAATTAAGCCACTTTCCTTCACATTTATTTTTCATTGATGTTCTTGACCTTTTTTTCTTCCACATGAATTTTGTAAATTTTTTTCTAGCTCTATAAAATATATTTTGGCAGTTAGATTGGTATGGCACTGAATAAGTAGATTAATCTAGGTAGAATTGTCATTTTTATTGTATTGGCTCAGCCTAACCATGTGCCATTAATATTTTTTACAATTGTTTAGATTTGACTTTATTTGTGTGAAAAATGCTTTGTAATTGGGTTATATCATCCCTGGGTTTGATTTGGCAGGTAGACTCCCAAGTATTTTATATTGTCTATATGGAATTTCTCCATCTCTTGCTGCTGGACTTTTTTGGTAATATATAGAAATGCTGATGATTTAGGTAGGTTTATTTTATATCCTGCAACAAAGAAGTATATTCAAACAAAATAAATCCACTCAGTGACCATGTTCAAAAATGTGTATCTCTTTCTGTACCTTGAATCCATTATCTCTCTTCCATAACACGGGCTGTTGTTCAGTCATTTTTCAGTTGTGTCTGACTCTTCCTGACCCCATTCAGTGTTTTCTTAGCAAAGATACTGGAGTGATTAGCCATTTCCTTCTCCAGCTCCTTTTTTTTTTTTTACAAATGAGGAAATTGAAGAAAATAAGATTAAATGATTTACCTAGGGTCACACAGCTAGTAAATGTTTGAAGCCAGATTTGAACCCTGACTTCAGGCCGGGCACTCTTTCCACTGTGTCAAGGACATAGATAAGGTGCTTCAGTGTACATGCTCTAGAGATATGGTTGATTAGAGTTCTTAAGTTTTCCAAATCTGTTTCTCTTTACAATTTGGCCTTTATAAATTGTCGTCCTAGTTCTCTTCACTTTGCCCCTCATTATTGCACACTATCATGGATTCTCTGAAATCAGCTCTTTCATCATTTTTTATGCCACAATAACATTCCATTATAGTCATATGCCACAATCTGTTTTCATTCCCTAATAGATGGACATTTCCTTTTAAATTCTACTTCTTTGCTTTTCTTTGAGTATCAGCATCATTGCTTATTCCTTCTTTCGTTCACTTATTTATTCAGTCAATAAACTGTCAATAAGCACTTATTAAGCATTCACTGTGTACAAGGATTAAATGATCCTGAAGTACAAATATATGCTTGTTGGACCTAGGAAAATACATAAATGAGGGGCAGCTAGGTGGCACAGTGGATAGAGCACCAGCCCTGAAGTCAGGAAGACCTGAGTTCAAGTCCAGCCTCAGACCCAACACTTGATACTTACTAGCTGTGTGACCCTGGGCAAGTCACTTGACCCCTATTGCCTAAAAAAAAAATACATAAATGAATGAGAGTTCCTGACTTCAAGGAACTTATAATCCAGTAATGAAGATATAAAGGTAATATACATGTGTATATATACATATATGTGTGTAATACAAATTAGAATTATTGATAATTGACATTTATATAGTACTTTAAAGTTTACAACCCCCATTCCTGTGTAGTGGATAAGACAGGTATAATTCATCACTCTTTTGCAGATGAGGGACCTGCAGCTCCAAGGGCTTAGGGCCTGCCTGGAGTAAGGGCTAAAGCTAGATGGAACTCAAATCAAAGTAAATTTTTTTTGTCTACTCCAATCATTTCATTTGTTTTGAGGACTCCCACTAAGGAGAATCTTTTAAGGATGGGAATAAGCAACTGTTTTGCTATGTAGGATACTGAGGCACTGAGAGGTCAAGTGATTTTCCATTATATACTAAAGTCAGAATCAACAATAACCCAGATTTTACTGATTCCAAGACCAGTTTTCTATCTGCTACCCCATGATAAGAACCTAGATTGTCTGACTTCAAATCCAGGCATGCATTACCTCTCCTGCATGATAGGCACAAGAAAAATGTAAAATTCTATGAAATCAGGTAAAGGAAAGATTAAGTTCCAATGTGGGAATAAAGTGGTGGTGCAGCTAGATGGAGCATTGGATAGAGTGCCAGGTCTCAAATTAGGAAGATCTGAGTTCAAATCTGACCTCAAACATTTACTAGCTGTGTGACCCTGGGCAAGTCACTTAACCCCATTTGCCTGGAGAAGGAAATGGCAAACCCCTCCTGTGTATGTCTAGAAAACCTCATATGAGACAAAACTGAAAAATGACTGAACCACAGCAGCCACTTGGTGGTGGAAGGGGCAAATGAGCTGAAGTTTGATGGATGAGCAGTAGTCATCAAAAAGAGTCTGAATTATGGGTTTGGAATATGGAAATAAAATACATAAGCTGAAGGAAGGCTTGAAGTGAATAAACTTGGAAAGGTTGGGAAGGGGAGTGGGGGTAGTACTGGAAGGTGGAGGAATGGAAAGCAGAGTTTAAAATACTTTCCCTTTCTGTCCCATAGCTGAGTCATTAAATAGCCCAAAACAGCCAGCATGACAAGGGAGCTAAATCATTTTATTTATCCTGCATTGACCAAAAAGGGCCCCAAAGACAAAATGAGCTAGAGCTCCAAAATGATAAAGGTCACCTCTTCTAAAGTCATGAGTCCCTAGTACTTTGGTAGCATAAGAATCTGATCCAATAGAATGACTATAGATAGGAGGGACTGACCTATTTTAATTGCCACTAATCTAATTTTAAAATGTATTCATTATTTTACTTTCTACTTACATCATGAAAAATCCAAATACTGTTTTTCAAAATTTCATGTCAGTAGGGGGCAGCTAGGTGGCACAATGGATAGAATGCTGACTCTGAAATCAGGAGGACCTGAGTTCGAATCTTACCTCATAATAATAGCTGTGTGATGCTGGACAACTCACTTAGCCCCAGACTGACTTTTAAAAAAAGTGTCAGGAATACTTTGGATTTCTTTTTCTTTTTTTAACCTCTGCTCCCCCTCCCCAATTTCTGCAATTGATAATAAGGATGAACACAATGCTTTCGGGAAACAATCAACTTTCCTTAATCAAAAGCATTGTTAATTGTTTTTTTTTAAAATCTTCCATTAGTTCAGCGTTATGATGTCAAATTGCCAGAAATAATTTCCTTGTATAGTTTACAAAACACATCAGGAAATTAAATACAGAATTGTTTGTTTGGGAGGTTTTTTGGAAGGTTGAAGGGGGGTATGTGTATCTTTTGCCTTCTTAGACTGTGAATCCATAGCTTTCAAATTCTCAAGAATCCCCTGAGATTCTAGCAAATAAATGAATTTACATCTTAGAAAGTTTTCCAGAGCCAGAACCTATCAGAGTTTCAGGTAACCCCAGAAATTTCAGACCAGTGAGGAAAATATTTAACATCACTGAGTTTTCAAGCCTATTAATAGTCTTCCCAAAAAAACAATCTGGGCTTTAGGAATATTTAACTTACCTGCTTAAGAAAACTTAGTTCACCATAAGTCAGGGCTGTTGGAGAAATTTATTTTCACTATTTAAAAATTTTCTTTTTGAGTTTTTTTCATTTTTGAATGTAGTATTTATTTTTAGCAATAAATGACAACAATAATCAGCAGATATAAATTTGAAATTCTTGATTTTTTCCTCTTGAAATCTTAATGCCAGGTACAGAAAGTATATACTAATATTTATTTGGTGAGTGTTGCCAAAGTTTGCGTTAATTCATGGATGGTGTCACATTTTCATTTTTTGAAGAGAAATATTCATTGAAATAGATACAAAGTGTCCCAAAAATCTTAGTGCAATCTAAGCTGTTACATTAGCAGTGTGTGTGTGCAAAAAGCTACACATATACACATACATATATAAATCTCTGTATATGTGTATCATATACTATATATATATATATACATACATATATATATATATAGCCTTCTTTAAAAATAATTTGCCCTTCACAAATATGTTATATTTAATGATCTATGTACCTGTTGCCTCTCCTTCACGGTGAAAATATAAACTCCTTTAAATCAGGGGTTTTTGGAGGATTTGTCTTTTTCTTAATAAATGCTTGCTTAATTGAACTAAAATGAACTGAATTAAAATACTAACATGAACATAACTTTATTTCTTGTCAAACTTTGAAAACAGTAGAGAGTCTTAAAAATAACATTTTTTAAACTAACACCTAAAAAGTCTATGAGATGATTTTATAATTTTTTAAAAATATGTCTCAATGTACAGGGTACCCAAGAAGTGCCCTCATAAATGCCTATCCAGAGGTCTTAAGGAAGTTTTGGATCCTCTCAAAAAATTTAGCTCCTCAGAACCAGGAGACCATTATGCACAGTAACAACCACTTTGTGCAATGACTAACTTTGATAGACTTAGCCCTTTTCAGCAATGCAAGGATCTAAGACATCTCTAAAGATGTCATGATGGAAAATGCTATCCACATCCAAAGACAGAACTATGGAATTTCAATGCAGATCGGAGCATACTATTTGCTCTTTTTTTCTTCTGTTTTGTTTTGTTTCCTCTTTCTTGTGCTTCCTCCTATTGGTTCTAATTCTTCTTCACAACATCACTAATGTGAAAATATGTTTAATAGGAATGTATATGTATAGCCTATATCAGATTATGCACAGTCTTGGGGAGGAAGGCAGGGAGGGAGGGTGAGAAAAATTTAAAACTCAAAAGCTTATAGAAGTGATTGTTCATAAATCAAAATAAACTAATAAAAAAAAAGTTTAGCTCTTTGATGAGGTACAACTAGCCTGGCTCTGGGTACTCCTCTTCAAAAAGACTGATTGATTGATTCAACGAAAGTCTGGACTTGGACTTTAACAAGAAAGAAGACACACAGCAATAAATAGAACTAGGGATCTGGAAACAGAAGCACAAAAAGTAGAGGAGCTACATAGAAACTCACAGTGCTTCCCTTAGTGGAAGGAGGCCTATAGAGCCATGCTTTCTCTAGCAAACACATGTTCCCACATATGTTAGGGGTTGAAAGCAAAGGCAGATAGGTAAGAAGTTATTGGTCCAAAGAAATGGGTTACGGGACTATGGTTAACAGCTGTGGAATATCAGTGACAGAATGACTCTGGAAGAGTTCACACTCCAAGCTTCCTGATCCTAAGGGAGGAGCTCCTAGACTTCACTATCTTCATTCTCCTGTGCTACATCCCTAATTCTTGGACTGGGAACTCCTCAATTTCTCTGTCACCACTAAAGTCCTCTATTCCTACAAATGTCTAATTATCACACCTATAAAACAATCATACAACAGTTTTCTAAACAGAGAAATATCCATCAAAAAGTAGAACGTACTTCCTCAAAATTTAGTTAGTTTCTCTCTCATTGGAGGTCTACATTGATGCTGCATTACCACTTGCTAGAGATCGGTAAAGGGGACTCTGGACCAGGTACAAGTTGAATTAAATAGTCTTTGAGGTCTCTTCTAATTCTGAGATGCTAGGATTTGGTAAAATCACTTCCAATGGATACCAGTTTTTTGGCTTCAAGTTTCCTTCTAATGACAGTTGGCAAAGAGAACTACCATGTATTTCACCTAATGGGAGCACCCACAAAAGCTGGTTGGGAAGATGTGGAAATTTTGATATCTCCATACCTAAATGTGATATCAAAGGATCTATGTCAGTCAGTACTACACACTTCTTTTATATTCATAACTAGTTTCACTTCAAATCAATTTAAATCCTTGAAGTCAAATCTTTCCTTCATACTCTTACTTCACAGGTTTCCCTGACGTCAATGGGAGTAGTGCTCTGCTATCCTAGGCCAGGATTTGGCCCAGGTACCCTCAATGCATGTTTTATGTACAGATGCACACACATCTTCTTCAATTTGAAATATTTATATAGCTTCCTCATTGTATCATTACTATTGACGTCTGCACATTAATCCTCCAGCACTGCTTTCCATCACATCTTCTGCCAAGCAATGTAATTTGGGCTAAAAAAAAAATCTATTTTATAGCTCCAAGGACATTCATAATTAACATCCATACCACAAAACTTGTAATATCAGTTCGCTGAAATAAAGTCACTACTGAGCATTTAATTCTTCTTTAAAGGGTGTCTTTTATTATTATTATTTAAGAGTTCAATTTAGTCATCAAAGGTTTACTCATTCTCATGTTTATAAATTATATAGGGCAGGGATTTAGCTCTTCTGGACTTACCTGTTTTTGAAGGGCTCAGAGAGGGAGGTTCATAACCCTGTTGGGGCACCTAAGACCTGCCTTAAAAGAAGATGATTTATGAACTCTAAAATCCTTAGGCCTTTCAAAAATCCACATCTAATAATCAAGATTTTCTCTTATGATATAATCTGCTGGGTAATCAAATAGCTGACTGTCAAGAAGCAACAGCTGCTTCCCCCCCTCTCCCAACACAGTTATGAAACAATGCTTTATTAGAAGTTTAGGTTCTATTTTTTTTTAATTGAGTTTACAAATATTGTTTGTAGCAGTCTGAAGAAAAATCAGGTATGTTCTTTCAGGGAGGACCTGTCTAGGACAAAAGGCCATAGAATACAAAAACACCAGGCTCTAGCTACTTGAGTCAGGAATTTCAAGTCTTGTCTTCTATGTTTACATTCCAAGGGCTAATGCTGACAATCAAGGACTTTTCCAAGTTCACTAGTGTTTTGGAACTTTGAACTTCGAAAAGTGTTCCCATTGGCTGTTTAAAGACAATTTTTCTATGCTTTTTAGAAACCCCAAGCATTTTAAGAAACTACATTCACTCTGAAAAAGATTCAGTGTCTTCCCTCCTCCAAGCCACCCCACCTTTGGAGAATAGTCGGATTTCTAATAAAGGAACCTCTCCTATCCACATTCTCCATCAATGACTACAGAATTCCAGAGAGCTTAAACCCATACAAACCACTTTAAGCCTATCCACACTCTTACCTCCCAAACATTCTACTTTCCACTGGAGCCACTTGTATATACCAGGAATATAACTTGATCACCCAATTAGTAGATAAAAATCCTCCTAAAGGTCATCTAAAAAAAACCTACAGAGATCCCAGTGGCTGGCAGAGAGAAGAGAATGGTACAGAGAATGGTGAATTCCAGGAATGCTTTTGTGGTTGAATGGGAAAACAAAGGTAACAAGTATGAGAAGGAAACCAAATAGGTACAAGAATTGTAGGACAAAAAGCAAGCGGGTGACAACACCACAAAATGCAACAAAAATTTAGGATGATCTCATCCTTTGCTAATTCTACAATCCTGTAGAATTTGCTGTATTTATTTATTTTTTTTACAACTGGATTTCTGCCAGCTATTTACAATCTGTTGTTAGGGGGTTAACTGAAAGAGAAGTGAATTTGCCTATGTTTGACACGTCAGGGGTAGCCAGCCAGCACTTGGGGGCAGCCCATAGACAGAGCAGACCATAAATAAATGAATAAATAAATAACTAGACTGTGTTTAAAGAAGAGGATGCTAGCGAATACATTTCCTGCCTGGAAAATTACTGATCACACCCAGAGAAAAGGCAGTCTGAAAGGCAGCAATAACGATCTCGTTTTCCTTTTCTTCATGTGGTCTGCATAGACTTTTCCTTCTTCGCTGGATGGCTGTTTTTGCTTGCTGCCATCACCACCGAGGCCAGGCGGCTATCACTGACTGAGTGAGCAGTTACCCAGTCTTTCAGAATTAAATTCTTCTTATTTATTTCATTGAATCAGCTTCTGGCAGCTTCCTAGTGGCAAGGTCCTTAAATGGACCGGCCTGGAGACTGAGGAATTTGGGGGCCACTTTCCATTTTTGCCAGTGAGTTACTTGACCCTTAGTATGCCATTTCACCTCTGTGTGACTCAGTTTCCTCGTCTCTAAAGTGAAAAGAATAATTTTGCTTGTAAAGTGCTTTGCGATGCTTGGATGAAAGGCATTTCACGAACATCAGTAGTCCTCCCTACCGTCGTACACACCTTAATGAATAAGTCATTTCCTTTCTCTCCGTGCTTAAATGTATATATATATACGCTTCAAAATGTCTATGTGTCCAATTTCCCCTTTTCCCATTTCAAGAAGCAGATATCCCGTATCCTTCTCCTCAAAACGGTGTCATAGAAGGAATTTCTATTCAGGTGTGGTTGGGACTAGATGACACTCTAGGACTAGATGACATCTGGGACAAGATGATCCCGTCAGACTCTGAGTTTCTGCCATTCTGGGCTACTCTCGAGTACCCAGGGGCCACACTGCCCAGGATTAAACGTCACGTATTCCCAAAGACAGAAAGCAAGAGTGACAAACAGAAACGCAATTTTCCGAACAAACAAATGAAGAAAACTTATATTTCCTTCATTCATGAGAGGTAAGTGTTGTTGTTTTGTTTTGGTGAGTTTTTTTTTTCAAGGGGGAAGGTGTGAGGGGAGGAATGAATCATGTGTCCCTATTCGGTACTACGCCACGGACCTCTGGAGTGTATGCGCGTTACGGACTGGTGTGTGTGTGTGTGTACTGGAGTTTTGATAACAAACGACCGGCTTACGGGTCGCGGCAGCCCAGGGACAACAGGCGTGGGCGCCCTCGGTTACAGTACTGCCACTCTAACTCTGAGTTTGAGTGAATGAAAAACACGAGGAGTTGGGGAAGGCTGAGTTTATGCGATCTTGGGTGATTTGCTCCTTAAACTTTTCCCCATGAGAGAAGCAGAAGCCGCACTTTCTCCTCTCTCCTCCGCGCCTCGCCCGCCGCCCCTCTGCCCCTCCAGGACTGGTGCTGGGTAGTAGCGCGGCCGCCTGCTGCCGTCCGCCGTCAGCGTTCCCTCCTCCCTCGTTAGCTAGCTCGCTTGCTCGCTTGCTGGCGAGCCGCTGGCGTCAGAGCTGCAGCCTGCAAGCCAGCTGCTGCACTGGCGTCACGCGTCCTGCCCCTAGCTCGCACCTCCCCCACTCCCACGTGTTCACAGTTTGTTTATTTAGCTCCAATGGCAACGGAGTGGGGGGGTGAGGGGGGAGCGGCGAGGGAAAGGGGGGCGGGGAGGCGGGGGGAAGAGAGGAGAACGGGGTGGGGCATGCTTCTGATGAGGGAGGAGCATTTTAGAAAGTTATAAGTAAGGTAGGACCGGCTCTGGGCTTGACAGTTCCCAACCTTGGAGTAGCCCAAGTGCAGGGCGCGCGCGGGGAGCCGGGGCAGCGGCAGCGGCAGCGATAGGGAGCCCCGCCAAGAAGCTCCCCCCGCCACCCTCAAGCCCCCTCCTTTTTTCTTAACCCTCTCCCCCCCAGGCCCCCGCCCCCGCCGCCGCCCCACACCTCCCACCCCTCCCATCCGAGCACCCCAGTGCTCCGCCTGCACAGCCTTCTCCATTCAGCAGCCGCGGCTCCCCATGGCAGCGGGGCAGCCACCAACCGTGCGAGCTCGCAGTCCCGAGGAATCGCCTCGCGCCACCGCGAGTCCCGTCCCACTGCTGACAGCCACCGCTTCCTCTTCCAGCCTACCTTACCTGGCTGCGTCGTCCCGGTGCGGCACCTCCGGCAGCGGTGGCCCCTGCTAATACCTAAAGGCATCACCCACCCATCCGCAAACAATCTCTGCATCCAGGGCTACCGGCCAAGGAACGGAGGAACCGCCGCTCGTTTGTTTATTAAGGATTTTTTAAAAGTTTACAACTTTTTCTTGTTTTTAAAAGAATTTTTAAGAATTGTCTCATCTCAGAAAAATTTCAAAGTTCTTGGGAGAGCTGTTGGTCTTTATTTGGTGGTGTTTGTTTTTCTTTTCCCTTGGTTTTTATTTTTTACGTTTTTGAATTTTGGGAGAATTTTTTGTTGCTTGTACTGGGTAACTTAACTGCCCCAACTGCTTCGGGCTCCGGGAGATCTTCACTCCCCTCCTAGATTAATGAGGTATGTACGTTGGGCTGCCGGGCCTTGGGGAAGGGGAAGGTGGATGTGAAGAGAGGAGGAAATGGGATCGGTTGCACTTTGGCGTTGCTACTTGTGGCGGGGCGGAGCGGAGCGGAGCTTGACAAGAGTGGCCGAGGTTGGGAAAGGCGCGCGCGCGTGAGCCTCAGGGCCGGGGCTGATGCTGATCCCTCTGTCGCTGTTCTTCTCCCCCCTTCTCCCCCCCCCACCCTTGCCCCGCTGCCCTTCCCTTGTCTCGATCGTAGGCAGCCACCTGGTGAGTTTGACATGGCTCTCAGCGGCACTCTGCTACCCTCCATCTCCACCTTCGCAGCGGGTACGCCGGGCAAAGAGAAAGTCCTGAGGCAAGCAGGTGCCCCTAACAATGTGAGTATCCCGACCCCCTGTCCTCTTCCCTATTGCTACGGGTCAGGGAAGGTGCCAGGTGCGCTTTGCAAGCTTGTTTTCTGTCGCCACCTCCGCCACTACTACTGGCGCTTCCGAGCAAGTGGGTCTGGTTGGTGGAAAGGAATAGGGGCTCGAGTCCCGAGCCTACCTGAACGCTCAGCAGAGCGCCAATGGGAACGGGGCTTGGCCTTCTGCCGGGGCGCGGCGAGGTTGGCTGAGAGTTTGGGGAACATAGAGAGGAAGCGGGCTAAGCTTGGCAGGGGTTGCCCGCCCAGCGCCCTGGAGGTTCGGGTTTGCTTGTGAGACTCCAGGGCGGGGGCTGCTGAGGCCTGTAGGGCTTCCCTCACTCTTCTTAGCCAGCCCCGCCTCCGAGGGTCTCCAGCTGAGGGGTGGAGGGAGTAGGGAGAATAGAGAGCTACTCTCGGCCCGCTGTCGGGGCCGGGGGAAGACCCTCCGCTGTAGGGCTGAGTGTGTGCGTGCGTGCGTGTGTGTGTGTGTGTGTGTGTGGTCTCAGCCCTGAGCCCGCCGGCCTCCAACGATTAAGTGAC
This sequence comes from Phascolarctos cinereus, assembly GCF_003287225.1. Taxonomy (NCBI): domain Eukaryota; kingdom Metazoa; phylum Chordata; class Mammalia; order Diprotodontia; family Phascolarctidae; genus Phascolarctos; species Phascolarctos cinereus. Next base: position 102,125,756 of record NW_027555847.1, read on the forward strand.
ACTGGATTCCTTTGCGCATATGAGTGCATGTACGCGTCTCTGTGGCAGTATGCCGTGGACATATAGGACAGGCATAAGTGAGACTTCCCCAGTGCCCTGCACACAGTCATCTGTGCAGCGCTCTGTGGGCGTGAGGCGAAAGGTAGTTAGGTCAGCTCCCGAACCCCAGAGCAGAGCGGGGAGCTAAGCCTTACCCTGCCCCAGGAAGCACGGATCTGGGTACAGACAGGTCCGTGTCTGTGGAAGCCCGGAACCCAAAAGGCTAGGGGCTGCGGGTGGCCCGCGGGTGGACTAGAAAACGCTGCGTATGTCGCGGAAGGTTAGAGTAGGGGTGAGCCGAGACGGCAGTGGATCCTTGCATACTGCGGCCCTCCGCCCGGATGTTGACTCGGGCCGCGGCCGCTGTGAATGCCCTAGGTTTTCCAGGTGCCAGGGATTTCCCACTAGCTGCTAGCAACAAGGTTTTATCTAACCTCATTTCTCCGTAGTGGTGGGGAAGAGAGAAAGAGCGAGGGACTAGGCAGAAGGGGTTATCTTGCTTCTAGGTCTGGGGAAGCAAAGTTGATTGAAGGGAATTCCGTCCCGGGCCAGAGGTCGAGGGCGGGTTGCACCTCCCCCGGGACAGCGGTGAAATGTGGGGTTTGGCGTCCAGTGCACGTTTGTGGGTCTGGGTCTGGGACCTGCGGGGCCAGGGGTGGTCAGTAACGCGCGCCTCTCCCTGCCTCTGTTCCCACAGCGGTGGCGGGAGGAGCTGTCCCACATGAAACGCCTTCCTTCAGTGCTCAGCGGCCGCCCCTACGACTTGGCGGCGGCGGCGGCGGTGGCGGCGGCCGACCTGGAGAGCAACGGTGGCGGCGGCAGCAACAATCCTGCACTCCTGGGCAGACGAGAGACGGAGGAGTTCAACGATTTGCTGGACTTTGATTTTATTCTTTCCAACTCCCTGATCCACCAGGAACCAGCCACGGCAGCAGTGGTGTCCTCAGCCTCAGCGTCCGCCTCCGCCTCGTCCTCCCCTTCGAGCAGCGGCCCAGCGAGCGCTCCTCCTGCCAACTGCAGCTTCACTTACCAGCTGCGGGGTGCTGGGGACCCGGGAGGGGCGTCTGGAGGCCCGACCACCTCGGGCGGAAGCAGCAACAGCACCAGTAACGGTGGGGGCGGCAGCCTTCTTTACATTCGGGAGCCTGCACCCCCTCCCACCGCCCCCTTTAACCTGGCCGACATCAATGACGTGTCCCCTTCAGGTGGATTTGTGGCCGAGCTCATGAGACCTGACTTGGACCCTGTGTATATTCAACAACAGCAGCTTCCGGGTGGCAGCCTGCACGGGAAATTTGTTGTGAAAGCCACCTTGAACATGGGGGAGTATAATGGTCAGTCTATCATCAGTGTTAACAAAGGCAACCCCTCCTCTTGCAGCCCAGACGGCAGCCACCCTGTGGTAGTGGCCCCTTATAGCACAGGGCCTCGGATGTGCCCCAAGATCAAGCAAGAGGCCGTCTCCTCTTGCACTATCGGCAGGCCTATGGAGGCCCACCTGGGCAGTGGCCCGCCTCTCAGCAATGGCCAAAGAGCGCAGCCCCACGAATTCCCCTTGGGGCGGCCTCTCCCCAGCAGGACTACTCCCTCCTTGACTGCTGAGGAATTGATGAACAGCAGGGACTGCCACCCTTCACCTCAGGGGATAAGCCATCCATTGCCACTACCCCCTGGGTACCACCCTGGACCCAACTATCCTCCTTTCCTGCCGGAGCAGCTGCAGCCCCAGGTTCCTCCACTCCAATATCAAGGTCAGTCTAAGGGTTATATGGCTCTCATGGAAGAGCTTTCTTTAACAGGTCGTCCTTTGATACAAGGAGTGATGCTGACTCCACCCTCTTCACCTTTAGAGCTTATACCACCCGGGAGTTGCATGCCAGAAGAACCCAAACCCAAGAGAGGGCGCAGGTCATGGCCCAGGAAAAGGACAGCCACCCACACGTGTGATTATGCAGGCTGCGGGAAAACATATACCAAGAGTTCTCATCTCAAGGCACATCTTCGAACTCACACAGGTAGGACATTGGAGAAAGGAGAGGGGAAATCTCCTGACCTGGCTAATCCAGGTATGAGTGACAAAGGGTACATTCTCTGATAAAGTAGGCTCGCAGGGTTTTTGCCCTATCCTGATGGTGAAGTGACAGTCACACTCCTGAACTTCTTGGGGTTTGTTGGCACTTTAAAAATTCAGATGTAACTCCGTTTAATCCTTCCTACTTATGTCTTAAAATGTGTAGTTAGTCTTGATTCCTCTTCCTTAATCTTAACTTGATCCCAGTATCATTCCTTGTAATCAAAGAAATTGTATCCCTCTAATGCATAATTATGTTGAATCCTTTTAAAGATGATTCAAGCCTTTTTTTCCCATTAAATTTCTAACTAAAACTCTAGTTGCCTCAGACTTTCTAAACTACACATTTTTCAGTTTTCCTTTATTTATAAGGTCATATTTCAGTTTGTGTTTATAAGCTTATATTTAAGCTTGAACTGAATTCAACATTATCTAAAGGACAGTGAAAGACATGAGTATTAATGTTTAAGCTTGCTGTGAAGATTATGGTTTATTGAAAAATACTTTCTTAATAATTGTGAATTGATGAAAGTAGTTACCTTAAAAGTCATTTGTAGGTGACATTCCCAGAAAGTAGGGCAGTGTGACTCAAAAGAGTTTATATTTGAAGAACTTGAAAACAGTCATGAAAGAAAATATACCTCCTCAAGACTTTACACACTAGACCTAATTCCTACAGAACAGAATTTTATAAACCTTTTTGCTTTAGAATAGGGAGGACCTTCAAATTATTGGAAATTAAATTCCTCTTCAAGTTTTTGAGGTCTTTGTTTTTACAAGTCAATGTGTTATCCTGGGCCAACGAAACTCAACTGCAAAACCGAATGTAATTCCTATCATGCATCTGGTGTGTAGTGCTGGTTGGCTAGCTGGCTAGTCTGTATTTATTGGGGGAAGGGGGAGAGTTACCACGAAGACTATATAACCTGGCAATTTTGTGAATTGTTCTTACTTTTAATCTGAGAGAATGATTATAAAAATATAACTCCTTGTTTGCAATTTCTGATAAAACCAGGACTCTAGGGGTGCTTTTTTTTTCTAGAAATGAGTGTTGGGTATATGTCTTTTAAGTTTTGAAAAAGTAGAATAGGATATGTGAATAAAGTTACATCATATCATGGCAGGCATAGATTAGGAATATTTTTTTTTAAAGACAAATCTTGCTTCTTATTCATTCGCTAAGGGCCAAGTCCTTATTGTCTGTTTAGAAAAAGAAGCCTTTAATTCTGAGCAGATGATTATTTCATGCCTTGTTCCAAAGTAGTTCAGCAATTTCCTGTCTTTAAGACAAATTGAAAAATAGATCAGCCTTCAGTCACTGAATTCACATTATTGATTTGTAACCTGTTCTTTTCATAGGTGAGAAGCCTTATCACTGTGACTGGGAGGGCTGTGGATGGAAATTTGCCCGCTCTGATGAACTTACCCGCCACTACAGGAAGCACACTGGTCAACGCCCATTCCAGTGCCAGAAATGTGACCGAGCATTTTCCAGGTCCGACCACCTTGCCTTACACATGAAGAGGCATTTTTAATCCAAAGCAGAGGATTTTACCCATACTGCCATATGAGATTCAGTATTCACATGACTTGTCTTCCTGATGAGGGAGGAACCCAGCTAAAGCACTATATACAAAGAATCATGGTAAACAAAACAAAAAGTCTTCCAAAGAGTCAAAAGAAAACGGATAATCAAGAGAAATGAGGAACTTAAATCAAAGGACAGATTTGTGGTCTGTGACTGGATCTTATCATTCCATTTCTGAATCCAACTTGAATATGCCTGGATTACAAGATGCCAAGGAGTGACTGGAAGTCACGGATATCAGGGTTTAATAGATTGTGTATGGGGGAGGGGAGACTACATTCCCTTGAATTGTGTTTCAATGCAATATAAATATAAAGATCATCTTGTATTTTTCACCTTCTAAAAGCCATTATTATGTTAGAAGAGGAAGAAATTCAGGTACAGAAAATGTTTTGAAAGCCTAATTGATGGTGCTTAGTGACTGTTGGTTCTAAAGGTACCAAAAAAAGGAAGCCAAAGTTCTCAAACTGCTGCATATTTGACAAGGAAATATATTTTTGTCTTCCGATCTACATTTATGACCTAAGTCAGGTAAATAAACCTGGTTTATTTCTTTAAAAATTTATGCAGACAGTCTATAATGCACTGTGGTTTCAATGTGCAATAATTTGTAATGTTTTATCCCCAACTATGCCTTAAGTAGAACAAATGTTTTTTTCTATAGTTCTTTACCTAATAAATATGTAATATAAATTTAAGCAAACTTCTATTTTGTATATTTGTAAACTACAAAGTAAAATGAACATTTTGTTGGAGTTTGTATTTTGCATACTCAAGTTGAGAATTAAGTTTTAAATAAACCTATAATATTTTAAATGAATGGGCTGTTCCATTATTTTCTTCTGGGCCTGCAATTATGTGACAGAAAGACTGGAAATTCTGTTTTGAGTGTATAGTATACCATTTTGATTAAGTTCCCTGGGACATAATCTTATTTCGTAAAAAGAAGACTAAATCTATAAGGCTCCCCTCCATCTCGACTGGTCCTGACCTAGTACTGCACCACTTTGGCTCTTTCAGAATAGATCTAAAAGCTTTAATGGGCCTATCTAATCCTGCCATGCCTTCTGGATTAATTGGCAAAATAATCTCTTGAATTTAAAACTGGATTAAAATAATAAGTGACTTTTAAGTCTAATAGGTTGCCTTACAGGAATATGGCTTTTCAGTTTGCCCCAGAGCACAAACTTTTGATCCTTTGATAGTGAACTGAGCATGTTTGTTTACTCAATATTGGATGTATTCAGTTCAGTCTTCATTATTTTCAGTCAGAGTGATGAAATCTGGTGCTTTTGTTGTAATGCAATAAAAATAGGCTGGTTGCAGCCCAGGCCTACCTACAGTCTTCATAAAACAAGTAAACACATCAGCTAACAATAACAACATAACCCTTCCCATTTAGGACAGTAATGAGAGTTTAGTTCAATAGTGCCCTCCTGAGGATTAATAGCTGCAGTATCATTCTTACTTCAATGTACACATTCAGCAACGATATTGGCTTAATTTCCACAAATTTTGGTGCTCCAGATTTAGAAGTCAATCTCTCCAGGAAGGATTTTTAAACCATAGTTGGTATCTATGGTATTGATCAGTTAATGGATTTAGAGTTTAGGATTTTCTTAGTGAACCACAATTGAAGTTTTTTAACCTATATAATGAGGGTGATAATGAAATGGTTACCTAGCCCTCAGGATTATTAGGAGTAAATCACTTTGTAACCCCTTACAGTAGAGCAATACAAAATTTAATGTGAAAAACTGTGCAGCTAGGAAGATGTGTTATATATTATTTGGAGAGTTTAAATTTTTACCGTCACAAAATGGAGAAATTGGAAATTTCAATCACCTTGCCCTAATGCCCTTTCCAATGTGATTGGTAGTGATACGAATAACCAATATCACTAAGATACATCTATAAATAGGACAGATAGGAATTTACAACATGCTTATGATAATATGCAATCCCAGGTCCCAGAAGAGTGCTTATATAAATTAATTGTAGAAATTAGAGAATAATAGAATTCTCAAACCTTAGAAACCACCTAGTCAAAATCCTTACATTTTGCTGAAGAGGAAACAAAAGCCTAAGGAGCGGAAATAATTTTATCCAAGATCACACAGCTGGCTAATGACTGCCAGGTTCAGGACCAATGTTTCCTTGTACCCAAGTTAGTATTTCTATCTACTCTTCCATACGGCTTCCCCTTTAAAAGCAAAACAATTCAAAACAACCAGAGTTGAACGTGCTCTCCAGTGGGATCAGCACATCTAGTGTGCAGTGAAAGAGCCTTAGTCTAATAAGCCCACCTTTCCTGACCGGGGTCACTCCCCCGACCAAAAATAATGGACACCCGGTTTTAGTTTTATGGCTGGTCGACAAGGAATATTTCTTTACATTTCAATGAGTCCTTGTGTATGTAGTTTGAATGTGGCACAGGCTTTCCTTTGGTTAAAAATAATGTTTTTAAAAGGATAGCATAAAGATCTGGCGACTGAAAGGGGAAAAAAAAGGGAAATATGCATTGTTTGATTTTTCTTTATAAAAGGAACTCTGGTGAATAGAAGACCAACCTTGGAGTCAGGAAAATTTGAGTCTATGTCTTGTCTCTTGACATATGTCAACTATATGATCATGGGCAAATCCTTCAACCTCTCAGTGCCTGCCCCCACATGGTTCAATAAAAGTTATATAACTATATAATGCCAAGGCCCAGAGATGTGTTTATATAAATGAAGTGTAGCAATTTTAGAAGAATAGAATTTTCAGACCTAGAAGGGACCACCTAGTTGAATGCCCTACATTTTACTGAGGAGGAAACAAAAGCCTAGAGCAGGGAGATAATTTGTCCAAAATGACATAACTAGTTAGTGACGGAATCTACGTTTCTCAGTGATTTTCTTAAGTTTCTTAGGAAAGAGTTGTCTATTTGTATCAGTGAAGGTAGTTTCCACATTCAGAATTTTAGACACTGATGATGTCACAGGTACAAAGCAAAAAAAAAAAAAAAGAATCTTTGCTTTTGTTTATAGATTTATGTTTGTGTGTTGGGGCAGATGTATATGGAGGAGCTGGACGCTCAAGTTCCAGCATCTATAGAAAGAGGAGATTAGAGTACATTACTTCTGAGGTCCTGTCTAGCTCTAAATCTATAATCCTATGATTATATATGGGTATATAGGACATAACTGGTATAAATTACCATCAGCTATAAATGTATTGAGCATATATATAATTTCAGCAATTAGAAAGTACTTCATTTTATAAATAATTGTCCATCCAGAAATTTTTTCATGATGCCTATTGGAAGCAGTCTGTAAGGTTTCTTCAAAGCTGAAAAACGATGTAACTATTCATAATGAATATTCTTACTCCATTAAAAATATGTTATTAAGTGTGCAGAAATAGATTATTCATGGATGCTGGTTCATATCTGTTTTGAATTCTGGGCACCACGACCATTTCAGAAACAAAGTATTTTATACTGTATAATAACAACAACCTAATGGGAGACAAGCCTACTTATTAATGTCCCCATTATTTTCATTATGATGTTTAATTTCATGTCTTAGATTTTTACTCGTCCAAAAAAAATGACTTAGTAGCAGCGTTTTCCCTACATAAATGATATTTCTTTCCTTCTTGTCTTCATTAGGCCTAGTACAGTCTTTCTACACAAAGACTCATCTGACTCTTGCAATCCTCTGCAAAAACAAAACCGGTTCTTTAACTCTCTCACATGGGGTGGTAGTTTGGGTGATTCTTTTCCCCTTTCAAAGGCACAAAATGCTATGTCATATTTGGGGATCGGTGCAGGCTAACAAGTTTTGCCATGTGCGAAAGAGCCCAGGTGAGACTCTATTCCTTGTTCTTCTGGCTGTCTCCAGAGAAAACACCCAGGCAAGGAATCATGCTTTCATATACAGATCTAGCTAAAAATAACCTGTTCTGTGTTAGCCACCTGTTGTATTATACAAGGTTCCCAAAGATACATTTAGCAAAGAAGATGTAAGTACAACTGTATTTAGAACACACAGGAGATCAAAAGCAAGAATTCCAGGGCATATGCAAGCCTTTTTCCTCATATTGTCACAGTCTTTTTTTTTTCAAGTTCAGGTTTTGTGTGGTTTTTTTTTCCAATTATTTTTTTTCTTAAAGCAAGCTAGCTTATAAGTAAATATTAGTTGTCTCCTGCCTCCTATAGGTTGCATCTGACAATGTCATTGATTTGTCACAGCCAAGTTCATTCAGCAAGCTTAAGCATGAAGGTCATAAGTGTTTCCTAGAGATAGAAAGTTGTGCTATGTATCACAACCTTTTTAAATTGAGGACTTCAAAACAATTGCTGTAGAGTAACTTTCTTTTATGTCATCCTCAGAATGTCCTGTACAAGAGGAAATGGAAGCCATTTTAAAAGTGAGTTACAAAGGGGAAAACAAATCAAAAGGTCCCCAAGCTCTGAAAACTTTCATCTTAAATTTATAATCTGTCTTCACCCCTAAGAAGTAAACCTTGAGGACCCTTACGTTGAATGTCAGGAAACTGTTGAGTTCTTAAATTCTTCAGAAGCAGCAAGTTCCCCATAGCAAAAGCGATCTCAGATATTCTCAAATGACCAATTTGTAATAATAATGATAAAAAATAAGGGACAGCTAGGTGGCACAGTGGATAGAGCACCAATCCTGAAGTCAGGAGGGCCTGAGTTCAAATCCGACCTCATTCCAAACACTTGATACTTACTAGCTGTGTGACCCTGGGAAAGTCACTTAACCCCAATTGCCTAAAAAAAAAATGACAAAAATGCATGCCTCACTGAAAGGCCAGTATTGGAGATTCTGTGAAAAATAGGCACACTAACATACTATTAGTGAATCTTGGAATTAGTTCAACCGTTCTGGAAAACAGTTTGGAATTAGGCTAACAAAATGTCTAAAATGTCCATCTCCTTTGATCAGAGACCCCGTTAATAGGCATACACTTCAGTGGAACCAAAGACAATGATAGGTCCCGTACATTATTCATAGCAGCACTTTTTTGTTGTCACAAAGAGCTGGAAACAAAGTAGATTGCCATCCATTTGAGAATGGCCAAACAAATTGTGATAAACGAATGTAATAGAATAGAATATCACATTGTAAGAAATGAGGAATATGAAGACTACAAAGAGACATCTGAACTACGCAATGAAAAAAGCAGAGCTAGGAAAACAATCTACACAATGACTGCAACAATGTAAATTGGAAAGAACAAGAAAGAATACTATATTACAAAAATAATAGCAGGTAGCATTCATACAAAGCTTCAAAGTTTACAAAGCTATATGCATATATATACATACACACACGCATACACACACACACACACACACACATACCTAGCACATACCTAACAGGGTTGTTGTGAAGGTCAAATGAAGCAAAAGATATACATATCTGTGTGTATGAATATATATAATCTGTATATAATGTATATAATATATATATATATCTGTGTGCATTAATATATAATCATATACATTCATACACATAGATATGTGTATTGCTATTATAGTCATACACACAGATATGTATATCTTTTGCTTCATTTGACCTTCATGACAATCCTGTTAGGTATGTGCTATTATTATTTCCATTTTACAGATGAGGAAACTGAGGCTGAAAGAAGTTAAGAGACTAAGAAGTATCTAAGGAAGGATAATAACTGAACTTGACCATGAAGAAAAGATCATGAAGAAAAGATACACTTCCCTCCTTCCTTTGTGGAGATGGAAGACTATGGATGTGGAATACTGTATATGTTGACAGACTCATTTAATAAGTTAGTTAAGTTTTCCTGCTTTTTCCATCTTTATTACAAGGGATGGTTCTCTGGATAGAAGAGGGGAGAGGGATGTATTTATAAATGAAGTCTGTATAGAAGTAAAAGGTCAAATAAAAATTCTATACAATATATTCTTTTCATTTCTAGTTTAAGCAAATTATCAGTCATCCCAGAAGAAGCATTAAAACAACCCAATATTTACAAGGTCTATGGAGTTAGTTTTTTTTTAATAATGGAGTTTATTGAATTAATATAAATCCCACTCCAGATAATTGAGGTCCCTAGTAGATAGATTATCGTGGGGAGAGGGAAGGAAGTCTTCTGTAACGCTTACTTTAATGCATACATTGACTTACTGAACTAATTCATGACTAAATCTCCATTTTCTTCCATATACAAGACAGCAGGATATGGTGGAAAGAACCCTGACCTGTAGTCAGAAGACCTTGGGTCAAATCCCAGTTCTGACATCAGCCCAATGACCATGGGAAAATCACTTAACCTCATTTCCTCATCTGTAAAATGGGGGCAATAAAACATTTACTCTCTCCTTCCCTGAGTTTCTATGTGGAAAACAATTGTGTGTTGAAATGTGCATTATTATTATACTATACATGGAAAATACATCTTGTACATGCAAAGCAGCTTATAAATTGCGAGTAAAAGCATATTTTCTAGCAAATTGAAGAGACTGCTGTAGTGTGGTATAGAGAGAGTGCTAGATTTGGAATAAGATGACCTAGTTATTAATCATATCTATTCAACTTCCTACCTGTGCGACCATGGACAATTTACTTCATCTATCTGGGCTTCATTTTCTTCATATGGAAAATAAGAAGGTTCAACTGAATTACCTGTGAAGTCCCTTACATCTCTAAATTCATGATTGTTACATCTTTGCTGAATATGAAAATTAGAATTTCCTAGAGAAAATTGTTGAAGACTATCCCTATCTCTTTAATAGGTAGCTTAGAAATGGGAGCTATTTGTTCAGAAAGGGCAACTGCAACTGTTCTGTTGGTTACTGGGGAAGGGGGTAGAGAGGAAGAGTAGGAAGAAAACTATTATTTGTTCTTATAGAGTGTTTACAGTTATTTTCTGCAGATTGCAAAGTACTCATCTGACACTTTTTTCTTTTTTTGGTCCTGTTGAGTATGCTGATGTGGCATCCCCTGGAGGTAAGGAAATTAAGGTAGCCCAAGTCAGAGGGGTTTGCCAGCATTTAACCAATTTCACCCAGAAAATACTTCGTAAAGCCAAAGTCCTTAGGTCTTCTATATGTTTGGTCAGGGTGCCACCTTCTCTTTGGAACAAGGGCTCTCCAAGGACAGCCCAACAGTGATCTGGGTGGTACAGTGGTTAGGTCACAGGGGCCTGGAGTTAGGAAGACCTGTTAAAATCCGACTTCAAACATTTACTAGTTGTGTGACACTGGGCAAGTCATTTAACCTCTATTTGCCTCAGTTTCCTTCTACTATTTAAAATTGGGATAATAACAGCACCTGCCTCAGAGCTGTTGTGAGGATCAAATGAGATAATATTTGCAAAGCACTTAACACAGTGCATGGCACATAGTAGGCTCTGTATAAATGCCTATTTCCTTCCTTTCTCTTTCCTAGGGGTATTCCAGGTGTTCTATGGGCTAATCTCTTTTAGTATTAATGTTTATATATCTAGCAAAAGAATGTCTAGGCTTTTGTATCTGGTATGAATTGGTAATTAACTGATGGTACTCATACCAAACCAACCATCTTTTAGTGACTGCTAATCCTTTCATGAGTTCTGCTAAGAATATTTGGTTGATATACATGGGTTGGGAGTGGTGAGGAGAGCAAATAGGAGCAAAAGAGGAAGGTGGCACATAGGGAAAAGCTTGAGAATCCTTTTTTTTCTTTTTCAGGTCTTCAAGTTTGCCAAAGTCACTGAGTACTGATTATAATTGCAAATAACATTTGGGGAACGAGAAACTTTTTTTTGCCTTTCCTGAAGTAGAAACTCTTCTTTCAAGGAAGACAGGTTATGTGTATCTTGGAAATGTGGATGCCTTCAATATGAATAATTACATTTCAAAGACTTGCAGAAAGATACTGCCGCAGTGAGGACAAAGCCTCTACAAAGAGAAAGTGATTAACTCCTTTAGATCTGTTAGTGTTTGGAAGGTGAAAGCTAAGAACAGGTCAGAGGTTAGGAAATCACACACCAGTGGGTTGCCCTACTTCCCTTCTGCGTGATCTTGAACTTGGACCCCTTCCTTCCCCTTGGTGACAGCATCCTCTGGACTTCTGTCGTTATTCTGCCAAAGAAGAACTCGGAATTTGCAAATGACTGCCTGCTGTCGGATCAGGACACGCTATCTCATATTACTAGCACAAATTGCCCCACCTAAACATATAGAGCAGCTTCCAAACACACCAGCCTCCCACCTTATCAAATTAGACAACTAGGTAAGTAATAATACATATTTGTGCACACGTATATTTCTCTGAGGTGCCGGGTCAATGGTAAAACTCCTAAAGCGTGTTCAGGTCCTCTAGGTCCACAGTCTGTGTATACCTGTTTGAATGTATGTATGTATTCATATACATATGTATACGTGGAAAAAAACTGGAGAGTGTTGGGTGCGAGTGTGTCCCAAGATCCAATTCTGATGCTCTATCACTCATTCCATCAAGGCACGGTCAGTAGCTACACTGGGCTCCCAAAAGCTATGCCAGCTAAGAACAAGCACTGGCAACTCCTTGCCAAGATGTAAGGGCTTTGAATTCAGCCAGGCTGGTTGACTACAGTGTAAGGATAAGCCTATTTGGCTTTGAAGAAGTGCAACAGCAGGGGACTACCCCCAAGTGATGGAGTTTCTCTTTTTTTCTTCTTGCTATAGCAACTCCATAAAGATTATTTACAATGGCATAGAGGGACTCTGACCTGTATGGGGGTGGTGGCAGGAGAGGGGAGCCCAGAAGTGATATATACACTAGTGAAATAAGTGACTGTTGAAATGTGGCCACATAGAGATATATCTTATATAAATACGTATGTGTGCATGCACACACACACTCACACACACATACACACACAGATCCTGAGAATATCCAGCCTCAGTTTCCTCACTTATAAAATGGGAATAATAAAAGTACCTACTTCTTAGGACTGTTGTAAGGATCTTATGAGATAAACATAGGTAAAGCCCTTTGTGAACCTTAAAGCACTATTATAAATACTAGCTATTATTACATAAAGATATGTGTGAGTTTGTATGCATGAAACACTGTGTGTGTGCATGAGAGTTTTACACACACACACACACACACACACACACATACACCCGAAGTATTCTGGATAGAAAAGCCAGCCAGCCCCAGAATCAGGAAGACCTTGGTTCCGGTACCACCTCTGATGTATACAGGTGTGTGGGGCTCTGGGCAAATCCCATACTTTCTTTCAAGGCCCTAGGCAACTCTTTAAGATTGTAAATTACAGAGCAGGTATCAATCTTCACAGTTAGAGGAAGTTTTCTCATTGGGAGCTCTCTATACCAATTAAATCCCACACCCAGTTCAAAATTTAAGAAAAAGTAGGCAACTTATGGGTATGCAGGGTCTGGGGGGCACAGTAGTTAGAGCCATGGACTTGGAATCAGGAAGACCTGTGTTCAAATCCTGACTCAAGTACTACTGAGCTGTATGATCTGGGCAAGTCTTTTAACTTCTCAGACACAGTCTTCTCACCTATAAAATAAGAATAATAAAAGCACATACTTCTTAGGATTGTTGTGTGGATAAGATGAGATAAACACATGTTAAAAAAAAACTTTGAGAAACTTAAAGCACTATTACAAATACTAGCTATTATTACATAATTGTATACATATATAAAAATTTGTATGCATGAAACACAGTTTTGTTTTTTAAGCAATTTGTGTGCACCCCAGCCTCCCCTCCTGGGGTGTACAAAATTAAAAAAATAAATAAATCAGCATCCTTTACCAGATCATAAAATGTGACCTGTTCTGAGCAAAGAATTTTATAGGTAAGACAACCACCCAGCTGTAACTCCAAATGCCTTTTTAATATAATTTTCTTGATTGAGTATTATTTTGAACACATCCAGCTTGCTTATCCTGCATGTGTTATAAGGCTTGCAAGAACTTGTTATTTAAGTTCCACATTGAAAATTTAGCTATATTCCACAAAATAGTGTGCTCTGTTAAAGAATAAAAAAATTGAAAGAGGAATTTTGCTCACATGGGGTTGAATTCCAATGAAAAAGACCCTTTGGGTGGCTCTAGCTTAGAGCAAGAGAGTCATGCCACACATGCCAATCTAGGCAGGTTTGCAAATATTATTAACTTTATGGCTCTAGGAGTGTGACTGACTTAATATGGCTACCAAGTCAAGGAGTTAGTAGAAGCCGAGTAGGCTTTTGGCCCCAGGGATCCTTTGCATTATACACTTTGTTAGTCAAAGCCACCCTGAAAAGGGAGTCTGATTTGCAATTTGTGCCTTTGTGAAAGGATTAGTAGATCCCTATTGTTTAATGTTTGGTTCTCAATTTGCATTTGGAAATGCATGACCTCATCCAGGTTTATAGTTCTTTTCCTTTATTTTCATTTTCCTGTTCTGATACACAATTGATATTGTATGTTAAGACATTGATAAACTGCTCAGCTGAATGTTTGCTCTGATTAAGGAAGTGTGATAGGATTAGTTTTCACAGTGAAAGTTAAGGCCTATCTGAACTTCAGAAATACTGAGTCAGTCATCTCTGGGCTACCAGCAAACAGCTTTTTTTAAAAAAATCCTTATTTCCTTAAGAATTGATGTCATTTTTGCAACTCTTCACTGAATTTAAGTAAAATAATGTTATGTCAATGGGGGTAGGAAGGAGGGTAAGGAGAGGTAGCAGAAAAGCATTTCAATGTCATTTTGTCACTTTTGCAACTTCTATCAGAGTCTTTGTGGATTGAAAAAGTTTTTCAAAAAATTATTTTAAGTTTGTGATAACAATACTGTCATCTGTACATGTTTAACTACCTTTCCTTTGGTAAACAGTTTTCAACTAACATTTGCTTTGACAAGGTTCCCATATTTGTAACACAAAAACTTGGAAGAGAAGCTGCATGTAAGGAGACTATCCCTCAGACTGCTTGGTTTAGGGCACTTAGGTTTCCTTTTAACTCTTCCATTTCCATCTTGGAGTCTCACTTAGAAAGCCTCTCTCTCCCTTTTAGCTTTTGATATGTTCAATTCCTGATCCACATTAGACACTAACCCCAAACTTGCTTAGGTGGGGGGAGGGAGAATCTGCGAGGGGGAAGGGAGGGGGCTTCAGGCATAATTGGGGGGAAGAGGGAACTCTTCCAATCTAACCTTCCTGGGGTATTTTCATTTTCTTCTTTAAGCAGAACTTATAATTGATGTCTGTGATGACATGTAAAGCTGTATGCACAAGATTGGTCTGACTCAGCTTTTTTTTTTTTAAACTTAAACAGTGGTGGTGAGATTTGTCATACTGTTAAGAAAAAAAATCTTGAGATTTCATTTTGACTAAACGTTGAAAAAAGGAGGTTGAAGAGGTTCCTCACATAACAACATTCCCACCCGATTGTGAGAGATCTTTAAATTGGGGGGTGGGGGGAATGACTATGGATTAATAATACATAATCTCTCAATCAATAAATGTTGACTGTCCTTATATGGGACCTCTCGTCTATGGATCTCAGTATTTTACAACATTATTTAAGTCTGCCAGCACATATAACTTAGATAAGTAGATGTAGCCTCAATTTAAAGATGGAGAAACTGGAGACAGCTTCAGGCCAAAGCAATAGCTTGAATTCGATGATTGGCAATAACATCCATTTATTGTTGTTTTAATTTTCTTTGATTCTAAATTTTTTTCAACCTTATTGAATGTGCCCAAATGTAAATTCTCTTATTCCCAGTTCCTTGCTCTGAACTGGCTACTAGACCATTTTCTCCTTAAACACCCTGTAAAGAACTGCTTCTTAGAGTGTAGGGTGCTGGATCCCTGTTGTCTTACTTGCTTAGTTTAGACACTAGGAAACACTGTTTCCTTCCTCTCTTTGTGGTCTCTGACAGAATGCTTTGCCAGCATTCCATGTTCAGAGTCAAAAGCTAAAGGCTAATTACCACTTCCTACATACTAGATTATTAGATTCCCATCTAAAGTAAGATCTGGTAATGTGTCATTATTTTTGTAATTTTTATTCACTTGTGTCCAACTCTTCATGACTTCATTAGGCATGAACAAATAAATGGTTTCCAGAGTCATTTTAGGTCATAGAATAACAGAATTTTAGAGCTGACCTGCCCTTTAGCCATCATCATCTAATCCAGAGCTTTTATTTCATATAGGAGGCAATGGAGACTACATTAAGTTAAGTGACTTGCCTAAGGTCACACAGCCATTTTATTGGCTGGGGAGAGACTGTTCTGTAGTTTCGAATCTTTCCTCTATACCATGCTGCCCCCCTGTGTTTGGAATTGGCAGATCCTAAAAACTTCCCCTAATGGAGTCGATGTGTATACGTTTGGTGTTATCTTTATTATTCAATAATATTCGAGTAAATATCCATAGGCTTGCCTTGCACCATTGATAGCTGGGGAGGGAAGTATTGGGGTGGGGTAAGGGCATTGCAAGTGAGGCTGAAGATCCTCTAGAAGGTGGGCCTTGTTGGACACTTTCTGCAAATAGCTACTTCCAACCCTTTCCCCCCCAAATCTAAGGTTGAGTTTAGACACTATTTCTTTATTTGCAAAATAAGGGGATTGAACTAGATGATCTGGGGTTTTGTAGTATCTTCCTACACATGCAAATATTGTTAGTTTCAGAATCAATCAACAAGTATTTATTAAGGGTCTACTCTGTGCTAGGCACTTGGGTTTCAATTACAGAGAGTGAAAGAATCAATACTGTCAAGGAGTTTCATTTTATGGTGATTTCCCAATTAGATTAATCATGGATATATCTTTTTTCCTCCTACAGCCAGGGAATTTTAAAACTGGCTATATTAACTTGCTTTGGTTAAAAAAAATATTAATGATTAAGCTAATAACCTATTTAGCATAGTGTTCTGAGACCTTTTTGAAGAAAAGTTAGGACAACTCCTTCCCTAGCCATCAATGTACACTGAGAAATTACTCAAGATAATCACTTAGAAACAACAACAACTACAACAACCACCACAGCAACAACAACACTGAAAATGGAAACAATTCTAGTGGCTTGCATTATTGACTAAGCACTGAATTTTCTTTAGGAACGAATACCTCTTGGGACAATATTGATTGGAGAAAAGGACTGGGACCCCAAACTGTGATTTCATTAATAGTGGGAATTTAGTAGTTTCCTAAATAAGGAAATTTCTCCTATTCATGAAGGTCAGCACTGTCTCAGCAATTTATACTCCAAGAAATGCCTGCAACACTGAGACATTAAGTGATGTGAATGGGGTCGTACAGCCAGTATGTGTTAGAGGTGAGACTCGAATACAGGTTTTAGTGGCTTTAAGGCTCAATCTATCCATTACATCACTGAAAATAATTTGAGTTTTTTTCTGGCTAGGCAATGGGGTTAAGTGACTTGCCCAGGGTCACACAGCTAGTAAGTGTTGTGTGTCTGAGGAGGGATGTGAACTCAGGTCCTCCTGAATCCAGGGCCAGTGCTGTATCCACTGCACTACCTAGATGCCTCATTGAGGTTTGGTTTTTTTTTTAATTCATTTCAGCTTCTCCCTCCTCCTCCTTCCCCCTCAAAAAAAAATTATTTCTACTGGTTTGAAGCTATGAGATAGAGTAAATCACTTAATCTTTCTCTGAACCTCAGTGTCTTCATCTCTAAAATGGAGATAACGACACTTTTCTGTTTAAGCGCAAGATTGATGTGGGGTTTTTTTTGTCGATTCTAAATTTAAATTTAGAATTCTAAAATATAAATTCTAAAACAATGCTTTGTAAATTCTAAATTTCCACATCATCACCATAATCATCATCAGGATGTGGGCAAACAATTGTGAATAGAAAGCTAGTCTTATAAGCAGGAAGATTTTAGTATAGGTCCTGTCTCTGACATAAACTAGCTGTGTGACCATGGATAAATCACCTAGCTTCCACAGGACCCCAGGCTCTTCACTAATACTATCATGGATAGAGTTTCCGTTCCAATGAAGCAACTAGGTAGGTGGGCCATGTTGGACACTTTCTATAAATAGGTACTTCCAACTCTATTGGATAGAATGCTGGACTTGGAGTCAGGAAGAGATGAGTTTAAATCTGGTCTCAGACTCTAATTGTGTGACCTGGGCAATGTCACTTCACCTCTGTGTACTTCAGTTTCATCATCTGTAAAATTAGTACAATAATAGTACCTACCTCCCAAGGTTGTTATGAGGAGAAAATAAGATAGTATTTGTAAGGTGCTTTGCAAATCTTAAATACCATATAAATGCTAGTTATCATTGTTGTTGTCTATGAAACTACAGGGCCAGGTCAATATGTGTGTGTAAATTCATGTATATACACGCACACACATACCTGTCAAAATGCCCTTTCTTCCATCTCTGCTTACCTCATTTTAATTTTCATACCAGACTACATGATTACTAGAAACCCAGAATTTCCCAGGAAGGCCAAGTTTCTATAAAAGCAAGTTAACTTTTATTGACTAGATGTGTTTTCACCTTATTCAACCCCTCAATCTAGAATAAAAGCTCCATGAGGGCAGGAACTGTTTCATCTTTTGTCTTCATTTTTCTAGTTTCTTTGCCTAGAGTAAGATCTTAATAAATATTTGTTGAATTGAAACAAACAATTGATCTCTAAGGTCCCTTCCAGCTCTAAACACTATTAGCCTATGGTTGTACTTTACAACTTTTCAAAAAGAATATCCTTTGTCAGACCACGTTTCCCAGTTTTTATTTGGAAAATATGGTCACTGTTTATATTAACTAGACTATAGACTGTGGTATCACAGATCACAGGTGAGTGACATTGCTGTGAAGGCTTATAAAAAATGTCTGCTTTGCCTGTGTAAAGGCTCTGGTGTGCCAAAAGCATGATCCATATTAAAAAGCCTACTGAGAAACTCAAAAGCAGGGTGCCAGGGCTTTTTTTGCGCACAGAGCTATTTTATTTAACTACTTACTTTTATCCCTTCTCCTCTCCCTTCTCAAAACGTGGCCTGAATTCTATTAAAAAATGCATAAATTCTTGGCAGGAAAGAAACTCTCCCATTGGAAGGAGCAGATGTCCTGCAAGCAACTTTTTACCATTAGATTCTGTTTCTAATATCCTAGTATGTTTTTTCCTTTAATGTCAACATGTTCTGGGCAGCTCTTCTATCTCCGTCTGCCCCATGCAGATCATCACCATTCCCTGGCCACCCTTTTCAAATTTCCAAGGAAGGACAACTTGGAAATTGGAATAATATTAAGAAAAGAAAGAAGAAAATTCAATTAAACATGTATGCAAATAAAAATTCTCTCAGTCCGCAGAAGGGGCAATACCAAATTAATAAGCAATGCAGTCATTGGAATCCAGCCTCTCTTCTTCTATGTATTCTAGTTTTAAGCCCCAGAGATCTACTACTTTCCATGATTGGAAATAACTGGCAAACAACCATCACTTAAACTTTTCTCAGGGTCACAGAGTGATGTGGACTTGTGAGAGGCTTCTGCCTCTTAGCTTAGTGGACAGAGAACTGGCCTTAGAGTTGGTAAGATTTAGTCCTAGCCTATGACATATAGGTTAGCAGAAAAATTTCAGGACTGCATTGGTAGAGTGAGCAGCCTCTTTGAGAGAACTCTCGGATGAGAGTCCTACTGATGAAACCACAGCTCTATAATACTGATAAAAGCACAGGCTACAATAGAGTATTTTCTTTCTATTATCATCCCAAGTCTCTCAAGCCTTGTGACTGGTTGATAATGAGGATAAACTCTTAATTGTATTGTTTAAGTTAATTAGTTTAATTCCTCCTGCTTAATGTTGAGGGAAGTTACTGTTTGACTAAAACAGCCAAATTAATCTATTCAGGTATAAGATGAGCCTGGGCAGGTAGGTGGCGCAGTGAAGAGTATAGGGCCTGAAGTCGGGAAAACTTACCTTCCTGAATTCTAATCTTACTTCAGACACTTAGGAGTTGAGTGACCCTGGGCAAGTCACTTAACCCTGTTTGCCTCAGTTCTTTCATTTGTAAAATGAGCTGGACAAAGAATTGGCAAACCATTCTAGTATCTTTGCCAAGAAAATCCCAAATTGAGTTATGAAGAGTCAGACATGATTGAACAACATAAAATGATACTACCTTGTGTAGGGTGGGGAGAAGGAAGGATGGGAATATATACATTTGTGATTCCAGTTTAGGGAACTAATGTGGAAATTTCATTCCATCTTCTGACTGTATTTTTTCACTCAGTGTGTCCCCTGGCTGAAATTGTCTCCTTCCTCATCTTCATTTCCTGGCTTCCCTGGCTTCCTTCCTGCCCCAGCTAAAATGCCACATCTACAAGAAGTCTTTCCCTAGTTTCCTTAACTAAGATTAGTTCTAATCAGAACTGAGTATATCTTGTTTGTGCATAGTTATTTGCGTGTTTTATCCCCCATTTTCACTGTAAGTTCTTTGGGGGCAGACTGCTTTTTGTCTTTCTTTATATCCTTAGTGTTCAGTACAGTGCTTAACACATAGTAGGTGTTTCATAAATACAAATGAGCAACTCTTCTGTATCAAGAGAACAGCTTGGGGGCATTTTGATATTTTAAAAAGCACTCAGTATCTATTAAGTTCTGGACAACATGTATGCTAAGTGCTAGTATATAGACAAAAGTGAAAAAGTACCTACTCTTGAGGAGTTTATAATGTGATATAGTGAGGGGAGATGGTATATTCATTTAAAAGTATATAGAAAATCACAAAATAAATATGAGGTAATTGGGGGCAGGGGTGGGGTGCAGTGGGAAGAGCAACTAGCAGTAGGGTAAAATTAGGAAAGACCTCATATAGAAGGTGGAGTTTGAGCTGAATTTTGAGAGAGACCAGAGATGCTAAGAGGTGGTAGGTAGAGTGACCTCATTCCAGGAAATGTGAGTATCATGGATATGGTAGATGGAAGGTTGAATTTGAAGCACGGCAAGAAGGTCAAGATGGCTGAACCAAAGAGTTTGTAAAAGGGAGTGAAGTATGATAACATCATAAAGATAGGTTGAAGCTACCAGAAATGTTTGAAATGCCAATGGGGGAGGTGCCTGTATTTGATTTTTAGACTTAGTGAGGAGTCACTGGAGTTTGCTGAGCTGGGAGCTGACATGATTGATTAGAGAAAAACACTTCGGCAAGTGTGGAGGCTGTATTGGAATTGTGTCTGGGAAACTGATTGAGAGGCTATTGCAATAGTCTAGATGAGAGTTTATATTTGGTCTAAACTAGTGTGGTGGCCATGTGAGAGTGTGGATGTGGGGACAAAATTAAAAAAAAAACTAGTAATGAATTAGATATGTGGGGTTGGGGAGAATGAGAAGTTGAGGATAACAATGAGATTGTGAACCTGGGCGATCAGAAGGATGGAAGTACCCTCTACAGTTTGAACTTTGAATCTAGGTCTTCCATGGTCACCTTCTATCTATTTCATCCTACTGTTTGTGACATCTCAGAGGAAGATAAATTATTACAGTGGAGTCTAGGAGCCTCCATTGTAAAATGATGACTGCTGAACATTTAAGTTCCACTGAAGAAGAAATAAAATGGTATGGTTCCTTTCCAGTTCAAATTCTGTATTTGCAAAAATCCTGGGAAAAATCATTTCACAAGAACCAGATAAAAACACTTGTGCTTTTTTTAAGCTGTGAAAGAATGTGTTGCATGAGAGACTCACAATATTCAAATTTATGACAAATTCTTCATCCCTGTAAAAAAGTCACTTCCTAACCAGGTGGTGGAGGTGATGGTTAGGAATGCAAAGAAGAGATGTGAATGAAGAAATAAGGGGAGAAGAAAGGGATAAGATGTAAGGGAGAGTGAAGTAGGGGGAAGAGAAGTAGAATAGAGGAGAACATAGGGAAACTAAGCTTTCTCCAGAAGGTCAGAAAGAGAGGAGAGATATTAAAGAGAAAGCAGAAAAAAATGGGGAGTGGTATAGAAGAGGGGGAAAGAGTCTAAGAAGGACATACAGAGAGGATAGAACGATAGAGGAGGGAGGAAGAGGAAAATAAGAGAGAAAGGAGGAAGAGAAAGATATAGAAAGGGAAGGAAGAAGGAAGAGAGGTAGAAAGGAGAGGAAAAGGGAGGAGGAGGAGGAAAGACACCGAGAGACAAAGAGTTGAGAGAATCCAGGGAATAGAAGCAAAGAGAATAGAAAAAAGGAGGCTAAAGGAAGGGATAGTGAGGAAGGGGAGCAAGCCTTTTTTCCTTTTTTTTTTAATGACATAGGGAAAAGTGTAAGGCAGCAAACAATCTTAGCTCAAACACAGGGGCTTAATGAAAACTGAAATTCAGTCCTCCCTATAATGTAAGTGCAAAATTCTCCAGCTTTTATTTGCAAGACTTCTTTTGGTAACCAAGTTTTGTATTTCTAGCCAAATTTCCTCTTTTCTCACTCCTCATAGTCAACATTTCTTGAGTACCGGAGCAATTACTTCATTGGGGCATATGTAGGCACTTTTAAATTTAGGGATAAACACCCCAGCTGTAAACCACTTCCTTTGTTTCTTCTATGTCTCATAACTCTGAAGTCCCAAAGTCCTACCTAAGGTACTTTAGTATCAAACTTCTCTCTCAGAAGATCTGCTGCCCCAGGTGACTTATGTGAGAATCATCTGGGGAGGGAAGTGACCTTGAATTCAAGTCCATAGTTAGAGACCCTGAATTGTCTATTTCTCCTGTATCTCCTTCTCTCCTTCCCTTTAGCTCTTTCTTATCCCCTTTTGGTACATAAACTTCTTGATTTCTCGGATCTCGGAGGCACGAAGACCCAGAGTCCCTAAGAAAGAAGATTAACTGATGGGCGCCATACGATGGTTTTTCCACATTCCCTTTCCACCAGCCTCTGTAAAGAAACCTAATATCAAATAGCAGACTTCAATGAAAGAAGGCGGTATTTTTGGTCCGCAGTTCTGGTGCATATTAATAGGGGCAGATTAAATCTCTTCAACAAACATGAAACGATTAAAGCCTTACGTGTTCACATCTGCCTACATTTAAGTAGAAGCGCAAACCAATATTTGTCAGCACGTTGTTTTAAATGCCTGGCTCCTGGGGAGCACGGGTTTTATTAACTTTAAATTGATTACCATCTGTACTGTTTGCCCTCAGATCAAACTGTGTGTACCAGAAAGCCTAGGCTGCCCAGGGCCCGAAGCTCTAGGGACCGGCCCCGCCTGGGCGAGCAGCGTGAAACCCGGCAGGCAGACGCAGCCTGGACCGCATCCCAGCGAGCGCTCGCCTGCCAGCCCGCCTGGCCGGCTTCAGAATGGTTAAGTGCCTAAGCGTTTAAAAAAGGGGGTGGGGGGCGGGGCAGGGGAAACCGCCTGGCAGCTCGTCAGCCGGGTGGTGAGTAGTTCTGGAGTGCCCCCCCTGAGGATTCCCGGGCACAGTGGTACTCGCTCTCAGCACGTACGGTGTGTGCATATCGTCTCGCATGGAAGGGCCACGTAGCGTTGGCTTCGCTAAGAACCCCGCAGTAAACTGAGGATTTTCAGAGTCTTCTCATAGGCAGCAGCCGTGCAGAGGCGCCCTCCCCAACTTTCCCCGGGATTGGGAAGAGAGTGGGAGTGCGAAGGGAATGAAAGGGGATGGCCCTGTAGGGCTTTGGGATGGCCCTGTAGGGCTTTCCTTTCTTGTAATCCCAGGTCCCGAGAGTGTGGGGTGAGAGAGTGGGAGAGTGGGAGGGCAGAAAGTCTCAAAGAGATCTCGCCTTGGAGTCACTTATGCAGCGAGAAGCCAACTGAGCTGAAACGCAGAAATGGCCAGCCTCCATGGGACCGTCTGCAGGGAGGAGGAACCTCCTCGGGCTTTTTGGATAGCTTGTGAGCAGTCTCTTTTCTGTCTGAGAATGTATCGTCAAACTGTGGTCACCGTGTCCTCTTTGTTTGTTTTCTGTTCTCAAGCTGGCCTCCTGGGGGCCCTCCTTTAAATGATTTCAATATTTCAGCACCTCCCCTTTTCCGGAATGCTAACTCTTTGCCACTTCCTGAGAGTTGTCTACCGAGTTAGATCTGTTGTAATGTAGGGAGTTTTCACAGTGGAACTTCCTTATGCCGCCAAAAGCACAGATTCTTGAGCTTTAGCGTGTCCCTTACCTTTACCCTGTAATAAAGGTGACTGATCCTTCAGGATATCTGCCATTCATTCATTAATGCATTTAAGAAACATTAATTAAACACCTGCTACGTGCAAAGTATTGTGCATTGAAATACATAGGAAATTTGGTAGACAGCCCCTTTGTTTGTGTAGCTTGTATTTAAATAGAGACATTTAAAAACAAATATGTAACTGTAATACGCATTCTATGACAAGTGCATTTATTTTTAAAATTAAATTGTAGTTTTTCAAGGTTTTACATTCTCACCCTTCCATCTTTTCTACCCATCATTATTTCTCCCCCCCCCCCCATTGAGAAAGCAAGAAAAGCAAAAAGCCTATGCATAGTCAAGAAAAACAAATTCCCATACTGGTCATGTCTAAAAAATAATATCTCGACCTGCACTCAGAACCCATCACCTCTGTATCAGCAGATGGGTTTCATATTTTATCATGAGTCCTTTGGAATGCTCATTGTGTTGATCAGAGTTCCTAAGACTTTCAAAGCTGTCTTTATATTGTAATTGTATAACTCATTCTTCTAGTTCTGCTCATTTCACTCTGGGTCAGTTCATATAGTCTTTCTAGGTTTCTCTGAAAGCATCATCTTCATCATTTCTTATAGCACAATAGTATGGCTTCACATGTTCATGTGTCATAATTTGCTTAGCTATGCCTTGATTGATGGAAACCCCCTCATTCCAATACTTTGCACTCCAACAAAATTACTACAAATATTCTTGTATGTATAGTTCCTTTTTTTGGCAGCTAGATGGTGAATCCGATAGAGTGCCAGGCATGGAGTCAGGAAGACTAAAATTCCTGAGTTCAAATCTGGCCTCAGCTACTTATTAGCTGTGTGATCCTGGGCAAGTCTCTTAACCCTGTTTGCCCAGTTTCCTCATCTGTAAAATTAGCTGGAGAAGGAAATGGCAAACTACTCCAGTATCTTTGCCCAGAAAACCCTGAACGGCGTCATGAAGTGTTGAACATGGCCGAACAACAACAATAATAGGTCTTTTTCCTCTTTCTTTGATCTCTTTAGGGTATAGACCTACTAATGGTATCAGTGGGTCAAAGGATATTTACAGTTTAATAGCTTTTGGGGCATAGTTACATATTGCTTTCTGGAATGACAGGATCATTTCACAACTCTACCAAAGGTGCATGAGTGTATCTATCTGTCTTATCTGTTTATTTATTTATTTTTGCTGAGGCAATCAGGGTTAAGTGACTTGCCCAGGGTCACACAGTAAGTGCCAGTTGTCTACGGCCAAATTTGAACTCAGGTCCTCCTGACTCCAAGGCTGCAGCTTCATCCACTTCGCCACCTAGCTGCCCCCTGGTATTTTTTTTTATACCCCCTCTAGCATTTGTCATTTTCCTTTTTATGACAAGTACATTTAGAGAAGTGAAGAACAAAGTGCCATGTGACCTTGAAGGAGGAAGGTAGGCCCTGGAGAGTGTCAAGGAAGGCTTCATGGAGAAGGTGCCATTTGAGGTGTGCTTTAGAAGAGAGGAAAAGAGAGAAAGAAGATGGATAGGAATTCAACAGACAGAAGAGGGGAAAAGAGGACATTCTAAGCACAGGGAAAAAGCCATGGAGGAAGAATGTGCCTTATTTTTCTCCAGCTCCTGAGCCAAGTAACACTTACTCCCAATGTCCTTTATTTTCTCACACTATTCTGAACATCTATCCATTTGTATCTTTCCCTTTCCTCTATATCTAGTCTACCATTTTTCAAGGTCCCCCTTCACTACAATGCCATTCAGTCATCTTTTCTTAACTCTGAATTCTTTCAGGATTTACTCATTTAGGCATTTAGTTATTAACTATTATTTAATTATTTAAATATTTTATGTCTTCATTTCTTGTCTCTCCTGCTCAAAGTCTTCCTTCATTGCCTCATCCTGGCAAAAAAGTGAGTGGATTCTCCAAGAATGTGTCAATGGAATACTGTCTGGCAGGTCCCAGTAGGCCTTCAAGCACAGGGCCGGGGGAGGGCAGTGCTTTTATTTAATGACTAGCCTTGTGGACAGAGTTATCACCAGAGGGTTGAGTATCAAATAATTTTTTTTCTTTGGTCCTTTGGCTTTGGTGGAAGAGTTGCAATGAACTGCACGGATGGGTGGAGTGTCTACTCATCCTACAAAATAAAGGCTCTTGAAATATTAATGCCTGTCTCGTCTATTGCACACTTTTCTGGACCTTACCTTTCTTTCTCTACTATTGTTTCTCCCCCACCTACCCCCAGCACAATGTTAGGGACATATTTAGTAGAGTCTCAGTAAAAACTTGTCTAATGATGGTAATTAGGGGCCTCCCATCTACTCTGGTTTGAGTACACATGGAGCATGTGTGGAACTAAACTGGACTTCTTGCCTGACTTCTGGAGTCATGAGTGCTCTGGCTCAACGCTCTAGGATTTGATGCTTTGGGATAACAGAGCAACCCCTTCGTGCCCAAGGCATTAGCAGAAGGAAGAAGATATATCAAAAGATGACTGGCCATGTAAAAACAAAAAAAATCTGCTTCAGTCTATACTCTGAGTTCATCATCTCCTTATCTGGAAGTAAATAGCATGTTTCGTCATGAGTCCTCTGGAAGTGTCTTGTTTCCATCGTGTTGAGCAGTGTTCTTAAGTCTTTTAAAGTTGTTTGTCTTCAAATGAGATAATGTAAGTAAAAGTACTTTATAAATTATAAAACACTTTTAAAGAAAGGTAACTGGCCATGAAGCCAGAAAAAGCCTCCCACTCAATAGATTTTAAAGAAAGAAACAAGTTCTTGCTCTCTCTCTATCCCTGCACATCCTGTGGGGGTAAGAGGCACTTCTCTCTTCCTTCTTAGCCAAAAGCAAAGGCAAACTGCCCCTCTAATTCCACTGGACAAGGACCAATTTCTATTCCTCTCCCACCAAACAAACTTGAACTAAACCTCTCCAGTAGCTAAATTTTGATGTTTAATTTCCCAAAATTTCCTCCACAGATATTTATTCCAATTTCAGGTTTAGCAAAAGGATAAACAATCTTTGCCTCTCATTTAGCACACTAACACTTTTTAATCTTTAATCTTTCAATTCTGTGATTTTGCACGGGTGGTCTCTCATGTCTGCAGTGCACTCCCTCCTTACCTTCACCTCAGATACTACCTTTTATATGCCCTTACTGCCCTGCCTCTAAACTCCCCCACAGTTGTTACTGGTTATTTATTGATCTGTATGTGTTTTATGTTCTCCTTTCTAGTATAACATAATATCCTTGAAATTAGGGACTGATTCATTTTGGCTTTGTATTTGTTGGATGATTGATTTTTATCTTCAGGAGGCAGCATAGCACTTTGCATAGAGGAGGTGCTTACTAAAGGGTTGTTGAAATTGGAATAAATATCTGTGGAGGAAATTTTGGGAAATTAAACATCAAAATTTAGCTACTGGAGAGGTTTAGTCCAAGTTTGTTTGGTGGGAGAGGAATAGAAATTGGTCCTTGTCCAGTGGATTCCCACCTTCCCAATTCAGTTTGTGAAACCCTAGAAGTGGTCAGGTAATGAAAGAGCCAAGTATTTCATACTGGCTTTCCTTCTGTTCTCTTTTGAAAAAATGCTTCAATGACCCTCTTTTTTTTTTCTTTTACTTTTTTTGTGACCTTATCACTGTCCTCTTCTCCTTCCCACCCACTCTCAATACAAAGAAAAACAAAAGCTTTATAATAAATATGCATAGTCAAATTTCCCGTGTTGATCATGTCCAAAAATGTACGTCTCTATACTTCATTCATCAATCATCTCTCTATTATGACGTGAGTAGCATGTTTCCTCATTGGTCCTCTGAATAGTGACTGGTTATTACATTAATAAGGTTCCTTAAGCCTTTCGAAGTTGTTTTTCTTTACAATGTTGTTGTTACTGTTTAAGTTCTTCTCCTGGTTCTGCTCACTTCACTCTATATCAGTTCATACAAGTCTTCCTAGGTTTCCCTGAAATTTCTCCTTTATCATTTTTTATGGCATAACAGTATTCCATCACATCCATACACAATAATTTGTTCAGCCATTCCCCAGCTGATGAACACTACCTTAGTATCTAGTTCTTTGCCACTGGAAAAAAGTTGCTATAAATACCTCCGTACAATACTCTTTTTTTAGATCTCTTGAGGGCTGCAGGACTGGTAGTAGTATTATTAGGTCAATAGTTTAGTGGCTTTTTACAGACCATTTGCTTTTTGCTAGCCACATTTTTCCTTAAGTCAAGCTTAAATTTGCCTTTCTGCAATTTCTACCCAAAGCTACTAGTTCTGCCCTCTGAGTCCAAGCATAATAAATTTAATCCTTCTAGTTGATAGGCTTTCAAATATTTGACAGGTATCACCCGACTCCCCTCCCCAAGCCTTCTCTTATCCAGGAGAGACATCCCCAGCTCCTTCAGTTCATCTCATGTGTCATCAGCTCAAGTCTCTTCATCTTAATGGTTGTCTGGACACTATTCAATTCAACAAATATTTATTAAGCAAGTACTGTGTTTGTCACATTGTACTAAGTGCTGAGAATACAAATGAGAAAGAGAAAATTAGTCCCTGCTCTCAAGGAGCTTATAATCTAATAGAGAAAAACAAGATACAAAGGGAAACAGAAAAGAGAAGGGGTGAGGCCACCAAGGAGGACCATGCAGGGGCATGATGATCTGTGTAGTTAAAATTGCTTTATCTCTTAATGCATCCTTAGGTGGTATAAGGTTTTTTTGACTGCCTCATCACACTATTGACTCATAATTGAGCTTGTAGCCTTCTAAAGTCTAAGGTCTGTTTGGTATTAATCGATTTCTATTCATACTTTTCTATACTTGTACAGTTAATTTCTGGAAACCTAATAAAGAACTTTATAGTTATCTCTCTTAAATTTCAGATTTTTAGATTAGGCCCAATGTTCTAGCATCTTGAGATCTTTTTGTATCCTGACAATCTTCCCTCTGAACTTTGTTTAATCTTCAAACTTGATAAGAATGTCATTTCTATCATTTCCCAAGTATAGATCCCTGAGTACTTCACTAGAGACCTCTACCCAAGTTGACATGGAACTGTTGTCTACTCTTTACATGTGCCTAGGTAATCAGCTTGAATTCCACCTACTCATACTGTTGTGTAATAGTTAAGAAATATGCCTCCGTCTTTTCCACAACAATATGAGAGATTTTATTAAATGTCTTGCCCTAAAAGACAGGTAATCTACAGTTTTACCATGATCTACCAGTCTAGTAACCTTACCAAAAAAATAAAATAGTTTAGCATGACCCATTCTTTTTATTGTAAACTTGACAAACATCAAGAAATTGATATCAAGAAACATAAACATTTCCATACACAAAGAAAAGAAAAAGATTGCATATGGAATTGTAACTCTTTTCTATGTACAGAGTGGTGGTGGTGTTTTAAAGTATATATTAAATTAAACATAGTAGTACCAACATTGCCCTGCCTGACTGTGCCCCCTTCTTAGTTTAATTCTAAGTCTCTCTTCCATGTCCTTTTTTTTTTTTAGCCAAAGACAAGGTTTATTAGAACACTGATTAGGATGAGTGAGATTCCTAGTTAGTCTACACTATTGGCTAGATTTTAAAAATCTAAGCAATTGGCCAGATTTTAAGAATCTAAGCATCGTAATGGAGGCCAAGATGGATCTTATTTACAGAAAGACTGTGGGGTGGACCTAGGAGTGGCCAAGCAGTCTGGGGTGACTGTAAGGAAGGATCTAGGGAGGATCTGGATGGGAATGGCCAGTAAGCTGGGGTGACTGTGAGGTAAAAAAAAACACCAGGGACCTGGACCATTGTAGCCAAGGGAGAATGGAGTCTAGACAGGATTAAGGGAGGGAAATGTCAGGGGCTGATCAATCAGGAGGTGACAGAACAACATTGGGAGATTGGGCAGATTGGGCATAGCCACAAAAAAAAGGGCAGTTGAGTGGATTATAGCCTCAGATCAATGTCAGAGAGTTGACCATGTAGGAAAGTCCAGGGCTTTTCCTTTTAGGATTTCAGATCCCATCCCCATCATTCCCCCCTCAAACAAATGGGACACAAATTCTTTCAGGGTACAGGGCAAAGGTCTTGCCTTCTGAAACTGCTCCTTGTAGGCAAGGGGCACAGAACTGTCCCTGCCTCAAAGGGGTCCCAACGATTAGTTTTCTTCCATGTATTTTTAAAAATGTTTCATTGACACTATTTTTTCTTTTTTAGCATCACTATTGTTCTCTTCCCACTCATCCCCTTCCTCCTCTCCCTACTTCTCACTCAATAAAATCCCTCCCTTGTAACAAATAGATATGGGCAAGCAAAACAAAGTCACAAACCAATTGTAAAGTTATTCTTTTTTTTTTTTTGCTGAGCCAATTGGTATTAAATGACTTGCCCAGAGTTACATAGCTAGTGAGTGTAGTTTGTCTGAGGCAGGATTTGAACTCAGGTCCTCCTGAGTCCAGGGCCAGTACTCTATGCACTATGCAACCTAGCTGCCCTGTAAGATTACTCTTGATGAACTCTTCTTTTTGTTCATTTTTTTTTTGGCTAGGCAATAGAGTTAAGTGACTTGCCCAGGGTCACATAGCTAGTAAGTGTTATGTGTCTGAAGCCAGATTTTAACACAGATCCTCTTGACTGCAAGGCCGGAGCTCTATCCGCTGCATGACCTAGCTGCCCCTTTGATGAATGCTTCTTGATAAAACCAATATAAGTCTTTGCATCCACCAGTTCCTTTTCTATATGTTCACTAACCATATCTTAAAGGTAATTTCTTAAATTTTGCCAGGAATCAAAGTCAAACTCAGGGACCTATAGTTTGTAAACTATATTATTTCCCCTTTTTTGAAAATTGAGAATTTGGGGACAGCTAGGTAGTGCAGTGGATGGAGCACCAGCCCTGGAGTCAGGAGGACCTGAGTTCAAATCTGGTCTCAGATAAATGCTACTCACTAGCTGTGAGCAAGTCACTTAATCCCATTGCCTCAGTGTCCCCCCCCCAAAAAAAAAATTGGGACATTTGTTCTTTAGTGTTAGGTTATTTCTCTTATTCACTATCTTTCAAAGGTCCATGACTTTAGCTCAACATTCCCAGCTGCCATATTGTTTTTTTCTCCAGTGCATTTGGATGTCCCAGCTGAACCTGGTGATTTGAAGTCATCCCAGGCATCAAGGTGCTCTCCTACTTCCTAGTTGCTTATCTTGGGTTAGTGATTCATTAGTCATCTTTGCTGTCTCTTTCAGTCCATTCTCCTTGGAAGAGCAGACAGAGGTACAATAAGAGCTAAACATCTCAGCTCTTCTTTCTCTACTTTATCCACTCTGAGAATCAATCCTATCTTTTCTTTCCTTATTATCCTTTCTTTCCCCTGTATACCTAAACAAATACTTTTTTTTTCTTTTTTGGCTGTTCTTAAATTTTCTTACATATCTTTGCTTGTTCTTGATTTAAGCATTGCTGGCAGTACTCTTGCAGGACCATGCTATAATTTGTATTTATCTTCAATTACCTGACCTTGCATTCACCTTCTGTACACGTCTGTTTTTTTTGTGGTGCTGGTTATTTTTTTTTGTTCGTTTTTTTTTTTTTGCCAAGGCAATTGAGGTTAAGCGACTTACCCAGGGCCACACAGCTAGTAAGTGTCAAGTGTCTGAGGCTACATTTAAACTCAAGTCCTCCTGACTCCAGGGCCCGTCTACTATTCCACCTAACTGCCCCTACATGTCTTTTCAACAATATGAAACATGTTCTTGAAATCTATTTTCTCTCTCCTGAGCTCCAACCTTACTTCTCCAAGGGCCTGCTATACATCTCCATCTGGATATCTTGGCAACCAGTTGCCAAGTCCTGTTGAGTCTACCTCTGCAATATCTTTCTTTACCTCTGCAATAGTTCTGCAATAACTCTTGTGCCCATCCTCTTCTCTTCACTCACATTGCCCCCAGCCTATTTTGTGTCCTCATCACTTCTCACCTACATTGTTGTAACAGCCTCCTAACCAGTATATCTGCTTCCATCTTTCTTCTCTAATCCATCTTTCAGTAGATGCTGAAATAATGTTCCAGATATACACATCTCAGCATACCACTCTTCTGTTCAAAAAATCTTCAGTGGTTCCCTAATGCTTGTAGAATAAAATAGAAAGTTAGACTAACATTTAAGGCCCTCCACAATCTGGCTCCAATCTCCCTTTCCAGGCTTATATCACACTATTCCCCTTCACACACTCTATTTTCCAACAAGCTGATATTGATTGATTCTCAATCTCATCCTGCACTTTCCTTCCCCTATGTATTGGTACATACCAATCTTTCTTCCCTGTAAACTGTTCTCTCCTCATCTCTTCCTGCTGAAATTCTGAGAATATGTGTTCAAATTCTGACTCTACTCTTTATTCTCTGTGTCGTTTAGAGCACATCTTTTCATTTTTCTGAGCCCCAGGTTGTTGCTAATCTATAAAATCAGGAGTTTTACTAGATAATTTCTAAAGTCTCTTCTAGCTCCAAGTCCCATGATCCTGTAATTCCATGTTCTTCCTGCAAGGTCCAGTTCAGGTACCACTTTCTCCATGAAACCTTCTATAGACCTCCTCCTCCAAACTCCTCTGTGAAAGTGATCTCTCCTAATATTAGAAAGGATAGGTTGGAGCCAGATTGTAATGGGTTTTGAATGTCAGAATCAGCAGTTTATACATTATTAGATCTTCAGTGGGGACCTACTGAGAGTCTTGGTGATAGAAGTGAAACAAGTAGGTCTTTACTTGCTAAAACAATTACTCAAGCATTGGAATAAAAGCTAGAGTAGGGAGAGAAGAGACTAGAAACATGAAGAACAGTTGGGGATTAGTACAATAATCTAGGCCAGAGTTGATAAGGTCCTGATATAGGGTGATCACAATAAGGAGACAGGAAAAAGGAAGTTAAACCAAAGGATATATTTCAGAAATATATTAGTCAGGTAAGGCAATCTGCTATGGCATAAGGGAGAGAGGAACCAAAGATGATTTTAAGTTCATGAGCCTAGAACTAGGGTTATTCAGCCTGAAGAAGCCAAGACTCATGGGATATAATCATTATCTTCAATTATTTTAAGGATTGTCAAATGGAAAAGGGATTAGACTTAGTCTCTGGCCACAGAGACCAGAACCAAGAGCTATGAGTAGCAATTGCAAAGAGGCCAATGGGCTCTTCTCCCCGAGGCTTGATTTTGAGGTAAAGGGAAAAGCACCAGCTATTCTTCTGAATCTCTCCCCCAGCCACCAATCTGCTTAAGTGTTCTTTTTCAGTGTTTTGGAAAGATGTGAATAGAACTTTATTAATCTGGAACACTGAGCAGATTATAGAGTCCTTAAATCTTATGACAGGGTATGTCACAGCTGTTAACTAATGATAACTATTCATTATAAACTAGTTTATTTAAAGGTGGACTTGGCAGTTTGATGATGGTGACTTTGCTCTCTGACTCACAGGAAGCAAATAAGTTGCTATAAGGTGTTTGCAGTATTTTGTAGCTACACTTGAAGAATCTTCCAAAGAGGAGGAGAAATGAGCAGGAGAGTTAAGGACAGGCTTTTCTCAAAATAAATGTTAGGACTTCTCAAAGCTTATAGGCAACTAGCTGAGACTGTAAGTTTGTACAAAGTTACTCTTTTGTAGCTAGAAGGTGCTACTTCATGAGGAGTTCCCTAATACCAGTAAAACCATAGATTTAGACCTCCTCTTCCCCCCCCCCCAATAAAACAACAACAAAAAATTTTTTAGGTTATGGCAAAGGGACATGAGTCTATGCCTTTTGAGAATCAATTGAAGAAACTAGATGTGTACCAATTTTCATTACCCAAATGCTTCTAGTAAACTGAATTTTGACTCAACTACAAAGAGAGTTAACTAGCTTGGAGAAGAGAAGATGTAGGGGAGGAGGGGGAATTATGATAACTGTTCTTGAATGCTTGAAGGCTTGTCATGTGGAAAAGGGATTATATTAGTATTGCTTGGCCCCAGAGAGCAAAACTAGGAACAGTAGGTCAAAGTTGCAGAGAGACAGATTTAGTTTCAATGTTTAAAAAAATGCTTTCAAACAGAGCTATTGATATTTGGAATGGGGATTACTGGGGGAGGCAGGGGACTCTGCTTCATTAGCAGTCTTGAAGGAAGAGATGGATGACCACCATGTTGTAGTAGCAATTCTTGTTCAGGTAAGGGTTGCAATAGATTGGGCTTGAAGGTTCTGTGAGTCTGGGAAAGTTGAAAGGTCCTGGGAGTTTAAATTCTGAACCCACGTGAAATCTGATCAGCTCTTTTTGACATATAATTTTCTAATTACCTTTTTATTCTTGGTCATTAAATAAATATTTAATAATAAAAAATTCCTATTTAAAATAAATATATGTCTATAACGCACATACTCATTACTGAGCCTATTAACATAATGCAAGGAAACAGAAGAGTCAGTGTTGCATAATGGAGGATTGCTACCTTCAGAACCAGGACTTTGGTTTAAAACCAGATCTAGGTGACTCTGGGCAAGTCATTTAACCCCAATTGCCTCCAAAAAACCCCGAAAAACAGACCTAGGTTTAAATGCTATCTCTGACATATACTGGCTGAGTGACCCTGGGCAAGTCACATAGTCATTATTCCAGGTAACTATGAGTATAAATTGCAGAGAAGGTGCATCAGATCATGTTACTCTTTCCAGGTTCTTTTGAGATCATCTAGCTCATCCTTTCTTATATCACAACAGTATTCCATCACTATCATATGCCATAAATTGTTCAGCAGTTCCACAATTAATGGACATCTCCTCAATTTCTAACTCTTTGCCACCAAAAAAGAGCTGCTGTACATATTTGGGCATAGTTCCAAATTGCTTTCCATAGCGGTTGAATCAGTTCAAAACTCCACCAATGGTGCATTAGTGCCTCAGTTTTTCCACATTACCTCCAACATTTGTCATTCTCCTTTTCTTTCCTATTAACCAATCTAACAGGTTTGAGGTAGTATTTCAGAAATGTTTAATTTGCATTTCTCTAATCAATAGTGATTTAGAGCACTTTTTCATATTGTAGACAGCTTTGATGACTTTATCTGAAAACTATATTTTTTGATCATTTGTCAATTGGGAAATGGCTCTTATTTTTATAAATTTGAATTATTTCTCTATATACCTGAGAGATGAGGCCTTTGTCAGAGAAACTTGCTTCAAAATTTTTTTCACAATTACAATTACTATTTCCCTTCATCTTATTTCTCCCTTGTTTATTCTATTCTCTCTCTCCTTTCACCCTGTCCCTCCTCAAAAGTATTTTGCTTCTGACTACTGGCTCCCCCAATCCACTCTCCCTTCTAAATCTCCTTCCCCTCCTACTTTCTTGCAGAATAAGATTTCTATACCCAACTGAGTGTGTATGTTATTCCCTCTTTGAGCCAAATCCAATGAGAGTAAGGTTCAAGAATTCCTCATCCCCACCCCATATTCCTCTCTACTATAAAAGTTCTTTCTTACCTCTTTTATGTGAGATAATTTACCCTATTCTACCTCTTCCTTTCCCTTTCTCCCAGTGCATTTCTCTTTCTCATCCCTTAATTTTAATTTTTTTTAGATATCATCCCATCATGTTCAACTCATACCTGTGCCTTCTTTCTAGATATACTCCTAACTGCACTAGTAATAAGAAAGTTCTTATGAGTTACAAGTATTACCTTCCCATGTAGGAATATAAACAGTTTAACCTTATTAAGTTCCTTATGATTTCCCTTTCCTGTTTACCTTTCTATGCTCCTCTTGAGTCTTGTATTTGAAAGTCAAATTTTCTATTCAGCTCTAGTCTTTTCATCATGAATGCTTGAAAGTCCTGTGTTTCAGTGAATGTCCATTTTTTCCTTTCCTGAAGGATTATACTCAGTTCTGCTTGTTAGGTGATTCTTGGTTGTAATCCTAGCTCCTTTGTTCTCCAGAATATCATATTCTCAGCCCTCCAGTTCTTTAATGTGGAATCTGCTAAATCTTGTGTCATCCTGACTATAGCTCTATAATACTTGAATTGTTTCTTTCTGACTGATTACAGTATTTTCTCCTTCACCTGGGAGCTCTGGAATTTGGCTGTAATATTCCTGGGAGTTTTCATTTTGGGATCTCTTTCAGGAGATGATTAGTGAACTCTTTCAATTTCTCTTTTACCCTCTGGTTCTAGAATATCAGGACAGCTTTCCTTGATAGTTTCTTGTAAAAATGATGAATAGGCTCTTTTTTTGATCATGGCTTTCAGGATGTCCAATAATTTTTTTAAAATTATCTCTCTTGGATCTATTTTCTAGGTCAGTTGTTTTTCACATTGTCTCTACTTTTTTTTTTAGTTTTGTTTGATTGTTTTTTGATGTCCCATAGAGTCATTAGCTTCTGCTTGCTCAATTCTAATTTTTAAGGAATTATGAGGTTTTGTTCCTCCTTTCTCATTTGGCCAATTTTATTTTTTAATATGATCTTTTCTTCAGTAAATTTTGGTGCCTCTTTTTTCCTATTTGGCCAATTCTGCTTTTCAAGGCATTCTGCTTTTCAAGGCATTCTTCTCCTCATTGGATTTTTGTACCTTTTTTACCATTTGGCCTATTCTGTTTTTAAGATGTTATGTTCTTCAGTATTTTTTTGTGTCTCCTTTACCAAGCTGTTGGCTCTTTTTTTTTCATGATTTTCTTGTATTATTCTCATTTCTCTTCCCAGTTTTTCCTCTACCTCACTTACTTGATTTTTAAAATCCGTTTTGAGCTCTTCCATGGCCAAATCATATTTTTCTCTGAGGCTTTGGGTGTAGGAGTTTTGACTTTGCTGTCTTCTTCTGAGTGTGTGTTTTGATTCCTTGTCACCACAGTAACTTTCTATAGTCAGACTTTTTTCTGTTGTTGCCTCATTTTTCCAGCCTGTTACTTGACTTTTAACTCTTTGCTAAAGTGAGGCTCTGCTTCCAGGGTGGAGGGCACACTATCCCAAGCTTTAGGGGTTTTGTGCAGCCACTTTCAGGGATACTTCTAGGGACCTGTAAGTTATCAGTTCTTACAAGGTGATGTAATCTAAGGAGAAGTGTGTTTACTACATTCCTGGCCTGTGCTTTGCTCTGTGAGCAACCACAAGTACTCTTTTCTGCCCTGGAACTGTGAGGAGGGTCCCTGCTCCACTGAAGCTGCAAGCTCCTATGTGCCAGTACTCCTCCTCACCCTAGGACTGTCACCCAAGCCTGTGACCTGGATCCAAATATGAGCAAAGGAACAGAGTCCTGCCTCAATGCTAGCAAAGAGACACTTGTAAAGTCCTTCTGACCAGTTGTTTGCCCCTCTTACCATCTGTGGGCTGAGACTCTGGAAACAGCTGCTGCTGCTGATTGAGTGGCTCCCAGGGCTGCTCCTGGTTTGCTGGGGCCAGGGCTGTGCTGCACTCAGCTCCACTCCCACCTTGGTGTGACAGACCTTTCCTGCCAACCTTTTAAGTTGTCTCGGGCTGGAAAATTGTTTCACTCCATCCTTTTGTGGGTTCTGTTGCTTCAGAATTTGTTTTAGGGCATTATTTAATGGTTTTTGGAAGGGTTTGGGGGAGAGCTCAGGTGAGTGTCTGACTTGGTCTGCTATCTTTCAGGCTTTTCTTTCCCAAGTAAACATATACTCTTTCCATATCTTCCCCTCCTGGTGCTTGTTTATCCATTGGTAATATAATATAATCTATGGTTTCATTAACCAAATGTTTCTAATAAACTGAATTTTGACTCAGACACAAAGAAGGTTAACTAGAGATACATATAAATATAAGGAAAAGCAGAGATCTCATTCTTTACTTAGGTATTGGGCATTTTTCCCGACTGGGGTCTAGGAGTAATTGTGACTGAACTCAGAACTTTTCATTTAAAATAAATTCTCTAAAGTGGAAAAAAAGGAAATAAGTGGACCTTAGAATGTGTGTATATGTATATACACATACACATATATTTAAGCAAAAATACGTGTCTGATAATGTATGCAGCACTCTTCCCTAGTAGGCCTCCACCTTTCTGTCATGAAAAATGGGGTATGATGTTTGCTTCTTGCCAAGCATAGAGAAGTTTGGATATACTGGAAGATAATTATGCACATTATCATACTGATTTTTTTTTTAATAATCCTAGCTCACTCCTAGTCATACTGACAGGATAATCCTAAGAAAAGCAGAAATGAACAGGAGAGTGGAGAACAGAGGCCTTTCCCAGAATAAATGTGAGCTTTATGTAGGAGATTACAAGAGTAAGAAGTTCCTCTTCTTTGAGTTGTATCTGATCTTATGGCTAGTGAGAATCCATTTTTTTTTAAAGAGACTCCATTGACTGATGGAATTAGGTTCCTTTTGCTTCTTTTTAAAAATTAACTTTTCTTTAATTAGCAAACATTTATTCTCTCTCTCTCTCTCTCTCTCTCTCTCTCTCTCTCTCTTTCTCTCTCTTTTTCTTTGTTTCTCCCCCCCAAAAAAAAGAAGAAAAATAAAAAATATATTGTCAATTGGAACAAATTTCCCCATTGGCCATGTCTGAAAATGTATGTCTCATTTCTATGTATGAAGACCATCACCCTTCTGTCAGGAATCTGTTAGCATTCTTCATCCTTGAGCCTCTGCACTGCATTGATCAGAGTTCTTGAGGCTTTCAAAATTGTTTAGTTTTTATAATGTTGCTATTATTGAATGAATTGTTCTCCTGGTTCTGCTCACTTAACTCCGTATCCGGTCAGTAATCTAGCACAAAAGTGCTAGAAGCACAATTCCATCATATAGCACAATTCCATTCCATTCATTTACCATAATTTGTTTATCCATTCCCTCCTTGATGGGTACTCCCTTAGTTTCCAGTTTTTTTGCCACCACACGCACACACACACCTGCTATAAAAATAAAAAAGGACCTATGAGTTCTTTCCCAGTCATTTCTGTTTCTTAACAATAATCCTGAAAGTCTTATGAGATGATGGGACAATCTGCCAAAAGGCTGCCAAAGCTGATGGATGATTCTGATATATTCTCTTTCATGAAGTGAATAAGAGATTAAGTTCCAGGTCATTTAAATTGATGCTTTTCACTATACATCTGGGACAAGGTATGAAGAAACAACTGGCTTCTGAGATAGAGGGAAGATGTGGGAAAGAATACATATGAGAACTGCTGCAAATACCACAGTGTTGCTTTCTTGGCTATCAGTCATTACCTGAAAGGGCCTAAGCATCTGCAATCACTAATAGGGGCTGCCAACTGAAGGAGAAGGTGTCGAAAGCTTCCTCAGAGCATCTCAGTCCCTTTCTGAGTCCCCCACAATTGTACATTACCCTGTCCTGCCCATGTCTCTCCTGCCGGAGGCAGGATACTGTTGTGCACATTTTTGAATGATCAGATCTGTTGTAAAAGGTGGAGGGAGGGTGATGTTTCTCTTTGCATTTCAATGTAGAGTTATAGATCTGTATCCTAGATAGGACTTATTAGATTTGGAAACTAGATGTCAAATAGATTCCTTGCCTACAAGGAATTTTCCATGGAATTCGATCTAATTTTTCCATTGCCCACATAGTTATATTGGAAGACAAATCTGACTTATTGTATGTTCACTTGAGGATACTTATTGTATCCCACAAATCAATGTGAAACATTTTCCTCAAAGGACATGGTTTTATTTATTTTTAACCTACCCTTTTTCCACTCCCCTCCCCACTAACTTAAACAATTACAATTATACCATTTCTCCAGAGCACTTTGCCTGGATCTCTCCTTTGCCTTCTTTCACATTCTAACTTGTGTCATTTGTATATCTCTGTGTGTGATATTGTCTCTGTAATCTGTAAGCTCTTGTAGACAGGATTTATGTTATTTTTCACCTATTTCTAGTACCCAGCATGGTGTCTTGAATGTAGTAGACACCAAATAAATGTTTGCTGAATTGTCTTCTAATTACATAGGTGCCTTAATAATTTTCAATGTGAAAAACATAGCAGACAGACACTTAAGTCATTTTCAGTTGAGGGCAGGACACCTTGTCAGACAATCATGGGATTTACAAGCTGGTAAGGACTTTAGAGATCACAGATTTTGAATCTGATGGGATCTTACAGATTATCTAGTCCAACCCTCTCATTTCATGGACAAAGAAACAGACTCAGCAAGGTTAGGTAACTTCCCCAGGTCACCCAGGGATAAGCAACAAAGCTAAGAGGTGCTTTGTCTCTAGGCCCAATGGTTTGCTGTTGTGAGGTTAGAAAATGAATAAGAACATCTAATATAACCAACCCCATCCACTGTCCTCCAATAAAGGAAATGAGGCTCCTTTAGTTGAAATATCTTGTCTAAAGTCATACAGCTAGTTCATGGCAGAGCTGAGATTGGAAGGTGGGTTTCCTGACTCCCCAGTCTAGTGCTTGGGTCCACCATAGCCTTAGTGTATGCTAGTGCAGGTCCCCTAAACTTGACAGTATAACAAAGTTAAGACTTAAGATTAATGATTCACAGTCACAAAAGTAGAAAGGTATGTCTGTGGGCTCCATGTTCCCACAGAATGTGGAGCTTAGATTTTGGAGCATTAAGAGCAGATCTTAGAAGACAATGCATTTCTTTATTTAAAAGAGATTCTTGTTAATATATTTTAAAATTTCATCTATATTCTCCCCCCATGTCCCTCTTATACCCCCTTTCCAGTTATCCCATGTAATAAGTAATTTATTTTTTTAAAGAAAAAGAGGAGGAGCACCTAGCTGGCATAGTAGATAAAGCGCTGGCCCTGGAGTCAGGGGGACCTGAGTTCAAATACAGCCTCAGACACTTTACATTTACTAGTTATATGACCCTGAGCCAGTCACTCAACCTGATTCCTTGCCAAAAAAAAAGAAGGGGGGAACCAATCAATACAACAACAACAACAACAACAAAAATCTAAAAATATATACAGTGTCTCACACCCATGGACCAGAGCTCTGACCTCTGCAAGAGAGTGGGGAGAAGTATAGAAGGCTGAGTGTGAACCTGAAATGGGAATGCCTTACCCAATTTGAACTCAGATTGTGAGATTCAATGCCTTTAAAAGGCCTGCTAGAGTCGAGAGAGTGAATCTGGCAGGAAGCTGTTATAGGAGCAAAATTACAAAGATAAAAAAGATGGGAAGAAATACCAGTCCTTTCTAGGCCATGTTAATGAAGCTGGCATGAGTGGCAGAGGTAGCCAGCATGGGTAAGGGGTTGGACGAGGTTAATCTTCTTTCCACTTACATCATATAGTACCTCTTAGTTCCCTCATCTGTCAAATGAGAGGTTGGACAAGATCATTGGTCTCCGAAGAACACATAGCCCAGGGAGTGCTAAAGATAATCCATTGGGATTTGGGGAAGGGGGTGGATAAAAATTTATTTTCTGGGTTTTTTTAATATTAAAAAAAGAAAAAATTAAACTTTACTAATATTTAATATATGGATTGCCACTGCTGCTGTCACTCAATTTCTGTGTTAGGTAACCATCTGTTACATACAGTATGTGAGTTATCTTGAGGGAAGAGTAGGAGTTTCCTAACACTGAGGAGTTGACAATAGCACCTTCATTCATTCATTTACATTTAATTTACTGGGATATATACATATGTCCAGCTTACCTGTACCCAGTTAAGTAGATTGATGGATTTTATTGCCTAGTTCTTTCAAAAACAGTTTTTCAAATTTATTTTTAACATTATTATTATTATTATTATTATTAATTATTATTATTATTATTATTACAAATTTTTAGTTTTGAATTCTCTCCCTCCCTCCTACCTATCTTCCACCATTAAAGGCATGCAGACTTAAAAGTGATATTGCTGGGTCAAAGGTATACACAGTTTTATGGTCATAGTTGCAAATTGTCCAATTTGTGCCAATTTTTCCACATTTCCTCCAGCATTTAGCGTTTTTCTTTTTTTATCATATTAGCCAATCTGATAGCTATGAGGTGGTATGCATAGTTGTTTTAATTTGTATTTCTCTAATCAATAGTGATTTGGAATATTTTTATATGACTATAGATAGTTTTGATTTCTTCTCCTAAAAACTGCCTGTTCATATCCTTTGGCCATTTGTCAGTTGGAGAGCAACTGGTATTTTTATAAATTTAACTCAGTTTCCTATATATTTGACAAATGGACTTGCTATAAATTCCTCCCTCCCTTAGTTTGCTGCTTTCTTTCTAATCTTGGCTGCATTGGTTTTGTTTATACAAATTTTTTTTCCAGTGAGGCAATTGGGGTTAAGTGACTTGCCCAGAGTCACACAGCTAGTGAGTGTTATGTGTCTGAGGCAGGATTTGAACTCAGGTTTTTCTGACTGCAGGGCCAGTGCTCTATCCACTGAGTTACCTAGTTGCCTCTATGCAAAATTTTTTTGATGTCATGTATCAAAATTATCAATTTTACTTCCTTTTATCCTCTTTATCTCTTATTTGGTCATAAATTCTTCCCTTATCTATGGATCTGACAGATAAAATTTTCCATGGTACCCTAATTTGCTTATGATATCACCCTTTATGTCTAAATCATATACCCATTTTGACCTTATCTTAGTATATACTATATGAGATGTTTTTTCTAGTTTCTGTCAGTTCCTGCCAACCTGCTTTCTTATTACCTAATTTTAACTAAACAAATCCTCGCACAATAGACAAATGGCTTAGAAAGATTTCTGCAAGTAAATTGAAGTGAATATTAAGCCAAAAAAAAAATGGCAGAGCAGATGCTAGTATAGTTCCCCATCAGATTCATTACAAGGTTAAAAACAGTGATCCTCTAATCAGTTTGGGCAAAAATAAAAATTTCAAAAAGATTATTTTAAATAGGGATTTACATCAACTATCATCAGTTCTGAACCTTATCTTAAGTGTATATTGGACTTTGAGATATTAGTTAATGATAAAGCCATCAGGATGAACAAGACCTTAAAAAGCTAAGCATTTGGAACGTGAAGACAAATTGTTATAATTTTATAGTGACGTAAAATCATTCAATATTCAAGGCAATACTTCACAAAATATCATCTGGGCATGGTGGCATACAAATGCCTCTAACTCCAAGCCTGGAAGACACTGAGGCTGATGGATCTCTTGACCTCAGTTCTGAGTTGCAGTAGGGATAAAACCAATTAGCTGTCTGTTCTAAGTTTGGGACCAACATGGTAAGCCTCTAGGAGTAAAGGCCACCAAACTGCCTATAGAGAAATTTCTGTCTAAGGCAAAAATGGAACAGGTCAAAGTTTTAATGCCAGTCAGCAAGGGGATCAGCTTGTGAGTGGTCACTGCTCTTCCAGCTTGGACTAGATAGTGTGATGTAGGAAAAGTCTGAGAGACAAAATTTCTGAGTAATTAATAATCAGTTTTATTAATTATAGTTAGCAGATAATAAAATGATGGTCATTTGGCTTTCTCTCAGAAACCAAAGATGAGTCATGGAGGCCAATCAATGCTTATATGCCCTTGAAAGAGTAGATGTTCTCAACAAGTGGAAATCAACTCTGATTGGTCTAACAATTAATGAGAAAATGAATATTATGAGAGGTGGGTTTATTCTAATGAGGGGCTGGGAATATGCCTTTGATTAAGTCATTAATGGACAAAGAGAGACTCATCTCAAGCCAGACCACTCCCGCCTTGAGCAATCTATACAAAAAGATACACCCTCCACCCAGCCAATGAACCAGAAATGATGGTGGGGTAAGAATTCGCCTAGATAAGAAGGTCTGGGTGGGGTAAATTTTTTGGCAAGCACAGAAGTGTCCTTGAGAGAATGGGCTTTAAATGAGGAAATAAAAAGGGAAAACCTTAATCTCAATTAATACAAGAGAGAAATAATCATTTCTCTCAATAGGGAGAATCAGTACAAAATAAAACTATCAGCAAACTGAATAACAAATATTTAGAAGCTCCTTTTATTTTGGAATTCTAATCAGCATAACAACAAACCACGATTCCAGAGGACTCAGAATTAAGCATACTACTCATATCCTTCCAGAGACATGATGGATTTACAAAGAAGAATTAGACATACATTCTTGGACATGGCCAGTGTAGGAATTTGTTTTGCTGGGCTATGCATATTTGTTATAGGTCTTTTCCCCCCTTTTACTTAAAAACATAACATCCTATAGGACGGGACAAAGTAAGAGGAAGAGAAAACAAATGCTTATAAAAATAAGAATTGAACGTTTTTAAATAAAAGAGGACACAAGAAAAGAGTAGACTCTTTTGAACTTTCTTACTTAACAATGAAAGATAAAAAGTCATACGCCATTGGGGAAATATTTGTCTTCCTGCTGAAGTAGTAATGGCTGAAATAATGCATAGAAATCAGTGTAGCAATAAACCATAATGTATTCCTACTTCAGCAAATACTGTTAGAAGATGTAGAAAACATTGTTGCAGATGTGAAGAAACAAATATTAAAACAAATTATGCAATGTGGGAGGTTTGCTATATAGCTAGATGAAAATAGAGACTTTTCTAACATGTCTGTTTATTGTATTTGCTAGATTCATTTCAGTAATGAAATGTATGAAAAACTACTTTTTTGTGAGTGTTAAGGGATAGATGTATTGGAGAAGATATTGTCTCAG
This sequence comes from Phascolarctos cinereus, assembly GCF_003287225.1. Classification (NCBI taxonomy): domain Eukaryota; kingdom Metazoa; phylum Chordata; class Mammalia; order Diprotodontia; family Phascolarctidae; genus Phascolarctos; species Phascolarctos cinereus. The sequence continues at coordinate 102,170,201 of NW_027555847.1, forward strand.
TGTAAATGACTTCCTTAATGAAAAAATTGTTTTATGGAAAAATTGTATAAGTGTAGCCAGTGATGAAGTAGCTGCTTTGACTGGATTTTTTTTTTAAAGAATTTCAGGGTAAGGTTACAGATAGCACCACATACAAATTCATTCACCTCATTATTCATAGGTAAGTCTTTGAAACAAAGAAGTGGGAGTGCACCAAGTGACACACACAGAATGTAAGTGATAAAAACAAGATCATGACAATAAACTCTTCATAATGTTTTGTGATGGGATAGGAAGGGTTAGATTAGCTGTTTGTCCTACAGAAGGATTTAATGGTTATTTCATGACAAAGTGCTTAAATGGATTGCCAAATTTAAATATGTCAATCATTTTTTTCTTTTACAAAAAGATAAGTGCTCCAAAATTGCCAATCATTTCTGTGATAAGTGGCTGTCAATAGTATACAAATAAATATTTTATTTTTTTAATTTAATTTTTGTCACATTTTAAGTTCTGAACTGTCTCTCTCTTTTTCTTCCTCCACACCACACACTAAAGAAAGCCACCATTTGACACAGATTTATAAATATATGTAAAACCATACTATTCATACTCCTATTTATCAGTTCTTTCTCCGGAGTGGATAGCATCTTCTGTCATAAGTCTTTTTTTTTTTGTGTGAGGCAATTGAGGTTAAACGACTTGCCTAGGGTCACATAGCTAGTGAATGGTATGTGTCTGAGGCCAGATTTGAGCTCAGGTCCTTCTGACTCCAGGGCTGGTGCTCTATCCACTGTGCCACTTAGCTGCCTCTGTCATAAGTCTTTTGTAGTTGATTTGAGTATTTATAATAAACACTTATTCTAAATACAAAATAAACTGCCCTTTAGGGTAAAGATGACATTTTAACAATGAATGATAAATAAACGCTTTCTGAAAGAAATCTGTACTATGGAAAGACCATTTTGAAAATGAATGCTTGTATTTTATTGCTGAAAATGATTTATATCACCTATTTAAACTCTCATATTTGTACACTTAAAAACTGTTAAGTGAGTTTTTAATTCATTTGTCTAAAAATATAAAAATTGAAATGCCTTCCTATTTCTGAGGACGAGTGATTGATATCAGAGAAGAAGGATATTTACCAGCTGAATTTCAACAAAAACCTTTGTGTAATTGGTGGGTAGGGTTGAAAAGTAAGAATCCTTATTTAGTAAGCACAGCCAACAAGCAATATCTTTTTCTCTCTCAGCTCTATGTGTCTTTTCCAGCCATGATAATCATTAAAACCAGACATCAAAATAAATGAAATTTAGAACTAGACCTTTGGATCACAAAGTGTTCGGCTATGATTTACAAAAAAAAAAAACCAATGAAGTATCTTCAACTACAATGCCTATACTAAAATTATTACTGAGTTAAGTTATCTCAAAATATTTGTTTAATCATCTCATCATTTAAAATTTTTATTTTTGTTTATTTTCTGATATAAGTAATATGTTAATACAGTGGGACATGCATATAATTTGTAAATATATAAATACACAGATCTTGGAGACCACTGAACTGAAGGGTCTCTTGCAAGTATCAGATTCTAATTATTTTTTTAAAATTTTATTTATGTTTTCTATGTCATATATCACCATGGTATCCCATGTATCTCTGCCCACCCTGCCTCCCTCTCTTGAAAGCCATCCCATATAACAAATAGTATTTTTTTAGAGAGGAGAAAAAAAAGCATAATTTATCAATACATTGAGAAAGTTTTAAAATGTTTGCAGTGTGTAATACCTGTGGACCTCCTATCTCCACAAAGGGGTAGGTTGGGGGTGTCTTCTCAAATCTTTTCATTCTCATCCCACTTGATCTTTATAATTTTGTTACATTTACTTTTGGGGGGGGTGTGCCATTGATCTTTCCATTTACATTGTTATAGTTACTGGGCATAACGCTTTCTTGGTTCTTCTTACTTCACTCTGCATCAGTTCATATAGATCTTTCCCTGCTTCTCTGTATTCATCACACACCTAATTTCTTTACAGAGCGCAATAATATTACATCACATTCATGCATCACAATTTGTTGAGCCATTCCCCAACTGACAGGTATTTACTTTGTTTCCAATTCTTAGCTGTCATAAAAAGTTCTGCTATAAGTATTTTGGAGTATATGGGGACTTTTCTTATCAATGGCTTCCTTGGGGTATAAGCCTAGTAAAGGAGTCTCTGGTTCAAAAGGTATAGGCTTTTCAGTCACTTTATTTGCATAAGTCCAAATTATCAGATTTTAATTCTATAAGGTAGGTACTTTTAGAGTAAATATTACACTTTTTGTGTTCTGCCCCTGAAACATAGAAGGTTGGTTGATGAACGGACAGCTACTCCTCATTGGGCCTCTTTAAATTTTGGTAAAATGTTGATTGAAGAGGGCTCTACAACATTCATCCATTCATTCAACAAGCATTTATTAAGTTCCTACTATGTGGTATTGTGTTAAGTGCCAGTGCTACAGAGACAAAAATGAAACAGATTTCATGTTAGCCCTCCAGAAGCTTACCCTCAAAGAGCTTACATGCTATCAGATACAATATGCAAACACATACATAACTACACAGTATGTACCAGGTAAACTCCAAGTAATTGGGATGGGGGGGGTGGGAGGAAGGTCTTGGCATTAGCAAGTGGGCCGATAATGAAAGGTAGAACTTGAACTGAGTTAGGTATGCTAGGAATCAGAGGTGGAAAAAGCAAATTGTAGACATATTGGGTAGCCTGTGTGTAATGATATAGAGCCAAAGATAAAATGTTTGGTGTAAGGAACAGCAAGGACCTGTTTGGACAGTTTGGACAGAAGGTAGAGAGCATAAGGGTAAAAGAGATGAAATAAAGCAGGCTGGACCAGATTGTGAAGGACTTTAAACAGGAAACAGAGGAGTATGTATTTTAGAATAGCATCCACAGAGAGGCGATGTAACTGCCTGAGCCAGATTTCTGCTTTAGGAAGATACATTCAGAGCAGTGTGAAAGATGGATTGGAGAAAGGGCAGGCTTAGGGAGGGAATTCAGTAAGCAACAATTGAAATAGCCTAGGCAGGAGACAGTGAGGTTCTGAATCAAGATGGTGGCCATATAAATAGGGAGGGGGCAAATGTACGAGATGTGGTGGGAGAATCCATGAGACTTGGCAAGTGATTAAATATAGAGAGTGGAAGAAAGAGAGAAGAATCCAGGATGACTTGGAGGTTGTAATTCTGGGATACAGGAAAAATGGTTATGCCATGGGCAGAAATAAGAAAGTTTGGAGGGTATGTTTTAGGGGGAGGAATAAAGAAAACAAACATTTATTAAGTGCCTACTGTGTGCCAGATGCTGTATTAAGGGCCTTACAAATACTGTCTCATTTGATCCTCACAACCCTAGGAGATTGATTAGCATCATTATCCTCATTTTGCAGTTGAGGAAATCGAGGCAAACAAGTTAAGTGGCTTGCCCAAGATCAGTCAGCTGGTAAGTGTCTGAAGTCATATTTAAATTAAAAGTCATCTTGACCTGCAGGCCCAGTATTCTATATCTTTTTGTGTTGAGGTTGAGATGCCTATGGAACATGACATTGGAGATGTTCACGAGTTAGTTAATGATGGAACTCAAGAGAGAAACTAGGGCTACATATTTTAAACTGGAGTCATCTGCATAAAGAAAATCATTGAACCCATAGGAGCAGATTGGATCTCAGAGAAAGAAGGTATAGTGAGAGAGAAGAGAAAATGGCAAAGAATAGAGGTTGGGGGGCCCCCATGAGTTAGAGTAGGAGGCATAGCCATAGATGGTGACCTAGAAAGGAAGACTATTAAGGAATGACCAGACAGGTTGGAGGAGTACCAAAAGAGTGAGATGTTATGAAACAGAGAGGAGAGGCTATGCAGGAGGATGGAGTGGTCAATAGTATCAGATGCTATGGTGAGAGAAAGAAGGAAGAAGATTGAGAAAAGACCAATGAATTTGCCAGTTAAGAGTTTGTTGCTGACTTTAGGAGAACAATTTCAGCTGAGTGATAAGACAGGAAACCAGACTGCAAAGGTCTGAGAAGTGAGTTGCCTTTTCCACTTCACACCTTTCCTACTTAACTGAGAATATATCATCACCTCATAGCATTGGAGGATTTTAATTGCATGCCATTTGCTTACAGTAGAGTTTGCTGAAAGTGAATATACCCCAACCTGAAAGTGCATAAAGGCAGTGATGTCTTTCACTTTGCAGTGAATATATATAGAGCAGTCTTCACAACATACAGCCCGAGGCCCAGTGAAGGATTTTGGGGCAGCCGGAGGAAAATATAGAGGATGCAAAACAGGCCCACAGGCAGTGTGTTGTGCAGGCCTGGTACAGAGTAACTTTCACTTTGATCTGGGTTACCAAGAGCCTAATAAAATTATTGGCCTAGGCGAAATCCAATACAAAGAAAACTAAAGGACTACTAATTGTTTCATGTAACAGAATTTTGTCATAATGAATATGATGCTAGGGATTTCATTTTTAGTGATCTATAGGAATTCTAGTAAGTGAAAAGAAATGCTTGGGCAAAGATAGAGGTGTCATATACTCCTCCATCCCTTTCTTCTTTTTAATACTGGATCATTTGATTGTTTGTTGTTGTTTTAGTAAGTGGTTTTTAGAATTCAGGTGTGTTTTTTTTTAATTTAAAAAATAGAAGGCAGATGGTCTCCGTTTTGAGAGGAAAAGGTTGAGAAGTGATTGTTATCTGGTGGTAGAACAAAAGAATAATGTGAAAAATTAAGTTATCTCAGTGTATGTAAAGTGAAAATAGCACTAGACTTGAATTCAAAAGACTTGGGTTTGCCTCTTACCTCTGTCACTTATCAGGTTTATGTCCCTAACAAGTCCTTTCCCCCTGTCTAGATCTGAGTATTTTCAATTGCAAATTAGGGAATTGACCTAGAACATCCCTTAGATTCCTTCAAGGTTCAACATTCTATGATTCAAACTCAATTCCCCTTGCCTCCTCCTAGCCTTGGATCAAACAACATATAATACTCAGATACTTTGGTCATAGAAAATGACAATGATATGGAAGAAACTAGAGAAAGCATTTATTATTTATAACAGGAGAATTTATAGTAACCATTTGAACATCACAGCACAATTGTGGACCATCTGCTAGTATGAAGAAATATGTAAATCTCAGTGATGTAGAATCCAGTCTTCTAGACTGTTCCAGCTTCCAAAATGAGTCTAGAACTACAAGGAACTATAAAACAAAAACAAAACTTCATGGGCATTGGAGAAGCAGCTTTTGACCATCCAGCTGAAAATAAGACTTGGGCCATTGCCGGTCATCTTGACTTATGTCTTACTACTGGATTCCAGTGACTGGAGGAGAAAGTAAGGCTGATGACTTTGTGTAGTTCTGCCTCACTTAAATACAATTCATTCACAGGTCAAGACATCATCTTCATAATGTCATTGGTCTTCTTCAAGAATGAAGGACGAACTACAGAAACAATAAGAATAAGATACAGTGAGAAGAACTTGAGAGCTGAAGACTATATTCAACACTTTTTTTGGGGGGGGAATTGGGGTTAAGTGACTTGCCCAGGGTCACACAGCTAGTAAGTGTCAGGTGTTTGGTCTAAGGCTGGATTTGAACTCAGGTCCTCCTGACTTCAGGGCTGGTGTTCTATCCACTCTGCCACCTAGCTGCCCCTATATTCAACACTTTACAACTGGCCAAGCCACCACACACAAGGACAAGAGTACTTTGATTGGTAGATTATATTAAAAAAATATCCACTGAAGGATTAACTCCAGGTAATAAGCTCCCTAGTTAGCCACAAACATATCTCCTCAGTCTCCACCAAGGCTGAATCCGACGTCACTTCCAGACCACAGATCGTTCCTTAATGTCCATCTCTCTGCTCTGTTTACCCCATTTTTTTCAGCAAGCTGTGACCTCCGGTAATTAAATAGATCTGGAGTCAGGAAGACCTGAATTAGAATTATAATTCTTTTTGCTAATTCTAGTGACCATAGGCAAGAGGTCTCAGTCTCTTTATGTATGAAAGGGGAATTATAATACCTGTACCATTTACCTCACCAGGTTGCTGTGAAGCTCAAATGAGAAAATGTATTATAAACATTTTGCAAACCTTAAAATACTACACAAATCAGTTATTATTAGTATAATTAAAAACAAGAGATTGTTTTCATGTTGATAGAAACATTATTTTGTTCACATTGCTTATTTCATTTAATAATTGTCAGCCTTTTAAAAAATTCTTTCTCTTTGATTCATCATTGCATTCAGTTTACAATCTACAAAATTTGCATATTCTTAAATCCAATTTTTTTGGACAACTTTACAGCTCTTCATGTTCTAAAAAACAAACTGGGTGGGTATTAATGGCTTATTTTAATATTTGTATCTCAAAAAATTAATTTAAATGTTTAAAAATTTATAAATAAAATATTATGCCATTAAACATTCCATTTTAAATAAAATATTTCAGTTTAAAGTGTTGTAAAAAAACCAACAACTCCAAATTGTTTTTGAGGATAGCATAGTTTAAATGACACAATTTTGAGAAAAGGTTCCCAAATTCTTGTTGCCTAAGAATCCCCAAAGATCTTAACTCTTTCTTGAGGAGATGGAGGAAGGGGAAAACAGGGAATGAGAGGAAGGAGAGATGGAAGAAAAACAAAGGAAAGGAGAACAAAGAAATAGAACTCTTAAAACACCACCTTTTTTCTCCAAATTTCTTGGTGTCTCTCAAGCCCTGACTCTTTTACCTTCCCATCTCCCTGATTGGAAGCTAATTTCTCTGAAAGTTTCTGAGAGGTTAAACTACCACCACCGCCATCACCACCACCACCACCACCAATCTAGCTCTGACTTGGGGATTTCTTCAAATGATTGTTGGGAGCACACTATTCCAGTGGTGCAAAATATGGACTCCTGATTTTGTGAAAGGAAGAAAGATGTACTTCAGCCCCTTAGCCTCATTCTCTGCCTCCTCAGTACCTCCAAATTGCTTGGCTTAATTAGTCATTTGAGTTGTATTATTTTTGCTTTGCTTATAAGTATGTACTGAGGTCGTCTGTGAAAGAGGTACCCTGAAAGATATACTAGTCTCTAAACTGCAACATATAGGTATGAATACTACCCAGGGACCCCTCAAACATCTGAGAAGGGGGTCTCTGCTTATGCTAGCTCTAGCTAGAGATTCTTGAGATTGGAAGCAGAGGCAACGATGTTGTTTTGGAGGGGAAATCTGAAGGAAATGGGATATTGACATTCATAGCCAGGTCTTTCCAAATGTGTCTACAGTTGCTTCCTCTGTTATTGTCCGCTGCAACAGATTCTGGTAAATTCTACTACGCACACTGATTACTGGTGGGACCTCTGATAGCATTTCTGACATTTAAAATTTTGCAAGTTTGTAACCTGGTTGGTTCCATCTCTGGATACTCAGTTACCTCAGATCAGGGAGAAACCATCACAAAAGAAAGAGAAATACTATGTGTTTATGGATACATGGTGGCCAAGGGCAGAAATACCTATTGCTACCACTTCCCTATTTGGGAAGTAGCTCACTGAAGTTCTTAACCTCACTTAATTCCAGGAAGTAGAGAGAGACTAAAACAGAGTAGTCTTCCCTTTTATACAAGAACTCAGTTTCAGGTGAGCTACTTCTCAGTCATCCATTCTTGCAATTAGAAGAGTTTTCAGCATCATGGCATATGAACCTTACAATCACTCATGCCCAGGAACTTGGTTCCCAAAGTTCTATGTGTTGGATTGGAACCAGAAAGGAAATATCTGTACATACTCCTTATAACTCACCAGGAAGGGCAAATGTCAGCATGCTCTGAGTGCTATATGCCTTCATTGACCAGTCATTCCATTACTTACATGCTCTCCATTAATATTCCATCTACTTCCAAACTATAAATACATGTATTTATAAATATACATATTTATAAATTTATGTGGAGTTGTTCAGTTTTTTTTTTCATTTGTGTCTGACTCTTCATGATGCCATTTAGGGTTTTCTTGATGAAAATACTGGAGTGGTTTGCCATTTCCTTTCCCAGCTCATTTTAGAGATGAGGAAACTGAGGCAAACAGGGTTAAGTGACTTGCCCAGGATCACACAGCTAGTGAATGTCTGAGGCCATATTTGAACTTAGGAAGATGAGTCTTCCTGACTTCAGCCCTGGCACTCTATCCACCAAGGCATGTATGTGAATGTCACATACATACATAAATATATAACATCTACACACACATACACACACATTTCTGGTGTTACGATCAGAGAGTAGCATTTCAGAGCTTTCTGGTCCTGAACTTCGGCATCTGAAAGCCAAAGAAAATATTGACAAAGATATGACAAATAGAGATTGTCATAACTGAACCGATTTCACACCTCTGGCCTCAGTTTCCTCCACTGTAATATGTCCTTGATGATTCTAAGTCTCTTTCCAGCTCTAACACCCTAGTATTCTTTGAACTAATTAGAGAACATTTAACCAAGGGCTGTTGGTTTCTCTCCCCCAATTGTTGGAGTTATAAGGTGGCAGTCCTCACATACATGACCAAAGGATAAAAGGACCTTTTCCATTGGCTTTGGGACCTGGACTGTAAACTTGTACCATCGTTCCCTCACTTTGGGAAACAAAGCATATTTTTCGACTGACTTTGTGGGGATATTTCTCTTTTTCCTTTCCAGATTGTAACCTTGCTTCAGCATTTGGTCACGTCATGAACTGTCAGAAGTCCATAGTTCTGCACTATGTCCTGTCGCCTTTACCGAGGCCAAGTCAATGTAATAAATAACACCCAAACTGAAAACAACATTGTGCTCTTGCGGCCTAATGTTTCTTCAGGCAACACCATCTAAGCTGACTTAACAGCTTCCCCTTTCTCCTCTTGTTTTTCCTTTCCCCTCCCTCCCTGTTGCTTTCACTTTTTTTAGTTAGCTATAATCATAGTAAAGACAAGAGGAGAATAAAAATGAAATATTAAAACTGGACAAAATGTCTCCCTTCTCTTACTTCCTATATGTTTGGCAAAGCATCCTTTCCTTATTATGGCTTCGCTTCTATAGGATGAAAGCTTGGGGTCCTGGACTATGTGTTTTCCCCTGTGACATATGGTACTAACTGTGAAAGAAATAGGCATCTATGTAAATGGAGAGATCATGTGATCATAGAAGCTAACTAGACCAATTAGACCATAGATGTATCTTAGAAGCCAATTAGCCCCACTCCTCTCATTTTAAAGAGAAGAAACTGAGGCTCAGATGTTGGATTTAAGACTACTATTTCTCTTAAGAAAGATATGGCACAGCAAACAGAACTGGGCTTAGAATCAGGAAGACCTGAATTCAAATCTGGGGCTGCTAGGTGGTACAGTAGATAGAGTGCCAGGCCTGGAGTCAGGAAGACTCATCTTCCTGAATTCAAATCTAGGCTCAGACACTTACTAGATGTTTGACCCTGGACAAATCATTTCACCCTGTTTACCTCAGTTTCCTTATCTGTAAAAGAATCTGGGGAAGTAAATGGCAAACCATTCTACAATCTTTGCCAAGAAAACCCCAAGAGGGGTCACAAAGAATTGGGCACTATCAAAATGACTAAACAACAACGAGTTCAAATCTAACTTCAGATAGTGTGACCCTGGAGAAGTCACTTAACTTCCATTCGCTTTAGTTTCTTCAACTATAAAATGGGGATAATTATAGCACCTATCTCCCAGGGTTTGTTTTGGGGTTTTTTTTGTGAGGTAATTGGGGTTAAGTGACTTGCCCAAGGTCACACAGCTAGTAAGTGTCAAGTGTCTGGTCTGAGACTAGCTTTGAACTCAGGTCTTCCTCACTCCAGGGCCAGTGTTCTATCCACTGTGCCATCTAGCTGCCCCATCTCCCAGGGTTGTTATAAGGATCAAATGAGATATTGGTAAAAAAAAAAAAAAACACTTAGCACAGTGCCTGGTATATAGTAGGTACTTCATAAATGCTCGTTTTCTTCCTTTGTCCCTCTTGAAAATTGGGCTATAACTTGAGTTGGGATCAATATCATTATTTCTACCTCCTCAATATTTATCTCATTTTGCCTTTCCTCCACACTCTAAGTCCAGTTCTTGCTCAGTCCCTCACCCATGCTTCATTTGACTCCCTATTCCATTCCATCTTCTCCATAACCACTTTGCTGCTGGGATACTTCCCTCACTCTAGTTCCCTCTAGCTTTGGAACCATGCAGATAGATCATCTCTGCCATTGCTTCTGGAAAGGGTATGTCAGTCTCTTCCTGTATGGCCCCACTTAACATCCTGGCAACTTTCTGGACCAAGGTGCTTGTCTCTGACCACCTCTCTTTTATGTGTTGTCTCCACCTATTAGCTCCTTTAGACAGAGAGGGGAAAAAATGTGTATTTTCGTTCACTGAAAAAAAGACCCTTAATTTTCCAAAAGAAACCATGCTCATTGAGGACAGGGACTACCTTTGCATTTCTATTGGCACCCCTACCACTTTAGCACTGTACTTGTCACATAGTGTTTAAAGATTGTGTTCTCATTCACTCAGTTTATTTTAGAGAGTCTAAGCTATTATAATAGGCTCCTAACTGGCCTCTAGTTTCTCCCTTCTTCAAACCTATGTATAAGCATATTAAATATATATATTAAAAATTCTGAGAATGTTTATCTTGGAGAAGACCTAGGAAGACCATAATTGTCTTCAGTATTAGAAGGTATTCATATGGATGAGGTGTTAATCTTATTTTATTTGGCCCCAAATTACAAAACCAGGAACCATGGGATAGATACTGAAAAATGGCAGATTTAGTGTTGATGTAAGGAAAGACTTACTAATGATTAGAATGATCCAAAAGTGCAATAGAATGTCTCAGGAAGTAGTATATTTCTCCATCACTGGGAGTCTTTGGGCAGATACTGGATGACCATTTGCTGGATATGTTAAATATGGATTCTTTTCCTAGATTAGGGTTAGATTAGATGGCTGCCAAGGTCTCTTCCAATTCTAAAATCATGTGAATTTGATTCTGTAATTCTGATTGAAAAACCTTCAACGATTTTCCATTGTCTACCAAATGGAGTTTAAATTTCTGATTCTGAAATTTAAGTCCTCCTATAACATAGATTTGGCCAATCTAGTACCTCCTTTCATATTGTCTGATATTAAAACCAAACTGGATATTTCTCCATCCATACATGGTTGTCATACATGTCATCTCTTATGCTTGGAATAGTCTTCATTTTCATGATGCTCTTTCCCCCAGAGGACAGTGACCTCAATATAATTTTGCATCAAGGTCTTTTGAATCACTCAAATTTTTCAGAGCATCTTTCCTTGCCTTCCTTTGTCTTTATCAGCTTCTTCTTTGAATTAGATTTAATTGCTATGTGTATTACATTACCCTTTATTAGAGTATAAAGGTAGAGACTGTCCTTTTTGCACCTTTATTTCTATGGTTTGAAGACAGTCCCTTTGTACATTGTAGGTGCTTAATAAATATTTGTTGAATTGAATTATTAAACTAATGTTATGAGCATTATGTCAGTGACATGAGGCTTCTTTTCCTCAGTACTATATTTTCTTACTATTGGGCACTATCATGAGACCATGGAGACACTTGAAATAAAGTCTGGCTGGGGACACTCTCAAAATCTGAAAGTAAAGGGAATCAAAGGTCTTGAAGTAGGGAAAACTAAACTTAGAAATCAGAAAATAGGCCAGTCTGGGCAGGTCATTGCATAATAAATAATCCCAATCTGTATTTGTGCCAAGCTTTTTATCCAAGAGCTCTAAATCCTTTACCTATGCTACTTGACAGCAAGGGTCATTATCTCCATTTTACAGATGGAAAAACAAAGGCCCAGATTTGTAACATGGATCATTAAGCTGTGTTAATGGGCTATTTTGAATGTATAGTAAAGTAAATGCAGTGAGGGCTAAGGTTATAAAATTCAATTCAATAGTTCAACCCATATCCATTGAAGGCCTACAGTGATGAAGGCATTGTGAGGTATACCTATTAAAGAATTCCAGAGCTAGAACAGACCTTAGAGATCCCTTCATTTTACAGATGAGGAAACTAAGGTATAGATAAGCTAAGAGGCTTGCCCAAGGCCACATACTTAATAAGTGGTGAGGATTGGATTTGAACCTAGGCTTTCAAACTCTAAAGTCTATGTCTTTTTACTAGTTCCTACTCTCAATCTAGTAAAATAATAACAACAGTGATTTATATAGCTTGACTAATTGTCCAAAGCTAGGGAATGAATGTTGATCCCAATGGGGAACAAATAGGAGAACTTGAGTACATACAGGTTTTAGAGGGAGTCTTAGTGAGTCAGGATGGAAACCATCCAGAGTTTGAGATATTAGACAAGTGGGTCAAGAACAGAGAGCCTGGAGAGGAATGAGACATGACTTGGCATGGGCCTCTTCATTAAATGGAGGTTCTGAGAGGAGTCAAACAACCCAAGAGGGAGGCAAAGGGGGTATTGGTCCCCCCATATAGTTTGCAGAAGAAGAGATTGAGGCCCAAACAAATGAGGAGACTGGCTGAAGGTCACCCCACCACTGGATGGCAGAGCTGGGACTACAGCCACACTCTTCTGCCCTGATTCAGGGCTTTCAGCACTACTTTATACAATTGATTTGTTCTTGATAAATTTTGCACTTACGCGGGTGCTATTGGTCCATGATCATTTGTTGCTTTTCTCTTCTTATGCATTATTAGCATTTTTATTCCTGCTTATCCACTTGGCATTTTACAGGCTTGGACTTTCTGCTTTAATGCTCCATACTTCAAATGCTATTGCTTACCTATATAAGCATTGGCTTTATAGTAGGGGTGACTGGTGCTTTGCTTTCCATATGGTATGGGTACTTCCTCCCTTGGCAATTGCTTTTGCTCAATCTTGCTTCATTGTCTTTCACTGACCCACACCATATAGTGGTGCAACCACCGCTAGACTGTCATCCTCAGGGTCTTTTCCCAAGATCTGCCCTCCTCAGCCCCCAAATGGAAGTGTAGACTTAGGTCTGAATTTATCCCAAACATAGGAAATCCTAGTTATGCCTCTGGCCTAATGAATAAATGAAGGCCCTTGCTCAACAGTGGATCATATCCTATTTTAGAGTTTGTGGGAGACTGAAGCATATTTTTTTCTACTTTTTCTTGCTTTTTTTTTTTTAACAACATGGCTAATATGGAAATATGTTTTACATGACTTCATAGGTATATTGGATATAATGTTTGCCTTTTCAATGGATGGGGGAGAGATAATTTGGAACTCAGAATTTAAAAGTGAATTATTATTTTTATTTATTTACTTATTTTGGTGAGGCAGTTGGGGTTAAGTGACTTTCCCAGAGCCACACAGCTAGTGAGTGTTACGTGTCTGAGGCCAGATTTGAACTCAGATCCACCTGACTCCAGAGCCGGTCCTCTATTCACTGTACCACCTAGCTGCTCCTTTAAAAGTGAATTTAAAAACAATTAAATTTTTTTTTAGAAGTGTACTGGACTAGGAGTGAGACCTGAATAGCCATGAGTTCCCATTGTGTTCTTAAACAAGTCATTTATCTTTTCTGAGCCTCAGTTTTTCTATGTACAAAATGAAGGGGCTGCATTAGATGGTTTCAAAGGTCCTATATTGATCTGAAATGCTAGAATTTATACATAATAAAATATCCATAAATTCCAACCAGAAAATTGGATGGTAGAATGCTCTTTTCTTTCTTTCTTCCTTCCTTCCTTCCTTCCTTCCTTCCTTCCTTCCTTCCTTCCTTCCTTCTTCTTTCTTTCTTTCTTTCTTTCTTTCTTTCTTCTTTCTTTCTTTCTTTCTTTCTTTCTTTCTTTCTTTCTTTCTTCTCTCTCTTCTCTCTCTCTCTCTCTTTCTTTCTTTCTTCTTCTTTCTTTTCTTTCTCTTCTCTTCCTTCCTTCCTTTCTCTCTCTCTCTCTCTCTCTCTCTCTCTCTCTCTCTCTCTCTCTCTCTCTCTCTCTCTCTTCCTTCCTTCCATTCATCCTTCCTGTAAATTCCTTGATAAACCTAATTTTCTAACTGCCTTTGATTGGCTGTGACTTTGGACATGGAGAAAGAGATATTTGAGCTGCAAAAGTCAAGTTTATGTTCTTTCTCTTTCATCTCCCTGACTAAGCAAATAATCCTTGGGCAGATTTCTCATGATTCTCTGGAGAAATAGGTAAGTCATGGAATCTCCTTTAAATTCCTCTACAGCTTTCATACAAAGAAAATCACCACTGGACAAAGGCCAATGAGGAAGCCCATGGGGGCCAGCCCAGGTATCCTAAAAGTGAAAGCTGATTTTCTTGCTCCTCCTGGGAGATTCAATATTAAGCTATCCTGAAAGTCCATACCACAATAAGGACTTTGAGTTACTTTTAGTGTCTACTCTAGACCATTTTGTGTAGGTTCCAAGATGTGTATGTTATTCTGAATTCTGTGTTAGAACTGTCTCACAATGCAGTGAGGGAGATCCTCAGTCAATCAGTATCAAGTGTCCCAGTTCAAAATTCTTTGGTTGTTCTGCATTGTCTAACAAATGAAACCAAAGTTCCTTAACTTGGTATGCAAAGTTTCCACAGCCTTTTCAAATGTATTGGACTTTTCCAGACTCTTCCCCTTCACATATCCTGCACTCCAATGAGACTGGACTCCTTGTCAAACCTTGTCATTTCACCCTTCACGGCTTAGTGGACTGTTCCCTTGCACTCTTCCCCAGCCATTTCTACTTGCTAAAAATTCCACCTAAACTTCAAATTCTACTCAAGTACCATCTTATTCTCAAAGTCTTTCTTAAATGCTCCTCCAGAAGTGGCCTTCTGATCTCTCATAGTACTTTGTACCTCTCTTGTGGCACTTACAGTCTACCTTCCATATGTAGTTATTTGGAGAACCCTCTCTGCTCCTTTCACAGCATTCATCTCTCACCTCTGAGCCATTGTAATGGCTGTTGCCCATGCCTAAAATACACTCCCTCTTCATCTCTGTCTCATAGAATGCTTCATTTCCCTTAAGACAAAGCTCAAACATCACCTTTTCTATAATGTTTTTCCTGACGCCAACTACATGGTATTTTGCCACCTAGTCTTTATTTTGCATACACTTAATATGTATATATTATCTCCCCATTAGAAGGTAAACTTCTTAAACTCCTTTACAGCCTTAAGCCCTAAGCAAGGACTATTTCAATTTGTATCATTGTATACATAGCATCTAGCATTGTACCTGGCACATAGTAGGAACTTAATAGTTATATGTTGATTGATTGATTAAATGCATATATTATCTCCTTTACTATTTTAAAGGCAAGGACCATGTTTGATGTTTTTCATCCTTCAGCCTTTTGGAACTTCATCAATCCTCAGCATTTTTATGATTACTACACTTAGTACTTAATATTTCACATGGTTAAGTATTTCATTAGTCTGGGTGAGAAATACCTCAGCAACATATATTAAGAGTGAAGGATTCACTGGTTGTTTTTTTGGGGGTGGTGTTTTTGTTTTGTTTTGTTTTGTTTTTTGTCTCAGAAAGCTGAGGAAATACACCCAAGTGATAAGGAACTGAATAACCAGAAGTCTTATCTATTGTAAAAAAAAAGGTTGTCTACTCTTTTAAGTGTCTCCCATTCACATTATTGGGTATAAGAGCATCTTATTAGAAAGAATGTAATATATTGGGAAAACTTAAAAGACAACTATATTGCAGAAAACATCTAAACCTTTCTACTTTTGTTTCATGGGATCATAGATTTAGAGCTGGAAAGGATCTTAGAAACCATCAAGTCCAACCTCCCCATTTTTATAAATGAGGAAACTGAAGCTGAGAGAGGTTAAGTGTCTTGCCCAATATATGATTTAGCCATAAAGGGTGATATCATAAGCAAATTAAGGGAGCATGGAAAATTTATGGATAAGGGAAGAATTTATGACCAAAGAAGAGAGAAAAGGATCACAGGAAGTAAAATACATAATTTTGATTACATGAAATCAAAAGGATTTTGCACAAATAAAACCAATGCAGCCAAGATTAAAATGAAAGGAGAAAACTGGGGGAAATTTATTTTCTTTTTTGGGGGGAGGAAAATTTTTACAGCTAATTTCTCTGATAAAGGCCTAATTTCTCAAATATATAGGGAACTGAGTCATTCCCCAACTGATAAATGGTCAAGAGATATGAACAGTCAGTTTTCAGAAGAAGAAATAAAAGCTATCTATAGTCATATGAAAAAGTGCTCTAAGTCATTATTGATTAGAGAACTGCAAATTAAAACAGTCCTGAATTACCGTCTCACACCTATCAGATTGGCTAACATGATAGAAAAGGAAAATGAAAAATGCTGGAGAGGATATGGAAAAATTGGGACACTAATGCACTGTTGGTGGAGTTGTGAATGGATTCAACCATTCTGAAGAACAATTTGAAACTATCCCCAAAGGGCCACAAAACAGTGACCAGTTTGTGATCCTTTGACCTAGCAATGCTGCTACTAGGTCTATATCTCAAAGAGATCAAAGGAAAAGGGGAAAGGAACTGTATGTGCAAAAAATATTTATAGCAGCTCTTTTTGTGATGGCAAAGAATTGGAAATTGAGGGAATGCCCATCAATTGGGAAATGACTGAACAAGTTGTGGCATATAATTGGGAGGGAATACTGTTGTATAAGAAATGACAATCAGGATGCTTTCAGAAAAACCTGGGAAGACTTATATGAACTGATGCAAAGTGATGTAAGCAGAATCAGGAAAACATTGTACACAGTAACAGCAATATTTTAATAATGATCATCTGTGAAAGACTTGGCTACTCTGATCACTACAATGATCCAAGACAATTATGAGGATTCATGATGAAAAATACTATCTACTTCCAGATATAGAACTGATGGAATCTAAGTACAGATTGAAGCATAATTTTTTACAATTTATTTATCTTTCTTGGGGTTTTTTTTGGTCTTTTTTTTTTGTTTGTGGTTTTTGTTTGTTTGGTTTTTTTGGTTCTTTTGCAACATGGCTGGCTAACGTAGAAGTATGTTTTGCATGACTGCACATGTATAATCTATATCAAATTGTTTGCCTTCTCAAAAAGGAGGGAGGGAAGGAAGAGAGAATTTGGAACTCAAAATTTTATTTCTTTTAAAAATTAATTGATTAATTATTTTTGGCTTTCAACATTCACTTTTTTGTTTTTTTATATTTATTTTTTTAATTAATTTATTTTTTTTCAGCAATCACTTCCATATGCTTTTGAGTTTCAAATTTTTCTCACCTTTCCTCCCCACTTCCCCCCCAAGATGGTGTTTCCAAGAGGAAACAAAAAAAAAGGAAAAAAAAGAGCAAATAGTATGTTTCAATCTGCGTTCAAACTCCATAGTTCTTTCTCTGGATGTGGATAGCATTTTCTATCATGAGACTTTTAGAGATGTCTTAGATCCTTGCATTGCTGAGAAGGGCTAAGTCTATTAAAGTTAGTCATTGCACAACATGACTGTTACTTTGTATGATATTTTCCTGGTTCTGCTCATTTCACTCAGCATCAGTCCACACAAGTCTTTCCAGGTTTTTCTGAAGTCTGCCTGCTCATTATTTCTTATAGCACAGTAGTATTTGATTACATTCATATACCACAACTTGTTCAGCCATTCCCCAATTGGTAGGCATCCCCTCAATTTCCAAGTCTTGGCCACCACAAAAAGAGCTGCTATAAATATTTTTGCACATGTGGTGCTTTTCCCATTTTTATGATCTCTTTGGGATACAGCCCTAGAAGTTCTATTGCTGGGTCCAAGGTTATGCACATTTTTATAGCCCTTTGGGCATAGTTCTAAATTGCTTTCCAAAATGATTGGATCATTTCACAACTCCACCAACAATGCATTAGTGTTCCAATTTTCCCACGTCTTCTCCAGCATAAATCATTTTCCTGTTTTGTAATGTTGGCCAATCTGATAGGTGTGATGTGGTACCTCAGAGGTGTTCTGATTCGCATTTCTCTAATCAATTGTGATTTAGAGCATTTTTTCATATGACGATCGATGGCTTTAATTTCTTCATCTGAAAACTGCTTGTTCATATCCTTTGACCATTTATCAATTGGGGAATGACTTTTATTCTTATAAATTTGACTTAGTTCTCTATATATTTTAGAAATGAGGCCCTTATCAGAGATATTGGTTGTAAAAATTCTTTCCCAGTCTCTGCTTCCCTCCTAATCTTTGTTGCATTGGCTTTGTTTGTGCAAAAACTTTTCAATTTAATATAATCAAAACTATCCATTTTGCATTTTGTAATGTTCTCTATCTCCTGTTTGGTCATAAATTCTTCTGTTCTCCATAAATCTGACAGGTGAACTATTCCTTGCTTTCCCGGTTTGCTTATAGTATCAGTCTTTATATCTAAATCATCAACATTCACTTTTATAAGATTTTGATTCCAAATTTTTCCTTCTCTCTCCCTTCCCTCCTCCCCAAGATGACATGCAATCTGATATAGGCTGTACATGTACAATAATGTTAAACATATTTCCCTCTTAGTCATGTTGTGAAAGAAGAACAAAAAGGAAAAAATCACGAGAAAGGGAAAAAAAAGAAAATAGTATGCTTCTATCTGGATTCAGATTCCATAGTTCTTTCTCTGTGGATAGCATTTTTCCATCATGAGTCTTTTGGAATTGTCTTAGATCATTTCATTGCTGAGAAGAGCTAAGTTTATCAAAGTTGGTCATTTCACAATGTTATTACTGTGTACAATGTTTGGGAACCCAAAAATTTTAAAAACAAATTTAAAAATAATTTTTTACATGAAATTGAAAAAATAAAATACAATGAGAAAAAAGTGTCTGTTGGCTGAAAAAAAAAGACAAAAAGAAATGACAAGCACAATGCTTTCAGAAAAACCTGGGAAGCATTATATAAACGGATGCAAAATGAAGTAAGCAGAACCAGGAGACCATTGTACACAGTAACAGTGATATAACAATGATCCTCTGTGAAAGATTTAAATACTCCGATCACTGCAATGATCCAAGACAACTCTGAAGGACTTATGATGCAAAATGTTATTCACTTCCAGAAAGAGAATTGATGAAGTTTGAGTGCCAATTGAAGCATAATTTTCTCACTTTATTTTTCTTCCTTTTTTTTTTGCAACATGACTAATACGGAAATTTTTTTTTGCATGATTTCACATGTCTAGTTGATATCACAATGCTTGCTTTCTCAAAGGTAAGAAAGGAGCAGGAGGGAGGGAATTTGGAACTCAATTTTTAAAAAATGTTAAAAATAAATAACAAATAAAAGGGGGGAAAGTGGCTTCTCTAAGGTCATGCAACTGATAAGTATCTGAGGTGGGATTTAAATCCAGGCCTTTGTGACTTCAAGCCTAAGTTCTGGACTCTAGCACTCTATCCACTATTCCGGGATATATTCACCAGTTAAGCAGAAGACAGTTTTAGAAAGAATGGCTTAGAAAGAAAGTAGAAATAATCTGTAAATTTATATCACAGTCAAAGATATGGCAATAGTTATGGGATATTTGATAGTGATTTAAAATGATTCATTTCCAATCCTGATCTTCAAAAATGACCTCTCATAGCAATAGAAAAAAATAAGTATAACTTTTACCAACAAGCCATTACCTGATGGTAAACATTCTCATCACCCTTTTACTTGGTTTCTCCATCTCTGAAATAATGTCATGCACTGAGCCAGCAGACACACTTGTATTAGGACTCCAGTGCTTTTTCATGGAGGGCCCAGGCTGAAATAAGACATCTTCAATTTCTTGTTCCTTTCCTTCAAGATCAAGGTGAAATCTGCCAAGGGACCTCCCAGTGAGGGACCTCCCTTGTAGATCCCATGTAGATCACAACCCCTCCATGACTTCATTGAAAGTCCTAGGGAATTGACTGAGGCACATAGAGGTTAATCAACTTTCCTGAGGCGACAGGCTAGTAAGCACCTGAGGTGGGACTTGAACCCAGGACTTCCTGACTTCAAGCCCAGAACTCGTTTCACTGTGTGATGCTGTCTCATTCTCATGAGCAACAACATTCATTTATAAAGTGCCTGTCCAGGGTTAAGACTGCAGCCTGGACCTAGGGAAGGACCAGAGCAATTCTAAAGTACCTGCCTAAGGCACTCATGTTGGGCCCATGCAGCTGCCTTGTTCCCATTAGGGCTATCCTCCAACAGGTTGCAGTATATGATGAATCAACAAGTATTTCTTCTCTGTGTTCAGCATGGAGGAGCCCTGTGCCAGGCCTGGAACCATAGAATCCTAGGTCCTTTGTGTTAGAAGGGGCTCCAGAGGCTTATCTATTCAAACCCTTACCCAAAGCATAAATCCCTTCTGAGAGATCTGCACAAAGTAGTCATTCAGCTTCAGGTTAAACAACTCCATTGACCTGGAACTTACTGCCTTGGTGAGGGCAGTTAATGGTAGTTCTTGCTGTTAGGCAGGTCTGCCTCATATTGAGTCAAGATCTGGCTCCCTGTAACTTCCAGTCATTGATTTTAGTTCTGCCCTTTGGATCTCAGCAAAATAAATCTGTTAGCCCTTCAGATGTCTAAATGCAGAGGTCATTCCTATTACCTCCCTCTACCTAACCAATCTTCTCTAGGCTAACTAGCCCCAGTTCCTTCAAATCATCCTGATATGGCAAGGTTTCAAGACCTTTCCCCATCTGTGTCTGTGATATTTGGACACAGTCCAGTTTATCAGCTAGGTGACACACTGGATAGAGTACCAGGCCAGGAGTCAGGAAGACCTGAGTTCAAATTCAACCTCAGACACTTACTAGCTGTGGGATCTTGGGCAAGTCACTTATCCTTGTATTTGCCTCAGTTTCCTCATCTGTAAAGTAGAAATAACAATAGCACCTACCTCCCAGGGTTGTTGTGAGGATCAAATGAGATAATACTTGTAAAACGGTTGCCACAGTACCTGTTACATAGTAAGTCTATATAAATGTTAGTGGTTGTTATTGCTATTATTATTATTATTATTATTATTGCATTAAAATCTGAGGGTGTTTCTTTCCCATATGAATTGCCATCTCGCAAGATCTTGCCCATCCTATATTCATGCAGCTGATTATTTTTACCCTAAGCATAAGACTTTATATTTGCCCCAATAAAATTAGGTCCTGTTACATTTGGCCCATTGTTAGAGTCTAACAGGACCCTTTTGCATCCAGATTCTGTTGTAAAACTTATTCTAGCACAATTTCAAAGTCAGTCTCTTGGAAATGGTCCACCATGTGCTCCTGCTGCCACTACTCGCTCTCATCACTCACTTTCCACTCACTTTCTCCAATTCCTCCAACATCTCTCTCCAAAGAGCTTAAACAAAAAAGTAAAAAACTCCACCCTCTAGTTCCAATCTTGTGATAGTTCTGTCACTTTCTAGTTTGAGAAATTCCTTGGTGACTTGGGAAGCCAGTCCAACCCTTGCCAGAATGACTGTCACACATATAATCAATCAATCAAAAAACATCTATTAACCACCTACTTTGTCTGGTATTATGCTAAACGCAAGGGGTACAACGACAAAAGTAAAATAGCCCCTGTTTCCCAGAAGCTTATATTCTAATGGGTGAGACAACTTGTATACATATAAGTGCGGCACCCTGCCCCTCCCCATGGATTACTTCCACATCTGGGTACTCAAAGGTTGGGTCCCCAGAGGATGGCTGACTGCTACTCCCCTCAGATTCAAGGGGGTAACCCTAAGGTGTGGGAGTTTCTGTAGCTCTTGAGCCCCCATTGGTGTGGTCCTCATGATCAATTGTCAAATTTATATGAATTAGCTTTTAGAAAGGATATATATTAAGCAGATATAGTGAAAGTTGGTACAGAAACAATCCCTGACAGAGCAGGAACCAATCTCCCCTTGAACACAGAAGGTTCCCAGGGAGTGAATTCAAAGTCATAGTAAAATGGAAGCAAGGCACCTGTATAGGGGATCCATGTGGCAAAGGGGTAACCCTTGGCTCCTAGTTACTGGAAGTCATCTTTAACCTTTGTGAAGTACTCATGAGTTCCCCTTCCATGTACTTTATGCTTGGCTCTGAGGGTCAATGCTGTTGTAGGATCCTGAAGCTGCCTTTCTTCCACATGTCTAGTTTGTCTTCGGTGTTTACTCACATTTTCTATGTAGATCCTGCTGTCAGCCACTGTTGCTCATGAATAACATTGCAGGCTCTGGTAGATACTTCTACTTATACCAATGGGACCTCCAAGTCTACTGACCTTTCAGATTTCACAAGATCACAACCTGGTCAAATCAATCTTAATTGCCCTTTCCCAGGAGACCTTCTGCTTGCCCTCAGCATATGTCTCTACTCCAAGCCATATGTGTTGTCTTCAACTAGTCCATTCTCTTAAGTAACATAGTCATTAGGGGGAGGGCAGGGTGGAGTGTGGAACAGGAGTAAGGCCCTTTCTGCTCCTCACTAGGAATAATTCTGTCTTAGGTGGAGAAGCAGCCCTCACACTAGAGGTGCTACCCTTCTCTGAACACCCCCCACACTCTTGTCTTTTAGTAATTACTGTATGTAGACCACCCACCTTGCCCTTTTAAAAAATTATCAACCATTTACTTTTTCCTTTCTACCTCCTTCCATAAATAAATATTTATTTACCTATAGGACCTTTCCCCTTTCTTTGATTCATTTGGGAGTATAGTGGTATAGCTGGGTCAAAAGGTATGCCAAAGTAAAATATGTTGAACATGTGCCAAGTTACCAGATTCTAGCTGGTGTAGAAATCCATTCTGGGACTCCATTCTCTGCTACCGAAATATGAGAATGCCTGAGACTTTGAAATAACATTCCTCCCAGACCAGATGACATTAGATATTGGTAGGAGAAAAGACTGATCCAGAGAGATATAGTTTAGCACCTATTTTTAATATATCACATATATAACTATGTTCCAAAAGAGTGGCTGCTCTCTAACACTATTGTAATCTACAAGAAAGGTAAGATAAGAATCTACCCTCC
Source organism: Phascolarctos cinereus (assembly GCF_003287225.1). NCBI lineage: Eukaryota > Metazoa > Chordata > Mammalia > Diprotodontia > Phascolarctidae > Phascolarctos > Phascolarctos cinereus. Next base: position 102,193,262 of record NW_027555847.1, read on the forward strand.
CACTGGAGACCTATGTCCTTAGGTAAAACCTAAGGTCTATGTTTTGGTATTGTCAAAAAAACTTGGTGATTGGAGCTGTAGGACTGGACGTACCATAAGGTGTCAGAAGGACTTTATGCCAATTGATGACTACAGTGAGCATATTTTCTTGCTGCAGTCTGCCTTAGATGGTACAAAACACATAAAGAGAACATGTAGGGTGGCCTGGCTGGATCAGACTAATTCATTCAGTTCAGGTCATATAATACCATCTGGCTGGCACTGAGATGGGCCAGCTTGCATGATGAGGCCATCAATGTAATACAAAGACTCTTCTGGGGCAATAAGACTTCTGTACACTCTAAGTATGGCTTTTCATTGAGCACTGACATCTCTGCAGGGGTAAAGCAGAACTGCCCTTTCAGCCCTATAGTTCCCTGGCACTGATAAGCATAGTGCTAGAGCATGAGTTGTACCACAGGAGAACCAATGCCTTGGCATACGTGGATGATCTAGCCATAGTGGCTAGATCACCTCCAGTTCTCTTGGTGAAACATTGGACAATGTGAGTGACGTTGCCACATGAGCAGAATTACATTTTAATGGGAGCAAAATGCTTGTCCTTGTTGAATGATGGCCAAAAAAAGAGGGTACTCCTCACCTAGTTCCAGGTCCTAGATCACAGATTCCCAAAGTGGGTGATGCTGCCCTGGGGGGCATTGGAACAATCCAGGAGGGTGGTAGTAGCCTCAGATGCAATTGGGGGGCATTGAATAAAAAGAAGGGGGTGGTAGAAGCATAAGGAAGGAAGAAAAGGTAAGAACATTTTGAAAAACCATTTGTACATGTTTCATTTGTTGTGTAACAAAGTTAAAGTCATAGTGGTTACATTAGTTTCTAAACAAACACACAAAATGCAAGTTATAACTGATCAGTGGTCAAGTACGCCAACAGGTCCAAACAAGCAAGTGTTGGCAGGCGAGCATGTCGCACGTTGCCAGAAAGTCCAGCATGCATTGGCAGGAATGTGTGCATGTAATGACTTGCTTACAATACAATACTATATGGTTACATGATACAATATTGTGTCATCAAAATTTCAATGTAGGAAAAACCCACAAATTTATGATAAATTATTAAATTTAAGATTTAAAAATTTTAAAAATATTTTATATTTTTTGAAATGATACAAATTTTAAAAAACCATTAAAGGGTTAAAGAAAATAGATTTCTAGATGGGGCACTGAGTAATTTTTCTTTTGAAAAGTGGGCATAGGCCAAATAAGTTTGGGAACTTCTGTCCTAGATCAAGGGATTTCTGTGATGTTGGAGAAAATATTAACCTCTGTCTCAGAAACCCTATAAATCTCCACACCACAAATTCTGTCAGTAATGTGATAATCAATATGACCACTGATTTGGATGTATAGATGGGTCAAAATTAGCACCTGGAAGGAAGTAATTGGAGTAAATGCTTTTATTTTGACTTGTGCCTCTTTTCATCTTAAGAAGATACAGTCCCAAGAATACTCTTATTCTCTTGGACAAAACAGTGAAAAAGAATGGCAAGAGATAATATCTCCCCAATAAAATGGAGTGAGTGAATTTAGTGCCTGTAGGTATAGTGGCAGATATAGGTCAAGAGGTTCATTAGGTGAGGCTACTGTCCTCAACCAATCTGGGATAACTTTCTCAATGACATGGTGAAGAATAGAATCAAGTGCAATCCTGGCCAGAGCCACTTATTTGAATGGATCTATGGAGGGGGAGCTTGGAAATGAAGGCATAAATGCTCAAACATTTGGTCCCCACTTCAGGTAGCCTCCTATCCACAAAAAATTATCCACAAAAATTCCATCCGTTCCATTCCAACCAATGATGTTCTATTCTTATGGCTCAGGATTAACCCTTTGGCCTTGGAAGAAGTGGAAAGGACACTAAAGCAGGCACTTAAGAATTTTTATAAACAGCAGTTGGTAAACTGGATCAGAGCAAGATTTATTCTATCACTTCTCTGGCTCCAACCTCCAACTTTTTTATGAGGGAGGGATCCTCTACCCTCTTTGCAGACTGACATTTTATTCCTAGAGCCAGATTCGATTGCATCATTTTGAATGGGACCAGGAGATTTGGCTCTGGAGACAAGCAGGCAAGTATTGTTGTCATCAGTGGGGAGCACCAAATGAAACTCTCTCACATGTCCTCTACAATTGTGTTCCTCATCCTTGTGGACATAAATGACAATGGCATAAAGTCATTTAAAACAGACTAGTGAAAGCCATTATAATGCCAGAAACTACTAAAAATTGCAGAGGGCAGACTGAAACTGCTTGAGGCCTGGAAGAGGTACTTCAACTGAAGTTAGTAATTCTGTACCATAAGGATTGTGCTGTGTATTGTTGATATCACTATACTTTTTGATGATATTCTGCCTTTCAATTCACCAGAGTGGCCAAAGTGGGCAAATTAAAAAAAAAATCAAATAGTATATCAGCATCTGGCTAAGGAAGGCCTCAGAATGTATAGTAATGATTTAGTAATAGCCAAAGTGAAAATCAGAACCAGGTATGCAAATCTCATGAGGAAACTGATGGACTGAATTAGAAGGAGTAGGGAGGTAGGTGTGTGTGTGTATGCAGTTTAAAATGTACAGACCCTCAGGCATTATTGTTATATGATGATTCATTTCAGAATTTTCTGACACATATATATTTGTTAATGATAAAGCATAATATAATTTAAAATATGCATACGTATATATGTATAAATATACACACATATGCCATATGTATACCTCCCTGTTCCTTCTAATATTTATGTACGTGTGTGTATATGTGTATTTATGTATGCATATTTGTATGTATGTATGAGAAAGAGGAGGGCGGAGAGAGAGAGAGAGAATACATCACAGGATAGGCCAATATACAGAATAAATGTAGATTAAAGTGTTTATTTTTAATCATTTTATAGGACAAAAGTTATTTTATCCTTATTTAAATAAAAAAAATCCAGTTTTACTTTGTAGAGAACTCTTCATAAATTTTTTGTTCATTTAGAAATGATGTACAGATATTGTTGAAATGTCTACATGCAGGGCAGCTAGATAGCCTAGTGGGTAAAGCACCGGTCCTGGAGGCAGGAGGATCTGAGTTCTAAATGCAGCCTCAGACACTTACTGGCTGTGTGATCCACTTAACCCCAATTACCTCAAAGATAAAAGAAAAAAAGGGAGGGGACAGCTAGGTGATACAGTGGATAGAGTACTGGCCCTGGAGTCAGGAGGACCTGAGTTCAAATCCTGCCTCAGACACATAACACTTACTAGTTGTGTGACTCTGGGCAAGTCACTTAACCCCAATTGCCTCGTCCCCCCCCAAAAAAAGTACACAAATGTATACATGCACATATTTTAAACTCATGTTATTATGCTTTACCATTGTGAAGTATATATGTATCAGAAAAATCTGAAATGAATCATCATATAACAATAATACTTGAAAGTTTGTATATTTTAAACATGATTTGAATTAAAGTAAAACATCTTTGGGGAAATACTTCCAAATTGCTTTGCAAAATGGCAGTACCAATTCACAGTTCCCCCAACTGTGAATCAATGTGCCTGTTTTCCTGAAACTCCTCTAATATTTGTCATTTTCCTTTTTTGTCAACTTTGCCAGTCTGATGGATGAGGTGGAATCTCAAAGTCGTTTTAATTTGCATTTCTCTAATTAGTTATCTGGAACTTTTTTTTTATATGGCTATTATTAGCTTGGATTTCTTCTCTTGAGAACTGCCTATTCATATCCTTTGATCATTTATCGACTGGGAAACAACCCAGATTTTCACCAGCCACAGATTTTACAAGCATTTAGAGTAATGCTGGAGACATCTCTGATCAAAAGGATTCCCTCTCTAGCTGGGGAGACAAGACTAACATGAATCAAAGAAACGCTGACAACACAAGGCAGACGCTAATTTATACTGGACAGATTCTACTAAGGAAATTCAAGAGCTCAAAGAAAAGATCAACATAGGCTGGAATAGGCATGGAATGTAATGTTGGAGGAGGGATCTGAGTTGATCTTTGAATGACAGAGGACAGGTAGGATTTGAATAAGAGAATGGAGGGGATTACAGGAGAGAAGACAATGAATTATGGAATCACGGAATGTTAAAACTTAGCAGCTAGAGACCTCTGGGATCATCTGGTTCAACTCCTACATCTTGTGAAAGAAGAAGACCCTGAGAGCAAAGGAACAAAGGCATGACTGAGCATGAAATGTTCACAGGACAGTGATGAGACCAGTCTGAAAAGAGTGGGAATGAGTACTAGGGAGCAGTGGGAAATAAGTCTGTACTTTTAAGGTTGGAGGCAGATAATGCATAACTTGTCCAGTTGAGGAGCTGCAATTAATTATGGATCCCATAGCTAATGGGGAGTCACTGGAGGTTTTTCAGTTGGTTAGTGGCAAAATGAAGGTCATAGAGTCGTAGCTAATAGCTAACATGGATACAACATTTTAAGATTTGCAGTTCCACACATCTCATTTGAGTTGATCTTCACAACAATCCTCTGAAGTAGGTACTTGTGTTGTTCCCATTTTACAGATAAGAAAACTGAGGAAAGAGGTTAAATTGCTTGATCAGGGTCACATAGCTAGTAAGTGTCTGAGGCAAGATTTGAATATAAGTCTTTGTGAGTGCAAAGCCATCATGCCATCCACTATGGTACCAAGATGCATCTATCCAGGAATACTGGCTCTGGTTCAGACTCTAAGATAAGTTGTTTCCACAGCATGGAAGTAGAGCTCTGGGAATTATCCAGCTGATTTGGATCCACTCAAGTCTCCAATAAAGTGTATGACTGAGTGTTTTGATCTATCTGGTTCAGATGGTAAGCTAATCAAATAGCCCTTCCACCTAACACCAGTGTCCTTTTCTTTACATCAGAAATTTATTCTCCTGCCTTGGAAAATGTATATTCTTTCCTCTCCTACCTTCAACCCACCTCTCTCCACGCACTCCCTCACACTTCCCCACAAACACACATACACAAACACAACTATTTTTCCATCTGTAGTATGGAGCCCATACATGTTCTTTGTCTCCCTGTCACAGAAATGAAGTTAAGACCGAGTGAGGAAATGACTCTATTTCAGGGGAGGTTTTAAGAGACGGGCATTATACACATAACAAATGTTACCTGTGAATTCTAAAAAAGCTTCTATGAATGGAAACAAGAAGAGTAATCATTGCTTCTCTCAAAACAAAAAGGAGTGTTTTAGGACTTTTCTCTATTCCCAAACTAATCTTTTAAAACCAAGAAGAATTTGACCCACTGACAAGAGGAGAAACTTAAAATACATATGACAGTAATTTGGGATATGTGTCCTTTGAGTATATCTGTGTCTGATAATCTGGTTGCATTTTTTTAAAGGTTACTAAAAAAAATGGTTTCTTATCAGTAGGGTATTCTGATGTGGCAATACACAAATGTTTTCCAACAGTTGGCACCTTGTAAAAGAAGGTTCCTATAAACAGGATATTCCTGTTGGCAAGGGGCAGCATATTTGCTTAAAAAAAACAGTTTTGTGTTTCTACAACACTCTTCTGACACAAACAAGGAAATGTAACTGAAAAAAAAATAAAAAATATATACATTGCAGAAAATCCCCTGCTATCAGCATGGATACATCAGCCACAACTGAAGAATGACAAATGATGTTGGTTAAACATTTTAAATCCCTCTCTTGATGGTGTCTTATACTGGCTTGGAAAAGCAACACAGGAGTCAGTTTTCTTTTACTCTTTCTGTTCTCCATTTTTTTTCTTCCACTCTTTCCATACATCTTCCTTCCAGGAAGCATGTAATGAAAGGAGCAATAGTCAGAGGCGGAAGCCCTGAGTTCGAGTCTTAGCTCTGATATTTACTGTCCGTGGGCAAGTTGTTTCTTGGAGTTTCAATTTTTTCATCTGTAAAATGGGAATAATAATCTTGTACTATATATCTCATGGGGTTGTTGGGAAGGGAAATTGAAACGCTGATAAAGTGCTTTTAAAATATGAACTATTATTATCTTGGCCTGTCTAGTAGAGTTCATCAGTGAGATGAAAAATGGCTTTCCAACTTAGAAGGGAGGAACTTCCCACTATTCATTTTTTATTGTGCATTTTTTTAAGGGTTTGTTTCCTGATCTCATATTTGTCTCTTGAATAGCTGAGCAGTAGTTGACATTCCGTCAGTGGAGCGGAGGGTGTGTAGGCGCTATTTGACTCTGGACACCAGGCTCAACGTCTGATTTATTATATCACAGGAAAAACAAGAGTACCTACCAATTGAGACATTGCCGGTCCTCTCAGGGTTACTTAGATCAGCAATGTCCCACTCCCTTAGAGGCTTTCCAAGTCCACATGAATGGTCTGTTTAACTTTTGTAAGGAACAGGTCAACAGAGAATTGCGAAAAACCATGGAAGTAACACTTGGCAAACAGAAATCAGCTAAGCAAATGGTAAATGATGTGGCAGGCACCCACATGTAATGAGGACATATATCCTCTGCAGCAGAGCACAGGGCCTGGAAAAAATAAGGCAAGTCTTTAAAGAAATCAGGCTGTAAGAAAACTTTTTTTTTCCCCAGCCAAATTTAAATATGTAGCATTTATGATCACTTAAAATCTGAGATAGTTTGTTTTTCTTGGAACCTACTCCTTCTTGCTCACCAGGAATAATATCTCTGTCCCAAACCTCTATTTGGCTTAGTGTTAGAAAGTTCAAAGAAATGGACAGTCCATCTATTGGCAGCCATATATACGGCTGTCGACAAATATATGTGTATGTATACATGTATATACATATAGATGGTTGTTTTGTGTATATATACCTATGTACATATGTATGTAATGTATCTGTAGACATAGATATGTATCTAGATAGAAACAGATATAGCCATAAGTATAGCTATAGATAAGTAAAGGCAAAAAATTAGAGACCATGAAGCTGTACATGATTTTTTTGTTGTTATTCTTCCTCTCCCTCTCCCTTTCATTTGCACAGAAGGGCTAAAGCATCTTGGAGGTGAGGAGGAGATGCTCAGGAAATATGCTGAAGCTCAGGTCCAAGTAACCCTTAGAGGTTTGTTAAAAGGCAGACAATGAAATGATTTTTTAATGATTTTTTTATTCTGAACTTAACAGACACCAAGTAAAATGGGGATTTCCATAACAGAGTAAAACAGGAAAAAAAATGATCATACATGAACCTGAATTTCTATTATATAGAGCTTGCTTTTCTTTTTAAATATAGAATAAACTTACCATGTAACTCTCAAAGCTGTCCTATCCCTTCTTCCTTTTCCTCATGGCTTCCCTTCTTACCCCCTTCAACAAAATTAAAATAAAAGAAAAATACAACCCTTATGACAAAAATATCAAACAAATGAAATTCCCACAGTAAGCAATGTTCAAAATTGTACATCTCATTCTGTTTACTGACTCTGTCACTTCTATGTCAGGAGTTGGGTAGCATAGTTCATCCTTGTTTCTTTGGTGGTTGGTCATTATGTTGACCCAAGATCCTGAAATGATCTCAAAAGAGTACAGGTCAGCATCAGAAATAATGGAAATGAAAGGGCATTTTCTAATCTTAAATTAGATAGAGGCTTGGGTGGTACAGAAACATTATTCCTGGTGAGCAATGAGTAGCTTCAAAGACAGACTAAATGTCTATGTGTTCTACTTAGCTGGCTTGCTCTACTGTGTTTCAAGAATATGGCCCCTGGAGGATATCCCCTCCTAGCAAGAAAAGCCCACACAGCTAAGATTCTGGGCCTGACAAATTCTTCTCCTTACACAGAGAGTTACTGAGGTGTTCTTACTCTTATGGTTGGGTATGTGAAAAGCCTTCTTCTCTCACCAAAGAACTGAGGTTTAAGCTTCTGGCTCTAAGAAGTTTATTTCCTACTGACTAAGGTAAAAAGAGATGTTAGGACCCAGTCCTCTTCTTATGAGAAAGAGACAGGCCCTTAGCTGAGGACTCCAGCTGAAGCCCAGAAACTGGAAACAGAAAATCTACAACTATTTTTCTCGTGGAGGTTCCCAGCATTGACAATGAGACCCATAGGTTAATACGTAGCAGCAACCGCATGAGCCAATGGGAGGTAAGACCAGCAAAGGCTTTGCATCACTCTGAAGAAACAACATGATGACAGTCTAAGAAGAAATCAGAGGCCCTGTGGCATTGAAGGCATGAGTTTTGCCTGTGTGGATACCTCTTGTATGTGAATCCTGGCCACACATGTTCCTTATATATAATGATGTTAATGATGTTGATATGATAGTTAGCATTTATGTACTATGTGCCAGGTACTGTGCTAAGAACTTTACATATAGGTACCTTGGCCACACATATTATCTAAGAGTATGTCACTACATATTTTGGGGGCATATCCATTCTTTCAACAGAAGGTGATTGTACTTGTGGAGTTGTGGAGGACATTTTCTATTGCTACTTTTCTTTTCTTTTTTTTTTGCTAGGCAGTAGGGTTAAGTGACTTGTCCAGGGTCACACAGCTAGTAAGTGGCAAGTGTCTGAGGCAGGATTTGAACTCAGGTCCTCCTGACTCCAGGGCTAGTGCTCTATCCACTGCACCACCTAGCTGCCCCCGTTGCTACTTTTCTTACAGTATTATTTCATTAGATGCCTTTGCTTTTAAATAATTGTCTCCTGTCTGAATAGCAAAAACCAAACCTGTTGATGGGGACTCATGATGGATGTGGACCCACAAAATGCATTGAACTTAGGATAACTTGTTGAAATGATCCACATGCCAGTTGGGGTACTACCAGGTGTCACAATGGAATTGTGGTGTTAAAAAGCACCTTTGACCATCTAATCCAATCCGTTCATTTTACAAATGAGTAAACTAATATCCATGGGTGCAGCTAAGTGATGCAGTAGACAGAGTGCCAGCTCCGGAGTCAGAAAGACTCATCTTCCTGTGTTCAGATTGGGTCTCAGACCCTTCCTGGCTGTGTGACCCTGGGCAAGTCACTTAACCCTGTTTGCCTCAGTTCCTCATCCGTAAAATGAGCTGGAGAAAGAAATGGCAAACTCCTCCAGTATCTTTGCCAAGAAAACTCCAAATAGGATCATGAAGAGTCAGACATGACTAAAAAGAACCGAAGAACAACAACAAAGCAATATCCGTAGGGAGGAAGGCACTCAACTAAGGTCCTAGCTTCATTCTCTTTCCATTGCACCAAATGTGTTACCAATGCCTTTTCTTTTTTCCAAGTTTTTTTATTACTCTCCATTATTTTATCTCCTTACTAAACTTCAAACTCCATAAAGGCAGCGATCATGGGGTGGTTAAATTTTATATCTTTCTCAGTAGCTAGTTTAGTTTTCTGTACACAGTGGGTACTTACTGCATTTAACTGATTTTTCACTATTTGGTCTAAATGAGAGAAAGACTGGTGGAATTTGATGGACTGCTTGCATCCTTCCATCTCCCCACTGCTCATTTGGCTTTCTATTTGGATTCACTGATGCTGACAATGTCCAATTTAGGTAACTGATCAATTGATTCAAGGACTTTGTATATAACAGAATATTTTATACTTTAGATATTTGATAGACTTTAGATACTTGATATACTTTAGATATTAGATATAATTTAGGTATTAGATACGCTTCATGATATTTGTTGTTGTTCTTCAGCCATGCCTGCTTCTTTGTGATCCCATTTAGGGTTTTCTTGGCAATGAACTGGAGTGGGTAAATGATTTGCCCAGGGTCACCCAGCTAGTAAGTGTCTGAGGCCAGATCTGAACTCAGGGAAGATGTCTTCCTGACTCCAGGACTGGCACTCTATCCACCATGCCACCTAGCTGCCCCCTTGTTCATGATAACCCTGCAAGTTATAGCATGCTAGCATTGTCACCCTGATTTTAAAATGAGAAACTGAGGTTCAGAGAAAGTAGGTGACTTCCCCAAAGCATTTGATAGAATCAGGAGCAGAATGGGTCTCCCCATTCCAGGTCTAGTGCTTTTTCTATTATATCACGTTGCCTCCTATAGTAGTTATACAGCCCTGAATATGAGGTACTGCATTTGGTCATGCCTATTTCCACCTACACAGAAGATATCTTTCTGAACTGATCTCCTGCTTCCTAGAAGCACTACCCCTCAGGTCTAACTGTGACATGTTAGGTTGGGGAAGGAATCAGGTTGAAGGGCAAAGTGTTAATAACAGCCCACACTTATACAATGCTTTATAATTTATAAAGTGATTTCCTCACCACAGCCCTGGGAGGTAGGTGTAAGCATTATTATTCCCATTTTGCAGATGAGGCTTAGACAGGTTGGCAAATGACTGCAGTCACATGATCAGTACCTGGGATCACCAGGACTTAAAGCCTGACTCCTTGTCCATCCCCTTTCTGTAAATTCCTTGAAACTTCTGCTTCTGTCTTGTATCCCAGCACCAAGCACTGTGTCTAACATACACTTATCACTCAATAAATGCCTGTTAACTGATTGACTTTCAAAACTGGAACTGTGATCTGGAGAGCAACTCTTTACCATGTCTTCATTCTTCCTGTTACTACTTACCGTTACAGCCTCGCGGGAAGAGGAAATCACAGGCTGAAAGACAGGCAGGCAGAAGTAGACTCTGGGTGCTCCAGGGACTCTGTTTCTCCATAGGCTGACCTTTCCTGAACTGTGGCTCAAGGCAGTCAGCTGATATTCACTGGAGTTCCCCTTCTCTCTGTCTATTGTGCTGGATACAGTTGAAAGTGCAAACATAACTCCAAAATGACAGGGGAATCAATTGAAGAATGAGCAAGCAGTGGGTTTGGTGACAGCCAGGCAGGCAGGCTGTAGATGGAATCCTTGCATGAGATGGGGGATTGAGCCAAGCATCCCCTCAGGTCCCTTCCAAAATCTACCATTCTAGATTCCACAACTTCCCTCTGGCTGGTACCTGCAAAAAATGGCTGGATTTCTAACTAGAGGAATCTGGGCTGACAAAGAATGGCCAAGAAAGTTTCTCCTCCCACTGTCTCCCTTCTCCCACCCCCCTACTCCCAGTTCTCATTTAATGATTCTTCAAATGTTAATTAAGTACCTACTGTGCTCCTAGCACCTTAGAGAAAGCAGAAGTCAAAGACATGATCCCTGTTCTTAAGATAATAATACAAGATCCCACATATAAAACAATTAAAGAACCATTTTGAGGAACCTAAAAGCAAGGGTGAGATCAGATCTATTGGGGGCAGGGGATGCAAATCATACATAAATGCTGATGGCATTCAGATGAAGGAAGTACATTGTGGGTTGTGATAGGGTAGGAAGGCTTCATGGAGATTAATCTTGATGTAGGGCCTTGGAGGAAGTGAGAGATTTGGAGAAGTACAGGGAAGTTATTTAAAATAGGGACAATATCACAGTAGCAGATATGAATATTATGACCCAAGGATGGTAATGGCATGGGGCCTTGGGTCAGGAATGATATGGGCCTGCCAGTAACCAAAAGCCTACGACAGAAACTGTCAGGTGAGGAAGGAGATGAATGATATTCCAGGTTGAAGAGTATGGATTTGAACTCAAAAGTAATAGGGAGCCATGGTAGAATTTTGACCAAGAGAGTGATATATTAAAATGAATGCTCTAGGATGATATGATTTCTTGAAAAAAACCATGCCATTAGTTATAAGGGGGACCAGTGAGGGGAGTATGCACGTGCTACTGATATGAGTCAGTAGGACCGCCTTTAAGTGGTGGATAACACATTTTAAAATATAATGGAGTAGCTAAAGGATTGTTCTTCAATCTGTAGGAATTGTTTAAATGTAGGATGTGCAAAGAGTGCCTGTGCTAGGTAGCAGTCAGGAAATATGGGTTGAAGTGTGAGTTCTACCATTTGCCCCCTGTGAAGCAATGGGCAAGTGTTTCAGGCTTCCTCTGGTTCAGTTTCCTTCTCTGTAGAATGGGAATAATAATTCCCATACAACATACTGTGCAGGGGTACTGTGAGGATCAAACAAGACAGCTCTTGAAAGCCCTTTGGAAACTATAAGCCACCCTCTGGATGTGAGTTATTATTTTGCCTGGCTCACAGTAGGTCAGCCATGTCATGGTGTGTCAAGTACAGGGCAGTTATGAGTAGTCACGTGGGCTAGGCATGTTTTTGAATGGGGTAGAGAACACTGGACCAGGTAAGGGGCTCGGTGGATAAAGTGCCAGGCCTGGAGTCAGGTAAATTCATCTTCATCAGTTCAAGTCTGGCTTCAGCTACTTAATAGCTGTGTGACCCTGTTCAAGTCACTTAACCCTGTTTGCCTCAGCTTCCTTATCTGTAAAATGAACTGGAGAAGGAAATGGCAAGCCACTTCAGAGTCTTTTGCAAGAAAACCTGAAATGGGATCACAAAGAATCAGACGTGACTGAAAGAACTGAATGACAACAAATAAGAGAACATGAAAGGACCAGAAATATGGCCTCTGTGGTAGGTGTGATTCTATCAGGCTCAACAACAGGTTAACAGTGGTTCTCTTACTGGATCGTAAAATGGGAAAGGCCTCCAATCACCTCTGGGGCTTCATCCTCAAGTCCACTAGTTAAGGAAGCCAGGCCTTTGATGTTATCTTTCTGTGGCCCTACCCCCATTCCTATTCCCTGAAGGAAACAGTGGTATCATTTTTTTTTTGCCCTTCCCTGCAAGGAATGCTAATCTCACAGCCTCCTGATTTAACTTCATCTGTCTCCCCCTTGCATCATGCCACTCTTATGAAGCAGCCTGTTTGGCCCTGCTCCCATCCTGCCATTGTCTCTGCAGAGCTGGCGCCCCGGCCTGCTTGGCAGACACTGCCGAGCAGGAGCCCAAGGCCGAGCTCCCCTGGCAGTCACCAGAGGTGTGGTCTCTCCAGGCCCTGGCTGAGGTGAGCAGATAGAAGGGCCAGGATAGAACTCACCTGGCTCAGTTCTCCTCCCCAAGGAGAAGGAGAAGGAGGCCTTCCCTAAGGGTTTACACCAATTCCACCTTGGCACAATCAGTGCTTTTCTTACTGGTATTGACCTTGACTGAGTAACAGCTGTCAAAGGTCTGTGGTAGGGCCATTGCGCTATTAGCATTTGTTATTGTTATTGTTTACTTTACAGACTTTGATGTGGTCACAAGGTGGTTTTGAGCGGGCTGATCCAAAGGAATGCAGGCTTGTCTGCACCAGAAAAGAACTCGGTTTCCAAGGGGAGTGGCACTGAGTCTGGCTGATTCTCCTCACCTGGGGCACCTACAGGCAAAGGGAATTTGATCTGGCAAGAGGGGCTAAGGAAAGTGGCTCGGAGCCCAGTCCTTCAGCTACATCCATTTTCTCATCCAATATGAAAGGCTGCCTTACTCAAAATGAAGCTCCTTGTTATTGTTCCATCACGTCAGACTCTTCATGACCCCATTTGGGGTTTTCTTGGCAAAGATACTGGAGTAGTTTACCATTTCCTTCTCCAGCTCATTTTTTACAGATGAAGAAACTGAGGCAAATAGGGTTAAGTTATATGCCCAGGGTCACACAGAGAGTAAGTGTCTAAGGCTGGATTTGAACTAAGGAAGATGAGCCTTCCTTACTCCAGGTCCAGCACTCAACACTCTGGCACTTTATCCACAATGCTACCTAGCTGATTTAAGCTTTACTTACTTAAGCTCTACTTAAATCCACCAGAATAACCTGAATAAGTGACTTCCATCTCTAACCGCACCCCTTCCCTATCAAGTACAGCATGAAAGCAGCTCTCCTAATTCCCCTTTATTTTAATAGGTCTTTAAGGTTCACAAAGTGCTTTTCTTGTAGTCACCTTGTAAGATAAGTATTGAAAGCATTATTAAACCCTTTTTTACAGATGAGGAAAGATTCAGAGGCATCTCATAGTAAGGGTTGGAATTGGGATTCAAACCCATGTCTTCTAAGTCCAAGGCTCCTTTCACTTGAGCATGTTGCCTCATTCACCTGTCAAGTATGCCTTTTGCCTTTCTACACTGGGCACCCTTTGCTGGGGATTAGAAATTGGGAGTATTCCAAACAAAAGCTAGATCTCCTGCTACTAAATTTGAGAAGACTCAGCTACCATTACTGAGTTCAAAGAGGCTGGGGGTGAAAGCAAGATCCCAAGAATTCAAGGCTAACTGTATATCACAATGACCCACATGAACACAGGTTGGAGACAGGTGGGCTTATCAATTAATAGTCTGTACAAATTTTCATGACCATTTAAAAGCATTCAAAACCATTAGGGCTATTAGCTAAGGAAAATAAAAACCTGCCTTAAAGAGAACCAGTTTGACAGCCTTTTTCTGTCTTTCAGAGTCATCAAAGTTCCCCAAGCTTGCGTGCCTCATAGGCATCTTCGAATAGATTCCTGGTTTTGTTTATTCTGCTTAACTGGTGAGAAGTTACTTGGTATTTGCCTTACTATAAGCCCCTTTTCAAAGTATGTTGACATTAAGGCTGATTTCCCAAAGCTCTAACTGGGCTCTTGGCCCTTGGACAGGGATCCTCTGGACAATCTCAAGTAGACATTCTGTGAATGGGCATGTGGTCCAATGGAAAAGGCCCTGCCTACACTGAGGACTGGGAGAACTCAAGTTTGCCCACTAGCTCTCCATGATCAGCTTATCTTCAGCTTTCTGAGATTGAAAGAGGTCTGGAGTTGCAATTCAAGGGCCCAAGGGAATGCAGAAATGGAATTCCTTTTCAATTTTTGTTCACATCAGAAATTCAGCTCTGTGGGGATGAGTAATAGCTGACATTTGCAAAATGCTTTGTATGTGATGTCTCACTTGATCCTCAGAACAATACCATGGGGTAGCTACTACAGGCATCATTATTTAATCTCCATATTCCAGCCTAAGAAATGGAGGCTTGCAAAGATAAGTGAATTGGCCATGGCTATAGAGCTAAGTATTGAAGACCCTTTTGGAACCCAAGTCTCTCTTGAATTTAAGCTTAGGTCTACACTCAAATGAAAGAGAACTTCAGCGGAAAGGGCAGCATAAATAAAGGAGCATAAATCAATCTTTCATTGGAAATTGAGGGTTTTTTCCTGTTAGGAAATTAGGGTTGGGGATTTGGCAGTTTCTCAGGGTCACCATTCTGACCATGAATTAGAAATACTTGGACAGTTGGTGGAATCAGAAGGTGACAGGAGATTGAGCTGATATCAATCTTGTTACTACCTCATTCTGTTGTCATGATCCTCATTCTTGTAAGAACAAAAAATCAAGTGCACCAGATCAGGTCTGCTTGGTTGTATTATAGGTAATTGAGGCTCTCTGCACTTATTTCAGCAAAAAACTTATCCCTTGCATCATTTCAGCAAAAGGCAGAGGCCCAAGGGTGATCAGGCAACCAATAATAGGCCCTTCTTTCATGTTCTTTGAACTGTGCTGAGGAGGGTGTCCCCTGTCCTATTATTCCCCTCTCCCCTTCCCTAAATCCCATCTCAGACAAACTGTGCTTCCAGTAGGAACTTAACAAATGATTGTTTGATTGAAATTAAAATCGGATGAAATCCTCCCTTTCTTTTGTGCCCTTGAACTTCAACTTCAGAGATCCTTTGGCATTAGGAAGCAGAAAGAAAGGAAGCTCAGTTAAGTGCCCTTCCTGAACAGGATGGTGATTTGAACCGCTGTAGTCCTTTCCTCTGGTCCAGATGCAACTCACAAGTTCCCATTACTTCGCTCTCTGGAAGCGCCATGGGCTGAGATCTTCTGTCTCGCTGCTGGCACTCCTGACTTCTGGGGGGAATCACGAATGTTCTGTCAGGGAGGCTCCTCCCACATTGCTGTTTCCCCAAATAATTGTGTGTTTATAATAACAAACCATACCTTATACAAATGCTATAAAGTAGCTTAACTTTTGTAACCCAGCCTGTTGAAAAGCTGGATTGTAATGCCCTCTAGAGGAATGAGGATTTTTTTTTCTTTTTAAAGTTATCACGTGCCTCTACTCCAGGGCTTCTTGTCAGGAGAGCTTTTCAAGAGGAAGAAAGAATAACTATAACCCTGTGGTGGGTCTGCTATTCCTCCTTCTTCCTTCCTTCCTTCCTTCCTTCCTTCCTTCCTTCCTTCCTTCCTTCCTTCTTCCTTCTTCCTCTCTCTCTCTCTCTCTCTCTCTCTCTCTCTCTCTCTCTCTCTCAGTTACTGGGAATCTTAAAGAGAAAATGTTCCTATAGGTCTCTGTTTTTGTGATCTTGGGCCAGTCTTTCTGACCCTCACTTTCCCTATCTGTAATATGAGAAGATTAGACCAGATGACAATAATGCTAACAATATCTCATATTCACAGAGTACTAGAATATCTCTCACTTCTCATTTCTATAGTGCCTAAGGACTTAAGAAGTATCTGGTGACTAACTTTTGACTATTGCACTTTACTATTTTTTAAGATCTTCCTCCTCATACTAGTCCTATAAGATGGACCATGCCAGAATTATTATCCTCATTTTACAGATGGGGAAAGAGGCAGTGATCCCAAGGTTAGACATAGAATACCAATAATAATGATTACCATTTATGTTGAACTTTAAGATTTAAAAGTCATATTATCTTATTCAAATGTCACAACAATCTAGTGAGGTAGGTTGCTATGGATATTATCCTATACCTATTTTTAGGGATGAAGTGACTGAGGCTTGGAGAAGTTAAGGGACTTGCCCATGGCCACACAGATGGTATCAGAAATGGGAGATGAAGCTGTCTCCCTGATTCTGAGGCTACACAGCCCCTCAATTTCTATGGTGATCTCCACCAGCTAAGAATCCCAACTATGAGATGTAATAATAATTCTTTTCCTCATCTGACAGACTAAATCTTGGACTCCATCTCAGGGTTTCCAGTTTCAGGTACATTGTTCCATCCGAGTACAATGTAGGAGACCGTTAAGTTGGACAGTAGATAGAGTTCTGGGCCTGGAGTCAGGAAGATATGAGTTCAAATCTGGCCTCAGACACTAGTCCTGTGACCCTGGGCAAGTCACTTAACCTCTCCTCAGTTTCCTCAACTGCAAAATAGAAGTCATAGCACCTACCTCACATGGTTGTTGTGAGTCTCAAAGGAGACAACGTTTGTTTGTTTCTGCAGTTGGGGTTAAGTGACTTGTCCAGAGTCACACAGCTAGTGAGTGTTATGTGTCTGAAGCTAGATTTGAATTCAGGTCCTCCTGACTCCAAGGCCAGAGCTCTATCCACTGCACCACTTAGCTGCCCCAGGAAACAATATTTGTAAAGCACTTAATAGTGCCTGGCAAATAGTGGATGCTTAATAAATACTTATTCTCTCCTCTCTCCCTTCTCCTCTATCCACTACATTGTTTTAACTAAGCTTTCACCTTTCAGCTCAGAAGTTCTATGACAGTAACAATGCAAATAGAGAACAAGATGATGTAACACATGAGCCATATAGTGTGATTGTTATCAATATAATACCAACTGAATGAGGCTAATTATTATACTTCTTAAAGGATCTGGGTTTCCATCAGCATGGGGACTTACCTCCCCTAGAGCAAGTGGAAACTCCTCCTGACCTTGATAGATCATCCCCATGAGCTGCTGTGGCCAAGACAAACTGGGTGGCTGAGCATCTCTCTGCCTAGCTGGGAAGACAGATACATAGTGCATACTCTGTAGGTCCACACTCTGAACCTCTCCAGCTTTTTAAAGACTTGGCACAGCTTCCTTTCTCCTAACACAGCCTTTAAGACCCCTGGCTTACTTCCACAACACAGGGAGCCATCAGAGGAAGGATTTTGTGAAGAATTTAGTTGCACGTGGGGAGGAAGTATTTTTTTTTCTTTTTTAATTTTTATCAATATATTTTTAGTTTGACACCATCTGAATTTCCAAATATATGCCTCCCCGTGCTCCTCCCCAGAAAGCCATATTTTGTAAAGAATTACAAAGAGAAAAAAAAAACAGTTCAGCAAAGCCAAAGCCAAGCAACATATCAGCAGATTTTGACAGGATAGACAAATTGTGAGGGGGAAGGAAGGAAGGAAAGAAGAAAAGAAGAAAGGAAGGGAGAGAGGGAAGGAGGGAGGAAGAAATAGAGGACAGAAGGAAGGAAGAAAATGTCACATAAGCACAAACAAAACATGTTTGGTCACATCCAAAAATGCATTTCTTATTCTGCATATTAGTCACCATCTCTCAGTCATGAAGTGGGGAGACTTCTTCTTTATCAGTCCTCTGGAATCATGGTTGATTATTTAGTTGATCGAAGTTCTCAAATCTTTCCAAATTGTTCATTTTTTATAATATTAATTGTTATAGTATCAATTGTGCGCCTTTCACTCCACTATGAATTCATGATAAACTTGGTCATCAAAATCTCCACTAATACAGGGATAGTTTGACGTACATTTTGTGTGCCTGGTGTTCAAATTAGTGAAAAATTAATACAGAATGAAAAGGACCCACAGGTACAAAAATATTTACAGCAGCTCTTTTTGTGGTGGCAAAGAATCAGAAATTGAGAGTACGCCCATCAACTGAGGAATGGCTGAACAAGTTGTGGTATATGAATGTAATGGAATACTATTGTGCTATAAGAAATGATGAACAGGCTGACTTCAGAAAAACTTGGAAAGACTTGTACGGTCTGATGCTGAGTGGAGTGAGCAGAACCAGTAGAACGCTGTACATGATAACAGCCACGTTGTGTGATGACTAATATTGACAAACTTAACCCTTCTCAGCAATACGAGGATCTAAGACATCTCCAAAGGTCTTGTGATGGAAAATGCTATCCACAAACAAGAAAGAACTGTGGAGTTTGAATGCAGATCGAAGAATACTATTTGCTATTTTTTTTCTTCTGCTGTGTTTTGTTTCCTCTTTC
This sequence comes from Phascolarctos cinereus, assembly GCF_003287225.1. Lineage (NCBI taxonomy): Eukaryota > Metazoa > Chordata > Mammalia > Diprotodontia > Phascolarctidae > Phascolarctos > Phascolarctos cinereus. Next base: position 102,212,130 of record NW_027555847.1, read on the forward strand.
TGGTGGTTCCTTCTATTGGTTCTAATTTTTACTTACAACATCACTAATGTGAAAATGTGTTTAATAGGAATGTATATGTATATCCTCTATCAGACTGCATGATGTCTTGGGGAAGGAGGTGGGGAAGGAGGGGGAGAAAAATTTAAAACTCAAAAGCTTGTGGAAGTGATTGTTGATAATTCAAAATAAATAAACTTTAAAAAATTAATATATAATGCCTGGATATGTATCTCAGCCATAAATGAATGGTTTGCCAGGCTACAGATGGGTAGCTATGTTTGTTTTAATTCACTTAATCCACGGCATAGTAGTGACCCTTGGTTCTTGAAGGCCCAAGAAGCACAAGTGCTGACAGGTTTTTACCAAGTTGGAAAGACTTTGAATACTGGTCTAACAGTCTGTGAATCAAACTAATTCAGCGTGGAGAGGCCCATTTCCAAAAGCTTGGACATTAGGCAGCTAGGTAGCATGGTGGATGGAACATTGGCCTTGGAGTCAGGAAGACCTGAGTTCAAATCTTATCTTATATACTTTCATCAGTCATTGATATTATTCTACATTTATTTATTATGTAATTAAACATTTTTAACTTACTACATTTTACTATACAGTGCCTAAGCCCTCTGCTAAGCTCTGGGGATACAAAGGAAGGCAAAAGACAGTCTCTGCTCTCATGGACCTCAGAATTTAATGGAGGACACTTAGCTGTGTGACCCTGGGCAAGTCACTTAAACTTGTTCACCCTGTTTCCTCATTGGCAAAATGAGGATGGTAATTGCACCTACCTCATAGGGTAGTGGTAAAGATCAAATGGGAATAAAGTGTTTTGCCAGCCATAACCCACTATAGAAATATTAGCTATTGGGCAAGTCACTAAACCTCCCACAACCTCAGTTTTCCCATTTGTAAAATGTGTAAATGTCTTCTGAGGTCCCTTCTACCTCTAGATCTTTGACCTTATGATTTTTTTTTTTGCCACAGAAATTTGTGATGGTCATCTACTAAGGCTTGGAGGAGCTGTGATCTGTCTCTGTAGGGGATGTATCCCTACTGATGAAATCACAGATCCCTAAAATATTAAAGGGTGCTCTTCTCTATTGTGATAGATGTTACTCCTATTTTTTATGTGAAGAAGCCAAGGCTCAGAAAATAGATGTTACTCAAAGTCAAGATACTGATCAGAAGTAAAGCTAAGGAAAAAAGGCCAGATCTCTCTTGTCTCTTGAAACCATTTTTCAGCCATGTGTTCCATATACTCAGGTATCATAGAATGAGAGATCTAAAGAAGGGATTGTAGAGAAGATCTAGTCTAACCCCATTTTTTTTTTTTACAGATGAGAAAACTGACGCCCAGAGTGATAAAGAAACTTGTTCAACATCAGGAAGTGATTTAGTGATATAGGTAGGGCTATAATCCAGGTTTTCTGACTCTTAGTATTCTCTCGCCCATGCCACACTGATATGGATTACTTTTGTACAACTTCTTCCAACGTGAGAACTCATATATATTCTCCCTCTTTCTTTGCATGTATGCATTTTTCTGGCCCAGGCCAGCGATGCTACAAATTCTGTGGAGGATAGAACCTGCCAGAGCTTGCTATGCCCTGGCATAAAGCCAGGGTCATTCTCCTTCTATGATAAGACATTAGAGCAGAAGTTTTATAGAGGCAACCATGGGTTATTGAAAACTATGCCAGCAGAGCACAAGCTCTGGCAGGTTCTATCAAACTGGAAAGACTGTGGTACAGAGATGTTGGCCTGTGTGTATATCCTGAGACACGATTAGACTGTGTGTCTGTCATCTGAGGACCAACCAAGCCAAATACAAGGAGGTCACCAGAAATCTGACCACTAGGTGATGAATTTGGATGGAGATACAAAAAGGCCTTTGGTACTAGGTGGTGTCCTACCATGTCCACAGTGACAGAAGTGGTATGGTGGAAAAAAGAGATGAAGGCTTTAAGAAGGAAGGAAGGGAGAGAAGGAGAGAAGAAGGGATGAAGGAAAGGAGAAAGGAATCACACAGTTCTCACATTCTCTAAAAACATAGACTTAACTGTTGGTATGGTTAAGATGAGATCTTTGTCAACCGTCCAACAAACTGACACATGACTGAAGGAACCCAACCACCTGCAGATCTATATTCTCACTATAAAGAAAACCAAGAGACACAAAGTTCTGGCTAAATGAAAGAGTGGCTTATGGATTCTCCCAAGGGAAGTAACTAAGGGAGTTGGTGAAGTTGTTTTCATTATGTGCCCAAAGGGAAAAAGAAATATTATTTAATGGGCCACTTGGTCCCCTGCCTTAAAGACCACAAGTAAGCAAACCTCCATGAAGCTAACTGTGGCTTAGGCAATAAAAATCATTTCAGAAGATGAAGAAGCAAAGAAATTCTATGAAAACTTAGTAAGATCCTCAAGTAAGGTCAATGTATAGCTTAATACTTGGTAACTTTGCCGCAGTGAAAGGTGGAGAATGAAAACTATGTTGGGCTTAGGATCAAGAAATGAAAGGAGAAAGTGAAAGTTTAGAGACTACTCAGAAATCTTAACCCCATACACCATGAGTACTTTATTTGAGAACAGAATCATAAGGCACTGGACATGAGGAGGATTGAATGACTTTACGAAATCAAAATTGATTCTATCTGAACAAATGGGAAGTAACTAGTTACAGGGGTAGCACTCTGTTCATAATCAACTGCTTGCAAGTCATCAGATCAGCAACTGGTTGGAGCAAAGATCAAAGGAAAACTATATTTAAAAAAATAATAAAAACAAGAAGAGGCTACCACATGAAAATTTGGCAGTTCCAACCAAACTCATTTAAACATACTATCAACTCCAAAAAAATGGGAAATTTCAAAAGTAAAGACATTGATTATGATTGTCTTTATTTCTGAGAGTTATTCCATGCAAAACAGCACAATGAGTAGGTCAAAAGATCCTCGATATTACCTGGTAAATATTTAATATTCTTGGGAAATAGATATAACTTCTAGGGATGCTAATTTTGAACACAAGGCCATTTGCAAAACAAGGCTACCAACAGCATCACCTCACAAAATAACAAAAGACAGTTGAGCATAATCAAAGCTTGGCATCAGATCAACCTCACCAAACATCATTCCAAGAGCACATGTACATGAAAACAATCAAACAAAAAATGTGAAAAATCTGCCAGGATTTTTACAATGAGATACTTTCATCAGCAATAGCAATGGAACCACTACATTTGGATTTTCCCATCATCTCCTAACACAATGTACTACGTACATAAGAAAATAACAAAAAGCAAGTATGAAGATGAAGTTAGGAAGAGACTGAACACATATAGAAAAATCTATACTTGAGACAACACAATTTTAAAGATACTCAGGTATCAGTTTTCAAAATATCTCAAAGTAAGAAAGATTCCAAGAAAATTGAAAATATTAAGTAATGCTTCTATAATTCCTCCCCACCCCCCGACCACCCAGGAATGAATCCATCAATAACAACTTATTCAAATGCTACTTTCTCATCTCTATAAAAATCTTTTTTTTTTCTTTTTGGTGAGGTGATTGAGGTTAAGTGACTTGCCCAGGGTCACACAGCTAGTAAGTGTTAAGTGTCTGAGGTTGGATTTGAACTCAGGTCCTCCTGACTCCAAGGCCAGAGCTCTATTCACTGCACCACCTAGCTGCCCCTATAAAAGTCTTTATGAGATGGTCTATAGGTACCATTGATAGCATTCTTGATGAAAACATAGAAGGAAACAGGCAGATTTCTGTGGAGAATCTTCTATAGCAGATTTCACCTTTATGATCAATTGACTCATTTTTTTTTGCTTTTTTTTTTTGGTGAAGCAATTGGGGTTAAGTGACTTGCCCAGGGTCACACAGCTAGTAAGTGTCAAGTGTCTGAGGCCAGATTTGAACTCAGGTCCTCCTGACTCCAAGGCTGGAATGTTATCCACTGCACCACCTAGCTGCCCCCCAATCAATTGACTAATTAAGAGATGTAGTTAATTATAATATCCCACAGTGACTATTGCTTATTTTTTTATATGACTTCATAGAATAAAATGCATTCGTAAAGGCTCTCTTCAAGCAAGATGTCTTCCTCACATATTTTAAAAGTGTACATATGGACAGTGAATGAGTCTATAGAGTCTATCCCAGGGAGTATGTGCCTAGAGCTCCCCTGGAAACTTCTGTAGACTCCAATGAAGTGGTGACTCATCATTTGGGCCTCTGGGGGATAACAAATTCCCTCACTGAATCTGGCCATCTGGGGCTTAGAGATGGGGGGCACTTAAAGTACTTGGTATTACAAGGTCTGTGTCTGTTGGTGGTCCACTGGTCTTTCCCTGCCCTACAAGGTAGGGGAGGGAGGTGAGATGGGCAAGGGGGAGAGAGCTATGTCATAGAGACCTCCTAACATTAATTAATTGAAATGCACTATACATACACACATACTCTTATCTATTCAGAAATGTCCTTTTTAATAGGCACTGCTCACTTCCTCAACCACATTCAATCACTTATGCTTGGGCCTTTGGTACACAATCATGATATCACAGAATGTTAAATCTTGAAGGGGTCTTAAATAACTCACCCTAAGATCTACAGCAAGTTAACGACAGAGTTAGGACTTAAAGGACCAAGTTACCTAATTCCTAGTACAATGTTTTTTCAAACACACCAGCAGCATACAGTGTAAAATGCACAGGATTTGGAGTAAGAGGACCTGGTTTCAAGTCTTACCTCTATGTCTCTTACTAAATTTGTGATCGTGGGCAGTCACCTGACCTCTCTGGGCCTCATTTTTGTCATCTGTAAAATGAGCAGATTGGACTAGTTGGCCTCAGAAGTCCCTTCTATCCCTAAATCTACAAGCCTAGGATTGCTCAATTACACCATGTTCCTTTCCTATATGTCCATCTGTATTCTGCATAATCAGACCCAGAGAATTCATACCTGCTTCTTGAGTATTTCTTTTTAAAATAAGTTTTGTTGCTGTTCTTTTTTTTTTTTATCATCACAGTCACTTCTGGAAATGTTCTTCCTCCTGTCTCTGTCCTTGAAATCAAAATTTCCTTTGTAACAAAGAAAAACAATTAAGCAGAAACAACTAAACCTGCCAACAGGGTCAACATTCAGCCTTAGTAGTCCATTCAAATGTCTTATGTCTCCCTGCCAAGAAGAAAGAAGTAGGTTATATTTATTTTATTTTTTCTCTGGAACAATGATTGGTTTTTCAATCATTCAAAGTACTTCCTTTTCAAGTATCTTTTCATGAACATTTTTGTAATCATTGTATTGTTCTTTTGGCTTTGTTTATTTCGTTACGCATGGATCATACGAAACTCCCAGTGTTTCCCTGAAGTCTTTATTTCCTACTGCACAATAGTATTCCATTCCATTTATACATCATAATTTGTTTAGTCATTCCCCAATCAATAAGCAAGGCAGCTGAGGGCTCAATAGATACAGCACTGAGCTTGGAGTCAGGAAGACCTGAGTTCAAATCTAGTCTCAAAAACTTACTAGCTGTGTGTCCATAAGCAAGTCACTTAACCTCTGTTTGCCTTAATCCACTGAAGAAGGAAATGACAAACCACTCTAGTATCTTTGCCAAGAAGACTCCATGGATAGTATTATCATGGAATAGGCCATGGGGTCATAAAGACTCCAACTTGCCTGAATATTAACAACAAAATCAATAGGTACCTACTTTCCCCCAAAAATTCTTTGCTACCACAAAAGTGCTGTTATGAAAATTTTGGCATATCATAGAATCATAGCTTTAGAACTAGAAGGGAATTTAGAGGACATTAAGTCCAATCCCTTAATTTTTTTTTTTGGCAAGGCAGTTGGGGTTAAGTGTATAACTTAACACACAGCTAGTAAGTGCCAATGTCAAGTGTCTGATCTGAGACCAGATTTGAACTCAGGTCCTCCTGACTCCAGGGCTGGCCCTCTATCCACTATACCACCCAGCTGCCCCCACCAATCCCCTAATTTTACAGAGGAAACTGAGACACAGAGATGTTAAGCGATTTGCTCATGGTCACACAGCTAAAGTGTTTTAAGGTGAGTTTTAAGCCTAGGTCTTTCCAACTGCAAATCCAATATCCCATTTACTACTCCACATACTGTCTCTGTTTTTGTCTTTGACCTCTTTGAAAAAGATGCTTAGTAATGGGGTTGGTGGATTACACATCTCCTTTCACAAATTGTATGCTATGCACCCTCTGTACAGTTCATTCACGCACGTGACCATGCTACCAACACTTGCACTTTCTGTGTCTGCATATATATATAAACCTATATACAAAGAGCTAAGAGGGTTAAAGCCCATGTACCTCAAGCTCCAAAGGAAAAGGGGGTGGGGGCAGGGAGGGTGGGGAAAAGGAGAATGAGAGGGAGGCAGGGGAGAGAGATAGAAATGGGGTGGGAGGAGAGAGAGACAGGCAGACAAAGAGAGAAAGACACAGGGAGAGACAGAGGCAGGGTGACAGAGAGAGGGAGTGAGAAAAAGGGGGAGGGAGGGAAGAGGAGGGAGAAGGTAGAGTAAAGGGGAAGGGAGAAAGAAAGGGAGGGTGGAGAGAAAAGGAGAGAGGGAGAGAAAGAGAGAGAGAGAGAGAGAGGAGAGAGAGAGAGAGAGAGAGAGAGAGAGAGAGAGAGAGAGAGAGAGAAACTTTCTTATGTATAATATACCCCATTTAAGTTGAAAGGGAATTTCCATCTTTCAGGACCGTGGATGGGCTAAGAACAAAGAGTCGTGTTACTGGCCTGACTAAAGGTATCTATCACTAGTTTTTATTTCCTGTAGGTTTATGATAACATTTTTCATCTCAAGTTGTGTGTAACATACTTTAACGCACATTATAAACCTTTGTTCGCACCAAAAGCTCCATTAAAGGAAGGCTGAGGTCAAGTCACAAACTTATGAAAGCAGGGAAATGGAAGTTTAAGGGAAAAAACATTGGGCCACATATCTCTGAATGCCTGGACCAGTGCAGCCCTATTAAAATAATGAGGGCTAAAGGCCTCAGAAAAAGTGACTGGTGGACAATAGGGTTGAAGTTGAAAAAATCTAAGAATCCAAGAATGGGAAAGGACCTCTAGAGATCATCTGGTTCACTCCTTCTCCCCTGGCCTCAGGCGGATTGATACCATCCAAGTCAAGTCACCATTGATTATGTTTCTTAACATATCTGAGATCAGAGAATTTTCAAAGGACCCCTTGCAGTGAGTTCTAAGGTTCAGTTAACCTCTTAAACAAGACATTTTCCTATATATACAGGGGGTATTGTGGAAAAAGTCCTGGACAAAGAGTCAGGTTCCAGTCCTGGCTCTCCAATTTATAAGCTCTGTGACCTTGAGCAAATCACCTGCCCTCTCTGACCCTCAATCTCCATCTTTGTAAAATGAGGGGGTTGAATTAGATGGTCTCTAAGAACTTTTCCTGCTCTTGAGTCCTGCAGACTCTTCATAGTAAACTCTTTTCCCCATCCTTTGAAGTGCTCTGGAGATGAGGAATAATACTTGATTTGTGTACTTAAATCAGATCACTCCCTTTAACCTTTCATTTCCCACTCTCCAAATATTTTTACACATATCTTTAATAATAATAATAATAAATAGCATTTGTGTAGTTTAAGGTTTGTGAAAACACTTTACATATAATGTTGTATTTAATCCTTCAGATAACTGTGTGAGGTAGGTATTTTATTAAGCATGTACTATATGCAGCCTAACATGTTAGGTCCTGGGGAGAAATAAAGTCATTGTCCCTGCCCTCATTCCAGTGACTGTACATTACAGAACTTAGCTCTTTTATGTGTGTTGTCTCACCCAATTAGAATGTGATCTAGTAGTGAGAATAAATTTGTTGCCTTGACATAACTGACTCCATTTTGTTTTAGGCCCCCATTTTGTGATAAAGTATTTTGATGGTCTTCTGTCATAACTTGTTTTTCAATATTAAGATAAGTATAAATGTGATATAGGTTAATAAACAACTTGTATGTGTTCATAAACAATGGTACCCCCAAACAGGACAGACCACCAATGGGGAAAATTTGGTTTAAACAACAACAAAACCCTTGTTATTAGCTTATGTCATCAGATACTAATTAAATTGATTAACAAACAGATCAGGGCCTGGCCACCAATCAGAACTTAGGCATAACCAACTAATGGCCATAGCTAGAGCTCTAAGAAACCCACCTAAGACCCCTAAGCTTACTCCTGAGATTTGACTAGGGCTGGCTTCTGTGTTCCCTGCTCCTGAGACTCTGTTGACTTGGGAGCTGTGATGACTGACTGATGGAGACTTGTCAGGGAGCCATCTCAATGGGAGACACAAGGTCTTGGGCTAGGCCCTAGCCTTGAGGCTACATGTGGCCTTCTAGATCCTTGGGTGCGGCCTTTTGATTGAGTCCAAGTTTTACAGAACAAATCCTTTTACTAAGGAGATTTGTTCAGTGAAGTTTGGATTCAGTCAAAGGGCCACACTTGAGGACCTAGAGGGCCACATGCGGCCTTGAGGCCGCAGATTCCTCACCCCTGGCTAAGCAAAGAGGAAATTCTTATCATTGAATGTAGGTATGAAACATGTTTGCTGGGAAACCTTAGGAAATCAGGTTGGTGTTTTTATTCCTAGTGAGGTTGATGTTTACATTATCTAATAGATAATATAAATGAACTAATGTTCATACACATTTAATTAATAGAGTCTGATTGCTAGTATTAAGAAGTATTAGTCTAATTAGAGTTCCCATCACACTAGTTAGCATTTGTAATGGTAAATCGGCTTTGTGCATGCTCTGTGAATTTCAGAGCACTTTGAGAGAAGAGACTGTAATAAATTTTCTATTTGTATCCTCATGTTTGACACATAGTATAAATGCTTTTTCATTCATACATTCACTGGATATAGAATTACAAGACCTAGATTCCAATCTCAGCTCTAATATTCACTTGTTTGTCTTTGGGCAATTCAATTCATTTCCACTTACTGTGGCTCAGTTTCTTATCTGTAAAATACTAAATGACATTCATAAGACTCCTTCCCACTATGAATTCGATGATCCTATGATTGTATGGTCCTATTAGGGCACTTGATGTCATAGGTCTGTATTCTCTGATGAACTTAGCTGGAATTCTGGCTACTTCAAGCAGCCTTCCAACAGTCAGATCTCTTTTCTCTTTTGATGTATACTCCCCTCTTTGGCACTAAGGGGATTCTCAACTCCTTCTGGGTGCTATTGGTGTTAGGAGACCACCTTAGAGATCCCTTCCTAGTGTGACTGCAGTTATAACTCATGAATCCAGTAACAGACTGAAGTCTATCTTCCCTTCACATAGAGACTCATCCATGGAAATACTAACAGTGGCATGCATACTGGCTTATAAGAGCTGTTTGTTAAATTTTCAGTGTCAGCATTTACACCTCAGAAAGAGGTTAATGCTACTAATCAGGGCTTGATTTATTGTTTTATTGATTGTAGACTGAAGAAAGTGATAGAGAAAATATTAATAATGCAGATTCAACATAAAAAGTGTTGTGCATACTCCCACCCACCCAGAGAACCAGTCGTTAAACATTTACCAGCAGGCTTCTAGACAGTGAGATCATCAATTTAGAGCCAGAAGAGCTCATGTGACACCTAGTCTGACCCCCTACTTTTATAGAAGATGAAACTTCTCAAAGAGGTTACTTACTTAATTTACTTAAGTACCAGGCTAGTAATACTTTTGTCTGGGACCTTGGAGCATGTAACTATATATTCTTAATGTAAAAATCAATACTACCTCTGTTTCCTCCCTACTTACCTTTTGTGGATTTTCCTGTCCCAGTGCTCCAGCTCTACCTTCTCTTATTCTGGATGCTCCTTAAATGTGTATATATTCACATTTCTAGTCTCAGTCTCTCTCTCTCTCTCTCTCTCTCTCTCTCTCTCTCTCTCTCTCTCTCTCTCTCTCTCTCTCTCTCTCCCTCTCTCTCTCTCTCTCTTTCTTCTCTCCCTCTTTCCATCTTTTTCCCTTTCTTTCCATCTCTCTCCTTTTCTCTCTCTCCTCTCTCCCATCTCCTCTCTCTCTTTCTTCTCTCTCCTGCCCTCCATCTCTCCCTTTCTCTCTCCCTCTCTCTTTTCCTCTTCCCTCCCTCTGTTTCTCCCTCTCCCTCTTTCCTTCTTTCCCACTTTTTTCCTAATCTATTCCTAGCAGCAGTAGGAGACAGCTGAAGAAGTACCAGCCTTGGAATCAGGAGATTTTGGCCTTCATCCTAGATCTGCCACCAACTTATGGGAATTTTGAGAAGTCACCATCCTTTTCCTGGAACTCAGGTACTCCCTCTGTAAAATGAAGGGATTGAATTAGATGACTTCTCAGGTTCCTGACATCATATGGCCTTATTATTTAGACAATTTGTTGATAGGATTCAACTCAATACACAGGCAGATAGGTGGCATAATGGATAGAACACTAGACTAGAAGTTAGGAAGCCCTGAGTTCAAATCATACCTCAGACACTTACTAGCTGTATAACTCTGGGCAAGCTACTTAACCTCTTTTGCCCTCAGTTTCTTCATCTGCAAAATGAAAATGATAATAGCATCTAGCACCTCATAGAGATATTTTCAGGATCAAATGAAATAGTATATGTAGATCACTTCACAAACTCTAAAGCAATTACATATATGTATATGTACACCCCCCCCACATATATATAATGCTAGCTAGTTAGATGGTGGTGGTGGTAGTAGTACTAGTAAATGGCTTGGGTGCATAGCATTGTGCTTGCCCTGGGGGGAGATACAAAGTTTAGCTACCACACAGTCCTTGCTCCTCATGGTCAAGTAAGATGATAGATTATGGGGCCATAGATTTAGAGTTGGGAGGTAGCTTAGTTATGAGGAGGGTCTTTTAGTTCAACTTCATTTTTTACAGATGAAGAAACTGAGGAGGCAAAGTGCTGGACCTAAGGTCACACAGGTGACTGACTACACAGCATCAGAGCTGGGGATTTGAATTCAGTTTGGGCTCTTTGTACTATGCCATGCTGGATGACTGATGAGATGCACGCAATAAGGTCAAAGGAAGAGTCAAAGTTAACTCTGAGGCTTCAAATGTGGGAAACTAAGTGAATGGAGATACCACAAACATAAATGGTGAAATCAAAGGCACTGAGCTTAAAGCCCACCTTCTGCATCGTCCACCTACCACCATGCTCTAGCTATGGTTCAACTGACATCATGCTAGACGTGGAATGAGGAAGACCTGATTTCAAATAGATCCTCTGACACTTACTAGCTGTGTGACCCTGGGCAAGTCATGCAACCTCTTATTAGATTCAGTTTCCTCATCTGTAAAATGGCGATAACAATAGCACCTACCTCCCAGGGTTGTTGTGAGGATCAAATGAGACAATAATTATAAAACAGTTACCATAGTGCCTGGCACATAGTAAGTGCTATATAAATGTTAGCTGTTATTATTATGTACCTTCTATGTACCTAATTATTTATGTGTTGCCTCTCACGTTAAAATGTGAGCTTTTTGAGGGCAGGGACTATTGTTTCCCATTTTTTTGTATTTCCAGAACTTAGCATAATGGCTGGCATAGAGTAAGAGCTTAATAAATGCTCACTGACTGACTGACTGAGGACTTCTCCTGAAGTTACCTTCCCTTAATAAGGGAAGGAGTTTTTAAACTGGGGTCCACAGTTCCTAAAAGATCTGTAGATAGATTTCAGGAGGTCCATGAACTTGGATGGGAAAAGTTACACCTCTATTCCAATACAGTGAACTTCCTTTGTATTTTATTATATATGCATATACAAATGCAATTCTGAGGAGGGGTCCATAGTCTCCACCAGACTGCCAAAGGAGTCACAGAAATAGTTAAGAATGCTTGTTCTAGGGGAGGAATCACATCTAGAGAAGCCTCCTATCCTGGAAGACCCTGCTGTGGCCTAAGAATATAAGATGCTTATTTCAATGCCACTCACGTATTGGGGGAGCTTGACTTTACTTCCTGCCCCTGGAGAAGCTGCTGCTTCAAGTAGAAGGATTGCCAGGCCTGTACCTTTCTCCCCACCTAATCTCAGAGTCCATCTGTCCTATTTTAAAAAAAAAATTCTGTGGGCAAGATGATGTCATATAATTCTTACTCAGACAGTTGAAATGTACGAGATATCCTTGGAGAACCATAACATCAGCTAGCACTCATACCTTCTCAGTTGGTGAACTGTTGAAATCATTACAGTCATCAGAATCTCTTTAATAAATCCAGCACACTCTCAATATGTTACGGGTGTGGGCCCTTGGGCCAGCCATTTGGGTTTGAGCAGGAGGCAAGTAGATATACCTCCCTCTTTCTCTGGCAAAGATGTCAATCACCTTTATTCTCTATTTCACGAGGATTATAGACTGTCACCATCTACGATCATCTGGTATCCAGGATCTTTGGGTCTCTTTTCCTTAGACTGAGTGCAGAATAGCATATTTAGATGAGGCAGCTGCCCCAGATGGAGCCTGGAAAGGTTGATGGGAAGTAGAGAATTGGGCTATGCATTTGCTCATTCTGTTTTCTGTGATCAGAATGTTTGTCTCCTTCCCTTCTTTGTGTGTTATATGATTACCTATCTCCTTTCAAATGAAATTCACATGCTGTCTCCTCCATGAAGTCTTCCCTGATACCCATCCTTAGCCAATAATGATCTCACCCCCTTGGTGCTGACCCAACATTTCATTTGAATCTCTTGTGAATTTATTATGTAATATTATGTTACAGCTACCCATATTTTTGTCTTATTCCATCCTACTCCGTATGCTTCATGAAAATAGTACCATCTCTTAACTAAACTTTGTATATCCCCAATACCTAGCATAGTGCTCTGCCCACAAAGTGCTTAGAGACACTTTTTGAATGAATGAATTAAGAGATGTGCATTGGCCAAGCTTCTTCTGCAGGTTAATTCTCCTCTTAGAAGTCTGTTAAGGGACCTAGTGGACAAAATCTATATTCTTCCAGATGATTTGTGTGAGCAGCCTCCCTCAACGGGCCCCTTACACTATAAGTGTTGCTTTGGGTAAGCGCCAACCAATCCTGAACTCAGTGAGTGGCTCATCCCTACAGGGTCTAGAATCCCATGTCTTACATATACAGGGGCTGTGATAAAACTGTTGACTCCAACATTTGTCAGGATGAATGAAGAAGGTGCTGGTAATAGCAATTGTTTCAAATAGCTCAGTACCTGACAGAGCATAGATATTGTTGTTGTTGTAGTTGAGTCATTTCAGTTGTGTCCTACTCTTAGTGACCCCATTTGGCGTTTTCTTGGTAAAAATATTGGAATAGTTTGCCATTTTCCTCTCCAGATCATTTTATAGATGAGGAATTGAGATGAGCAGGGTTAAGTGACTTGTCCAGGGTCATACAGCTAGTAAGTGTCTGACGCCATATTTGAACTCATGAAGATAAGTCTTCCTTAGTCCAGGCTCAGCACTTAATCCACTGTGCCACTTAGCTGCCTCAGCTAGCTATTACAAAGGGCAATACAAATTGAGTAATTTTCAAAAGTGCTGTCAGTAAGACAATCTAGGCCAAGATGGAACATTTAATTCCATTCCCCATATGTTTTGAGCCACAGATTCTGCTACTGAGAAACAATGACATGTTGCAGAGTTCTGTCTAAGGATATAAAAAATACTTGTGAATTAGATTTGTGCCTGAAACCACAAATGTTCTTCATGAGCCATGAAGAACACTTTTTAATCTCTATAAATACTTATAAATATGGAAAGAGGACAAAAACAATGTCCACCAGCTCTCCCTGAACACATTACTTCCAGCCAAGAACATAGCCCATTAAGCTAATCTTAAAAGATTTTTTTTGTGTTCTATGTTTTTTTAATTTATTTTTTCTTTCTTTCTTTCTTTTTTAAATATAAATTTATTTATTTTTAGTTTTCATTCCCTTCCACAAGTTTTTGAGTTCCAAATTTTCACCCCATCTCCCCTCCTCCCCCCACCCCAAGATGTCATGCATTCTGAATATCCCTTCCCCTACTCTGTCCTCTCTTCTATCTCTCTCCCCTTCTCTTATCTCCTTTTCCTTCTATGTTCCTGTAGGGCAGGATAGGCTTCTGTACCCCATTTCCTGTATTTCTTATTTCCCAGTAGCATGTGAAAACATTAAAAGATTTTAATAATTAAAAATTTTCTCTGATTTGGTCCTGGGGGTGGGTCTTCCATTCACCAATGTAGGTAGCTACTCCTGTGTGCCTTTGAAAAGAGTTCCAGGAACCAGAAAAATTCATTCCCCAATGGTCAATTTCTGTTGATGAGCCATTCTTTCAAGGTCCTGGTCCTGGTACCACAAACACAGTGACTATTCTCTGGACCCCTTACTCAAAATCTTTCCTTGGTAGAACTTTGGCATTCTTCAGGCAAAGACTGGGATCATCTACATGCCTCCATGAGGAATTTGAATGGGCTATTAATAAGGTAACAAAATAAATCATCCTTATAATCTTGGAGAGAGAGAAAAAAGCTAACCTCTCTTCCTCATCATGTTACTTCCAACCATAAAGATCAAGTATTACAAGAATTGATAGGACCAAGCTCTGTAACGCTGTGATGATCTGAAAAATATGCTTATGGCTCTAGTAGAAATCCTGGCCAACATCAACATTACCAGGCTAATATTTGCTCACTAACTATTATCAGATAGATGTGCTTCCTACAGACTTTATGTGCCAAGGATTTCTGGCTTTTAATGGGGCAAATTTGCTGATACCAGTTTTAAAAGCTTCTATTTCTTTCTCACAAAAGTGACTGTTAAGAGTTTGTAATTCATCCATAAAATAAATACACATGTATGTATATACTGCTTGTGTGTGAGACATGGAATGTGTTATATGTACCATTATCTGAATAAATGATATTTAAACTCAGTCTGCATGAGCAATATGAAGAGGGGAATTAAGGTAAAGTACAGAAGAAGGAGAAAAGCTTTTGGAAAAATCTCTCTTTGTGGGCACCAAATGAATAAGATAAGGTGGAAAAGTGTTCCTTTCTCCATTTCACTTTGTTTAAGCAGACATTGGCCCCAGAGGTGTGGCTTTGGAAGGCAAACCCTTTGGTCTCAAACTCTCCCTTCCTCAAGCATCTTGACCCCTTTGGAACGTCCTATCAACAAAATCATAGGGATTGGATGTATAACTACAGAACCAAGGAAGTTAATTTCCTTAGACAAAAGCAATGTTAAGATTCTTACATTTCCACTAGCTTTGCCGTTTGGCTTGCATCAATTAAGTACTTAATTTTAAATTTTAATCTAAATTTTAAAAAAAAAAATTTAAATTTGAAAATTTTTATTTTATTTTATTTTTATTTAATTTTTAAATTTTTAAAATTCTGAACTTCCCAGGCATACACATGCATAAAGAAAAAACCAAAAAAAAAATACCACGTACAAAGTAGAACTGAAAAAAAAGGTTATATGAGAAACTGCAAACTTCTACATACAGCTTGCTTTACATGTAATTATATGTAATATAATAAATATATAATGCAGAATGAATATAATGCATAATTATATATACGTAAAATAAACTCAACCTTACTTTCAAAGTTGTCCTATTTGTCTGAAGCACTTCATTTCTAGTACCACTCAAAGGAATGTTTTTCTCTTCATCCCAGCTATACAGATATACAGATGGTTTTGTTCCAAAAAGGACAAGCAACCAGCATAAAAGCAAAAACCATTGGAAACACTGAATTTAAAGGCACAGGATCAGAATTCACATCCCAGATCTCTATGCAGAGACTGCATGTAGCCCCTAATGCTCCCCAAATGTGGTCTGAATCAGATTGAAATGTAATTGGGAAATATTTAACAAAACAAATAAAAATACAATAAAACATAGATAATATTAATATGTGGTTTTCTAAGTCAATATACAGCCCCCAGTAATCCTTATGCACAGTTTAGTGGCTCAGGTTTCTACTTTAATTTAACACCACTGCTCTAAGGTACTTTGAAAAGAGAACTGTGCTACAGGAAGACAATTTTGATTCATTTTCCACCTCTGATAGATCTGTGTAACCTGTAACATTACTTAAAACCTCCTTGATTCTCAGCGTCCTTGTTTGTAAAACAAAGGGGAAGGACTAGATGATCTCAGAGGTCCCTTCCAGCTGTAGTTCTATGATTTTGCACTCCTAATCCTCAACCTTTCTGGGACTCAGTTTATTCACCTGTAAAATGAGTAGGTTGGACTATATGATTTCCAAAGTTCCTTCTGTTTTTTAATCCCATGTTCTTCTTAATGATATTTGATCATTTCTTTGTCCCCAATGACCTAGTGATGATACAACAGAAAAAGTTGCTTGGGATTTCTAATGAAAAAGAATATTACTAGAAAGGAGGTATGGTTATGTTCTAGTGGATGCTGGAGTAAGGGAAACCTGGGCTCAAATCCTATCCCAGACACTTACTGGGTGTGTGTCCAAGGGCAAGTCATTTAACCTTTCTAAGTCTCAGTTTTCTTATCTGCAAAATGGAAATAATATTTGTAGTATTTATCATTTGGTTGATACTACTATCATTGTAGGATTTATCATTAAATGAGAGAATATATGTAAAATACCACATAAATTCTTAAGTACCATATAAGCATTAGCTATTGTTATTAACAGCAGCTAGATGGTGATTCACTAGATAGAGCTTTGGGCCTGGAGTCAGGAAGACTCATCTTTCTGAGTTCAAATCTGGCCTCAGACATATACTAGCTAGGTAACCCTGGGATAGTCACTTAACCCTGTTTGCCTCAGTTTCCTCATATGTAAGATGAGCTGGAGAAGGAAATAGCAAATCACTCCAGTATCTTTACCAAGAAAACCCCAAATGGGGTCACAAAGAGCTGGATACAACTGAAAGTACTGATCTACAACAACAAATTACTACCATTTAGAAAATGTCATGTGCAAAGTGCAAATGTAAGAGTGATTCCTTCCAGGTGGTGAGGCCCTACAGAGTCTCCTGATTGTGCATGACTCCATGCCACTGTAGAGCTTCCTAAATGAGAGATGTAATCACTGAAAACAAAAAAATTGGTCTGACCAATCAAAAAAGAAAAACCAAGCGGATGAAGCATGCCTATTGTTCACACTATGATACTCCAGTAGATGGAACAACCCGTAGAGTTTGTCTATCAATACATACATCTTATTCAGATATTGAAAACAGACAATATGGGCTGAGCCCAGAATTGAACAAGAAAGGAGAGTTGGTTAAGTTACTTTTGGAAAATTGCAGTTGTTTTTTTTAATGATCCTCAAATTTCTCTATGAAATAAAGGTCTATCTTTTTAACATTAATATTCTTTTGCTATTGCTGTATGGTTGTGAGTCACAGAATACTACAGCCTCCAAAGAACTGAGGCAGCATATGAATTGAAAAACAATGGAAAAAGGCACATACAGGGTAGATGTGAGTAGATGAGAACTTAACACAGAGCTTTGGAAACCTTGTAAATATAGAACTGCACAGGAGGTAAAGGAAGTTATTGGGAAAATGTCTTAGCAGAAAAGAAAAAGCAGGTTAGTCATATAGTGAAAGCAATGAATAACCAACAAATGATCATGTGTTCCAATGGACATTAAGCATGCAGCCCATTGGGTGAACTCTCTGTGGAAAATTTATGGGAGAATATAAACAAGATTCACACAAGCCGGGGCACACATGGATGAGTTGCAGTTTGTCTTGTTGTTGGAGGAAGTATCCCCACAGAAGAGATCACAGATCCATTGAAGCAACAAAAGTATGGTGCTAACAGTTTTCTTATCTATAAAATAAGGACAGAAATATTTACACTATCTCCTTTACTAGGTTGTGGGAAGAAAATAGCTTTGTAAACCTTCAAGTGATATAGAAATATGAGCTGTTACTAATTTTATTGTTGCTATTTTGGTGACAGCTCTATCCAAGGAACTCAAACATTTTGTAGATCCATGGTCTCATTCACTTTTATAGATACATTATCAAAATGTTTGCATGGCACATGTGTGTGGTACATGTATGCCTTTTCAGACAGTTGAGTTATATTCTCACCTTATGGAATAGCCTTCCTCTTCCTACTCGGTCTACTGAATTCCTACTCATCCTCTGAAGATCCACTCAAATGTCACATTTGCCGGAACACCTTCCCTGAGCCTTCTGGTTGGTGATAATCTTCCTCCTCAAACTATACAGAGCACTCACTTTGTACCTCTGTAGGCACTAAGTAATTTTATGTATTATAGCTATCTGTATTGGTATCCTATCCTCATGTTAAAGTGTAAGTTCCATGAGGACAGGGACTATATTTTATCTAACCTATGTATCTCCTCTAATAACTAACACATGTGGTGATTAAAAAGGTTTGAGAGACAATTTCTGGGTAACTTAATAATTTATTAATAAGACCAGCATGCTTATTAATAAAAAGATGGTCATTTGGTTGTTTCTCTTAGACCAAAGATGCCACATGTGTATCTGCATAGACAGGGAGTGGCACAGGGACAGGGTTCTAGATGTCCTTTTACATTATTTATAGATACCTAATCCTGAGCAGAGATTCTCAGGGGAAATCATGAATTGAGGCATGAGTCAAAGAACAATTTAGGGGAAGCCCTCAGATTGAAAATGGACCATTTTACACCCAGAGCAAGAGCTCTGGGCCACAAGTTACTTCTAAATATATAGCATCCTCTTTGGGTTTAAAGGAGTTCTGCTCAGACCCTAAAAGGTCATGATGGGACTCCAATCTGGAAAACACAAAGTGTTAGAAACACTAGTTCCTTGGCCACTGCTATGTTTACATGGTGTTGTTCTTAACAAAGCCCAAATTTTCTTTGGGTCAGTGAGGTACTACGGATGCTTCTGGCCAGATTCTGAGATGAGACTCCACACATAACAATGCAACGAGAGCTGGTAAATTCTTACCCCTGAAACTGGAACTGAAATTCCCTGTTCAGCTAAATGCTAGCACCTTAAGCTTGAGATCTGGCTTCACACTGAGGGAACACAGACGCTGCGATCTTTGAAGTGGCCACTTTTCCCAAATGTCATTTTGGCTCCGGGCCCAACTTGATAGTCTTCTATCCACTAGGAGTTAAGTATATACAACAGTATGTTCCTTTGCCAGGAGTCCCATGATATTTACATAGTGCTTTTCATCTTCAAAGGGCACTCAGAAACCCTAATGAATGGCCTGCTAACAGAAGGGAAGTACGATCACCACCATCTTAGAGATGAGAAAGGGAGCCTGGGATCGGCCTAGAAGTGCGCAAGCCTGTGGTACCCAAGCCGAAAGGGAAGCTGCTAATGTGGCTCTCTCTCTGAGTCCGTCTCCAGGCAACACCCTTTGGAGGGAAACACCTACACCACTAACCCATAGAAGGTGATAGTAATCATTTCTATTCATGTACTATATTATGATTACAATGAACTTTTATATGCATTGTCTCTTTTGGTACTCACAAAACTTCTGAGACGTAGGCAGCATATGGACTGTTAATTTGATTTTTTGAATAAGGAAGCTGAGGTTTTGAGAAGTTAAAAGATTTGCCCATCTATGAAAGAGCTGGGCTGGGACTCAGACTCAGGTCTTCATCACACCTGTGACCACAGGCAAGTTGCTCAGCCTCACTTTTCTCATTGTAAAATGGAAACTAACACTTATAGTACCTGCCTTATATGGTTCTTGTTAGACTCAAATAAGATATTGCACATAAAAAAATGCGCTTGGCAAACCTTAAGGTACTAGGTAAAAGTGATTTATGGTAACAATGACAACTCCAAGCCAGTTGCTCTGTCTTCTGCACCACATTGGTTCTGGTACCGTTTCTGTCATTTATTAGTCATGTAACTTTGAGCGAGTCACTTTTACTCTCTAGGCTTCATTTTCCTCATCTGTAAAATGAGGGAATTGTTCTAGATGACCTCTGAGGTTCCTTCTAACAGTGGGATTCTGCAATTTCCCTTTGAGAATGATTAAAAGTCTATCCTATTGCCGCTATTATTCAATATAGTACTAGAAATGTTAGCTATAGCCATAAGAGAAGTAAAAGAAATCAAAAGAATGAGAATAGGCAATGATGAAACAAAACTATCACTCTTTGCAGAGGAGATGATGGTATACCTAGGGAATTAACTAAAAAACTACTTAAAATAATTAACAACTTTAGCAAAGTTGCAGGATATAAGACAAACCCACACAAATCATCAGTATTTTTTTATATTCCCAGCAAAGCCCAGCAGCAAGAGTAGACAGAGAAATTCCATTTAAAATAACTGTAAACAATATAAAATACTTGAGAATCTGCCTGCCAAGACAAACCCAGGAACCATATGAATACAATTACAAAACACTTTCCACACAAATAAAGTAAGATCTAAACAACTGGGAAAATATCAATTGCTCATGGGTAGGCTGAGTCAATATAATAAAAATGACAATTCTGCCTAAACCAATTTATTTATTCTTGATAGAGCTAGAAAAAAAATGGCAACAAAATTCATCTGAAAGAAAAAACATGAAGAATATCAAGAGAATTAATGAAAAAAATCAAAGGAAGTTTGGCATAGCAATACCATATCCCAAACTATATTATAAAGCAGTCATCATCAAAACTATCTGGGATTGACTGAGAAATAGAGTGGTGGATCAGTGGAATAGATTAGGTACACAAGACACAGTAGTCAATGATCATAGTAACCTAGTGTTTGATAAAACCAAAGACCCCAGCCTTTGGGATAAGAACTCACTATTTGACAAAAGTTGGTGGGAAAACTAGAAAACAATGGGACACAAACTAGGTATAGACAACATCTCACATTGTATACCAAAAGATAAGGTCAAAATGAGTGCATGATTAGACATAAAGGGTGACACCATAAGCAAATTAGAAGAGCAAGGAATAGTCTACCTGTCAGATCTCTGGGGAAGGAAAGAATTCATGGCCAAACAAGACATATAGGGCATTACAAAATGTGAAATAGATCATTTTGATTATATTAAAGTAAAAAGCTTTTGTACAAATAAAACCAATGTAACCAATATTAGAAGGAAAGCAGAAAGCTGGGAAACAATTTTTACAGCAAATATCTTTGATAAAGGCCTCATTTCTCAAATATATAGAGAACTGGGTCAAATTTATAAAAAACACAAGTCATTCCCCAATTGATAAATGGTCAAAGGATACGAACAAGCATTTTTCCGATAAAGAAATCAAAGCTATCTATAGGCATATGAAGAAGTGCTCTAAATCACTTTTGATTCAAGAAATGCAAATTAAAACAACTCTGAGATATCATCTCACACCTATCAGATTGGCTAATATGACAAAAAAGGAAAATGATAAATATTGGAGAGCATGTGGGACACTAATTAATGCAATGTTGGTAGACTTGTAAACTGATTCAACTATTCTGGAGGATGACTTGGAATATGCCCAAAGGACAACCAAACTGTACATATCCTTTAATCTAGCAATACTACTACTACTAGGTCTGTATCCCAAAGAGATCATAAAAAGGGGAAAAGAACTTATATGTGCAAAAATATTTATAGCAGCCCTATTCATGGTGGCAAAATATTGGATACTGAGTCCCTTATGATTTTCCTTTCCTGTTTACCTTTTTATGCTCCTCTTGAGTCTTATATTTGAAAGTCAGATTTTCTGTTCAACTCTGGTCTTCCCATCAAGAATGCTTGAAAGTCCTTGACTATTTCATTGAATGTCCACTTTTTTCCCTTGAAGGATTATGCTCAGTTTTGCTAGATAGATGATTCTTGGTTGTATCCTCGCTCTTTTGCCCTCCAGAATATCATATCCCAAGCCCGAAACTCAAAATCTTACAAAAATGAATGCGAAAAATTATCTTGATATGTAATTGGGGGGAAAAAAACTATTTTTAAAAGTCTATCTTATGCAATTATGGTAAATCTTTTCCAGTACATAAAAGAGTTCTTTCCTTATCTGTGACACTCAAGTGTGAGTATTTAAAAATAAATGCTTGATATAGGGCAAGGAGGTAGAAGGGTTTTCAGGGGCGGGGAACCTGAGGCCTCAAGGCCACATATGACCCTCTAGGCCCTCAAGTGTGGCCCTTTGATTTCACAGTGAAGTTTGGATTCAGCCAAAGGGCCACACTTGAGGACCTAGTGAGCCACATGTGGCCTCAAGGCCACAGGTTCCCCAGCCCTGGTTTAAGTGATTAATGAATGCCTATTGGTTGGTTGGTTGATTGGTTCTCCCACTCTGAACCTTCACCAGGCCCACTCCATTTTGATAGCAATCTAAAAAGGCATTTCTTAAGCATAGCACCATGACATAATAAACAGAGAGATGGCCTTGGAGCCAGGAAGACCTGGGTTGAAGTTCTACCTCTGACTCATACTGCCTATGTGACTATGGGAATATGACTTAACCTCTCAGTGCTCAGAGCAACCCTGAGGCCTTAAGTTGCAGAGAAGGTGTGGACCTGCACTGGTAGAGGGAGTTCCCTCACTTGGAAGTTTCCATACCAATGAAAGCACAGCTCCTGTCTTTATCCTTCTGTCCAAGGCATTGTCCTAGGGATACAAAGACAAAATGGAAACTAGCTCCTGACCTTAAGGTGTTTATATTTTGCTAGAAAAATCCAACATATAAAAAGCTAATTTATGTACATGATCATTTGAGGAAGGAGAAAGTACTAACAATCTGAGGGATCAAGGAAGGCTTTCTTTAGGAGGTGGCACAAGACTTGTACCTAAGAAACATGAGGAAGGAGGGAGGAGGGGTGAGGGACAGCCTGGGCAAAGGACTAGAGACTGGAGATGGAATACTGAGCTCTGGCAATAGCAAGTAAGCCAGTTCAATTAGAATATAGATGTGGATGGGTTTGCCACTGCTGTGTGATATAGGGCTTCTCTAGGCTATGGGAAACCCACATCAACCCTAGGACAAGTCATTCTGACTGTTCTGGTCCTATGGATGCCCCTGATCCACAGCCTTAGGGCCAACCTGAAACTATGACAATGGACAGGACCAATTCCAGATGGGTCTAGAGTCATCCTACAGGGTTTGGCCTGAAGTTGGTCCCGTGAATCCTCAGCAGAGTTGGGACACCTACATAGCTTGGCTTAGTCTCATCCTTCCCACTTTCTCCATACTGCTTCTCTACCATTCAACAGATTGGCATCATTTAGAGGATCTCCAAAACTCACTTGGCTCCACAGGCCCATTGGATTATAAGGCTATGTGAGGCTTCCCAGTTCTGCAGACCTTAATTGGTCCCTGGGGCCCACCTTAGCATCAACTTGCACCTCTAGCACAGCTCCTGGCTGGGGACTGGGGAGGAAGGAAAAGGAAGCTGGCCTTCTCAGGTCTGGCTCAGGCTCTAAGAATAGGGACCAGGACATACAAAAGACCAGGATATTCTAGGTAAAGGGTGAGAGTAGGAGTATTAAAACTGACACATCACACAAGTCATTGACCTGTCATAGAAAGAGCTCTGGATTAGAAGTCATGAGATTTGGTACTGAAAACCAGACTCTACTACGTACTAGATTCACTCCTTAGTTTCCCCGTCTGTAAAATGGAGATAAAAATATCCCCTGGCCAATAGGAGGAAGGTATTTTATAAACCTTGAAGCACTCTAAAAGAATTAGGATACGTGCAAATCTCATGTCTGCCGCTCATTTCTCATAACATATTCAAGCACTGGGATGTTCAAATTTTCTAATCATATCAATCTGAACTCAGATAATATAGTCAACGTGTGAGATGTGAGTTATTAAAACTACCAAAACTAGGCATTATTATTGTCATTCTTGTTGTTGTCATTAGCCTGGGCCAACCAAAGGATGGACTTCAGCATGGATTTAGGAGCCTGTTCAAGAGAAACCTGGCTTGTTAACATGGAAACAGATCCCTAAGAGCTGATGACAGATGGCTCAGCTTCCTGGAACCATAATCAATAGGCTATAAACAGGCCTTGGGATAATCTGCCCCTGCAAGACCAAAGAAACACAGGAACGATTTTGTGGGTGTCCCAGAATTTCCTGTCTGATCTATGGTGGATCAGATGCCATCCTTGGTGCAAAGGCTCCTACACACTCATACTTGACCCAATTATTAACCTGAATAATTGCTTAATAGCAGTTCAGCATGGGGGAGGAGAGAGAAGGGAATGGAGGAGGGAGGTGGAGAGAGAAGGCCTTGAGCAATTGCAGAGGCCCAGAGGGAACTTTATTGCTCCCAGATAGGATTTGCTGTCCTACTCCCTCTTTGCTTAGCCTCATTCCCTGGCTATGTTTATAGATCATAGAATATCAGAGTTGGAAGAGACTTCAGAAATCATATTACCCAGCCCCCTCATTTTGTACATGAGGAAACTGGGTCCCAGAGAGGGGTGAAGTGACTTACCAGCAGATCATAGATTTAGATCTTGAAGGGACTTGAGCATCCATCTAGTCAAGCCCCTTCATTTTACAGATGAGGAAACAGGCCCAGGGAGGTTAAGTGACCTGCTGCACGTCACATACACTTGTTCAAGATCAGACAGTTAGTACTCGGTAAACTGAGGGTTTGAATCCAGGTCCTCTGACCCCCAAATCCACAGGTCTTTGTATTATAACATCACCTATAAGGACAGAAGAGAGTAAGTGAGAATTCATCAGGGAATTTCTGAACCCAAATGTTTGAACAATAACAACAAGAATGATTAGGGATGGTGCTTGAATGAGGGGAGTGAGGAAATAACTCTTTAGATCATTTTATTGCTACTCCCATTTCTTCAAAGAGTAAGGGGCTCCCCTACTCACTTTTCCTTCCTCTTTCCCTTCCCTGGGTGGTGCTTTCTCTCCCCTCCTTTTCACATTGTCTTATATTTTCTAAACCCCAAAGTAATGGACCAAGTTGGGAGAAAGGTCAGTTTATGGTTTGTGAGCTGATGGGAAACTATTTCTTTTCCCTTCCCTTCTCACCAGCTCTGGTCCTGAGGCAAGAAATTCTGGTAAGCCAATTAGTGTAAGACTGGTAGTTTAATGGCAGTCACGTGTTTAGGTTGGGCTTTGCCCAGAGACAAAGCACCTGTGAGCAAGCTTGGCTGACCACAGGGAACAGTCCATTTTTATCATCTTGTCTCTCCACAGTGAGGACTGCTAGGTAGGCTCAGCTGCGGCAAAGGAAAAAGAACATGGTTTAGTTAGCCTGCATATCTTTTGTTAGGAGAACTTGAGATGGAATGTCAGGTATAGCAATACCGTGTAGTGCAGTCAGCGAAAACACAGAGTATGCAGAAGGGAGTACTGTGAAATAAATTTGGAAAAGCAGGTTAGTGCCAGATTGTGGAAGGCTTTAAATGCCAGGCCTTAGACTGTATTTTTTCCCAGAGGTCATAGGGAGCACCAAAGTTTTTGTTTTTGTTTTTGTTTTCAAGAAAGGAACTACCAGACCCATACCTGTGTTTTCTGAATGTTAATTTTCCAGGCACATAAAGGATGGATTAGATAAGAAAGAGTCTAAAAGTAGGGATTAGGAGGCAATCTCAGGCAAGAAGTAATAAGTACTTAAATAGAGTAGTGGTCATGTGAGTAGAGAAGAAGGGATGAATGTGAAAAATTTTACAAATATACATTTAATGAAGTTTAGTAAATGATTGAATATAGAAATCAAGGGAAAGGGAAGAATCTAGGATGAATCTGAGGTACAGACTCTGGGGGACTGGAAGGAAATTGAAATAGGGAAGTTCCTAGGAAGGAGAGATGATTTTGGAAAAATAGAGGGCAACTAAGTGGGGTAGTGGATAAAGCTCCAGCCTTGGAGTCAGTAGGACCTGAGTTCAAATCTGACCTCAGAAATTTGACGCTTGCTAGCTATGTGACCCTGGGCAAGTCACTTAACCCCGATTGCCTGATCAAAGAAAAAAAAAGAGAGACTGAATTCTATTTTGGATATAGGATCATAGATTTGAATATGGAAGAGACCTTAGAGAATATTTTACAGATTAGTAAACTGAGACTCCCAGTGCAGTGACTTGTTCAAAATTCGCAGAGAGGAGGAGATTAACAAAGAGGAGATTTGAACCTGGATTCTTTGGCTTCAAACCCAGTAGCCTTTCTTATATACCCTGCAGCATCTCCATGCTGAATTTAAGATAACACTGAGAAATCCAGGTACAGAGGTATAACTGACATTTGATAGAGAAAATAGTAGTGGATAGATTTAGAAGTCAACTGTAGAGAAATAAAAATTTAACTCATGGGGACTAATGGATCATTGAGAGAGGATATAGAGAGAGAAGAGAAAAGGGTATAGGATTAAGCTTCTAAGAATCTGTTATTGTTGTTCAGCCCATTTTTCAGTCATGCCTAACCCTTCATAACTTCGTTTGGGATTTTCTTGGCAAAGATACTGCAGTGGTTTGCCATTTTCCTCTCCAGATCATTTTACAGAAGAGGAAACTGAGGCAAACAGAGTAGGTTCACCCATATACGAAGTTTCTGAGGCCTGATTCAAACTCAGGAAGATAAGTACTCTTGACTCCATACCCTGCACTCAATCTACTGTACCATTTAGCTGTCCTCTTGAAGTATCTTAAGTGCCATCACTACAGGGATAGGGACAAGAAGAAGGAAAATAATTGTTTCATTGTTCTTTGGCTAGGTTGAACTACATCTGGAATGTCATTTTCTAGTCATACATTTTAGAATTATATCGATAAACTGGAAAACTCCCAAAGGAAGTTGACTGAGATGATGGACCTCAGGATAATGTCAAATATGGATCAAGTGAAGAACCTGGAGATGTTTCACCTGGAGAAGAGAACAGGGTGGGAGCACACTTAAAGACAGTTGTCTTTAAGTATTTGAAGGGAATAAGGATTCAATTTATTCAGGTTTAATCATCTCTTGTAAGTACATAGGTGGCTTTTTTTTTAATGTTGTCTCCCTCATTAGAATGTGAGCTACCTTAAGGGTAGAGACTCTTTTTGCCTTTCTTTTTATCCCCAGCCTTAGCCCAGTGTCCAAAACATACTAAGTACTTAATAAATGTTGATCATGATGTTGCTGTTGCTATTTCTGTTGTCATCATTGGAAATATGTTAAAGAAGATGAATGACCGTCTGGTTTGCCACTGCACTGGAGAAGGGAATGACACACCACGCCGGTATCTTTGCCAAGAAAACCCCAAATGGAGTCACAAAGAGTCGGACGTGACTGAACAACCACAAAATTGCCACTGTATCCTAAGAATAGCTTTCCATCTGACTGGGGTGAAGCTGAAACCTCCTATATATACTACCTCCCCCATCAGAATGTCAACTCTTTGAGAGGAGGATCTGTCTCCACTTTTCTACTGTTTCCCTAGAGCTTAGCACAATACTTTGCACATAGTAAGCATTTAGTAAATTATTATAATATTAATTAGTCCATTCATTCATTCATTCATTCATTCTGCTTAGCACCAGAAGGTAGAACCAGGAGCAGTGAGTGGAAGTTTCAGAGATTCCAATTTAGCTTGCTGGAAGGAATAAAAATCCTAACAATTAGTGCTATCCAAAGTGTAGGTAGTGGGTTTCCCCTTACTAAAGGTCTTCAAGAAAAGGTTGGCTTCCAGAAAAGGCACACTTGACAGTATTTATAGAGGGGATTCTTGTTTAGGTACAGCCTGAATTAAGATCACAGCATCAGAGATATAGAGCTGGAATGGACCTTCAAGGTCACCTAGTCCAACCCCGCTAATTTTAAAGATAAACCACTGAGATCCAGAGCAATGAAGTGACTTGCTCAACATGACACACCTTGATGACTCTGAAGTCCCTTTGAGCTCTGAGAGTCTGTGATTCTGTCATTTCTAATCCACTGATTTTTGAAATATAATATTCCACTTTCTATAGCAAATATTCACAGTACTACTGTTGTTTTTCAGTTGTTTTAGTGACATCTGAATCTTCATGATCCCATTTGGGGTCTTCATGGCAAAGATACTGAAGTAGTTTGCCATTTCCTTCTCCAGCTCATTTTACAGATGAGGAACACTGAGGCAAACAGGGTTAAGTGACTTGCTCATGGTCACACTGGACAGAAGCCAAATTTGAACTCGGGAAGATGAGTCTTCCTGCCTCCAGGCCTGGCACTCTATCCATTGTGTCATGAAGCTTCATTCCCCACCCCCCACCAATATTTGTAGCTTTCTTTAATAACTTGACACAACTCTACAATCAATAGATTTGCCTTCCTGAGCCCACATCAGTGTTTGACTCATACATAATATTAGCCTAGCGGTAACAGAATTTTGGGCATCCACATTCCAAGGGTCAGTTTATCACTTGCCTTCTTCTGAGTAGCAGGAGGCAGCAATATTGGAAATACTCTGTTTTGCACCCAGTAGGATGTCATAGGATGTAGAACCAGAGGGGGACCCTACAGAATGCCTAGTTCAGTCCTGTTACTTTGCTGATGAATGCCCAGATTGGTTAGGCACCCAATGAATATTCACTGAATGAATGGCTATGGGCAGAGAGTTGCATAGTAAGGGAATTTAGGGTTGGAAGGGACCTCAGAGGCCATCTAGCCCAAACCCCCTCATTTTACAGAGAAGGAAAGTGAAACCTAGAGAAACTGAGTAATTTGCTCGATATTATCATAACTATAGAGCCAGAAAGGATTTCAGAGGCAATCTAGTCCAACACCTCATTTCATAGATGAAGAAACTGAGGCCCAGGGAAGTTATGTGATTTGCCCAAAGTCATGCAGGTAGTAAGTGTCCAAAGCAGGATTTGAACTTGGGTTGTCCGACTCCAGAACCAGCACTTTTTTGCACTGCCACCGTTTTGCTTCCCTGTTATTATTCTGCATGTTGCTATAAAGCAAGAGAATAGAAAATGGCTTCCTTAAGATGCCACCAAACTGGCCACCATGACAGTTTGTCAGTTTGTTAATTGGGCTTGACCCAAGAGTACACCTGGACAGGTGACTCTGGTGCTGGAACTTCCAGTTGCTCAGCTAGGTCATGTGAACCAGAAACAACCAAAGCTCAGGAGATGTCACGTCATGGAAGCCTTCTCAGTCTGTTGGTGTGTGTATGTATGCTTAAACCTCATCATTATCTGATCTCCCACGGTCATCACTAGGAAATCTTCCTCCAGCCCACTCAGCACTTCTCATCACCAGGTGACAGCTGTCCTCCGAGACAGTTCATCTTCCACTGCTAATAAAACAACCGAAAGTCTCTAAAATGTTCTCTTCAGGTCGCCCACATAATTCATAACAAATCAATTCTTCATATCTATGCTGTTTGCCTGGCATAGTTACCACTCCTCCAGATTTCTCCAGGATCTTGTCAGGCCTGCTTTTAAATATCAGAGGAGTCATTGTTAGGCCCAGTGGGATCCTTCCATCTGAGGCCTTCTGGCCTTCATTCCCCTTACACTCCATAAATAATACTTGGAACTGTTATGAATATTGTCAGGGTCTTCTCTATGGGGAATTCATGTATTGGAAGGTTCTATTCAGAAACTATACCTAATGCTCCTCTAAGACAAGTTGGATGTTATCAATTGCATTTTGGGATGTGTTAAGGTATAGCGGAAAGAACACCAATCTTGGAATCAGGAAAGACTTCTGTTCAAATCCTGGCTCTGGTATTCACTAGCTGTGTGATTCTTAGAAAGTCACTTATGCTCTGAATCTCAGTTTCCTCATTTCTATGGTGGGAAGGATAAAAACCTGCAGGATTTATCTTGCAGGCTTGTTATGAAGATCAAATGAGTTAAGCTAGGTAAAACTCTACGCAAATGGGAGCTGTTATTTTCATCAGAGGCCTGGAGGAGCATCCAATAAATAAGAAACACAAACAGGTTCATCATCTGGAGGGCCTGAATCAGAAGAGACTGAGGAAGAAGGAGCATAGAAATGAAGACAGCCTCACCTGAAAACAGTGTGGTCTTAGGTCTCTCAAGAGTTAAAGTGTTCTGCTCCTCGGGCAGGAGGTTGTGTGAGCAGCCCGTCCCCCACTCCGCGATGCGACGGGGATCAAGCCGCCTCCTCTCACTGCTGTCTCTGCCCGGCTCCACTGTCACCTGAAGAGGGCACCGTGCCCGGCGCTGAGGCCCCGCAGGGAGGAGTGGAGCCTGGCCCTCGGGGGCAGCGGCCCCGGCAGTAGAACCCGCCCACTACCCGACCTGGAGGCGGAGGCGGCGGAGGCGGAGAGGGAGACGAGAAAATGAGCTACACAATTGAAAAAAGCTCTTGCAGATGCTAAAGAACTTGTTGAATGGATCAAGAGACCGCGACAAGAGAAACCTTTGGAAGGTAATCAATGTGCAAAGGCTTTCAGAAGAAGCTCCACTCTTGCTTTACAAGACAGAATCCACACTGGAGAGAAACCTTAGGAATGTACTTACTGTGGAAAGACTTTCTCACAGAGCTACAGTCTTGCTTTATATGAGAGAATCCACAATGGAGATAAACGTTATGAATGTGATCGGTATGGAGCTCCAGTCTCACTCTACAACAGAAAATCCGCAGAGAGTATACATACATATATACACACACATTATATATATAATATACCTTATATATAATATACATTATATTATATGAATATATTACATATATTTATATTTATCTTATAAATGTAATCAATGTGAAAAAAATTTTAGGCTCAGGTCCATTCTTAATCTGCATCAGAGAATCCACACTGGGGAGAAACTTCACGAATATAATCAATGTGGAAATGCTTTTACAAAGAAATCGTAACAATGCAGCAGAATCTCTCATTGAACAAACCAAAGATCTCAACAAGGGAATAGAAGCAATGAAACTATCAAGAAAAAGAGCTCAATGAGGTTGCAAGACACCTACCACAAACTACATTAGTTATGGGAATTCAGCAAGAAAACAGACAAATCAGGGAACTGAAGGAAGAAAGTAAAGGATTTCCCCCATCTCTTGGAGAACACCAGTCTGCTTTTGAACTCATAATGAGCAAGTAGCAAGAGCAGGATGTTTAGGTTGCCAGTGGCCAGCAAAAAGGATGACCCAGGTATTACAATGAAGTCAAAGGAGCAACATTCCAAGGAATCACCTTACATGTGGACCAGATTACCGAAATGGCAGGGGCAAGGAAGGAAGCTACTGAAACTGATGAGCAGCAGGGTTGCAAGGAGCAGGAATGCATTTTTCAACCTGAACAAGAAATCAGAGGCTTGAGGGAAATCCTTCAAATAACTGGAGAATCATTCCCGAACCTCAAGAAAGACAAAACATCAGAGAATACATCTTTGTCAGCATTGGTAAGCAGCAGTGACTTGAGCCTGGGGAAGAGCTAAAGAACTTGGAAAATCACTGAGCTTCTATTGCATAGCTCCTAATAAGGAACCAGGGTTTACTTAAAAAGTTGTTAAAATTGAGCACCAGAAAAATCCTAATCTTAAATCAGACCTTCATTTCATTCTTTTTTGGCATTATGTACAGTATGCTGGCAAATGACATTTTAAAAAGATATTAGCAGAAGATCAATATTTGGTTGTCATTGACTTTATTCGTATTAAAATTTTTAGTGGGAAGAGGAAACTTTAATCCATTGTCATTAGGTAAACAAATGAAAGTTCTCATGTTTAAAAACTATTGATTGTACTAGGCCCCTGCAATGCTGTTATTTTTCTTAACTTTTAAAATCCAAATATTAAATATATTATTATTTTAATCCAAATATTAAATATGTAATATTATAAAAATATAAAAATATATTTAAATGTATGAATATTATATATAATACATATAAAGTATATATAATCATATGTAATAAATAAAAATATTTGTATAAATAAACCTCTACATAGAATTTATGCAGTTATACCATTTTTAAAAATCCACATTTCTTAGCTTGGATTTATGAAAAAGGAAATGTGTCCATTCCTAAATTTGATCTTTATTTGACATGAAGGCTAACAAATAGTTATTATATTTTACGTTCACTGGGCCTACCTTTACATTTCTTAAGAAATGCCTTTCAAAAATGTCGAGATTATCCAAAAAAACTTTTAAAAGACTGATAATCTTTTGGTTCTGTGGTATAGGCCATACATTGGATATATGTTCTTCCAAGCCTAGATCCTAAGAGGTGCTTTTGTTTTAGCCAGCAACATACCATAGTTGATCATGACATTTTGGGTAATAATTGTCCACAACTTACTGAAGGTGAAGAATGTAGAAACTATCTTTTCATTAATGAAAAAAGCCATACTACTTTTTTTTTTTTTTGCTTTTTGGTGAGGCAATAGGGGTTAAGCGGACTTGCCCAGAGTCACAACAGCTAGTGTTAAGTGTCTGAGGCTGGATTTGAACTCAGGTCCTTCTGACTCCAAGGCCAGAGCACTATTCACTGCACCACCTAGCTGCCCCCATACTACTTTCTGAGAAAGAAAACCATATAGAAGACAAGATTATTCAGTAGGTTGAACTACTACTTTAGGGGAGGGAGTTAGGTTTGGATCCTGAATAAATATTAATTTGGTCAAGTTTGCTTTCTGGTTGATTTTAGGAATATTAACATCCATTTCCCAACTGTCACAGCTAGAAGGCCTGATACAGCAAGCCAGGAATAGAGATTTGAAGTGCACAAAAAAACCAAGGTATTTATTTTAGCTTCGTTAATAGTAAACACCAACTTTTCATCTGGTTTTTAAAAAGAAAACTTTATTCCTTATAAAGTTTTGTTTTTCTTTGTTCCAACAGGAACAAAGGTATTATAATTGTAGGTCTCTCTGAATCTGCCATTGAGCTCATCTGTTCCCAGTAACTTTCAGGTTTTTTATGACCATCATACTGAAACAGATACTTGGGAATAGTTCATTTTCTTGGGTTTCATCAAAACTGCAAGTTGTTTACTACCATCACATGAATCATCAAAACTGACAACCAAATGGAGAAGTAATGGAAGTTTGAACCATTATTTAAACAGACAATAAAGTAGAAACTTTCTCAAATTAGCTCAGATTGAAAATTCCATTTAGGGCCTCTGTTGAAGAAATACTACTCTTCTAACAGAATCTATTAGTGTATGAAGACTCACATACTGCTAAGAGTAAAAGCAAGCACTATTTACTCAAACTAACTCTCCCAAACACTGGGTGTTTCTTTTTTACTTAAAATAAAACTTTAGTCCAGAGGCCTTACTGAAGATTTTTGATAAAAAAAAAATAGGTGTTTTTTTCCCTTAAAATTGTAACTACCTTCTATCTTACTTTGATTAAGAAACAGTACTTGACTTGGTGGCAAATTTGTCCAAATAATTTTGGTTTTATCCCAATTAACTTAGAGAAATAAAACAAGCTGCACTACTAAGATTTAGTATGTCGCAATCATGAGGCAGCTATTATGAAAAATGCTTGATGAGTATTTTTATAAATAAAGTTGTGATTTAATTTATCTCCTTTTGACTATCATAGATACATTGTGTTTTTTTGAGATTTAATTTTAGGGTTTCTCAGAGTTTCATTCTTATGTAATAAGTTTTCATCACATATGCATTATTTTTGTAATCCAGAAGCTTGAAATGTATTTTTGGAATGTGTACTGTATAATTTTGTCAATAAAGATGATTGATTAAAAAAAGAGTTAAAGTGTTCCCCAAGGTCATGGGAATATTGTCATTTAGAATAATTCCATCCATAATCCATAATCTCTTGATGGAACGTCTTCTTAATGCAACAGGAGACCAGATCAAAGTGGGTCACCCTTCATCTCACTCCATCATGCTCAGGTCTGGATGGAGTGAGAGCAGTGACTCAATATTAAGAAATTTTATGACCAAAGATTTCATTAGTAGCAATGCTTGAGGGCCAGAGGGAAAGCCAATCAGAACTCCCTAGGACTATCTGAGGGAAGAAATTTGCATTCAACTTGCTGGAGGGAAGACCTGAAGTTCCTGTCCTCTAGGTCAATCTGTTTTTCCCATTCAAAAAATGGATCACTCAGGGCTCTGAAGGTAAAACATTAAGAGTACCAGGACCTCAGCCTTTCTGCCTTGTCACCTATCCACAGCATCCCCTTCTTTTCATAGCTATCTGAAAAAGCCACATGATTTAAGACTGTAAGATCCTGGTGTAGGTTTGGGGTTTTTTTTGTTGTTTGTTTTTTTAACTGTTGAATAACTCATATTCAGTGTGTGTCATGTAAACTAATGACAGTATCTGCTAAGCAAAACCCATCCTTTTCTGAGATAAGTCCTAAATCAAGAAATAGTAATGAGATTGCCTCGGGAATAAAGGAAGGAATGGATCTTCTGTTGCCTACGATGAAGGAAAACCCAATTACCAAGAGGACTCAGGAGAGAAGAAACCATGAATAGCCAACCTGACATCCCCGGCTCCAGTTGGGTTAGATTCCAGCTATATTGCTGCCCCATTCTAGTCAGTTCTTCTCCCAACTGTCAAATAAATTTTCCCAAAGAGCAGGTCATAGACAGCTAGATGGTGCAGTAGATGGAACTCCAGGACTGGAGTTAGATCAGATCTGAGTTTAAATCTGACCTCACACACTTACTGTGTGTTCTTGGGCAAGTCAGTTAATCCTGTTTGCCTCAGTTTACTCATCTGTAAAATGAGCTGGAGAAGGAAATGGCAAACAACTCCATTGTCTTTGCAAAGAACACCCCAAAGCAGGTCACAGAGTCAGACACAACTGAAACGACTGAACAATAACAATAAAAAAAAGTGCAGGTCTACTCCATCCCAACTGCATTTAATAAACTCAGTGGCTCCCTATTACCTCCAAGATCAGATATAAAATCCTCTGTTTGCCTTTTAAAACCCTTCATAGCATGGTTCCTTCTTACCTTTCCAGTTTTTTTTATACCTTACTGCATTCACATGTTCTTTGCCCCAGTGACACTGGCCTCGTTGTTCCTCTCCCATGGCGCTTGATCACCCGAGGCTGAACATTTCACTGACTGTCTGCCATGTCTGGAATGCTCTCCTTCCTCATCTCTGATCCTCGACTTCTCTGGCTTCTTTCAAGTTTCAGCTAAAGTCCCACACTCTGCAGAAAGCCTTTTCTAATCCTCCCTAGTTTAGTGCCTTCCCTCCGAGATTATCTTCAGGTTATCCTGTGAATATCTTCTTTGAATGGAGTTGTTTGCATGTTATCTCCCCTATTAGACTGTGAACAGCTTGAGAACAGGGACTGTGTTTTCCTTTTTTTTTTTTTTTGTATTCTCAGCCCTTAGCCCAGTACCTGACACATAGGGGGTACTTACTAAATGTTCGTTGACTGTCTGTCTCTGAATAGTGGGGACCCCAGTTTAGCAGTAGCTATTAACATCTTGTGAATCCCCTTCACACTTCCATGTAAGAGTATCTTCCCCCTCATTAACTCCCCCATTAATGCAACCCAATGCCAATATTCCTTCTACTTAAAAGCATCCAAGGTGCCTTGTGGGGTAGTGAGTTTCTTGTCACTGATACTGTTTAAGCAAAGACTAGATATAGCTGGAATTTTGTAAAGGAGATTTATTCCTGGATTAAGGGATTAGGGGAAAGGAAAGGAAAACATGGTTTAAAATGGATATCTTTTGGTCTAGGCACTTGAGATGTAGTATTGTAATGTTGGAAAGAGTATGTAGGCAGGTTTGGTTGGCACGTGGAGGTCCCTTCTAAGTTTCTGATCTCTAAGCCTCCATTTTCTCCCCCTCTTCACTAGCACTAAATGCCTATTATGTGCAAAACTCCCCTCCACAAAACAAAACAAAAAAAACCACCAGGCCCTCTGGTCCTCACACCATCCAAACAACTCCATCCATCAATCCTGTGATGCCCTGGTTTGATATCCTCAGCATTATGGTGGTGACAAAATATTTTTAGGATAAATTCATTTTAATTCATCTTAATTTAGGGAACAACTTTTTGATGTGCTGCATACTTACAAGACAGGTGAAGAGAAAGGATTGTTCTAGAACTCCTAAAATGTTGAAAGTCATATCCTGGTCTCTCTTATCTATTTTGATTACTATCTCCTGTGTCCCAAGGTTTCTCTTGGATCAAATGATTTTGAAAACTTTTCACCTGAGACTCTAGTCAGGCAATGGGAGGTCTCCTAAGATGATAACATATTCATAGATCAGAGGTAGTAGGAAACCTAGAGACCAACAATCCAATATCCACATCTTATACATTAAGAAACTGAAGCCCAGAGCCCAGAGAGAGGAAGTGACCTGCACTCAGGTGGAGGAAACCCCTAATATATCAAAGGAGTTACTATTACCATGGTAGATACAAAACTGGCTTCTCCACCCGCCTGTCCCCCATCCCCTTCCTACCCCGCCTGTAAGGCTCATTTTTCATGCTGATTTCTTTTTTCTAGTAGAAACAGATTTCTAAGACTATGCTTGTAGAGCAAGTACCACCCTGCATTGGTGGAGGCATTTACCTCACTGGGAGCCCAAAAGAAAAAAGGACAGTATCATTAACACTAACTCAGCTACTAGAAACTTTCCTAGGACTTCCAAGAAAATGAAAGTTTCCTTATTGGAAACCCACCCACGCACCCACCCAAGGATGTCCAGGTCCATTCCAGCCCAGTGTCAGAGACTGAGCCCCAAACTATAAGCCTACTCCTCTTTCAAGAAAACCTGAAATGAATGGAAAACTTGGCAGTAGCAAAATAATACAAAGTGAGGGAAATTAATATACAACTTGGCCAGAGCATTCAGGCTTGCTGTAACATCAACAATAGTGATAACCCCCTTTCAAAAGCATTTTCCTCATAATGCCTCCATGAGGCAAATGGTGAAAGCTTTATCCTTCCCATTTTGTGTATGAGAAAAAACTGTGGCTTAGAGGGGTAAAGTCACTGGCTCAGGGTCAAATCCTGCCTCAGAAATACACTACCTATATGACCTTGCCTAAGTCACTTAACTTCTCCCAGGGTCTCTTTTTCCTTTATGTAAAATGAAGGGGCTGGGGTACATACCCATACATATGGGCTACATATGAGACGTCTTGCAGCTTAAGGGACCCTTATATTGAGCTCAAATATTCTATCCTCTTAACTTCAATCCACTGACATATGGAGTCAAGCAGAATAAATCTAATTCTTTTTCCATCAGTTAACCCTTCAAATACTTAACACAGTTATCATGCTCTCCCCCATCCTCCAAATGTCTGTTCCAGACTAAATGTCCCTAGTTCCTTCATCTTTGCTCCAGGCTAGATATCTCTAGGTTATTCAGGCCCCTTTCACCATCTTGGCCATCTTCTGACCTCACTCAGCCATAGCTTGCTAGCTACTCTTCTGAGATGAGGTACACAGAGCTGACCACAGTTGTCTAGATGTGGTCTAACTGGGAGCTAGTGGGACTACCCCTTTCTCTGCCCTAGAGACAGTACCTCCCTTAATCAGTCCAAGATGTTTTACTTCCTCAGTTACATGTAACATATTTCTACAGAAGGCCCTATGCACCCTTCAGGAACATTGCTGGAAACCTCTGTCTACTTTTCAGTAAATGATGCAAAATGTACTAAGAGGAGATTTGGTACACCAGCCATTATAAGGAAACAAAAGGGGAAAAAGCATGTCACAGAAAAATGAAAATGAAGATGATAGTCAGGGTTGAACTAACTTGTCTCTAAAGTCTTTCCACTTCTGAGATCTTTCCATTTTGTGTAGAGAAAGAAGCTTCTTGAGGCCACTGATAATTGAAATGACCCAAGATGATTGTAATAAAGAGAAAAGATTCTCACCAGCTTGCCACCTTTCCTAACTGAATCAATGATCAATTGGGTCTAAGTGGAATAGGCAGCCACCTACCTAATGTATATGACTTAAGAAGCACCTAGAAATATCTGACATTTGAAATTTCTAGGACTAGAGTTACTTCCTGGTGTTAAGAATGATTTCCTAAAGATCTCCGGTTTTGTTTGTTTGTTCGTTTTTTGTTTTTAGGCATTGGGGTTAAGTGACTTGCCCAGGGTCACACAGCTAGTGTCTAGTGTTTGGTCTGAGGCCGCCTTTGAACTCAGGTCCTCCTGACTTCAGGGCCAGTGCTCTATCCACTGCACCACCTAGCTGCCCTAAGATCTCTGTTAAATAACAAATATTTTAGCCTGAAAGAGATAACATGTTAACTTACTAACAGCCTTTAATACCTTAGCAAGGGGGATTGTTTATCCGTGTGGAGTAGTAAGTGGTTAAAGTACTGAACTTGTCAAGAAGACCTGCGTACAAATCTGCCTCAGACACTTATTACCTATGTAACCTTGGGCAAGTCACTTAACTGCTCTATGCCTCAGTTTCCTTGTCTGTAAACAGAGGGGGTTATATTCAATAGCTTCCATGGCTCCTTGCAACTCTAAATTTATGATTTTATGACATACAAATGGGGGTTTGAAGAAAGGGGCCGCAGGAAAGTTTCTACCTAGATACTGAGAGAGGGATTCTGAGTAGCCAAGACAGTAAATTTAGTGGGGGTAGGATGTGTAAATCACAGAATATTACATGTGGAAAGGACTTTTAAAATCATCCAGGCCAGGGGGTTTCTTGACTATTTTTGTGCCATAGACCCCTTTGGCAATCTGATAAAGCCTAGGAATTCCTTCTCATAGAGTTTTTTAAATATATGAAATAAAATATATGGCATTTCAAAGGAAGCCAGTTACGTTGAAATAGTTACTAAAGGTTTTTTTTGAAAAAACAAGTTCACAGATTCCCATTTAAAATCTCCTGACCTAGTCTTCATTTTATTTATTTTTTGCCTTTTTTTTTAAAGTGAGGCAATCTGGGTTACATGACTTGCCCAGGGTCACACAGCTAGTAAATGTCATGTCTCTGAGGCCTGATTTGAACTCAGGTCCTCCTAACTCCAAAGCTGGAGCTCTATCTACTGTGTCACCTAGCTGCCCCTTCTAGTCTTCATTTTACAAATGAAGAAACTAAGGTTCAGAGAAAAAACATGATTTGTCCAAGGTGACACCAAATCTAGTCTTCTTATTTTAAATTAAGTGGCTCTTTCTACAACACATTAATATTAAGAGGTGGGGTGAGGGAATGTGGAAAAGAACCTCACGAGGGGATAGAAAGGTCTGGAAAGCTATGTCACAATTTTGCTTGGGGTATCCACATACAAGTGTGACCATTTATGCACACATAGACCATATGTGTGTTTTTGGGGATGTGTGTATGTGGACCACAGTTTGGAGAACATAACTCTAAGAGCCATGGATTTACTGGTAGGTATATTTCATCATAACCTCAATTACAGTTAATTAGCAACATTTCTTTCCCACAGAGGTACATCAGAATCGCAGGATTCCAGAACTGGAAAGGATCTTAAAGTCCACCTAGTCTGGCTGGTCTTTCCATTGCCTTTGGGTAGCCAGTAATTTTGCATCTTTTGAGACCGTGGTGTTCCATGATTCACAACATATAAAATCACTACAGATATGGAAGGCATGCTTTAGAAGCAGAGAAACATGGAATCATTGAGATCATCACCCAACTTCCCAATTGTGATGGGACTTGCTCCCCTCTTCCTATTCAATTCTGGACTCATCATGTTGTCCATCTGAAAGGCCTACCCAATATACATGTTCTGATAGACCATCTCTATGGGCTGCTCATCTACTGAATATCAGCATTTCAGTAACACTCATTCTTCATATAGTTAGGTGTTTTTTTTTTTCTGATGTGAATTGGTAAACAGCAATCACTTTTGAGTGGCTGGGCATTTCAATGTGAACATTCTATAGCATTCTGTTGTTTGATATAATGTCACCCGCAAAAACAAGTATTTGGAAAACCTCACCATCTATAAAGAATATCTTTCCTATTTGGAATTTGTATAGCACAGTTCTACACTTACTGCCAGTGTGACTCCAACAGGTCACTTATTTCTCTGTGTCTCACTTTGTTCATCTGTCACAGAAGAGTTCAGACTTGATAAGCCCTAAGATTTCTTCCAACTTTAAATCTATCCTATAAGACTGTATTCTATGATAATGATAAAAACCTTCAGTGATCATGTTTCCCTATTTTATTCCTCATTTGATATTGATAACAAAAAGATTATTTAACTATCTCTATGGGGATACCTGTCAAGAAAAAAAAATTATGATTTTGAAATCTTAATGAGAGATATCTTGTTAGTGGAGACCTCCATTTTGACCTACTGGGTCCAAAGACCCAGCTTGTCTTTCTCAAGGACTATCTATGCCAAATAACCTTATAGCCTTTTTTCTTTTTTCCTTCCTTCCATCCTTCCTTCCTTCCTTCCTTCCTTCCTTCCTTCCTTCCTTCCTTCCTTCCTTCCTTCCTTCCTTCCTTCCTTCTAATTGTCAAGAAGACCTGGCTAAGGTGGATCTGAACTCTTTTTCAAAGTTTTTGTATTTTTGAAAGTTTTTTTTTACTAAAGATGAAATGTTTTCTTTGCAACTTATACCTGTTGTTTCTAGTTCTGCCCTCTAAGATTACAGAGAATAGTCTAATCTCTCTTTTCCATGACACAAGGGATATGATAGCTGCTTCAATTATTTGAGAGAATAAATCTTTTCTTTAGGTAATCTTTCCCACTTCCTCCAACAGATCCTTATTTAGCAATAATCTCAAGCTTCATCTTTGTCACATACTTCATGCCTTGTAGCCTGTGAATGAGAAATTAGTATATGGTTCATCCTCTTACAAATGTTTTGACTTTGTTCAGTCATTTCCAACTGTTTGTGACCCCATTTGCTATTTCCTTGACAAAGATGCTGAAGTGATTTGCCATTTCCTTCTCCAGCTAATTTTATAGATGAGGAAACTGAGGCAAACAGAGTTAAGTGATTTGCCCAGGGTCATGCAGCTACTATCTGAGGCCAGATTTAAACTCAGGAAGATGGGTCTTCCTGACTCCAGGCCCAGCACCCTATCCACTGCATCACCTAGCTACCCAAATGCTTCCAGACTAATATTTGCCTTTTTGAGGGAACTCCATCCTCTGTGGTAGGCCTTTTATTCCAACAGTGCTCTGTAAGGCCTATATATGCTCCTCAAGACCACAATATATGGAGGTAGAGGGCTCAAAGATACCCAAAGGACTTTCATCTCATCACATCTCACCATAACACAGAGATATAGCTCCAATAAAGATGCTCAAATAGAAAGCACAAACTTCATTGACTCAAATCTTCTTCATATCCAGCCCTCATCTTCTCTTGAACTGCAGTTCCATATGTACATTTTCCTTCTGGACATCTCTACCTAGATATCCCACTCACACCTTGAACACAGTATTTCTAAAACTGAATTTACCCTTCTCTACCCTCCCCAAATACTACCTGTCCTCTGACTTTTCTATTATTCCTTGCCTCCCAGTCACCTTTGGCTCTTCCTTCTCTTTAACAACTATTATTCAATCCATTACCAAGTTTTATTCATTCTACCTTCTTAATATAGATATTTTTTTACATCTGTGTCCTCTTCTCCATTAACACCAGCACCCCTCTGTTAAAGTATTATCACTTCTCATCTGAACAATTGTAATATCCTGCTGGTTGATCTTCCTATCTATAGTCTGTTCAGTCTCCAAGCCATTCCAGCTGTCAAAATTATATTTGTAATGCGTAGGTATGACTGTATCATTCCTCTGGTAACTCTTCTCCCCCCAAAAATTAAAAAACCCAACCCTTCAATGGTTCTTTATTGACTACAGGACAAAATAGAAACCATTTATCCTAATATTTAAGGCCATCTACCATGTGCCTCCAACCAACTTTTCCCGTCATATTTCACTGTCCTCTTTCACACACTGTAGTCCAGAGAGTCTAGACTGCTAGCTGTTCTGATCCCCCTAGTTTCCTTATTATAATTTCACCTTTTCCTTGGCATTCCCTTCTTCCTAGAACAGTTTATCTAGATCTTTTTTTTTCTTACCCCATAATTAGTACTCTATCTTGTAGTATTTGAATCATGTTTTCATCATTATGTCCCCAGGGCTATGCACAGTGCATTGCACTGAGAAGGTGCTCAATAAATATTTGGTGACTTGAACTAATTTTCATTGTGGTAATATGACCCCTAAAGTCCTCTTTGGCTTCTCACTGTGGTATGAAAGGGACCCTAGGCTATCAAAGGCTATGTCAGGGGAACACTTGCTCTACCATGTTTAGAAGGCTTTGAGTAAGGGCCTGGTGATATCAATCAGTTAACATGAATTAATTAGTCATCTACGATGTGCCAGGCACTGTTCTAAATGCTGAGGATGAAAAGAAAGGAAAACAAAACCAGCCTCTGTTCTCAAAGAGCTCACATTCGAATGAGGGAGACAACATGCAAATATATAATACATCTGTTTTTTGAGAACCAGCCAAGTTTAGAGAGTCACACCACTAGGCTGACCACAGGGTGATGACTTTTTCAGCCAGAGCAGCTCTCACAATCATCTTCTATGTCATATTCTTGAAACATTGAAGTGCTGAAGAAATCTGACAATGACTGAAGTTCCAGCCTTATTTCACAAGATTCGCTTTGAACCAAGCCATGTTCTAGCCAGACTGGACTATTTATAACTCTCTGTTTTTACTTCACCCTCTCCTGCCTCCATTCATTTGTCCAATAGGTCTCTCGTATCTGGAATGCACCTCATTTCTGCACTCATAGCTTATTCATAGACTGCAAATATATCCCTAGATCCAAGTACAGTGAGAACAATAGAGTATTTGACGTTTCCATGGAAAAGTGTTCCTTATTTAAAACACACCATCAACACTCAAATGACAAGAACAATTGCTATAAAAGAAACATTTTTAGGAACATAGTTTAAATCCATTATACCTCTGCTAAGCCTTAAATCTTTCTCTTTCCTAAATAAAGCTAAGTATAGTCTACAAATTAAAGAAATCGAACTAAAGTTATCTTATTAATCCTGTGATGTACATTGATAACATCGTGTTATATGGATCCACTGAAAATCACATTAAACAGTTTTGTGATCTCCTGGGATCTTTCTCCAAATGATATCAAAATGTCATTTGGATTCCATGAGCGAAAAATTCTTAAGGTACACCAAGAAAAAGTTATAGATTGAAGACTTCAAACTTTACTACAAAAGTCATGTTGAGCCAATGGATGATGTTAATACCTACAATTATCTTGGCTTCCTCCAGGCAAGATACATCAAGCATAAAGATATCACAAAGAAGGCTGTATCTGAATACATTGAAACTTACTGGCATCTTGAAATCAAAGCTAAATGGAAAGACCATATATAAAACAATTAACACCTATTCAGTGGCTGTCTTAAGGTACACTTTATAAACTGCGAAATGGACCAGAATAGATTTGGAAAGTATCCTAAGCCAAAACATCACGTCCATCATCCTAAGATATAGTAACATAGATCTTATATAATTATATTCTATATAATGTATAATTATGATATACAATTATATGCTATTTAATATGCAATAACATTAATATAACAATATTAATATTTTCTTACAAAAAAGATGGGAGAGTTTTGATAGAAATTCTTAGAGCACATCTTCAACTGGTCAAAAACCTATGCAAAAATTTCTGGAACAAGTAGATATCATTTCACCAAGCAATGGTAAAGGATGGTAACAGACACATGCCACTGGAAGGAAAGAAGGACCAAACTTTTATTAAGCACCTAGTATATGCCAGACACTGTGATGAGTGCTATAAACATATTATCTTATTTGAATCTCACAACAGCCCTGAAAGGTAGATGCTGTTATTATCCCCATTTTACATATGACAAAACTTAGGCAGATAGTGATTAAGTCACTTGCTCAGGACATGCATCTATTTTTTAATTTTTTTTTTATTCTTTGGTGAGGCAATTGGGGTTAAGTGACTTGCCTAAGGTCATACAGCTAATATTAAATGTCTGAGGCCGGATTTGAACTCAGGTCCTCCTGACTCTAGGGCAGTGCTCTATCCACTGCACCACCTAGATGCCCCTGGGATATACTTCTAGACAGTGTCTGAAGCTGAATTTGAACCAAAGTCTTCCTGACTGCAGACCCAGAACCGTATCCACTGTGCCACCTAGCTGCCACTGGACTTGTCTGATGTAGCTGAAAGTGATTCACCTCCAGATGGAACCTACAAGATAGCTAAGATCTAAGAATGAAATCGAAAGGCCCTCTGTAAGCATCATCCATAGGAATACAACGCACAACCTGCCAAAGAGTCATAAGACGAATGGCTGAGTACGCAGATTTTTTAATTTTTAAAATGAAGGCATTTATAATGGTAGTTCAGAAGTAAGTCATTGCCACCAGATAATACAGAAGTTTACATTGAAGGAGACCAAATAGAGTGATCAATGAAGTTTATTCCAGGAAATGTTAGAAACTGTATAACACATTGCT
The DNA here is from genome assembly GCF_003287225.1 of Phascolarctos cinereus. Taxonomy (NCBI): domain Eukaryota; kingdom Metazoa; phylum Chordata; class Mammalia; order Diprotodontia; family Phascolarctidae; genus Phascolarctos; species Phascolarctos cinereus. Next base: position 102,256,543 of record NW_027555847.1, read on the forward strand.
TCAAGTTATTGAAAAAAATACTTGCTATTCTTTTACATCTAATGTTCCATGAACTATTGTATAGCTGGATAAAAAAAACCTGTTTTTTGTTATTGAATAAAAGTATTAGGATGCCAGATATGAGCTGGGGGCTAGACTTGCATACCAGAAGTTTGCTGTCTTCCACAGTCCAAATGATGACAAATCCCCATACTACAAATGCAAACCCCAAAATGTCCTGGAGAACTCGACCTATAAATTGTTCTAGAGCTAGACCAATAATTATGTGTTTACTCTAGACCCTCATTCTCTGATTCATGACCCCTATAATCATCTAATCTTTCCCTTTTCTCTGTGTTCTTCATACAATCAAACCTTCCATGGGATCCATTCTAGGCTCTGCCCTCCAGGTACTTTCCAGGACTGCTTTGTAGGGCTTACCCCATGGATTCCCCTTTCCCATAGTTCCCCCATTCTCAGAACAATATTATTTCAGGTGTCAGAGAGTATGCTACCCTAAGTTGGGCACCTCCTACCACACTGATCTATACTTTCTCATTGACCTTTCTAAAAAAGTCTCCATGTTTTCCCACTCCTCTAGGGGCCAGTTGACCCGAGGGGTTCCAACTCCCCCACCTCCTAGAACAAGTAGGCTCTTCAGGGACCAAATCCCCCAGGCCTGATCCTGGTAAAGTTCTTCATCTACCTTCACCCATAGAAGCATTCATCAGTGGAACCCCTTCCCACCTCCAAAGTAAGGTCTCCATTTCCTCTCCTTTTTCAATCTTTTCTTCCTCCTCTTCACTCATTCTCCTATAGACTCTTCTCTTCCTGAGACCACAGAGGTCACCTACCTCTCATTGCTAGCCCTTGATTTGACCCCAGCACATCTCTCCTTATTATCTTCCTGTTTCCCCCCAGCCCCTTCATATACCCTCCCATGTTCTAATGCAGTCTCACAAAAGAAGCATTCACCCGTAGTCAGGGAGGTTGCCAGGCTCTGTCCATAATGCCCCCTTACCACCTCTCTTCACTGTTACTTCTACCTAAGCCATTGTCCTGGACCAAACTGTTGCCCACAGTCTCCCTGATAGAGTACTGATTGATAAAAACTCAAGAACAACATTTTATATAAATGTCACCAAACCAAATGCCCATAATCTCCAAATCTCATGGAATGAGAAACTTTCAATATATAAAGACCTACAAGAGGAGATAAAAAATCGAGTAGGAGTAAGATGTGATACAGATGATCCTGGATTTCCTGTCTGCTAATGGAAACATACTAAGGATGCTTTCAGTGAGTCTAAAGAAGATGAAACTATACCCTCACTTTAATCCGACAACAAAAATAAATTATTTTATCTATTTTATTCAATGCAATAGTCCATTAAGTATTGAATATAAAAGAATAATTATAGGGTATAGACTTATTCTAGGACCATTTGTATCTGAAACCCATCATAAAGATAAGAAGAAAGGGATGGTAACAAGAATGACATTTGGGAACAGGATGAAGTCCATGTCATTCTTGTCATCTTGTCTGCTACTGGAATTGTCCCAAAGATGCTTTGAGTAAAACTACAAAAGATGAGCTTCCACCCCAATGCTTTTATTCAATTATAAAAATGCAGCCATTTTATTAACTATGCAGAAGTTCACAGAAAGGTAAACATAAAAGAATCATAGCAGAAGAGCAACTTATCTCAAAACCATTTCTATCTGAGCTCCATTAGAAAAGATAAAATAGGGGCAGCTAGGTGATGCAGTGGATAGAGCGCTGGCCCTGGAGTTAGGAGGACCTGCGTTCAAATCCGGCCTCAAACACATAACACTCACTAGCTGTGTGACTGTGGGCTAGTCATTTAACCCCAATTGCCTCAAAAAAAAAAACCTAAGGTCTTTCCCAGGTCTGAGTTTATTTGAGTCAATACCCATTCAGTGATTAAAGGCTAGGGAAAAACTGAGGCAAAAGATAGACTAGTTTGACATCACAAAAGAATCAGTCTTGGAGGGAAAAACCCTTAGTTTCTAGCCAGAACAGAAAACCAGAGGACTGATGATATTAAGTGAAGGATAAAACATGAAGACCTTGTTCACTAAAGGTTTTTTTTTTTGCCACCATCATTGGGGGTACAATATAGAGAATTCTAATAGGAAGAGCCCCTACAGATGGCAAGATATTCTAGGTTCTCCTATTTGTGCATGGTACTTTGCTAATTCCATGCAACCCCATGTATTCCCAAACATCCTCAATAACATCCACAATTACTGAAATGAGAATGTTCTACTGATCTGTTGGAGAAAAACCAAATGAATGAAGAATCTGTATTGTCATACTATAACATTTAGTTGGATGAGTGGTCCATTGAGTTAGCTTATCAATTGTTTCTGTTTAGTTGTTTTCAGTTGTGTCTGACTCTTCATGACCCCATTTAGGGTTTTCTTGGCAAAGATACTGGAATGGTTTACCATTTCCTTCTCCAGCTCATTTTACAGATGAGGAATCTGAGGCAAACAGGGTTAAGTGACTTGTCCAGGGTCATACAGCTAGTAAATGTCTGAGGCAGTATTTGAACTCAGGAAGATTAGTCTTCTTGACTCCAGGCCCAACACTGTATTCATTGCAGCAGATGCTGCCTAAGAAGGCAATGGAGAGATGTGGTAGGCCTAAGTAACCTGCAGAATACTGCCAATGATGTCTTACATGTAAGAAGCAACATGAAAAGCATCATCCAGGAAACATATGATTGGAAAAGAAGATGGGCCAATCATGTGTTAAGAACAAAGAGTAATAGCTTGACAGCCCAGATATTGCACTGGTTTTGACAGGATGATAAAAGACCTAGATGAAGACTAAGGTAGACTAGGCATGTTGGGTAGAGCCTCTATGAAGGTTTATGGGAGAATATGAACAAGAATCACACAGTATATGAAGGTGTGTGTGGAATTTGATTGTATCACTGGAGGGAATAAACACATGGATGATACTAGGAATCCACTGAAGTGTACTGAAAGTGGAGAATGCCATTTTTTACCTAATTGGGCTAACACAAAGATAAATGAAGGGGCATCTCAGAAAATGCTCCAAGATCCCTAGAAAGAAAATACTCTCCCAGGGAAAGGATTTTGTTTACTTACTGGAAAGCATTTGCAAAAGGCTCCTATGGAGATAGGGCCATTATATAAATTGATCATTCAAAGCAGAGCAAGACTAGAGGGCATGGTGACCAGCGGAGAGGCTACTTGGTGTTCGCTGATTCACCTTGATGTAACCGTGCCGTCTTGCCGAGTTTTAAGATTTATTACTGTCATGGCTAGAGGAAATTTTACTGAGATTGTGGCATCCAGTGACAATTAAGCTGAGCTCTCAGCATCCCCAGAGAACTTCCTCAGTATAGCCCAGCAGCTGTGAGTACTGGATGAAATTTATTGCTGTGAACTACAGGGCACATAACTAGGCCTGATTTATGGGAATGGGCAAAGATCAGGGGAACCCAGCTGATTTTTGATGACTTTTTCTTCCCTGAGCTGTAGTTAGAATGTTACTTTCTTTCCACCGTGGAAATTTCCCTAACCTAGGAGTGCTGTCCTGGGGAAAAGGGAAAGCCCTATTTGTTCAGCTCATTTTGGTGTCATCAGATGGACACTTCCCAGCTCTGGCAAAGAGCAGGGCAGACCCATTTGTTTGGAAGTTGCTCCTTGCTGAGAGCTTCCCAATGGTTCCCTGGCATTGTGTTCAATGCTATAATTGCAGCCTTCACAGCTGTCAGCCAAGGAGACAGCCCAGAAAATGAGGCTGGTTCAGTAAATATTTAACCAAATTATGCAAAGCATGTTGCAAAAGAGACTCAGCTGCAAAGATTAGGCCTGAATAGTAGGAGAGCCCCTCATCCAAAGGAGCCTTGGGAGGGAAGAGGGGAATTCCTCCTCTGTCTCAGACGGAAACCTGAATCCATGGCTTTTGGCTGAACCTTTGAGCAAGCTGCAGTGGTCTGGGAGTTGCCAAAAACTGGGAGCCAAGCTTTATGTCTTGATTCACTCAGGTTTACACCAATCCACTTTACATGGCTATAATTAATTTTGCTTCAGGATCCAGAAATGGGGGATTAGGGAAGGAGTCACAGCAACTGTCCCAGGAGAGCTGGCAGTTATACTGATATATATATATGTGTGTATGTATATATATATATATATATATATATGTGTGTGTGTGTGTGTGTGTGTGTGTATGTGTGTATATATGAATGTGTGTATGCATGTGTGTATATGTACACATATATAAACATGCACATATATACATGCATACACACATACATATCTATATCTATATATAGTATACTAGGCTTACTCCCACAACCCTTAGGGGATTCCAACATCGATTATCTTGGCAATGTAGGTTTACACTCTGAGGCCTTAGGCAAGTCATCGACTCTCTTTTTTCCTCAGTATTCCCACATATAAATTAATAGTTCAATGTCAGCCCGGAGAGGTTGCCGACAGAGCATCCCAGGGATCCAAACATTTTTATCAACGGCTTAGACAAACACATAGATGAACACACTTTATGAGATTTGCAGATGGCACAAAGCTGAGAGGGAGAGCTAACACACTGGTTAGCTGAGTTTTCTTTATGGGCTGGAACATGGAGACCATTCTAATAAGATGAAATGTAATGGGCAGAGTTGTAACTGTTTCTCTAAGCCTAAAGTTGCTTCTTTGCAACTTCCTGTTATTACCAGAAGCAGGACAAATCTAAGCCCTCTTTCACACGATGCCCCTTCAAATCCTTGCAGATGGTCAGCACATCTCCATCAGCTTCTTTTCTTCAAGTTAACCATTTCTGGTTGCTTCAACTCATCATAGTATGACAGCTTCAGGTCTCTTTTATTATCCTGTTTGCCTTTCTCCAGATATGACAGTATATCAATAACCTTCCCAAAATGTAGCTCCTCCATACTTGCTCTTCTTCACACACAATATCTCACTTCCAAATCAGCCTGTGCACTGGCTATCCCCTATGTTCTCTATCCGCACCTCTACCTCTTGTAATTTCTTTTTTTTTTTCTTTTGGCTGGGCAATGGGGTTAAGTGACTTGCCCAGGGTCACACAGCTAGTATGTGTTATGTGTCTGAGGCCGGATTTGAACTCAGGTCCTCCTGAATCCAGGGCCAGGTGCTCTATCCACTGCACCACCTAGCTGGCTTCCTTCAAGTCTCAGCTCCAATGCCACCTTCCACATGAAGCCTTTACAGGTCCCTCTAGCTATGAGCACCTTCCCCTCTAAGGTTAGTGTCCATCTACTTGGTGTGTGCTTATTAATGTGCATGTTGCCTCTCCACTTAGAATGTAAACTCCTTCAGGGTAGGGATGATTTTTGCTTTTTCTCTGTATACCCAACACTTAACATAGTGCTTAGAATATTAGTAAGTACTTAATAACTACTTGTGGATTGTTCTATTAGTGGTCAGAACTGAACACAATACTCCAGATGTGTGCTGACAAGGGCAGAATACAGCATAACTTGACTGCCACATCACATTGTTTTCAAGTCAAGTCAACAAGTAAATATCAATTAACTGGTATATGTCAGACACCATGCTAAGTTCAGGGGATGCAAAAAAAGGCAAAAACATTTTTTGATTCATATTAATGTGTAGTTTATCAATACTCCCAATCTTGTTTCAGTTGAACTGCTTTCCAACTAGAACTCTCCCATCTTGTACTTGACCCATGTGTAAGATTTATACATTTGGACTTATTAACTTTCATCTTACTAGACTCATACTCTCAACTTTCAAGTAAACTTTGCTGTTGATTGGATACGAGATGCTAGAGAGAGGGAAGAGTCAATGACAAGCCCAAGGTTGCAATTATGAGAGAAAAGAAATTTTGATATCAAAGAAAATGTCAATGAAGTCAAAAGAAAGAGCAGGATTGGGGAAAAAAAGGAATAAATTGAAATTGGGGTACATTCAGTTTGAAATGGAACACAAAGTTTAAAAAATAAGCTAGAAATGATCAAAAGCTAATAATAGAAGTCAGAGCTAAAGAGATAATTTGGAAGTTATCTCCATAGGGTCATACCTAAAGCCATGGGCATGAATGGGACTGCCAAGGAAGAAGGTATATAGGGGATAGATGAGGGCTAAGGATGGAACCTTGGGAAACATTCATATTATGGAATAAAAAAAGGATAAAGAGTTAGTAAAAAAAATAATCAGAGAAGGAGTAATTGGAGATTAGGGAGGAGGAAATCCAGGAGTTTCCATAGCTGAGGGAGGAGAAGTATCCAGTAGGAGGAAATTATCAACTGTGTCAAAAGCCACAGAGCAGTCAAGGAGGATAACCATAAATAAAAGTCATTGCATGTCATGATGAGGCTATCAATGAAGACCTTTGAGAGAGCAGTTTCAATATAATAGTGTGGGGGGGGAGGGGAGGAGTAGAAGACAGATTGCAAGGAAAAAGAGTGAGGAAAGAGTGGGTAGTGAAGAAGTGAATTCATCAGTATTGACAACTTTTCCCAGGATTTTAGCAATGAAAAAGAGGAAATGAGACTAAAGATGACTAGTTGGATGGAATAGAAAAGTCCCGGGAAGGGACTTTGAGAATGGAGAGGCCTGGGTATCTTTGTAGGCAGTAGGGAAGGAGCCAATGGACAGAGAGAGAATGAAGACGAACAAAAGGTCTCCTCACCACAGGAAAGCATTTGATAAATACCCACACATACATGGCACAGAACCAATAAAGGAAAACAGTCTCTGTCCTTTAGCAGTTTATGATCTAAGACAGCAACATCAAGGAAGGTAAACATACAAAAGAACATGGAGAGGCATCCACAGCTGCACAAACACTGGGTGATTTATAACTTCAACAAATAACATTTTTACATAAGCTAGAAATAGTGGCTTGAGGAGGCTGATGTAATAGAAAGTAAAAAGTGAAATGCCTGAGAGTCACCTGTTGGGAACAGGTAATGAAGCTGATCATAGCTACTTGCTGTGGTAGAGTGAGTGTGCCCTGCATTTAAGAAAAGAAGTCCCAAATTTACAAAACAGATGAATTAAGAAATTCATATTTACTTTCCAGTAAGAGTTATCACAGGATTTTTTTTTGAATAGCGAACTCATTCATTAATGTATTCAACAGATATTGTTGAATTTCTACTCTGTGTTCATCACTGCATTTGTGCTTTGAAGTCATAGCATCATAGAGGTTCAGAGCTGGAAGAGACTTCACAGGGAGACTTTTTCATCTGAGATAGATCTGGGGCTTTTAGTGAACTACAAGCTCAATATGAGTCTCCAATGCAACATGGTGGTCAAAAAAGCTAATGAGATCTGAGGCTGCCTCAGAGGAGGCATTGTGCCTAGAACGCGGAAGCTGCTAGACCATAGATCTAGAGTAGTGTGGTCCATTCAGGGTACCATTTTAGTAAGGACATCGACAAGTTGGAGCTTGTTGATAAGAAGCAGAATGGTCCGGGCCTCAAGACTATTCCATGCCAAGATTGGTTAAAGGATAGCCTAGAGAAGAAAAATCTCGAGGAATGGGAGTGGTAATAATAATAATACCTGTTTTTGAGCATTTGAAGGGTTGCCTTGTGGAAGAAGGATTAAATTTATTCAGTCTGGCACGAGACAGCAGGAATAGGAACAATGAATAGAAATTTCAAGAGGCAGATTTAGGTTTAGGTTTGATGGAAAGAAAAAAAACCTTCTTAACAGAGCGACTTCAAAGTGGAATGAGTGGGCCTAGAAGGATTGGGGTTGTCTTCTGGCAAAAGGTAGAGAACCACTTTGGGGGGATATTGGTCAGGTGTACTTTGGCCTGGTGGCCTCTGAGGTCCTTCTGATTCTGACACCTAATACTACATCAGGATTTCTTTTTGACTATATCCCAGACAAGGGACGGTTCTGTCTCCAACTAAAGACCTTCAAGTTCACAAGGCATTGGCTACTTAATAGAGTGCCTGAGAAAGGGAAGAATTTATAATCCTTAGACAAAATATTAGGAGTCATTACCAATTGATTTATTGGGAATTACAGTAAAAATGATGATGCAAGTCAGTTGCAAAGTAGGATTTTATTTACCAAAGTATCATTTATTGATGGCTTCTTAGGAATACAGTCTATTTACTAAGTGAGTTGGATTCCATACTCTAAAGACTGACCTCCAAGGTCCCTTTCATCTGTAACATTGTGTGATTGATCAAACCACATTTATGCTCTATCATGTGATAGTCCCCTAAGAACATATGAGAAACATACTTCAGATAAGAAAGGTGCTAACTTCAAGTCTTCCTATTTTAGACTCATTCTAGTCAGGTTATTGAGCCCTAGTTAACATTACAATAAGGTAGGATATTATCGAATTGAAGGAACTGTGTCATGAATTGAAGACTGTAGTAAAGAAGTTCTCTCTACCCTGATCCATCAGGAGCTTCCTAATGGTTAGATGACCCACTGAGCTAGAGAAATAGTGTGGAACTTCAAGACAACACAGCTCACATATGCTATTCTTACATAGAAAAAAATTCAGATTCTGGGGCTGGTGGAGCGTATCACATGATTCCAGTGTTATCTCAGGGGTGACGTGCCGAATTGAGGCCAACTCAGCTACCCCTTGGAAAATAACAGAATGGCAGGTCTGAACAGGATCCTCCCACTTAGTGTTTTATAAATGTTCTGCCTTACAAGGGACTCCCTGTCCTAGAAACTGACTTGGCATCCAATCCCACCACATCCAAGGGGAATGTTGGCTGATGCTCTCTCTCAAGTGAGGGAACATTCCAAGAAACTTCCAGTGCTCAGCAAAACTTATCAGTCTAAATCCTGAGGTGTAAGCGTCAAACCTTGGCTTCATTCTTATCAATATGCCTTAGTACAATAAAATCTCTCCTTAAGATTATATCTGTATATATCCGTGACAAAATCTTTTTCTCTCAACAAACATACACATACAATTTACCCCAAACTCAGACAATTGGTTCATTAAAAGGTCCATCTATGGACTGATTATTCACATATGAGGCATCTAGGTTCCCTCTCATAAACTCCAATTTCAAGGGCGGAGGAACTCATCTCAAAAAAAAAAAATCTGTGGTCCAGCAAACTTTCTATCAGCTCATCCATATTTCCCAATGCTACCCTAAGGAAATACAAACATGAGGATGCTCCCTAGCCTCAGTTTCCTTACATGTAAAATGAAAGGGTTGGATTAGATTATCTTTGAGGTCCTTTCTAGCTCTCTATAATTCTAAGTTCAAAATCTACTCAAAACAAACAAGTTGTCATCATTCCTACAGACAAAGAAGCCCCAGTTTTATTTTTGGTCATCTCATCATCTATATGTGTTCATCTACTTGTCATCTTCCTTTTTAACAAGTTGCCATTGCTATCTTTTGTTTCTCCAACACCAAGATTTTCTCTGTGTTCCTCCCCATCCCCACTCTCAAAGAACTATCCCTTATAACAAAGTTTTGTTTTGTTTTTGTTTTTGTTTACAGAGGAAGAAGAAGAAGAAAAAATTCAGCAAAACCATTCTACTCATCAAAAAAATCTGACATTATATGCAATGTTTCACACCCATGGATCCTCCCACAGTGGAGCCAAGAAAATGATGTACACAATGACTTCTTGTTATTTTCAAGAGCTCTCCACTCTTAGAAGGCAAAGGCCATACTATTTTAATAGACTGGAATAGATAAGGATTTCTTGCCCTGTTTTACCAAAATCCTAGGGCAGGAGTTCCTAATATTTTTTTGTGTTACATCTCTTTTGCAGTCTGTTGAAGCCTATGGATCCTTTCTTAGAATAATATTTGTTGCTTACATTTACATTGGAAAGAAATGCTAAGTTTTCAGTTAGAAGTTAGTGAAAATAAAGGTTTATTTTTTCCCATTCAAGTTCATGGACCCCTGAAATCTATCCATAAACCCCTTATCCATGGACCTTGCATTGAGAACCCCTGCTCTAAGGTGTCTTCAAGGTCTTGAAAGCTGCCTCTGAAACTCTGTAAGAATTGCTATTTCTTGGAAGGAAGGAAGGATGGAAGGAAGAAGTAAGGGGAAGGGGAAACCGGTAGGGAGACAGAGACAGAGAATGAGAGAGAGGACAAGAGAGACAGAGACCGAGAAAAGAGCAAGCACACGCTATAGAGCACGTTCAGGGGGTGAGGGGTATTGTGAAATCAAAGAACCACAATAACCCAGGAGGGCGGGGCACTTCTAAAAATTTGGCACTCTACTTCAGTGCCTAGCGTTGCACTAATGCATAGGCACTAGCATCACATTGCCCATTATTCGATGATGACTAACCCATTTCCCAGGGGTGTTGTGAGGAATGACTCATAAAAATGGCTTTGGCAGATACTGAGTAGTGTGGAAACAGTCCATGATGGCAGCTGTGCTTTGCCAACACTGACAAAAGGCATACTCTGCAGTCACTAGTGAGGAGGATAAGCACCGGTGAATGAAGCCGCTTTTGTTGGGTCCCTCTCCACCTCCTCTCCTTACCCCTCAAGAGCTGTGATGGGTGGAGTGAGGTCCATGGAACTGACTGACCCTTCATTCCTGTTGTTGTTGTTGTTTGCGGGGAGGGGAGGAAAAGAGCTACTGTAGGAGTGAGAGGGGGTGGCTTGGGGTGGGAGTGGGGGTGGGGTATTTGCAGCTGAGAAGTTCCTGTAAAGGTAGGAGTCAAAATCAAAGGACAAAAGAGCCAACATCAAGAACCAGCAGGCAGATGAGTCCTGGAGCTGAAAGGCATCCAGAGGTAGGAGGTGTTGTCTGAAATGGAAATTGGGTCCAAACCAGGAATCACAGCTAAGATAGAAAGGAGACTAGTGAGAAATGGAAGACTGAGCAGAGTGGGAGGGGTGGGAGCAGGGGGCAGGCTGTAGTGGTTCTGTAGATACTAGACAAGTGGCAACTGGCAAGGTGTCATGTTAGACTGGAATGATTACTAGCAGTTTTAACACCCAAGGCAAGAATGACAGCCATCATCAAATCAACTTTTTAAGATAAATTTAATCAAGGAGTGGTGGAGACCCTGGAGAAAGATCCCAACCTCAGGGCTTTGACAGCAGAAATCCCAGGACTCCAACCCATGGTGGAGGGTTGAGGAAGGGGAGATAGGGACCCCAGTATACTAAACCCTATGAGAAGAGCACTCTCTCTCTCTCTCTCTCTTTCTCTCTCTTTTTCTGTCTCTGTCTATCTGTCTGTCTGTCTCTGTCTCTGTCATTCTCACACACACACACACACACACACACACACACACTATAAGTCCATTTTTGGTGGGGGGATGAATGCCAGCACCTGGCTTTCACCTTCACTGTGTCACAGGTAGCTTTTATGCAAGTCCCTGACTTATACATATTTATGCATTTCATATTTCTATACATTGTGAATAATCCAAGATGCCCTTTCTCTTCCCTCTTCAAAGGTATGGCACAGGTCCCCAACCCAAAAAGGGTTATTGGGCACAGATTAGAAAATGTCCCCATAGGCAGATGATAATCCCCTAGAGGAAGTGGGGTGATTGGACATGCACTCTGGTGCTGGGAGATATGGTGGGGGCAAGAATATGCCAGTGGTAAGTGGGGAAAATCTCAACATCACTGGAGCCCAGGAAAGAGGAAGGAAGACAATGGAATCATCGGGAGTGGTGGCCTGCAGGCCTAGGTATAGTAGAGGTGGGAAGGACTACTCCCTAGAGGACCAATAGCTTATAATCATAACTAATCATCATCATCACTCTAATCACCCCACCCCACCTTATGGCCTCAAGCTATGCAAAGATAGATCTCTACCTTACTAAACCATAAATTTCTTGAGGGCAGGGACCATGCCTTATCCAAATTCTGCTTCCCTCCCAAAATGCAGTGCACGGTAGCTTAGGATACAGTCAGTACTCAATAAATACTTGTTACATTTATTATGTTTGCTGTTGTGCTATAATTTGCCGTACTCATTTGGTCTGTGGATGCATGTATATTTTCATACCCATATGGCTGCCTCTAGTCCTTCCCTCTATTCATTTTTGCCATCCCAATAGCTTCATAGCTCTTGCCCAACACATAGCATCATAGAGATTCAGAGTATTCCTTAAAGATCATCTAGTCCAGTCCCTTGATTCAACACATGAGGAAACCGAGGCCCATAAAGTTCAAATAGCTTATAGACAGCTTTTGTGTAAATGGTCAAGACAGGTGAGGTGTGCTAGATTTCTGCAAACAGCTTTTGGGGAGAGCATGAGATAATGTGTGAATTGCTTAGCAAACTCTAAAACACTGTATAAAGGTCAATTATTATTATTCTTGTTGAATTCCTAAGGCAGAAAGATTCCTTTATCCTTAAACAGATCAATTATATCTCAATATCTCCTTCAGGAAGTCTTAGACTCACTCTACTGGCAGAAGGACCTGCATCACCAAATATGTTGACGGTAGACTGTCAACAATTCACAAAAGTAGCCATAAAACAGGAGAAAGGAGGAAGTTGAATAAGCTGCCTAGGGAGGAAATGGAATATACCCACAGAGCCATCGGCAATAAGACAGAAAAGTTAGACACTCAGAATACAGACCCTTATAGGAAGGTAGACACAAAAAGGAATGGAAATTATCCTTCTAAGGGATAGTTCAAATCAATTCAGAAAGAACTTCTAACATAGCTTCCTTCCTCACCAAGGGGGCATAGATGATGTTCTTCAGCATCAAAGAAGGGGAAAACTGTGGCAGAGTCAAGCAAAGCAGTTTGCCTACTGAATGAATGATAACAGCTCATACTCCAACACCACTGCTGACAATCCCCAAACCCACAAGCTTGGAAGGAAGTGACAGGTAGGAGGCACTACGGGGTAGGAAGGTGTGGCAAGAAGGGGACAAAGGGTGTTAGGAATCCAGTTTTCCTACCATTTACAAATACTGATTTAGCTATCGGTCCTCTAAATGTGAGATCTTTGTTCTGTGCGACAGACAATGAGTAGACATGCTCATGGAGGAGGAAATGAATCATACCAGGCTCTTTATTCTCAATGTAAACGAAACCAAAAGAAATAAGGAAGTGAGAGCTAAATGGAAGAATGGGTCAGAGGTTCTCTGGGTAAACAGAAGATATGGCAGAGTTGACTATTGTGCACCTCAAAGCAACGAGAAATATTTATTTGTATTTTATTCCACATTGTAGGTGCTTAATCAACGCTTGCTGATTGGTTGATTGACAAACAATTGATATAGCTCACCTCTCTCCGACCTTTACCTAGGGTGCTCTAGTCCTCCATATTCCTAGCACTATCATGTGGTTTGGACTCCTCTAGGAAGAGAAACAAATGGGTTGAGTTTGCTAGAGAAGCAACCTTTCAACATGCTGGTCTCATTCACCTCAGGAGATTCATCTAAGTATCCAAACTTGCACTATCCTCAGGGCTTGGATTTCCCTGGAAGGAACATGAAGGTGGAATTGCAAGAAAGGAAACTCTGTTTCCATCAGATCTTCAGTGCCAAAAATAATTCCAGGTAATTTTGTTGTTCAGTGGTATTTAATTCTTCATAACCCCGTGGACCATAGCACCCCAATACTGCCCATGGGTTTTTTGGTTTGGCCTTTTTTTTTTTTGGCAAAGATACTGGAGTGGTTTGCCATTTCCTTCACCAGTGTATTAAGGCAAACAAAGGTTAAGTAATATCCTGAGGGTCACATAGCTAGTAACTGTCTGAAGTCATATCTGAACTCAAGTCTTCCTGACTCCAGGTCTAGCACTCTATCCACTTCGCCACCTAGCAGCCACCAGAGGGCAAAGTCCAAATCTTTTACTCCTCCATGTAATGGCTTAGGCTCTCCTGCTGCTCTTCTTGCTTCAGGAACCAAATTCACAATTCTCTTATTTCTCCAAGAGGCAGCATTGCTCAGGAACTCGCCTGTCTCCCAAAGTCTGGCTCTTGAAACTTTCAAACTTGGGATTGCTAGACATCCCCTCCCCACCTATTACTACCCACTGAGGAGGGATTTAAGAATTTTCATCATTTGGCCACATATTTTGGTCACATGTTTTACAGTTAACATGTCTCAGGTTGATAGCTTACACAGCTGCCTCTCCAGGTCCAGAAATTTTCTTCTTGGGCTCTGTGGGCAAGAACACATACAATTTTCATGTACCTCTGCCCCAGTAAAGACATGAATGATTCCTGGGGTATGTGTGTGAGGAGGGTAGGGAATCCCTCTAGGACCCAAGCTCACTTTTATATCTGTTTCTCTTTAGATATCTTTGAAAAGGGGTTCAACTCTGTAACTAATTCTCTTCTGTAGGTCCAGCAGAGAGGGGTAGCTTTGACCCATAACAGTATGAGCTGACAAATTCACTTCCAGTTAATGAGATTCAAAGTCCCAAAAAAGGCTGGCCACTCTGTAAGCTCATTAAGACTCAAAACTCCTCTGAATAACACCCTGATATAAACCACCCAAAGAGCAATCAACATATGGACGGTGGGCATAAGCATGTTGCCACTGAGGAGTTACACAGGAATAACATCAAAGGACAGGTATGAACAGAAAAAAGATATAGGTTGATCATATGTAAGAATGAGTGATAATAAATGAACAAGCTGAACATTATGCTAGTATCCAAGGAATACTGAAAGAAGCAGAGGAAGATATTCAGTATCATTGGGTGGGGAAGACATAATCAAGATTACATAGTTAGTCAAAAGCCATTTGTCAATCACTTATTATGTGCTAGGCACTATGCTAAGTGCTGGGATACACAGGAAGGCAAAAACATGGTCCCTGCCCACAAGGATCTCACATTCTAATGGGGGTGACAATATTCAAGCAACTAAGTACATACAAGATATATATATCTATATAGATATATATATAATATATATATATATATATAGATATATATATATAGCACAAATGGGAAATAATCTCAGAGGGAAGGCACTAGCATTTGGGAAGAGGTAACATACTGGTTGGTACAGTGGCAGGTTACTCATGCCTTCTCATCTTATGTTGATGAGACAGGGGATGAGAAGGCATTACTAGCATGCTACTACACCAGTAAAATTAAAAAAAAAAGAGGCCATACCAGTGATTCCTCAAAGTACCCTTCAGAAGGTACTTACAACAAAAAGAATGGCTCTGGGCATAGTAGCCCATGCTGCTGGGGTAGCTGAAGCTTTTGAAACTCTGAGTTTGGGAGTTCTGAGCTACAATGGTGGCCCAAGGCAATCAGATGTCTACACTGTTTGGTATAAATATGATGAGTCAAAGGGAATGGAGGGGAGTTAGCACCAAGTTGCATAAAGAGAGGTAAACACGGCCAGGTCAGATATTGAGCAGGTCAAAGCCGCCTGGCTAATCTGAGTGGAATTGAGCTGTGAGTAGCCTCTGCATTTCCATCCTGGGCAAGATGGGGAGAACTAGCTGAAGAAGAAAGGAGGGAAGGAAGGAAGGAAGGAAGGAAGGAAGGAAGGAAGGAAGAAGGAAGGAAGGAAGGACAGACAGAAGGAAGGAAGGAGGAAGGAAGAAAGGAAGGAAAAGAGAGAGAGAGAGAGAGGGAGGGAGGGAGGAAGGAAGGAAGGAAGGAAGGAAGGAGAGAGGGAAGGGAGGGAGGAAGGAAGGAAGGAAGGAAGGAAGGAAGGAAGGAAGAGGAAGGAAGGAAGAAGGAGAGAGGGAAGGGAGAGAGGGAGGAAAGAAGGAAAAGGAGAAAAAGAGGGAGGAAGGAAGAAGGGAGGAAAGGAAGAAAGAAGGAAAGAAAAAAGAAAGAAGGAAAGAAGGAAGGAAGAAAAGAGGAAGGAAGGAAAGGAGAAAAGAGGAAAAAAAGAAAAAGAAAACAGAACAATGGCCTAATGACCTATCAACATCACATATATAACATCTGTTCATACCCACTTGAGACAGGAGAACTCATTCTTTCTGCTGCCTCTAGATGAATTCTAAGGTGATACTGGTAGCCCTGTCTCCAAGCAAGCCCTTTTCTTACTAGCAGGATGAAACCTGCAGAATAGAAAGTGGTAGTGCCCATGTCCCTCCCCTTACCTAACAAGGTAGTGTAGGTTACCTATGGAGTGTGGACTACTAGCCAGGCTGCTTGGAGGGCTCATCACAGGGATACATAGCAGGACACAGGCAAGGGAAGTGTTCTACAGTTTACAGTTTACAGAAAGGTTAACAGTAAGTCTGGAAAAATAAGACAACACATATGGCTGAAATGCAAGTTAACCAACTCAGATCTTTCCAGGAGGAATCTTAAAAGGAATTGGATCCCTTTATCAGATCCTTTAAAAAAGTGAAACTTTTTCTTCCATTCAGGTGAAATAAAAGGAGATATAGGGGGATGGTGGGAAGTAAGGTTCCAATTAGTAACCAATCACCCAATCAATATGGGATGCTTGAAGGGTCTTTCCCCTGCCAAGCTTTTCAGAAGCTCCTAGGTGCTGAACAGGCCCAATCATTCCACTCTCCATCTTTACTGAGGCAATAGAACAGAATTGGTTCTTACTCTCTCGGGGTCGCTAGCCTCTGTAGTTCCTCAAAAATAGCTTTCTCCTTGAGCTTTAGTGTTCTTTACCATTGTTCCTCATCTCAATCATTTCATACATAAGAGAGAACAAACGTGCCCGACACAAGGCAAGGAAAAGACAGCTCGAGGAGAGAATCCTGGATTAGAAGGAAGGCAGGCGGAGTCTCTGCTATTAACTGCCTGTGGGGTTTTGGACAAGTCACTCTCCTCTGGGCCTTAGCTTCCTCACCTGTAAGTAGTCAATAAACCAAGTTTCGTATATGCCTGCTAGGGGTGAGGTGCTGGGGATACAAAGACAAACAACGAAGCCATCTTTGCCCTCAGGGGGCTTGCGATAATAACTTTATATAACCTTGTAAGTGTTGCTGAGTACTTTACTTATATTATCTCATTCAATCTCGTGAAGGTAGGTTTTTATTATCCCCATTTTACAGGATAGGAAATAGGCTTAGGGAGAGAAGTTAACTTTTTCAGAATTAAACAGCTAGTAAGAGTCTGAGAATAAATTGAAACCAGTTCTTCCTGACTCACAGCCAGAATTCTATTCAGTGCTCTATGCTGACTCTCACTCTTTCTTATTTTCATTTTTTTTTTGAGCCAGTTGGGGTTAAGTGACTCAGGATCACACAGCTAGTAAGTGTCTGAGGCCAGATTTGAACCTTATTCCCAATTTTTAAGGTTTCTTCCAATTATAAAAAGTCTATGGTTATGCTTATATGCTATTCAAAGACTGTGTGGGTCCTATTATACAAAAATGAACACCCATAATTTGGGAGTACAGTTATCAATTGGTTAAACAAAAACAGAGTTTTAGGGATGTGCATAATCATTAATAATCTCTTTCTGTTCATTTTTCTTAATTTCTTATCTGAAGTTAAGAAAAAACTTGAGAAGAGCATGACATAGTGGATAGAATGCCAACCTTGAAGCCTGGAAGACTTGGGCTCAAGTTCTATTTCTGACAATAATAGTTGTGTGACCTTGGATGAGTCACATAACTTGTCAGTCAATTCTTTAACACTCTAAGTTCCAGAAAAGCTACTGATCATAGGAAGACTCTATACCAGAATTCCCACACTGATGATACCACAGATCTGTATTATCAGCCCTGCTCCCTCCCCCTAATAAACAAGTTTTATATTTTATTTATATATTTTACATATTTATATATACATATTTTATATGTATTAAAATATATACATATTTTATATATTTATATTTATAAAATAAATTTATAAAATTTATAAAATATATTTATATATGAATAAAATATATGGTTTTTTTCTAATTAATTATTTATTTTTTTGTGAGGCAATTAGGGTTAAGTGACTTGCCCCGGGTCACACAGCTAGTAAGTGTCAAATGTCTGAGGCCAGATTTGAACTCAAGTCCTCCAGACTCCAAAGCTAAAGCTCTATCCACTGCATCATCTAAGCTGCCTCTTGTTTATATATTTTAATACATTTATTTGTCAATGAAGCAAAAAATAAAATTTCTATTTAAAATAATTATGGTTGGTATAGTGGTAGAAAGTAGTTCTCTGGCAAAATGGTTTTTAGTACTATTTTATCCAGCACAAATGTCTTTTTGCCTAGGCCATTTAATTCATGCTTAGAGAGATATGTACATACATATGTTAAGCACAAGTTGGGAGGCTATAAGGCCTGATCTTCATTGTTTGTACTGCTTTGGGCAAATCCTTCATCATCCAAGACAGCATCTCATAGAAATAAAGATGCAATAAAATAATGGAATATGTAGTCTGCAGATTCCCTACACACCATGATGAAGGAAGGAACTCTGGAAGACATCATGGTTGACTTCCATTTGGCCACATCTCGAATTTGGCCCTCCTCAAAGCTGGACAACAATCGCAAATGAGATGTAATATTGTCTGAGGCTATGACCTCCCCAAGAGAAGCCCAGTTCCTGTCCCCATTCCCCATCACCCTGTGATATACCTCTACTATGCCAATTCCTTTCTCCCTTTGGCGAATTCTTTTTGGTTCTCAATTTTGAGGATCAAAGCCTCAGACAATATTACATCTCATTTGCGATTGTTGTCCAGCTTTGAGGAGGGCCAAATTCGAGATGTGGCCAAATGGAAGTCAGCCATGACGTCTTCCAGAGTTCCTTCCTTCATCATGGTGTGTAGGGAAATTGCAGACTACATATTCCATTATTTTATTGCATCTTTATTTCTATGAGATGCTGTCTTGGATGATGAAGGATTTGCTCAAAGCAGTACAAACAACGAACGGACTGGATGTTTTTCCATCATGATTCTCATACCCTGCCTCACTGTTAAATAGGAAATTCTGTAAATTTACCTCATGCCTGAGATGGGTTAGTTCATCTGAGCTTATAAAATTTCCATTTGAATACTATTTCAATGATAAACACATTTTTATCTTCTAAGTTAGACATATAGTTTCAAAAGACACCATACCTTATAATACAATGTATTTGGGAGGGGTCTTTCCTAAAACTTCATCAGTATATTTTAGGGAAGGATTTCCTAGGGAGTGGAAAGGATGGAGGGGCTAAGGGAAATCATAAGCTGATAGAAGTAGCTAACATATTAGCTGACAGTCAGTGTCCAAATGATCTTATTAGGCTAGAATGGTGAGCCAAGTCTAAGAAGATGAAATTTAATAGGCATAAAAGTAAAATTTTTCATTTGAGTTCCCCAAAAAAACCCCAATTATATTAACAAAGAATGAGGGTTGGAGATGTGATCTAAAGGCTTTGGTGTGTTAATAGTAAATCCAGTGGGGCAGCTAGGTGGTGCTGTGGATAGAATGCCAGACCTGGAATCAGGAAGATATGAGTTCAAATCTAACCTCAGACACTTATTAGCTGTGTGACCCTGGGAAGGCTATTTAACCCTGTCTGCTTCAGTTTCCTCATTTGTAAAACAATCTGGAGAAAGACATGACAAACCACTCTACTGTCTTTGCCAAGAAAACCACAAATGGGGTCACGAAGAATCAGACATGATGGAACAATAACAACAAAAACTCATTCATTAAGAGTCTATGGTATGATATCCAGCCAAAAAAGCTAATTTGGTCTCAGGCATAGGAGTACCCAGGTGTGCCTTTCTCCCTAGGGAAGGGCTAGTGATAAGGCTTGCCCCAAGATGTAGTCTCAATCCAGCCTACACTCTCTGAATGACTGGTTTTCAGTGATAGTCTTGCTGGTTTCTGTGCTGGTCAGACCATATACGAATGATGTGTTAAGCTCTAATTAACACATTTCATGAAAGAAATCAACCAGCTGAAACATATCCATAGGAGACAAGGCAAGAAGCATTTATTAAGTGTTTAGTATGTGCCAGGCGCTGTGCTAAGTGCTCAGGATATAAATACAAGCAAAAAAAAAAAAGTGAAAAAAAACCCAGTCCCTGAATTCAAGGAACATACATTCTAAGGGGGAGGATAACATATAAAAGGGAATTGGAAAGTAAAGGGAAGAAAAAAAGGAGTACTCATGCTGGAATATGGTGGCAAAGTCTGCAGAATCCAAAGCACAGATGGATGGAGTATTGCACACCTGGGTCTTTGATCCTCAGAATTGAGGACCAAACAGAATTCACCAAAGGGAGAAAGGAATTGGCATAGTAGAGGGATATATCACAGGGTGAGAATGACTAAGGTGCTGAGGAAAGTGCCAGGATGAGAGGGCAATTTCAGGATGAGAGGGCAACTGAATCATGGCAACAAAGTCTGTAGAGTCAGAAGCATGGCAGGACTGGGCATGTGGTTTCCAAAATGGAAGCCTCAAATACAGAAAATGCCAGAAAGGGGCTGGCAATTAAGTGAGGGGACTGAAGACCAAGCCATGGGAAGATATATGGAAGGAACGAGGGGTGTTTAGCCTGAAGAAAAGATTTAGGGAACTGGGGGCATAGTATTTGCTTTTAAGTATTTGAAAGGTTGTCATGTCAAAAAGAGATAAAATTTATTCCGCTTGACTCCATAGGACAGAAATAGAAGCAAAGGGTATAATTTGCAGGATGAATTTTGACTTGAGGTAAGGAATAAGGTCCTGATAATTGGAGCTGTCCAAAAATGGAATGGGATGCCTTGAGCTCCTCATCACTGAAGACTTTAAATAAAGAGGCTGGATGACCACTTGTTCATGATACTGTAAAAGGGATTTCTTTACAGATTTGGGTTAGACTAAATGACCTCAGGGCTTCCTTTAAACTCTGCAAGTCTATCACGTCATATCAGTCTAATCATGTTCTACTTCCCTCCTCCACCATGAATACTTTTATCCAAGGAAAATCAAGTGAAACTGAGCATCAAGTCTTGAAAGGAGTGGGGGGGGGGGAGAAATATGCATCATAGGAGCATATTTCTGAAGAAAGAAGGGAATTCAGAAGCCATTTAATCCAACCCTCTCATTTTACAAATGAGAAAAGCGAGGCCTATTAGGTGACTTCTCCAAGGCCACACTAGCAGTAAACTCAGGTAAAATTTGAACCCAAGCCCTTTGACTTTAGAGCCAACACTCTTTCTGTACCACTTCCCTATAAAGGGACGCTATAAATATAAAGAACGATGGAGGAGGAGGGACAATTTGTTATGAGGTGGGCCAGTCCACCTCCTTTGCCTTGGTGACAGTGAGTGACGAGGTAGGAGTCAGAGTAGAGATAATTCTTTTTCCAGCGTCTTTTCAACACCAACTGACCTATTTCCTCCATCTTTCTCAGGGAGCTTCCTCCGTGAGTCACTGCCCAACTTCTGGTTGACTAGTTCATGTAACACTAGGGTGCCCCAATGAGGTCTCACTTAGGAAATTTTCTGCAATGCTAGCAATGCCTCTATCTCTACCACATTCTTACTTGATGTTACAGCTCATTTCTAATTCTCTTTGCAAATGTGCAAAGTTATTCTTCACTTCACCACAAGGTGGTGCTTCTGCATGTGGCAAGGCCCCATAGAGTGAGGGAACTTTTTTGAGTCTGGTAATTTCTTACCGCAGAGCTCCTATGGTTCAGGTCTTCTGATTCACTATTTGAGAATTTTTATCTTCAGTCTATTACTACTATTCCCCAGGTAACTTTTACTTTTTAAGTATTACTTAGTATTGGTAAAACAAAGACAGAGCCATTTTCTTCCTTTCAACGTTAAGTCTATTCAATGAAAAAATGCTTTTCATTATCCAGTTTGATCACTCATCATTAAACATGGACTGCTGCTCTTCCTGTGCTAAAAGAAAACAACAATAAGTTTACTTTAACTTTTGGGTTGGCGCACTGGCACCCCAAGAAAGCAGAGTTGGCAAGAAATCCAATTCAAGGAGGGGGAAAAAAACTATAGTTCAGTAAAACTTTTACTTTATGTGCAATGTTTCACTCCCAGAATTCCCTACCTCTGCAAAGACAGGAGGAAGCACCTTTTCACATCTCTTTTTTAGCTTAGTCATTGTTATTTGGCAACATTCAGTTTTAATTGTTATCCAACTTAGAATTTTTTTTTAAAGATATATAAAAGTCAAGGCAAGTTAAAGATGAGTATCACAGTACTTTAACAATAGTATTAGGAATGCTAAAGCTCAAAGGATGAGAAAGGACTTTTTAAAAAAAGCTAGAAGAGGAAAGAGGAGAATCAAAGATGGCAAAGTACTTGTGCTCAGAGCACTCAGGACAATAATAACAGAGAAGGCAAAGCTGCTCAATTGTTATTTTGCTTGTTTTCTCTCCCCAGAGTAACTGGTGTCATGAGGTTCAAATGAGATAATGGATGTAAAGTGATTCACAAACTTTAAAGCACTATACAAATACCAAAAAGAAAAAAAAAGGAATAAGAAAAGAAATCCAATTCAAGCTACCCAGCTCAACAGGCATTTATGAGGTAATAATAGTAACGCCTAGCACTTATGAAACACTTTGAAATACTCCAAATGCCTTACAAATGTTATTTCATTTGATCCTCACAACAGCCCTGGCAGGTAGGTGCAATTGTATTTGCAACTGTGTGGTGGGCACTGGGTATACAAAAAACTCAAGGAAATTATAGCTTGTTGTGTGGAGAATGACATGTTCACTGACTGCAACATTCAGCATTGGGGGATGTAGGCTAACAAACTGGGAGGCAGGAGGAACAGTGAACAAGAAAGATCACATGAAGAAAATGAGCCTTGAGAGAAGTGAGGGCTTCTTTTTGTTTAAATAAATAAAATGTTATGTTGATATCTTTTGCTTTTACCTTGTCTAAATTTCCCATCCTATCCCCCCTCTCCCCTCTCTCAGAGAGCTATCCCTTACAGTGTAAGATTTGAAAAAGAGGAACAAAAGGAAAAAATCAGCAAAACTTAGCAGTACATAAAAAAAATCAGAATTCTATGCAATGTTTCATAGCAGTGGAACACCGCCCCACCCCACCCCACTTGGCAAAGAATTGGGGAAGGGAGGGAATCTTCTCATAGCTTGGCTTTGAGGTCATTAGAATTCTTTATAACTTTGCAACTTCCACTTTTGATTATTTTGTGATTGTTGCCCTCTCTGCTCACACTATTGTAGTCATTGTATATGCTGTTGTTCTCTCGGCCCTGCTTAGCTCATTCTGCATCAGTTCACGAAAGTCTTTCGATGCTTCTCTGTATTCATCATATTTGTCATTTCTTACAGTCAATCAAGTTGAAAAGCATCTATTAAGTGCTTAGTATTTGTCAGGCACACAATGGTGGTGCAATGGTTGGAGAACTGGGCCTGGAGTCAGGAACACCTGAGTTCAAATCCAGCCTCAGACACTTACTAGCTATGTAACCCTGGGCAACTCGCTTAACCCTGTTTGCCTCAGTTTCCTCATCTGTAAAATGAGCTGGAGAAGGAAATGGCAAAAACCACTCCAGTATCTTTGCCAAGAAAACCCCAAGTGGGGTCACAAAGAGGGGGACATGACTGAACCAACTGAACTACAACATCGATATGCTAATCGTTAGGAGCTCACATTCTAATGGATGAGACAACATGCAAAGAACTAGGTAAGTACAATATATATTTACATGTCTGCACACACACATATAGGCATGTATAAGCATATATACATACGTGTAAACATATGCATATATTTACATAGTCATTGGGCAGGGAACATATAAATGTGAATGTGCATACATATACAACCTTCTGTTTACTCTGTGTGTGTATATACATGCATATATATGTGTGTCTATGTACATATATAGACACATATATTGTACGTGTGTCTATCTGTGTGTATACACAGACACATAGACACACAAAGTAAATTGAAGATACTCTCAGAGGGAAGATACACTAGCATTGAAGGAGACCAAGAAAGGCCTCTTGCAAAAAGTGGCATTTGAACTGAAATGAGTTTTACATCCCAGTAATGCTAAACCATGGTTTGTGTCACTATTACCCAATAGAAGGTCATCTCTTTTTTTCCTTCTTGTTCTTTGGTTCCACAAAAAATAATAATAATAATAATAATAATAATAATTGCTGCCATGAATAGTTTGGTGTGTATGAAGCATTTCTTTCGTTCTCTTTTTTTTTTTTTAACCAATGATTTTCTTTGGGGGTATCTATGCCTAGCAGTGCAATCTCTGGCTCAAAGGGCATGGACATTTCAGCCATTTTATTTGCATAATTCCAAATTAGAATTCTAGGGATTCTCAAAGGTGGTGGAGGTGAGAAATAAGTGCCCCCCACGCGTAAGGGACAGCCTGAACAAAGTCAAGGAGATAAGAGATAGAATATTTTGTGCAGGGAACAGAAAGTAGGCAGATTTGGTTGGAACACACAGTTCATCAAGTAATGTTCAGTAAGCCAAGAGTCAGATTGTAATGGGCTTTAAACACCAAATACAGGAATTTATATTTCGTCAGGAAACAATAGGGACTCATTGTTGCTTCTTGAGCAGGGAATGACATGATTAGGCCTGTGCTTTCAGAATATAAACTTGATATCAGTGTAGAGGGAGGACTGGAGAGAAGAGAGCCAGGAGAAAGGTAGATTAGTCCTTTCTTCTACTTAGTCTATCATCTCCTTGGCTGTAACTGTTGGAGGATAACAGACTGCCAAATTTGGTCTCCATAGATATAGGCCCCCTCAAATTATACAACAAGCTATACTCTCCAAAGTTGTATGTAATCTTCATTTTTGTTAAGAATACATGAACAAATCAAAACCCCAAACAAACGTTTCGTTCTCTGACTCAGTTGAGCACTTTGCATGTCTCTGATTCATCTTTCACATTCTGCCTTGTATCCTAATGGAAGAGACATGTTCTAGTCACTTCCCCATCTGGGTCTCTGTTTCTGCAAAATAAGCAAAGTGAACTAGATGATCTCAAAAGTCCCTTCTAGCTATAATATTTCTTCCCTCCACCCTAGCATTAAATATTTAATTTTTTTCCAATTACAAGTAAGAATAATTTTTTTAACATTTGTTTTTTTTAAATTTTGAGTTTTAATTTTGTGCCTCTCTCCCTCCTTGGAGAAGGCAAGTAAATTGATATGTTATACATGTATAGTCATGAAAAACATATTTCATGTTAGTCATATTGTGAAAGAAAACAGTAAGAAAAACAAAGTTAAAGTATCTAGCTATAATATTTCTAAGATTAGTATTTTATATAACCTAGAAGGCTCATATCTCTCTAGAGAACTCCCACAAGAGGGGCCCACTGCCATCCTCTGCAAGATGCTAAATGTAATTGAATGATAAACGGTACCTCTGGGTTTGCACTACAGGAAGGCCTATGCTGGCATGGTCCCTGCTGGTTATTTTGTTGACTCAGACTCCTTAGTAATTGAGGAAAATGTGGTATCCTTGTTCCCCATGGGCCCAATTAGCTTTTCTATGGCAAGAAAAATTCTGTTTCTATGTCCACATGCTTTACCCCCTAACTTAAACCAAATGTTTGAAAGGTGTCATCAGAACTTCCCAGTGATTTAGCCAGTCACATCATGACCCAGTAGCCCAACCGGGGTTAGAACTCACTCTTACATCTGTTAGCCCTCAAACAGCTCTCCTTCCTATCAGTGATGCTAGATTTTAGTTTCAGTGAGAATGGGGATGACTTCCAGTAACATGGAAAAAGACCGTCCATTGATCCAACAATATTAGCCTTGGATTAAGAGTTCTGCTGGCTCCAATCTACTGCTGATATGCAATGACCACTAAATTATTTCCATCTCCCAGAACTCCCTTCTTCTCTCTGTAAAACATACATTTTCTACCCTGGTCCTGACCTGTCTACTTCCCCTGGATTCTGAGAAATAACAATAGTCATAGACCTTGAACTCAACAGAAATACACACTCACATGGTGGTCCCATTCTTCTGCTATATTTCAAAAGAAGTGTGATTTCTTTGATATTGGTGGTCCCTTCACTGAAGCAAGTAGAATTCCTCCCTGCCTTGGGAGATGTTTCTATGATCAAAACTACCATCACCATCCACACACAGGGCCAGTGATTGGATGGTGAGCCATAAAAAAAAGATAGAGAAGGAAGGGTCAGCTAGGTAGAACCAAGGACAGAGAAGCTGAGGCTCTCTGACTCCTGGTCCAAGGATCTTTCTCTTCTACTTTAATCACTTAAGACTGGATTTGCATCTGTAATAATAATAACTGGCATTTATTTAGCATATTAAAGTTTGTGAAGCACTTAACATATTCTACCTCATATGAACTTCAAAACAATCCTGTGAGGTGAGAGCTACATATATGATCACCTTCATTGTGTAGGTAAAGAAATTGTGGTTCTGAGGATAAATGATGTGTCCATGGTCATGCAGTTAGCAAATCATGGAGCTTACTCTAAGGTCAGCACTGAATACATTATATTCCACTGCTTCTGTCAAGATATGGCTCTTATCAACATATATTTTAGCAGTGGTGTTTTGAGCTGACGTCCATTTCTTCTAGTGTAGATGGAGCTCTAAGTTATAGACAGGTTGCCAATCTACATCAGTGGAGAGAATTTTCACACTGGGAGTTCACCCCCCCATGACCCCATTTCCAAATAAAATGGGATATATATATATATATATATGTGTGTGTGTGTGTGTGTGTGTATACATGCATATAAATATATATATTTGTGTGTACATATTATATATTTATTGCTTACTCATATGATATATATTTATAAATAATACAAGCAAGAACATTTTCAAATATTCATATATTTGTGTATATAGATAGATAGATAGATAGATAGATAGATAGATAGATAGGTAGATGGATGGATGGATGGATGGATGGATGGATAGATACCTATACTTGTCATGGTTTATACAGCAGAATGAAGAAATGGAATGGTCAGCAAATGATGTCAATGAATCAATGAATCAATCAATATTTATTAAGTACATTCTAAGTGCCAGGCTCTGTGTAGATATTAGAGTCACAAGTATAAAGAACAAATACATTTCAGGGGTGTGCTGGAGCCAATTCAGACAGACCAGGGAGAGCTGGTGATTAAATTTTCAAGGTGAGAATTTATACCTCAAATATCAGCAAACACTAAAAATCAAGGCTTGATTTATTATTTCTTTGTTGATTGACTAGATGAAAGGAAGCAATGGAAAAAAATGTTAATAACGCAGACTAAATTTAAAAGTTTGCCACGAGCACCTACTACCCCACCTCAGACAGTTGTTAAATGTTTACAAGCACACCACTGAAACAATCCCTATGAATCTCACAGAAAGTTCAGTGACAAGAACTTAATGGTCTCCAGCAAAGGATGTAAAGAATTACCAGTGCCTAAATGATCCCCTGTAAACTATTATTTGCTTTACAAAAATTGTAAGAAATTGCTGTTGAAGGGGCAGCTAGGTTGCACAGTGGATAGAGCACTAGCCCTGGATTCAGGAGGACCTGAGTTCAAATCCAGCCTCAGACACATAACCCTTACTAGCTGTGTGACCCTGGGCAAGTTATTTAACCCCATTGCCTAACCAATAAAAAAAAAAATGAGAGAGAGAGAGAGAGAGAGAGAGAGAGAGAGAGAGAGAGAGAGAGAGAGAGGAACTGCTGTTGAAAATAACATCATGAGATTATAGGATCTTTAGATTTAAGCTTAGAAAGAACTTTAGAGGTAATCTGGTGCAACCTCCTTATTTTCCATTTGAGAAAATTCAGGCTTATAGAAAAGTCCAGCTGTGACCAGAGTCACACAGCTTTGCAAATAGCAGAGTTGGACCTTGAATCCAGGGCTTCTGATTCCCAAACCACTGCTTTTCCCTTTGCATGACACTCCCTGTCCATTCTGACATTTCATGGGTCAGCACCATTGCAGAGTTAAGCAATTGCAAATACAAACGAAATCCAATAATTGTATGCGTTAATATAGTATATAAATTATATTAAGAAACCTAATGGGCCTGGCAGCAATATTGAGGTTATATATTCTTCACAATTAGAGCTATTTATTTAGGCTCATAAATCATCCCTGTTCATTGAATAAAAGGCTGATGATAGTTCAATGAATACCATAAATAGCTTTGAGTTGCTCCTTTTTTTTCTCAATGAAGCAGAATAAGATACAACACTGATTAGTACTGGCAGAAATTACTATGGATTCCAGCTTGTTCCCTATGCAAAATTTTGGGAAAATCAGCCCTGGAAGCTGCTAAGGTAAATCATGAGATCTCAAAGCTGGAATGGACCTCTGAGGTCAACCTATAACTGAACAAGAGTATCCTCTAAAACATGCCAGACTAGGGATCATCCAGCCATTGCTTGAGGACTTCAAATAAGAGAGGAGTTCAGTAATACCCATTCCACTTTCAGAGAGCTCTGATTATTAGGAAACTTTTCTGTATATAAAGCCTAAAGGTGCCTCTCTCTAACTTCCACCCACTGATCCTAAAACAGTTTTCATTGTGATAGCCTTTCCATTTATCTCATACATATATCTTACATGTACTCAATTGTTTTCATGATATCTCCGCTATTATACTATGAGATCCTTGAGAGCAGAAATTGTGTTTTCGCCTTTCTCTATATCCTACTGTTCAAGTCATTGCCCTTAATATTTTGGATTTTTTTAATGAATTTTTAAATTATTTTATCAATTTTATAAAGTATCCTCTTGGTAATTTGATTGGTATAGCATTAAAAGTATAAATTAATCTTGGTAGTATTGTCATTTTTATTATAGTGGCACAGCCTAACCATGAGCAACAAATATTCTAATGCTAGTTAAGTTGTTCTTAATTTCTTTAAGAAGCACTTAGTCATTGAATCTACACAAGTCTTTTGTGTGTTTTGTAGGTCAATCCCCAGATATTTCATTCATTTTTTAGTTATTTGGAATGGGAGTTTCCTTTCTATTACTGTTTCATATATTTTATTATTATTATATAGAAATACTATTGATTCTTGAGAGTTTATTTTGTAGCCTTCAACTTGCTAAAATTGTTAATGATCTCAAATAGTGTCTTTACAGATTCCCTAGGATTTTCCAAGTAAACTGTCATATCATCAGCAAATAAGGATAGTTTTATCTCCTCTTTACCTATGTGTATGCCTTTAATTTCTTTCTTGTATTTTATTTCCTATGTTTGGAAATTCTGGGCTATTCTCTTCTATTATTTCCTGCATTATAATATTGAAGTTTTTTTTGGGGGGGGGGGAAATCCTGCCTTGTTCTCCTGGGATACCTATGATTCTTAATTTATCTCTATGTATCCTTTCTTGGAGATTAGTATGTTTTGCTTGCATAGGGATCATATTTTCTTGTCATGTTATTGTTTTTTGCTTCTCTTCTTATGGATTGTCCTTCACTTCTTTATATTTGCATTCCCAGTCTAGTGTTCTCTTTTTTATTTCTTAGGTGAGTTTTTTTTTCTATTCTACTTATTTTTTTTTTTGCTGTACAGGCCATTAATTCTGCTCTCATAATTCTCATTTCTCTTTTGAACCACTCAGGAAAAGTGTGTTGTTCTTCCATGTTCTCAATTTCCACAGGGTCCTCCATCTCATCAAGTGCTGAGTTATTTTCCTTTGTTTTTCAGTACTTATTTACAGATGCCTGAATTTGCTTACTAGATCTACAAGCTGCATTTCCTTTTAGTGTTGATGTTTTCCCTGTTGCTTTATTTGCTTGTGTTTAAAGTCTTTGAGTTTCTTTTTCTTGAGATCTTTGGTAATTTCAGTCTTTTCCCCTCAGATTTTCCTTATTTACTTTCTGACTCTGTTCCCCCTTATGGTGGTTTCCTTGGGAACTGGATATCAGTTCTTAGCTTCCTCCTACCCTGGGCAATTCATGGTTCACCAGCCTAGATCTCTGTCCCAAGTGACACTTGGGTGGTCAGAGCTAGCCCCAGCTTGATGCTGTACTCTTTCCCTCAGGCTTACGTGGAATACTGCATAGCTCTTCCATACCCACACATGGTCTCCTGTCCTGGAATCCTGTCCCTCAGTTCTCTGACCTATCACTGGCAGTTCATAGAGCTGACATGCTGGTGCTATTGGGTTGTCTGCCCCAGCACTGGGAGCTCAGAGGTATGCAGTGCTGGTGGTACTACAGGGTTGGGACTGATGTGGGCAAACTTCTAGTCTGCAACTAGGATCTCCACCACAGTGGAAGGAGGGAGATGGGCAGGCTTTGTTGTAAGCCTGTGTGGGGTTCTTGGGTCTGCTAGTGCAGCCTTGTTATCGGTAGCAGAGAGGTACTAAGTGAGCTCAGAGCCAATGAGTGTCAATTAATAGGTTTTGTTTTTTGTTATTTAAACTTCCTTTGGATTCTAGATGTTCTAGACCACGTAGATAGGTGAAGTTCCTTTATCTTTGGCAAATAATTTGTCTTGCAGAAGTTTGAGAGGTCATGGGTATCCAAGAAAATGAATAGTCCTCAATCTTGTTGCCCATGTGACCTGGGGATTAACTGACTTCTTAGGAAGGTATTCAGTAGCCCAAGTAAGATATAAGGAGATGCAGAATTTAAGTAGTGACAATAAGAATACAAAGAAGAGAAAGATTTGAAAGATATGGACGCAGTACTTGTGGACGTCAACTCTGGAAACAAATGACCAAAGAGTCACAGAGGTTTTACAAACACTGTTAACTACAAAAATACCAAAGAGATTACAGAGGTTAAAAGCAAAAAGCTTTCTTTATTCCACTGGGGGAGATAAATCAGACACATGTCAGGTCCTCCTCTAGTAGGAGACCCAAAGCAGTGGGGCTAAATCTAGATTTATATGTTTGTGGCTAGATAAAGAATCCAACAGTGTAGTATAGCAACAGTGGTGAGGGACAACAGCAACAGCGAGGTGCAACAATAATGCGAGGTTGTCTAGTGACAAAAAGTCTATTTACAGCAGGGCTTCCTGCCTGGGGCCTGTGGGCACTTTCCTGAGCTCAGAGACCATCAGTTCTGTGACTTAGTTGCAAGTGTTCACTCAGAGGGCGAATGCAAAGGATTGTTGTTATGCCAAGCTCAGGGCACAGCTTGCTTGCTGGGCCTTAGCTCTGGAAAAACATTGTGTCTCCTAATAGTAAAAAGAGAGGGATGGTCTTGGATTCTATTTGGATGAGATGGTTGAGGGAGAAAGAAAGGGAATGAGGAGTCAAAGATGACACTGAGGTTTTAGACCTGGGTGACTGGGAGAATAGTGGGGTCATTTATAAAAATAGAAAAAAGGAGGGATGAGCTTTAAGGAAAATATGTCAGTTTTGAACACGTTGAGTTTGACATTCCAATGGGATATTTAGGTGAAAATATTTAGTAGGCCACTGGAAACGAGTCTGGAGCTGAGAAAAAAGAAAGCAACATGGTATAGTGGAAAGAATATTGGCTTTAGATTTAAGGATCTGGTTTCACAATCCACCTCTGTTGTTAACATTTTGACCATAGGTAAGGCATTTAATCCGTCAGGTTCTTGGTTTCCTCATCTTTCAAACGAGAGGTTTGGGTTAGATGTCCTCTGTCGTTACTTCCAACATTCAATCTTCATGATGGTGCAAGTTAGGGATGGTGGAGGTGGGAAGGAGGGAGATCAAGGTTTCACAGGTAGAAGGGTTAGTCATCAAAAGGAGGTGGAAAAGGTCGTCTTTTGAAATAGGAGGGAAAAAGAAGATGAATGAATGCAATCAGGTTTTGAGATAAGGAGGAGAGGAAGGAGAGAGCTCAGATCTGATGTCCTTCATCTCAGTAAAAGAAGAGAAAAGGCAATCTCCTGACGGTGCTGGGATTGGAGGGGAGGAGTTGTGAGGATTATAATTGTACAATCTGCAAGAAAAACCACTGAGACAGAGTTCTGAGCCAATGGTACTTTATTAAAGGGCCCATGGTTCCCCATAAATGAAGTGGACCTCAGATCTTCCTCATGATCTGAGGTGCCTCTGGTCCCCAGGACCTTGTTTTTATATCAGCAGAGGAGCCATAGGTTGGGTGACGCATGGGGCATCTCCACTGACTAAGTGGTCATAAGATGGTCATAAGATGGTTACCTGCTCATGTTGGACAAGAAAGAATGGCCTGGAGGTTCAAAAATAAGTTGGGGGACTTTCCAAAGAATCAAGACATCCTACCCATGCTGGGTTTGGACATGGAATCTGACTAAAACAGATGGAGATAGCTTTGCCAGCATTCCTGGGGTTGCACAAGTAAGCTTCATAACTGATAAACAAGCAGTGAGCTTCACATTAAAGTTTGAGGCCCATTATAAAGGCCTACTATAAAAATCTTTCTTATCTAATTATCCCTATATGATTTGTGTAAAATATCAAGCTGATTAATACTGCTTAGAAAAGAGTGGGGCCCACTCATTTCTAAAATATATAGAGAATTAAATGAATTTATAAGAATACAAGCCATTCTCCAAGTGATAAATGGTCAAAGGATATGAACAGACAGTTCTCAGATGAAGAAATTAAAGCCATCTATAGTCATATGAAAAAATGCTCTAAATCATTATTGACTAGAGAAATGCAAATCAAAACAACTCTGAGGTACCACATCACACCTATCAGATTGGCCAACATGACAAAACAGGAAAATGATCAATGTTGGAGAAGACGTGGGAAAATTGGAACGCTAATGCATTGTTGGTGGAGTTATGAAATGATTCAACCATTTTGGAGAACAATTTGGAACTATGCCCAAAGGGCTACAAAAATGTGCATACCCTTTGATCCAGCAATAGCACTTCTAGGGCTATATCCCAGAGAGATCATACAAATGGGAAAAGGACCCACATGTACAAAAATATTCATAGCAGTTCTTTTTGTGGTGGCAAAGAATTGGAAACTGAGAGGAGGCCCATCATTAGGGGAATGGCTGAGCAAGCTGTGGTATATGAATGTAATTGAATACTACTATGCTATAAGAAATAATGAACAGGCTGACTTCAGAAAAACCTGGAAAGACTTGTATGGTCTGGTGCTGAGTGAAATGAGCAGAACCAAGAGAACATTGTACACAATAACAGCCATGTTGCGCGATGACTAATATTGATAAACTTAACCTTTCCCAGCAATACAAGGATCTAAGACATCTCCAGAGGCCTAGTGATGGAAAATGCTATCCACATCTAAAGAAAGAACTATGAAAGTTGAATTGCTTTTTTTTTCTCTTCTGTTGAGTTTTGTTTCATCTTTCTGATGGTTCCTCCTATTGGCTTTAATTTTTACTTACAACTTCACTAATGTGAAAATATGTTTAATAGGAATGTAAACGTATAGCCTGTATCAATGATTGTGCGCTGTCTTGGGGAGGGTGGTGGGGAGGAAAGGGGAGAAAAATTTTCAACTCAAAAGCATATGGAAGTGATTACTGATAAATCAAAATAAATTAATAAAATTTTTTTAAAAAGGGTGGGGCCCAAATGAATCATTTCTCACAGGGTCTTAGGTGAGAGGGAAAAAATGCCATCTGTCAATATTTTGGACTTTTTGAATTTACTGCATTTTTAAGGTTTGGTGAGTTCCAGGATGTTATTTTGCTCAGAGAATTATTAAAGCCATAGAGTTTAATTATGCTGCAGATGTGCTTGTCCCTTGCCTGGTTACTGATACCCAACACAACAGTATGATTTAGGAAAGTGAGATTATAAAGCACTGGGATAGTGAAAAGAAAGCCAGACTTGGGATCAGAAAACCTGGGTTCAAGTCCCTGCCCTCAGACTTCCAAACTGTATAATTTTGGGAAAGTCTCTTAATTATTCTGATCCTCAATTTCCTCATTTTATAAATGATAATACTTTAATCAATATCAATGCCATTTCTTATCTTCTTAATGGAGGGGTGGAAAGGAGGGAGAGAATTTGGAATTCAAAATTTTTAAAAACTGAATGCAGAAAATAAATAATAATTTTAAAATGTTAAAAAAAAGCAAATCATAATAATTGCATCTACTTCACAGAGCTATTAGGAAAGTGTTTTGTAAATGGGAAAAAACTATATAAATATGATATCTTATCATTATCATTATAACTTTCTCCATTAATGACTAACTAAATTCCTTCACTTGGCTATATTATAGTGGAACTATCTCCCTGTGTCTCAAATTCTTTGATGTCTCCTTGGCTGAAAACCAGTTATTCCATCTACTAAGCAGTTGATATATATCTGAATTGAATTGAATATGTTGAATTGAAACCATGTGAGGAAAGGATTAGATTTCCTCTTCTTGGCTCTGGTTTAGCAGAATGAGGAACAATGGATTGAAGCTTTAAGAAGGCACTTATCAGCTTACCATAAAATAAAGCTTTCTAACAATTATAGCTGTCCCCAAATATAATATGCTGCTTATTCATGGGGAGGTCGAATGACCACTTGTTAGCAACATGGAAGAGAAGATCCCAGCCCAGGCAGAAATCACACCAGGGTGACCTCTGCAGTCCCTCCCAACTTTTAAAACTTCTAAGATTGCTGGTCAATAAAAGTTGAGCAATAAACATTTATTAAGTGCCTGCTCTGTGCCAGGCATTGTGCTAAATGCTAAGGAAATAAGAAGAGGCAAAAGGGCCTCTGCCCAAAGGAGCTCACAATCTAATGGGGGAGATCATTAAAGATTATTGTATCTTGGAAAAGAAACTGGAGATATCAGGGACACAGGTGATATTTTTACTATGCTGCCCATCAAGTACAGAGTCTTCAGAACAGAAAGACAGATTCAGGAAAGAAAATGATCATTTAAGAAAACTGTATCTGCTAACTAGATGTAGCTTTTTGTACCACTGACATAAAACATCTAGGTCCTTGGTCATGGAGCATACCTAATAAGGATTGGTTAAAAAAAATAATAATAGTAAAAAATTTTAAAAAAAGATATGTGCTTCCCTCTGAAACCTTGGTTTTAAAATGAAAGTGAAGGGAGTGAGAGTACACTACTTACATATGCACACTAAAGTAGACACCATATGTAGAGTAGCTACAATATAAGAAGAAAAATAGGACAGAGATGTCTAGAAACTCACAGGAGACAAAACACAATAAAGAAGATAACAATGAAATACATCACCTCGAATGTCTATACCCAAATCCAGAATCTGGGTGACAAACAAAATAAATTTATAGATCTTGATGCAAGGAAACAAATTTGATCTCATAAATATTACTAAGATTGAATAGGATGGGACCCAGGATTAGAATACAGTTCTGAAAGGGCATATCTTATTCATAAAGAAAAAGATAGGTAAGAAGGAGGTAGGGCGTAGGGTAGCTTTTATATTAAGATGTACTCATATGAGTAGTCTTCTACTTTTCTGTATATCCCCAGGGATCAGCACAGTTCCTGGCATACAGTAGGTGCTTAATAACTGTTCATTGACTGACTGATTGAGGCATAGAAGAGCACATTTGGATGAACTAGAGCGCACTGGGAATATATTACAGACCACTTGGACAGAAAGAAGAAATGGATGAAGAATTCAGGAAACAACCCACAAGCCTGGCAAGGAGGCATGATGTATTAGTGACAAAGGACTTCAATTATTTATATATATCCTGGTGCTTTCTCTCAGATTTACAGTTGGGAAAAAAAGAACTAATTATTTCTTGAATTGCCTTAGTGATAATTTCATCCTGCAGAAGGTGAAAGAGGCAACTAGGGAAACTGGTATTCTGAATATGATTTTAATCAACAAGGAGGAGCTAGTTGCTGGATGGAAATTATGAGAAACATTTTTATGTCTCCTTTAATGGAGCTTAATAAGATGCTTTCAATAAAAATCTCTTTGGTTCACTTCAGGCCCCAGCTGGACACCCCGCCAATTTATAAAGGTAATTTCCTATTCTGTGCAGTAGACCATAACCTCCTTCTCAAGCGTCTTTAAGTAAATAAAATATGGTTTTGACTTAACTACAGTTTCATCTTAATATTGGCTTTTAGAGACTAGGTAAACGGTATTGAAAATAAATAAGATTTAAAGAAACAGACATAAGCTTTGGAGAGTAGAGACAGAAGAGTCAACTCTGAGGTTACAAATCTGGGGGCTGAGAACAATGTTAGTGTCTTCCAAAGAAAGAGGGAAGTTTAAGTGGCAGTCTGGGGAAGATGAGTTCTCTTTTGGATATGCTGAGTCTGAGAAACTGATAGGACATTCAGTGGACATGTTCAGTAGCATTAATCCAAGAAAAAGATTAAGATTTGATATATAGAATTAGGAGTCACTAGCATAAAGATAATAGTTGAACCCAAGAGAGCTGATAGCGTCACCAAGGAAAGGGTATAAAGAGAGTGGAGAGTACAGGATGCAGCCTTAGAGAACACCTACACTTAGTGGGCAAGAGAATGATGAGCCAGCAAAGGAGATTAAGGAGTAACCAATAGGTAGGATCCAGGAAAGGACTGCGTCATAGATGCCAAGGGAGCAGGGAGCAATGCTGAGTGGCAGACCTAAGGGACAAGTTAGGAACAAGAGTAGTTAAATCAGTACAATAACGACAGAAGTTATTGTTGACCCTGTAGGATGAGAAGGTATGATATGCCTTTCCCAGCATGTTCCCTATATGTGTGCTCCTCCACACTAGCTATTTTTGTTGTTGTTTAGTCATTTCAGTCATGCATACCTTAGCCATACATGCTCCCCACATGTGGTCAATCTTTCTGCTGGTTCTGCATGTATTTGGGGGACCATGTGTCCTAAATTTGGAAAGGAAATGTTTTACTGATATTTTTCTTACCATGCTATTTCATTAAATGTCTTTAAGTGCAATGGATGGAGCACTAGCCCTAGAATCAGGAAGACCTGAGTTCAAGTCCAGCCTCAGACACTCATAAGTTGTGCGACCCTTGGCAATTCACTTAACCCCAATTGCTTTCTCTCTGCCTCAAAAAAAAAAGTGTCTTCAATTCGAATTAGTCAGCCCTTTGGTTGACTAATAAAGGCAATCACATTAGTGAAGAGTTTATGAGTTATAGTTTTGAATGGCTGCAGACCCAGAAATTGCCCTGAGGTTGAGCCCTTGGACAGAATTCAGAAAATAACAGTAAGGAGGACCTAAGACCTAGATCAATATTATCTTCAACTTGGGATTAAAATCTGATTAGAATAGTAAGCTTCTAAAAATAAAATAAAACAAAATAAAAATAAAAATTAGCAAGCAAAGGAAAATGAATCTGACCATAGATAGCTACTTTGGTGTATAAGAAGATCTGTATTCATATTCAGAAAAAGATAGTAAAGTAAAAAAAAAAATAGCCACTCCTTCCCCAAAGAGTAATGCAAATGGTCACAAGACTAAAAAAAATTCTTGGAAGAACTGAAAAATTAATTTAAAATTTTTTAATTTAATTAAAATTTTTTTAAAAATTTAAAAATCAAATCAGAGAGATCAAGGGGAAAATGGGAAAATAGGAAAAAATAGAGGAAAAAAATCAAAGTAATCCAAGAAAATTATGAAAAGAAAGTTAACCAGTTGGAAAAGAGGTCCAAAATATTTTTTTTGTCTTTTTCTATTGTTTATTTAGTATTTTATTTTTCCCCAGTTACATGTAAAAACAATTTTCAACATTCATTTTTAAAACTTTGAGTTCCAAATTCTCTCCCCTCTTTCCCCTTTGAGAAGGCAAGAATTCAAAATAGGTTATCCATGTGTAGTCATGCAAAACATATCCACAATAGTCATGTTGTGAAAGAAAACATAAACAAAGAAAAAAAAAGTCAAGAAAAAAATTAAAAAGTATACTTCAATCTGTATTTAGACACCATCAGTTCTTTCTCTGGGGATGGACAGCATTTTTCATAAATCCTTCAGAGCTGTCTTGAATCATTGTATTGCTGAGAATAGCTAAGTCATTTACAGCTGATCATCTCACAGTATTGCTGATACTTTGTGTATAGTACATTTTGCTTTGCATCAGCCCACACAAGTCTTTCCAGGATGAGCATCCTGCTCACCATTTTTTATAGCACAATACTATTCCATCACAATCACATACAACAACTTTTTCAGCCATTTCCCAATTGATGGGCATCCCCTCAATTTCTAATTCTTTGCCCTTAGAAAAGAGTGGCTATAAATATTTTTGTACATATAGGTCCCTTTCCTTTTTGTTTTTTTATCTCTTTTGGGATACAGACCTAGTAGTGGTATTGTTAGATCAAAGGGTATGCATGGCTTCATAGCCCTTTGGACATAGTTCCAAATTGTTCTACAGAATGGTTGAACCAGTTCACAACTCCACTAACAATGCATTAGTACCTCAGGTCCAAATCTTAAAGAAAAAAAAGAACTCCTTAAAAATTAGAATTAGGCAAGAAGAATTGAATGGCATTATAAGACACTAAGAAATAATAAAGCTAGAAAAAACTAGAAGATAATCTGAAGCATCTCTTTAGAAAAACAACTGAGATGGAGAACAGATTGAGGAGAGACAATATAAGAATTGTCAGACTACCTGAAAGTTATAATCAAAAAGAGAATCTGGATACAATATTACCAGAAATTATTAAGGAAAATTGCCCTGAAATTCTAGAACAAGTAGTAAAGTAGAAGTAGAAAAAAAAAATCTACCATTCACCACCTGAAAGAGACCTCAGGAGGAAAACTTACAAGAATGTCATAGCCAAGTTTCAAAACTCCCAGGTTAAGGAGAAAATATTGCAAGAAACAAGAAAAAAAATTTAAATATTGCAGAAATATGGTCAGGATTTCACAAGACCTAGATGCTTCTACTCTAAAAGACCATAGGTCTTGGGACATTTTATTTTGAAGAGGAAAACAGCTGGGGTTGTGTCCAAGAATAACTTACCCAGCAAAGTTGAGTATAAATCCTGAATAAAAAAAAAATGGACATTTATGAACTGAAAGAATTTCAGGTATTTGTAACAAAAAGACAAGAATTCAATGGAAAATTTAGTATAAAAGAGCCAGAAGAAATATAAGAAAAACATTAAAGACTAATTATAAGGAACTCATTAAGGTCAAACTGTTTAGTTATTATATATATGAAAATGTTATCAGTTTTCTTAAAACTGCCATCATTACTGAAGTAGTTTGAAAGACTGAATTGTGATTGATGGAGTGATTCTAAAAAACAAAATTTGGTAGGAAAAGGCAAAAGGGGGCAATTATATTCAAAAAAATGTGGTGTGAAAGGAAGAACTAATACAGAGGAAGCAGGTGGGGGTGGAGGATTGGTAAAGTTGGAGCCTTACTTTCATCCGAATTGAAGAGGAAACAATTAATACATCCGAAAGTGTGTAGAAGTGTGAACATGTAGAGAGGTCAGAAAACTGGGAGACATGGTGGGAAGGGACTTTTATAGGGAAATGTGGATTGAGATTGGGGGGTGGGGGAGTAGTAGATGGGAGAACTCCGGGAGGGGTGAGTAAAGTGGGGGGTGGGAGAGTGCAGGAAGAAAATAATGTAACAGGTAGGGTGAAAAGAGAGGCTGAGACAGAAAATAGTGACTAAAAATAAGAGGGAGGGAAATTCACAAATAATAATTATAACTTTGAATATGAATGGGATGTTTATAGCAGCTCTCTTTGTGGAGGCAAAGAACTGGAAGTTACAGGGATCTCCACCAATTGTGGAATGGCTGAACAAGTTGTATGTGGTTGTGATGGAATACTACTGTGCTATAAGATATGATGAACTCAATGGTCTTAGACAGGCATGGAAAGCCTTGCACGAAATGATAAAGAGCAAAGTAAGCAGAACCAAGGGAACATTGCATGCAATAATAGCAATATTGTTTTAAGAACGACTTTGAGGGGCAGCTAGGTGGTGCAGTGGATAGAGCACCAGCCTTGAAGTCAGGAGGACCTGAGTTCAAATGTGGCCTCAGACCAAACAGTTGACACTTACTAGCTGCATGACCCTGGGCAAGTCATTTAACCCCAATTGCCTAAAAAAAAAAAAAAAAAAAAGAACGACTTTGAGTGACTAAGTCATTTTGACTGTTTTAAATACACAAATTAAAATAAAGGACATAAGACACTATTTGCATCCAGAGAAAGAACTGCTATATAGAAGTATATGTAGAATAATTTTACATATATATACCTATTTATGTCTAATGGTTGCCATGTCTAGGGCAGGGGGAGGGAAAGAGAAGAAAAAAAAGGGGAAAAAATTTATATGAGAGCTTTGTTGTATCTTTGGAGGGAACAACAAGTTGTACATGGATGATCTGCAGTTTCATGTGCAATCACCTTTTTTGTCATCCTATGTCATAGAAATGCTTGTTTGGCTCCATGAATTGAAAATAAAATAAACTTGTAATACAAAGAAAAGAATGTCATATGTGAAAGTTTGACTGTTCCCTTCTAATACTTGAATCATGCCTTTGATAGGTATGTAGATTATTCTAATGAGGATTTTGAAGAGAAAGTAATCATATGGGTGTCAGGACCCCCATGACAAGACCACCCCTCTCTTTTTACTCCTCTCTTTTTTTAGACACCTTGTTTCCCAGCGCTAAGGCCCAGCAAGCAAATTGTACCCTAAGGTTGGCATAACAACAATCCTTTGCATTCACCCTCTGGACAAACACTGCTTCAACTAAATCACGTAACTGACGGTCCCTGAGCTCGGGCAAGCACCAAACAGGCCCAGACGTGAAGTCCTACTATGAATGGACTTTTTGTCACTAGACAACCTTGCCTCACTGTTGCCGCTGCACCTCAACACTGTTGCTACACCACACTGTTTGATTCTTTGTCTAGGCACAACTATCTAAGTCAAGGTTTAGCACCGTTGCCTTGGGTCTCCTACTGGAGGAGCCCTGACACATGTGTCTAATTTCCTTCCCCCAACGGAATAAAGAAAGCTTTTTGCTTATAACACGTGTAAGCTCTTTGGTACTTTTGGAGTTATCTGCGGTTGCAAAACCTCTGTGACTCTTTGGTCATTTGTTACCAGAATTGACATGGGTTAGTAGTTATTGATATTTTTGATTACTTTTTTTCAGTACTAATAATGGTTCTTATTTTCCATATTTTGTGTTTTCCCATCTCTCAGATATACTGTGAACTTATTCCCTCAAAATTTGTTTCCTCCATCATAAATTTCCTAAGTATATGATAGTTTAATCCAACAGGTTCTGCTATTTTTGATTTCCTCAGTACTGCCTCTATTTTGTTATACAGAATATTGATGATTATAATATTTGAGTCCACCAGATACAGAATTAATCGTGAAAAAATACAAACTATTTTACCTATATGTTTCTATTAGAATCTACCTGGTTTCAACAAGATGCCCCTCCCAGTATAAATTCATCACTTCTAATCTCATCCCTAAGATGCTAACTCAAGTCTTGACACCAACTCCCTAAGTCTATTCTATCTGATTAGAAGGCTGGAGGGCAGAGCACCAAACTCCTCCTGAAGCCTTCCTTTATTGAGGGCACAAATTGGATTTAGTTCATTCTGCTTTGTACCTGCTGCTCTCCCTGGTTGCAAATGCACAGAACAAGATGGTGTCACACCAGTACCCCTGCCTCCTTCTGTGTGTTATTAGATTGTCAGTTCCTTGAGAGTAAGGACTGTCTTTTTTTTCTTATCTGCATCCCCAGCACTTTAGCACAGTACCTGTTAAGTAAGTGCTTAAAAAATGTTTATTGAATTGACCTGAATAAATATGATATGAAACAATAACTAGGATACAAATGCAAGCCTGTGAGATAGTGTCAAGCTATGGTAATCACAAACTTCATATCGGTGATATCATAGCATTTGCTGGCTAAGGTCATTTCCAAGAGCTCTTTGTTGTGGAAA
The DNA here is from genome assembly GCF_003287225.1 of Phascolarctos cinereus. Lineage (NCBI taxonomy): Eukaryota > Metazoa > Chordata > Mammalia > Diprotodontia > Phascolarctidae > Phascolarctos > Phascolarctos cinereus. The sequence goes on from NW_027555847.1 coordinate 102,298,221, forward strand.
TTTATTTACGATGGTTAAAATACTTCCTTGGAAAATGGCACTGTTTGAAGTCAATGTCTATTCTTTTAAGCATTTCTCATTGTGCATGTGTTAATAGCTTCTTTAAATAGTTCAGGCTGAAGTTATTATAATTATATGCCATATCTTCCTCTTTTTGATATTTTTTCTTCTAATTTGGTATTGATTTTTATTTTGCCGTAAGAAGTTCCTGGTCTAACTTCAATGTTGCCAGGTTATCTTCTAGTACATTATAAACTTGCCTGTTTGGTCATGATGTGTTGGGCATGATAATGGATAGCATCAACCTACCAATGAAGAACTCGTTTTGAGGCTTCCTCAGCTCAGCTGTCCCTGGCAGTTATCACAATTAATTGACATCTCCCAGGACCTAGGTCACAGATAGACCTGAAGTACATTGTATAATGTGTATAGGTGGCTTTCTACAATGAATAGGACAGCCTCTCTCTCTCAGCAGGTATAGTATCTTAGTACCTTAATCATCTTGTCACAGTCTGAAAAGAGCACTGTTTTATGGCCAGAAGACCTGGGTTTGAATCCTGGCTCTGGTATTTATTACAAAACAACCTGATAAGGTATTGCAGAATCACAGAAGTTTAGCATAGGAAGGGGCCTTGGTGGTCATCTAGTCCAAGCTTTACTCAAAAGTTTTCAATACAAAATACATAAGTGGTCATTTAGATTTTGCTTGAAACCCCCCAATAATGGGAAGCTCATTGTCTCTTGAGAAAGCCTGCTCTAATTTTGGATTGCTTAGATTATTAGGAATTTTTTTGTTTTTTGTTTTTAGATCAAAGTAGATAGAGGAAGTATTATTATGCTCATTTTATAGATGAGAACACTGAGGCTCAGAGAATTTAAGTAATTTGCCTTGGATTAAATAGTAAAATTAGTGTTAAAATTGGACCTTAAACCCAGATCTTTTGACTCCAGTTCCAACACTGAACTATATTACACTGCCTCTCTGTTCATTTCATGTGTTCTCCACAGTGTCTAACAGTTCTGGGGACACAGGAAGTACTAATAATTGTTTACTTGACTTCATAAGGTTGTTCTGAAAGCAAAATGACTCACATATTTTGGAGCTGGAAGGAACACATTTTCCCCCCTTCAAATTGTCTTTAAATTTAATTTAATTTTCAATTGCAAATTCTCTCCCTCCTCCTCCTTCTTCTCCACCCATTGAGAAAGTAAGAACAAAGCCCATTACAAATATGTATAGTCATGTCTAAAAAAGAAAAAGAAGAAGGAGGAGAAGAAGAAGGAGGAGGAGGAGGAGGAGGAGGAAAAGAATATATGCTTCCATCTGCACTCTAAGTCCATCACTTCTTTATCTGGAGCTGGTTAGCATGTTTCATTATGAGTCCTTCGAATTGTGGTTGTTCATTATGTTGATCAGAATTTCTAAGTCTTTCAGAGTTGACTGTCTTTAAAATATTGCTGTTATTTTATGAATTACTCTCATCTTATAAATTGCTCTCCTGTTCCTGCTCACTTTATTCTATATCAGTTTATACATGTTTTCCCAGGTTTTTCTGAAATCATCCCTTTCATCATTTCTTACAGCACCGTCACCATTTCACCAAATGATGGGCATCCCCCTTACTGCTAATTCTTAGCCGCCACAAAAAGAGCTGCTATAAATGTTTTTATGCACATACGGTCCTTTTCCTCTTTCTTTGATCTCTTTGGGAGTATACACCTAATAGCAGTATTGCTGGGTCAAAGGGAATGCATAGTTTAATAGTTTTAGGGGCAAAGTTACAAGTTGTTTTTAAGAATTGCTGGATTAGCGTTATTGATGAGAGAAATGCAAATCAAAACAACTCTGAGGTACCACATCACACCTATCAGATTGGCCAACATGACAAAACAGGAAAATGATAAATGTTGGAGAAGATGTGGGAAAATTGGAACACTAATACATTGTTGGTGCAGTTGTGAAATGATCCAACCATTTTGGAGAACAATTTGGAACTATGCCCAAAGGGCTACGAAAATGTGCATACCCTTTGATCCAGCAATAGCACTTCTAGGGCCGTATCCCAAAGAGATCAAACAAATGGGAAAAGGACCCACATGTACAAAAATATTCATAGCAGCTCTTTTTGTGGTGGCAAAGAATTGGAAATTGAGAGGATGCCCATCATTTTGGGGAATGGCTGAGCAAGTTGTGGTATATGAATGTAATAGAATACTATTGTGCTGTAAGAAATGATGAACAGGCTGACTTCAGAAAAACCTGGAAAGACTTGTATGGTCTGATGCTGAGTGAAGTGAACAGAACCAAGAAGACTTTGTACACAATAACAGCCACGTTGTACGATGACTAAGATTGTTAAACTGAATCCTTCTCAGCATTATGAGGATCTAAGACATCTCCAGAGGCCTCAGGATGGAAAATGCTGTCCACATCCAAAGAAAGAACTATGGAAGCTGAATAGCTATCACTTATTTTTACCTTCTGTTGAGTTTCGTTTCATCTTTCTGATGATTCCTCCTATTGGTTTTAATTTTTACTTACAACTTCACTAATGTGAAAATATGTTTAATAGGAATATAAATGTAAAGCCTATATCAGATTGTATGCCGTCTTGGGGAGGGTGGTGGGGAGGAAGGGGGAGAAAAATTTTCAACTCAAAAGCATATGGAAGTGATTGTTGATAAATCAAAATAAATTAATAAAATAAAATAAAATAAAAAATAAGTGCTGCTATAAAAAAAAATTGTTGGATTGGGGGCAGCTAGGTGGCATAGTGGATAGAACACCAAACCTAGGGTCAGAAGGACCTGAATCCAGCCTCAGACACTTACTATCTGTGTGACCTTGAGCAAGTCACTTAACCCCAATTGCCTCTCCCTCCCCCCCAAAAAAGGATTGTTGGACTAGTTCACAGCTCCACCAACCATGCATTAGACCACTTGCTTTTCCACAACCCCACCATCATTTGTCATTTTTCATTTTTGTCAACTTAGACAATCTGATGAGTTTGAGGTGGTGCCTTAGAATTGTTTTAATTTGCATTTCTCTTGTTGTTATTCAGTCATTCAGTCATGTCCAACTCTCCATGGCCCTGTGGACCATACTACCCATGGGGTTTTCTTGACAAAGATACTAAAGTGGTTTGTCATTTCCTTCTCCAGTGGATAAAGGCAAATAGAAGTTAAGTGACTTACCAAGGGTCACACAGCTAGTATGTGTCTGAGGCCAGATTTGAACTCAGGTCTTTCTGACTCCAAGCCCAGCACCCTGTCCACTTAGCCACCTAGCTGCCTCCTTGCATTTCTCTAGTTACTAGCTATTGAGAGCATTTTTCAATTGGATTTCTTCCTCTGAAAAAAAACCTATTTATATTTTCCGTGACCATTTATTAGTTGGGGAATGATTCTTATTCCTATAAATTTGGCTCAGTACCCTATATATCTTAGAAATGAGACCTTTATCAGAAAAATTTACTGCGAAGATTTTTCCCCCTATTTTTTGCTTTTCTTTTAACCATTTTCTTTGTACAAAAACTTCTTATTTTATGTAATCAAAATTGTCCATTTTCCCTCCTGTAAACCCCTCTATCTCTTGTTTGGTCATGAACTCTTCCCCATCCACAGATCTGACAGGTAATTTCCTCCATGCTCCTCTATTTGCTTATGTTATCCTTTATATCTAAATCACACACTCATTTGTAGTGTATCTCAGTATAAGTATGAAATGTTGGTCTACACCTGCCTGACTGTTTTCTAGCTTTCCCAACAGTTTTTGTCAAATAATGAGTTCTTGTTCCAATAACTGAGTTCATCAAACACTAGGTTTCTATACTGATTTGTTTCTGTATTTTTGTTCGGTTGTTCTTTAATTGTGTCCAGCTCTTCACGACCTCATTTGGGGTTTTCCTAGCAAAGATGCTGGAGTGGTTTACCATTTCCTGTTTCAGTTCATTTTACAGATGAAAAAACTGAGGCAAATAATGTTAAGTGACTTGCTCAAGATCACACATCTATTAAGTGTCTAAGGCCAGATTTGAACTCTCAGGAAGATGAGTCTTCCTGGCCACCTGGCTGCCCTATACAGTTCCCCTATTTTATATATACAGCTACAGCTACATATCCATATCCATACGTGTGTGTGTGTGTGTGTATGTATATATATATATATATATATACACACACACATACAAACATATACATATATACATATTTCCTCTATTAAATTTTATTTTATTGGATTTGGTCCACCATTCTAACCTGCAGAAAAATTTTTGAATGTTTGCCATCCAATATTGTAGTTATTCCTCCCAGCTTAGAATCATCTGCAAATTTGACAAGAACACTCTCATATACAGTCACTGATAAAATGTTGATGCATGGGCCTATCACAGATCCTAGGGCAGCTCCATGGAGACCCTACTCTAAGCTCACATCTGTTTATCAAACATTATTCCATGGAATCAGTTATTCAGCTAATTTTGAATCTACTTAATTGTATTAATCTAGCCCATGATCTCTAACATTTTGTCCACAAGGATAGCATATGAGACATTGTCCAATAAAGTTACAGACTTAGCATTGGAAGGGACAAAAAGAGTCAGGGAGTCCAGCCCCCTCACAGATAAAGAAACCGAGGCTAAGAAAGTTAAGTGACTGGCCAACATTAAACAGCCAGTAATTGTCAAGTCCAGTGAACTGTCTACTGCACCACGCTGCTGATGGTTTGCTGAAATCTATCAATGGCCAGGTTGGGTAAAATGGTCAAAATAACTAATAACCAGGGAAAATGCAAAATAAAGCAACCCTGAGGCATTTTTACTGCAAACCCATTAAATTAGCAAAGATGGCAAAAATCAATATTGTAGAACTCATGGGGAGATCAGCATGCTAATTCACTGCTGGGGAGCTGTGAATTAGTCTGCCTGGTCTGAATAACAACTTGGAATTATGCAAGAAGTATTACTAAATTTTGTATCCTTCAATTCAGAGAACATACTGCTGATTTTATAGGGGATGAATGGCAGCAAGACAAGACTTGCATGTACAAAACTATTTATAGAAGTGCTATTTGTGATAATACAAAGCTAGAAACAAAATAGATGTCCAATGACTGGGGAATGGCTGAACAAAATATAGCACATGAATTCAATGGGATATTATTACTAGGCTGTATGGAATAATGGACATAAAGAATTCAGGGGGAAAAAAAAACCATGGAAGGAATTGTATGAAGTGATGAAGAATGAATAAGGTGGAGCTAGAAAAGAACCAGTACACACACCAGTATACATAAAGACAACAGAATCCAGGCCAAATTCGGTGGACAATGTTGTTGTCATTCTATTAAGTTGAGGAACAAAGCCCTCCTTTCTGTGAACAAGGAGTAAATTCAATGCCATTCAATCCAGTAAACATTTACCAAGTGCCAACTCTTGGCAAGGGATTGCTAGATAAAGGGCAAAAATGAATTAGTTTCGGGCAGCTAGGTGGCGAAGTGGGTAGAACTCCAGTCTTGGAGTCAGGAGGACCTGAGTTCAAATTCGGCCTCAGACACTTGACACTTACTAGCTGTGTGAGCCTGGGCAAGTCACTTAACCCTGACTGCCTCACCAAAAAGCAAAAAACAAACAAAAAAATTAGACTCTACACTTAATAAATTTACATTCTGATGGGGAGATATAACACATAAAAATAAGTATCATTAGTACAAGGGAGAAAGCAATATAAACTGGATGATTCAGGGAAGATTTCATAGAGAAAGGAGCCATTGACCTAAGGCTTAAAGGAAGAAGTCAAGATTTGTGAAAGGCAGACATAAGGAGACAGCACATTCCCAGGCATGGGGAATGATTTGTGCAAATGCATAGAGGAAGGAAGCTTAGAGAAGTTTACCAGAAGAGATCAGTTTGATGATATATATATATATATATATATATAATATATATATAATATATATATATATATAATATATATATTTTTTTTTTTTTTTTTGGTCATTTTTGCTAGGCAGTGGGGTTAAGTGACTTGCCCAGGGTCACACAGCTAGTAAGTATCAAGTGTCTGAGGTTGGATTTGAACTCAGGTCCTCCTGACTCCAGAGCCGGTCCACCATCTACTTTATCCACTGCGCCACCTAGCTGTCCCCTGAGCATTAACTTTAAGGCGATATATCCAAACTATCAAATAGGTTTAAGTAAGCTAAATTCTAATAATAACCTACTAACAGGAAATGTCACAAATGTCCAAGAAATATATGTCTGGAAAAGGAAGAGGATTGTTGTTGTAGCAATATGGGCAGCACAAGAACTATTCTGTCACTCATGAAATGTCAAAAGACCTAGAAACAGACATTCAGAAGAACAAGAATAGGACAGGACGAGGAAGAGTGTGGGGGCAGTGGGCAGAACTCTGGACCTAGAGTCAGGAAGACCTGAGTTCAGATGAATGTCCAGCCCTGTAGGAACAGAGAAGAATTGGGGAAAATTGGAGAGAGCTTGAGTTCTTGACCACTCCCCTTTGGGACTCTTCGAGCTTCAGTCCCAAAGAATCCAGAAGGGGACTGGCTGAGGCCCTGAGCTTTCTCCACCTCCTCCCTGTCCTTCACACAGGGCAGGGTAATTGTCTCCACCAATGACGAGACAGTCCCACATCGATGGTCTTTGGAACAGGGATTACATTAATTTGTTGTTGTGGAGTTGTTTCACTCACATCCAGTTCATCATGACCCTGTCTGGGGTTTTCTTGGCAAAATGCTGGAGTGGTTTGCCATTTCCTTCTCCAACTCATTTTATAAATGAGGAAACTGAAGCAAACAGAGTTAAATGACTTGCCCAGAGTCACACAGCCACTAAGCGTCTGAGGTCACATTTGAATTCAGGAAGTCTTCCTGACTCCAGGCCCAGCACTCTATGCACTGTGGCACCACCTAGCTGCCCCTTACATTCATTTACTCAATATGAATCATCAGCTGTGGGTAGTGTTTCTTAAAGTCCAAGCTAAATGCAACCTCCTCCATGAAGTCTTTCCTGTTCCCCTTGTCTATAATGACCTCACTCCAATATTACCTAATAGCACTTTGCCTTGCACATCTCTAATGCATTTATCATGTAATATTGTACATTCTAGTTATGTTCGCCCAGGAGACTGTGAGGTCCATGAATGCAGAGACTGTGTCTTATTGGTAAACTTTGTATGTTCTCCAGCATAAAACCTAGGGTTCTTTGCATGATAGATAACTGTAAAAATGCATAATTATTGCATGATTTAATGCATGATTTGCATTATGAAAATCAAATGCATGATTTTTCCAAAGGAAATGCAAAATTTCCCAAAGGAACTAATGGTTCATAAGATTGTAGATTTCGAGATGGAAGGAACCTTAGAAGTCACCTAATGCAACTTTATTTTGCAGATGAGGAAGTTGATGCCCTGAGAAGTCAAATGACTTGCCCAATGTCACACAGATAGTGAAAGAATTAAAATTTGAACACAGGTTTTCTGACTCCCAATCCAGTTCTATGGCCATTTGCCCCTCAACCTTGCCATGCTGAACATTCTCACATTGATAAAAGCATCTGATATTATTTCACCTCATCTGTCTATTCTATTGCATTGGGTCACATGGTGGACAAACCAGATGGTGCTCTCCTCTTCTGCTAAAAGAAGATTACAGGTTTTTGGAAAACAACGGGGGTCATAAACACAAAAGACAATGACTATTTCCTCTCATTCCTCCACAGTGTGAAACCCTACAACAATTCACTAGAGCAGAGAAGGATGTTTTAGCATCATGACTGCCATGACTCTAGGGTAGGTATAATTTGTCAACAGCCTTGCTTGTGGCTGTGTGAGCATACAAGTAGAATACTTATGTTTCATTCTGAAAAGTTACCCTCACATGCTACTATATTGGCCTACTATTGTGGCCAAATAAATAAACTCTAAAACATGAACTATAAGTTTTAGTCAACAGGGCACCTACCCACCCTCTTCAAATAAAGATTACAGCTGGGACCTTTCAGTTCCACAATAGCTATGGATGTAACAAAGTGCTAGTTCTATGAACAGGTCAAATATCTCTGGCCTTAGGTTAAGCCCCATCAATTTAGTTAGAACGAGTCACGGTAGGCGCATTAAACTGGTAGTAGAAATCACCATCTGACATCTAGAAGGCCAGGAATCCTAGGCTCAACTTAAAGTTTATAGTTCCCAGCCAAGAGATTAAAGTTTCCAAGTCATATGTCAATCCATTTATAAAATTCAATTCCATTTCAACTTGGTACTTCAGATGCCACTGTTGAATTAAGTGTCTTCCCTATCTCTTGAATAGGATACAGATGGTTTCCAAGTCTGTTTCCCCTCTCAGTAAGATGGAGGGGCTGTCTGAGGTACTTTCTGGCTCTACTATTCTAAGTGTAAGAATGTAAGATTTCCTTTGACCCTCTGGCTAGCGTGCCCTTAGGATTCTAGAGCTGGAAGGAACCAACCATCTAGTCCAATTCCCTTCATTTTCAGATGAAGAAATCAAGGACTAGACACATTAAATAAATTGCCCTGAGAGGCAGTGCAGTACTATTGTCCCCATTTCATGGATGCAGCAAGTGAGTCTTAGAAAGATGAGATTGGCAAATATCCAAATCAGAACTTGAACACAGTTCTTTCTGGTTCCAAGTTCATCATGTTGTTCATTATGTCATGCCACAGTGGAAAAAATGGTGGATGCCTAGAACGCTCCTTCTTTATCTCTGCCCACTGGCTTTCCTGACTTTAAGTCCCAGCTCAAATCCCACCTTCTACAGAAAGCTTCCCCAACCCCTCTGCATTCCAGAGCCTTCCTTCTGCTAGTTACTTCTTATTCATCCTGTATATAGCTTGTTTGTACATATTTGTTGCCTCCTAAAGGAAATTACTTTTCTATTATATTAATAACCAATTATTAATTAGAGTTAAGGAACCTTGGGCTCACATCCTTCTGAGACTTAGCTGTATAAGCATAAGTGAGCTGCTTTACCTCTCAGTTTGCTTCTTAAAATCTGGCTTCTGACCTCATCATTCCACCAAAAGCTGCTCTTTCCAAAATTAGTAATGATTTCTGAGTTATCAAATCGAGTGGCTTTTTCTTAATCCTCTTTCTTCTTGACCTCTCTGCAGCCGTTGACACTGTTGACCACTCTCTTCTCCTTGACACTATCTTCTCTCTAGGTTTTCAGGACACCATTCTCTCCTGGTTTTCCTCCCACCCATCTGACTACTCCTTTTTTATCTCCCTTTTCTGGATCCTCCCCCAGATCACACCTTCCAACCAGAGGTCAGGATTCTGCCTGGGCCCTCTTCACTTTTCCCTCTATGCTACTTCACTTGGTGACCTCATCAGCTCCTCTGGATTTAGTTACCATCTCTATGTTGATGATTCCCCAATCTCTCTGCTGACCTCCAATCTCACATCTTCAACTGCCATCTCAAACTGGATGTCCAGTAGGCAGCTTAAACTCAACACGTCCAAAACCAAACTATTACTGTAGGGGGCAACACCATCCTCCCAGTCCCTCAGGCTCACAATCTAGGCTTCATCTCGGACTCCTCACCGTCTCCCACCCTGCATATCCAAGCTGTTGCCAAGACCTCTAGATTTCACCTCTGCAACCTCTCAAATAAATCCCCTTCTCTCCTGCGATACTGTCGCCCCTCTGGTACAGGCCCTGATAACCCCTGCCTGGAGTACTGAAATAGCCTTCTGGTGGGTCGGCCTGCTTCAAGTCTCCTCCCACTCCAATCCACCCTCCATTCAGCCACCAAAGTGATTTTTCCCAAAGCTCAGGTCTGACGGTGTTGTCCCTCCACTTAATAAACTCCATTGGCTCTCAAATGACTCCAGGACCAAATACAAAGTCCTCTTTGGCGTTTACAGCCGTTCATAAAGGCTCTCCTGCCTTTCCAGCCTTTTGACATTTTACTCCCTGTCACACACTCTTTAATCCAAGAACACTGCCATCCTTGATGTCCCTCAAAGAAGACACTCCATCTCCCGGCTCCAGATGCTTACTTTAGCTGTCTTCTGTGCCTGGAATGCTCCTTCTCCATCTCTGCTCACTGGCTTCCCTGACTTTAAGTCCCAGCTAAAATCCCACCTTCTACAGAAAGCTTCCCCAACCCCTCTGCATTCCAGTGCCTTCCTTCTGCTAGTTACTTCTTATTCATCCTGTATATGGCTCGTTTGTACATATTTGTTGCCTTCTAAAGGAAATTATTTCTCTATTATATTAATAACCAATTATTAAATTTAGGATTAAAATTTTTTCTCTTCATTTCCTTATTCCTTATCCCAGCCTCTGTAGGTCATTCAGTTAGTCTCTGACAAGGCTGACAGATTAGATCACCCAAATCCTCCTGGACCCCACCCAACCAGGAGGCCTTACTTCTGTTTAAAGTGTAAATAGAATCTAATCTAGGTTAATTCTAGCCCAAAGCATCTATGTTATGCTCTTGCACCTCTCCATTGGAGTCTAGGGTAACCCAGCTCAAGAAGAAAACCAACTGGAGTCATCTGGATAAAGATGGATTCCTTTGTCCAGATTGCTGGAGGCAGCCGAGTCTCATGATCAAGCCAAACTCTCAGCAGGAGTAGCTGAAGACTTTTGGCCCACCTCCTCATTAATATGGCCACTCCCTCATTAATTGTTCCCCAGAGTTGATTTTTACCTGTTGGGGCACCCAACCCCTTTTCTAAAAGTACATGAAGGCATTCAGTACCTCCATTAGGTGTCTGGTTACCAAGAGAAACCACTGACCATCAATTTATTGCTATCCTAATTAATACATTGATTATTAATTATTCAGAAACTCTGTCTCTCCAGTTTTTCATTCACCTCACTCCCCTATTAGATTGTGAACTCTCTGAGTTCTTTTGCCTTATTTGTTTTTTTGTGCTTAATAAATGTTTATTGACTGCCTGACAACCCTCTGAGGTAGGTGCTATCATTATCCCCATTTGACAGATGAGGAAATTGAGGATGAGAGGTATTAAGTGACTTGCCCAGGGTCACACAGCTAGTACCTAGATAGGGTTTAAATTGAGGTCTAACTCTAAAGTCCAGCACTGTGCTATACCATTCACCTGCAGTAACAACTGACATCCATACAGAGCTTCAAGGTTTGTGAAGTGTTTTTACATATATGACTTCACTTGATTCCCACATTTCCAAGAGAAATAGCACAGTAGATGTCATTTTCATTTTACAGATGATGCAACTGTGAGACAGTGATTAAACAAGTAGCTTAAGATCTTACAACCAGTCTCTAAGGCAGGATTCAAAACTCAGGTCTTTCTGAGGTGCTGTGATACAGTCAGCAGAAACGAACATTGGGTTTGGGGACAATGAAAGTGCTGATGCTGCCCCTTATGACTTATGTGACCATAGTCCTTTAATCTACCTGACCTCAGCTCCTTAATTTGTAAAATGAGAAAACGGAATCAGTTGACTTCTGAAGTTGTTTTTTAGCTCTAACTCCATGAATTATGACTTCAAATCCAACACAACCACACTTCTAAAACCTGAAGATGACTACCATATTCTACCCTCACAAGTCTCTATCAGACTAAACATTCCCAGTTCTTTCAACCGGTAATCAAGTGGCCTCATCTCAAGGTCCTTTAACATCCTGATTGCCTTCCTTCTAACGTGTGGATTATTATTTGTCATTTGTCAATATCATTTGAACCTAGCTTTATGTGGCTAAAAAAATTGTCTAGCCTAAAAAGCTTACGGCAGGCGTCAGACTGATCTGAGACACTCCAGAGCTGGATGTTTTAAGGAATGCTTAGATCCCAAGCATTACTTGTTTTAGTTCTACCCAAAGCTTGTTTTGGGTTCCCCAAATTAGATTGACTTACCTGCTGATATAAATCTCAAAGACTACTTCTGCCTTGTTGTTCAGTTGTTTCAGTCATATTTGACTCTTCATGACCCCTTTGAAGTTTTCTTGGCAAAGATACTGGAGTGGTTTGCCATTTCCTTCTCCAGCTGACTTTACAGATGAGGAAACTGAGGCAAACAAGGTAAAATGGCTTGCCCAGAGTCACAAAGCTAGTGTGTCAGGCAGATTTGAACCTTCTTCCTCAATGCAGGCCTGGTGCTCCACCCACTGTGCCACCTATTTGCTCCCACCTACTGCCTATATGAGGTCAAACAGGCAAATGTTACATCCTTGTTTGAACTCTAAATAATGTAACCTCACAAAGACTCATGGAGGGAGCACACCTTTCCAGTTCTCTCCCTACCAAATGACCTAATAAATTCCTTTCTAAAACTATTTCAAATTTTGGGATTCATTCTCATGACTAGAAGATGCTTTCCAACTTTTCAATGCTTTTCCTAAATGCATATAGAACTGAACAAAATATAAATGCCCAACCAAGAGAGGGTGATCATTGATCTCTCTTAGCAGGCTCTGCAATGTTTTGAGCCTTAATGCAATCAACACAATGGCATGTATAAACAGGAGCATCTGAAACACCACAATCCACTGGGAATACTTTCCCAACCTGGACTCTGCATCGGCTCTCCATCACAGCTGAATGCTTTTTGTTCAGCATCAATCTCCCTGTTTTATGCCCCAGTTGATGTTTAATATCAAAGGGTTGTTGAATAGGGTTTTTATTGTTATATTTGCCAAGAAATCTTGAATAGCCTTGATACAAGGATAGAAGACACCTTGTTTATATAATCACATAAACAAAGAGGAACTCCAAAGAACAGGAATAAATGGTATCATCAGAGAATTAGATAACAGAAATTGACTCATCCCATGGCATGATCAACAACATGACAAATGGACAGCCAGCGGACAGTTGAAGTGCTCCATCGGGAGGTTGAAAAAAAAAACAAAGAAACCTCCAGTATGCTGGTTGGATTCCCATATTGAATTTAACGGGGAGACCACAGACAAAAGTTGCACAGGATGGGTAGGAAATATTTGGGCCAGGGATGGGGAACTTTCCGCCTTGAGGCCACATGTGGCCCTCTAGGTCTTCAAGTGCAGCTCTTTGACTGAATCCAAACCTCGAAGAACAAATCCCCTTAACAAAAGGATTTGTTCTGTAAAACCTGGACTCAGTCAAAAGGCCATACCCAAGGACCTAGAAGGACAGGTGTCCTCAAGGCTGCAGGTTCACCACCCCGACTGTGGTTTGATCTAAATTGTTAGAGAAAATCAATAAGTTCTATTTAAGAGTAGGAATAAATTACCTGTCCTATAGTTGATTCGAATTATACAATGAGGACCTCTTTACTTCCTCACTTTAAGGGAAATAGACTTTGACTATACCTAAGTTACAAGTATGTTTATTCCTGGGCCCCAGGATGGGAGTTTGATAAGCCTGCGTGTGAGAACAAGGAGCCCACAGCTCCTCTCCCCCCTCCCCCTTTCTTTAGAGGCCAGGATCCCCCAGACTAAATCTATCTAGAGCACATGCTGGGTACAGAATAGGGATCCAACTTGGCACCCTATGCCCTGTGTGCCCAGCAGTGGTTCTCAATGTTAGAATAATATTACATGATGACTGCATTAGAGAACAACTTTATCTGGTATGAATAGTTAAGGAACCAACACACTGAAGTCCAAGCTTAAGGCAGCCTGATATTGGTCTACGCCATGGTGGAGGGGGAAGAATTGATTAGACCATTTAGGGCAGAATCAACCAAAACCTCTTTTCATCTCTTACCAGCCCATGTCACAGCTGAATAATCAAGAGAATAGAAAACTGACTCCTTTCAAGTTGCATGGATGCCAGCCATATGTTAGAAAATAAGTGAATAGAATACTCTTTGGAAGATGTACATAGCAATGCAAATGTCAGGCTGCCTTTGAGAATTAATTTAAATAACCACATATGTATACCCCATTAATTCTATTTTTTTTAAGGCAGCAGTAGCCACGTTTTTAGCCTAAATTCCAAACTCGAGTCAGAGGCTCCTTAATACTTACTGCAAATAATAGAAATTTTTGAAATCTACTGCAATGATTTGAAATGGCATTCAAATTATTCCATGGGAGCTGGCTTGGAGAGGCATGTGTAGATGATTACTTCACCCTTCTCCAAAATGACATCATATTTTTGACATGAAGCAAGTTGCACTGAATGTGTGATTAATCTTCACAAAAGACTTCTGACAACTCCATCCACTAAAACACTAAAAGTGATATGGATTTAGAATCAGAAAATCTAGACTCAAATCCCAGAAACTAGATTTTCTGATTCTAAATTAAGTTGGTGGCACTCAGATGTCACTACCTCCTCCTTCACCTGTTTCACATGAAGAGGTAGTCCTTCTTGCCAAGGCAAACCCTTCTACATGGCACACGTGATCCCCTTCCATCCTGTCACTCCTAGTAGCGTGTTCCTCTTATCATCTTGCCTCTCTTCACTATTCAATTGCTCACTTGCATACTGGCTACTTCCCAACTGCCTACAAACATGTATCTGTCAGTTTCTTGAAAAAATCCTCAATTGATCTGTCTATCCCCACTAGCTATTATCTTGTCTTGCCTCTTTTGTGGTTAAACTCCTTGAGAAGGCTGTCTACACTAGGTGCCTCCATATCCTAAGTACCTCCACATCCTTCCCTCAGTTTTCTTACCTTTTTGCAATGTCAGTTCGACCTCATCATTTAGCCAAAACTGCTCTCTTCAAAGTTAATAATGATCTCTTACTCAATCCTCATCATTCTTGAACTCTCTGTAGCCTCTGGCACCATCAATCACCCTCTTCTCAATACTCTGGTTCATTTCTCAAGGTCACACTTAGTTTTCCTTCAACCTGTCTGAGTGTTCTCAATTTCCTTTGCTTGACTTTCATCCAGATCATCCCTGCTGTGAGGTCTCCCAAAGCTCTATCGTGGAGGAGGGTCCTCTTCTCTTCTCCACTCACATGGTAATCTAATCACATGGTTTCAATGGACATCATTAGGCAGATAACTCTAAGATCTACTTGTTCAGCCCTAACCTCTCTCCTGACCAGTAACATATCTCCAGCTGCCAATCGGCCATCTCAAATTGTCTGTCCCATGGACATCTTATTCTCAACATGTCAGAAACTTATCTTTTCCTCTAAACCCTCCCTCTTCCTAACTTCCCTATCTACTGTCTAGGTACTATCACCTTCCCAGTCACCCAGGCCTGAAATCATGGCTTGAATCATTTTCACCTCCCATATGCAATCATTTTTATTTTAAACAAGTCCCATAATTTCTCCTAAATATACCTTCTTTCCTCTGACCACTACCTTGGTGCAGGCTCTCACCACTTCACACCTAGACTATTCAGTTGTTAAAGCCATCTTCCTAATGCGAAGGTTTGACCTTGCTAGCCTCCCATCCTCCCATTTAATAAACTTTAGTAGCTCCCTACTGACTTCAGGATCAAATATAAAATCCTCTGGCTTTTAAAACTTTATAATTTGGCCTCTTTCATTTTAAATGGCTTTCTTTCTTTTGCCCTTCTTTGCATTTCCAGAGCTTAGCATAGTCCCTGTCATATCATAGGTGCTTAATAAAGGCTTTGCAAACTTATATAACACTATATGAATGCTAGCTATTATTGTTATCCTGGTAGATCCCACAAAGCACAATCAGAAACCAAAGGTAAAAAAGTTGCTGAGACAAATTTGAGGCTTAATAAAAGGAAAGTTTCTTGTGATTAGAACCAACCCAAAGATGGAAGACCTTGTGAGGTTAACATATCTTCACTGGAGGTCTTCAAGTGAAGGCTAGATGCCTAGTCCCAAGTGACATTGTTTGATTCTTCAGATGCTTGTAGTCCTTCATCCTCTGGGAGATCATCTTTCAACATCAGAGTAAGGGATTCTAAGTTGTGGGCTGACGAGGCATTAGCTCCCTTCCCTGACCACCAATCCCGATCCCCTCACACCCACCCATGTCAGTCCCTACATTTCATTGTCTTTCTGAATTCCTATTCTTTTGTTATCCAAATTGCCCTTCATATTAGACATGTGCCCTCCCCCTGGAAATTACTTTGTATATATTTTATTTTCCATGAATGCTACTTTCAGTGAAGAAATGTTCCTTCTTGCCAAAGTCAACTTTTCTGTATGCACTATGACCTTGATCCCAAACCCTCCCAGTTTCCAGACTTTTGTCCCATTTCTTATCTTCATTCTCTCATCATCTACAAATATGTCCTCGATTAATGATGTTCTTTAAAAAAAAAAACCCACTTGATTCTACCAGACCCAGCTATAGTCTCATATCTCCTCTCCTTGGCTAAACTTGAAAAAGTTATCTGTCTACATTAGGTGCTGTTTCTTCGCCTTCTCTCTTAATAAATCTGTAACCTAGCTTTAAACCTCCATCATTCAACTGAAACTACCCTCCAAAATTACCAGTGATAAGCTAGGTGGCAGTGGATAAGAATGCTGGGCCTAGAGTCAGGAGGACCCGAGTTCAAATCCACCCTCAGACACAACAGTTTTCTCATCTGTAAAATGGGCTGAAGAAGGAAGCACTCCAGTATCTTTGCCAAGAAAACCCCTAAATGGGGTCATGTAAAGTTAGACACAACTGAAATTGCTTAAAAATCTAAATTGCTAAATTTGTCTAATCTCAATACTCAGTCTGACTTCTCTGAAGCATTTAACAGCTCTGATAACCTTATGGATACACCTTATGGATACACCCCTCTCCAAGTTTTTATGACACTACTCTTTTCTGTTTCTCTTGTTTCATACCTCCTCAGCCTCCTTCGCTGGACCTTCATCCAAATCATGTCTACCGTGGGTTTTCCCCAATACCCAGGCAAACTGGTCCTCCTTCTAAGCTTACAGTTTTAGACTACCACTTTTGATTATCTAGAAATAGATATCCCACAGGCATCTCAAACTCAGTTTATGCCCAAAACAGAATCATCTTCCTAAACCCTCCCCTCTTCAGAACTGAGTACTGCCTAGTACCATGCTAATAGTTATCCAACTTCACAATCTTGACTCTTCTCTCACCCTACATATTCAATGTTACCAAATTTTATTATCATACCTTCACATCTTACTTTTCCCACTAAAAAAAAAACCAAAAAACTTTACCCTTTTTCACATGGTACAATCCAGCAACATAGGACTACTTATTGTTCCTTGCCTATGCAAATGACATTTCATCTCCTGAGTGCATTTACGTTGGGTGTTCCCAAACCTACAATGTTCTCATTCTCCACCTTCATCTCATTTCTCTGGCTTTCTATAATTCCCATGTAAAAAACTCACTTTTAGCAAGATGCCTTCCCTTCTGAGGTTACCTCATTTACTCTGTATACATTTAATACCTATTTATGTCTGTCCCATTAGAATGTGAACTCTTTGAAGGCAGAGACAGCTTCTACTTTCCTTTGTATCACCAGCACTTAACAAACTGACTGATACACAGCAAGCTTTAAAATGCTTTTCCATTCCCTCCAACAGAATGCAAGCTTCTAGAGGACAAAGACTGCCCTCTATTTTTGTATTCCTATCCCCAGCACTTAGTTCACCATCTCAACCACATGAATGAAAAAGCAATTCACAAGCTTATTATGTGTCAAAGGCTGAATATCCAGAGATGAAACAGTTAAAATCTCCAAAGGCTGGTCCCAGGTCTGAAAGGCAATGAGGCTAGTGAGAAGATGGCTGAGGACCCGGTAGGGACATTTAAAAAATGCTGATTGGATCAGACTAATTCTGCCAAAAGGTAGTCATCACAGATACCAAAGACCAGAAAAGAAAGTTTCCCCTACTAAAGTTCTTGGCAATGTCCAATGGTTCAACAATAAAAACAGAATTAAAGAAGATGCATGTTGAATTTGACTTGTAGTTGAAACATTCTAAGTGGGTTGTGTCCTCCATTATAAAATGAATTTATTTCACGGACTGTAGCATCTACATTGACCCACTTTCCATACCCACACAAGTTCTATCTTCTGTCTCAGCGCCTTTGTACAAGCTGTCCCACATAACCAAAATGTATTTGCATCTTCATTTCACCATCACAGAATCCCTGCCTTTACTTCAATGCTCAAGTTAAGTAAGTTTTGGAAATATTTGGAAATATAAGTAAGCTTTAGAAATATTTCTATAAGGGTGTACATGTCTTTGCAGTCTTCTTTGATCCACTACCATAAAACAGAAAAAAGCATACATTTAGGTTAATAATGAAGCCAAAATGCATTAAGTATTTTGTGCTGTAGTTTTGATCTGATTGAGACCGTGTGCAGTTTTTGCAGGCTGATAATTAAACCTTCTTTGTCAAATATTTCAACCTTTTGGAACAAGAGGAAAAGGATTTTTGAGAGCTGACAAAAGTAGTCTGGTTTGTTCCACCAGGAATTATAAACTTGCTTAATTCTTCATTTTATTTTTTTGAGAAACCATGCATAAGCCATTACGGAAATTTGAACAGAGGGAAGGCTAAAGGAATAGTAGGGTTTTCTTGGTTTGTTTTTAAATCACAGAATCTCAAAATTACTAAAGGACATAAGAGGTGACTTAGGCCAGCCTACACTAAATAATACTTGCTACAACATACCCAATATGTAGTCTCAAAAGTCTTCGCTTGAAAACTTTCCAGCACGAGAGAATTTGCTACTATAGGAAGCAGTGTATTATTTCACTTGGGGATAGTTCAGGTTCAAATGCACTTCACTGGAGACTTCTCTCAAAGTTGGCATTGATTCATTAATGAATACTCTTTGGATCCAATCATTCAACCAGTTCTTAATCCATCTAACTGTACTATTATAACCTATCTCACCTCTCTCCACATTTCCCACAAGAATATCATGAAATATTTCATCAGTAAGTCATTGCAAGTGTATAGTTGCCAAAGCTCCTTTACCATTAACAATTAATTTGCTTGGAAAGAACTGCTTGTTAATCATGACTATATCAGCTGGAGCTCTGAAACATGTATCAGTAGTTATTATTAAGTTAAATCTTATCTTAATTCTTATGTGTTCTTAATTCAAATTATTCTAAAACATTTAAAAGACTCAATGAATTTTTCCATTTCCTCTTTGAGATGCCTTAAGTTTCCTTTTCATAGCTCAAATTCATTTTCTATTGGCATAATATCCTGTAACATTTTCTGTTACCTTTTTGACATAAATTCTTTGTCGTTGATCATTATGATGAAATCAACAATAAGTAGAACAATGAAGATCTGTTCCTATTCTACCTTTCAGCATCAGGTATCCTATTTCAAACAATGATTTTATTCACTTGTGGCATGCAACAAAACACACAAATTCTTAATGATAATGGACCTGAATTTCAGGTTTCTTCATTCTTTTAAACATATTAAGATGAGTATGGCTTGGATGTGATTAGACCAAGCATGGTTAACATACTTGCCAGTCTGCTATACTAAGAAACTGTCAAGATAAAAATATTTATATTTTCAGATAGACATTTAAAAATTAAACTACGTAATAGCATTGTGGGAAAAAATCAAAGTTTCGTTTATTTTCATAGGAGACAGAAGGTAACGAGTGCATGACATAGAAGCTCAAAAAAGCATCATCATCAAGCTGTGCTAAGGATATTGCAAGAGATTACTTCAGGGAAAAATCTGTGCAAACTTCATCTTCCTACTCAGCATCACAGAGTCAAAATAAATTCAAAATCAGTTTTTTAAATAGTTAAAGTTGATGTTAGGCCAAAATATCTTTGAGAAACAAGAGTGTAGATGCCTGCCCTCTCTTAGGATCAATTACCAAGATTTACAAAGGGAAATAAAAAGGGTAAAACAAAACAAAAGAAAGCCAACACTGCTATTAAGATTTTCCTTTTAATATGCCATGAATTACCTTGATTGTTTGTCTATTTTCCAAAGTTTCATATCTCACCAGCTTCCATTTCCCAACCCTCCCAATAGGTTTTTTGCCCTTTTCGTTCTAATGGAAGAAAAGTTGCTGGAGACAGTTCAATGCACTTTTTTTTTTTAAAAAGAAAGCAATACAATGCCAGTGGCTTGAGTTGGCCATATACTCCTGTATGAGAAAGGGGAAAAGTGTACAAGCATCAGAAAACTAGTTTTGAAATATTTCCTTCAATTTTATACTGGATCAGCTTTTTAATCAGTAAAAAAAGGTAGCAGTTGGAACTCAAAACATTTCTGCTGGGAGAGGGGAGAGAGATGGGAGAGTGAATGCTACATTTCTCCATTGGCCCCAAAAGTGCTCAGTTCACAATGGGATACATCAAAAGCAAACATGCAATGGTTATTTTAAAACTTTTACTGCAATATAACATTGAAGTAAACAGTAATTAGATTTCTACCATTTTTTCACCAAAAGAAAAAAAATCATCAACAGGAAAATAACTTTGCCTGTATGTGTACAGCTTCTTAAATCATGTTAGAAGGGGTCTCACATTCAATGATCAAGGAATTTTAAAATAGCAGTAATGATTTTCGTCAGAAAGGATTTCTCCCTGCCCCCCAGCAATTAACATGAAAGAATGGGCTTTCTTACATTAATTTCATACATATTTGAAGCAGCAAAAATAACCACCTATAATTTGGCATTTATGTTTACAGTTGCTCCAAAAATCTTTTGAATTTCACAAAGCCATTATCCAGTGTTGCCATGAAATAGAGATTGTAGATTCTAGGTAGCAAAGGCTCTCTCCAAAACCAATGTTAAGTCAAAAGAAACAAGAAGCAGGGCATTACACTAAATTTCTGGATCTAGTACACTAAAAAGAGTGAAAACCTAGGAAAAGTTACCTAAAGTTTTTAGAGAAGGAACTAAATACCTGCAAAAGCTGATTTTTGGTTGTATAGTATTTTACACTGTGTGGATTTTCTGCATCTGCTAATTTAAAGCAGACATGCACTGTATTTATTCCTGCCCTATTTCCTATATCCCCTCCCACCCCACCCCCAACCACCTACTACCTTATACCAAGTATTATGGATATGAGCCCAAATCATCCCAGACAATCCAGTGAACAAAGTTAGTGTAATGCACTGGTGTGAAGTATGAGATTAAAAAAAAAAAGTCCCTTTCAATCTTCATCAAAGTTCTGCTGTAGAAGAAAATTGGCAGCCAAATTTTCATTCTTCTCACAAGCAAAATAAGCCTGTATCACAAGTCCTTCAGGGAATCCTAATGCCTTTAACTGGAAAGAGAAAAAATATATTTAGAAATGAAATCCAACACATTTGTAGTAGCACATGAGTGGAGTATAAATTGCTACTGCACAAATTCAACTGTAACGGATCTTATCATTACCAAATCATTATTCAACAATAATGTGCTGAGGATAACCAAACACCCAAAACATTTTAAGCCTTATCAAAACTCAGTACATGGATTCATCACCTAAACCAGAGGCTAGCTACCCAGAGCACCACTCTCATCACTCCTCTACTTTTATTTATCCCATAACCAAAAGAACATATATTATGGCTCAGGACAGGGGGTGAACTAGAATCTCCCACATTCCCACAACATGAGCCAGGTCTATAGTGAGAAAAATTAGAGGTATAGAGCCAGAAAGGTTAGTTTAACTTTGATTCCCCTTGGATTGGCTCTTTAGGCAAGAAGAGTATAACAATATGAAGTTCATAAGTCCTGAAGGACCTCTTTGATGATTGCTTTATACCTTCTTGCCAGTAGCCTTTGTTTGTGTTTTATCCCTAGACTGGCTTCTTTTAAACTGTTTAGAGAACTGCTTCTGCCTCAGAGTACTAGAATATTATTTTAATAAAATCATTGTTTATTTGAACCTTAGTGCTCTAAGCTATCCATCGTATGAGACACAAATAGCCAAAATAGCAAGATTGCCTGGTTTTGTAACAAATGAGGGCAGAAGAAGGGCTATTAACCAGAAGAAAAAAATACTTGGGACTATTTCATGCAATTATTGTTGTTTTAAGAAATCATATCCTACTTTTTAAAAGTCTACTGTAATCTAATTTTAAAAAGTCTAAATAAAACATTGCTCTATGTATTAGATTTTACTATTAAAACTTATTCCAACCTAGCATTTTATACCAAAAAATGTCTAATATTTTATTACTAAGGAAAATTCTATTTAGCAGGGTAACTTAGAAATGATCTTCTAAGATTACTGTTAATAAGAAAATATTCTGTGATGTAAAGACACGGATAATGGCTCTTATTCTGCCTAATTTAGCAGATTTTGGATTAACAGTGCATGTTAATTTTTCTTAATAGTTATTAACATCAAAATGCCTAGCAAAAATGATCACTGATAACTTTTATGAATCTTCAAAAACTGAAATTCAGAAAGATAACTAGTTCATTTTCAGGTTATTATTGCAGCTTTTCACATAAATGCATTTATTATGGACCAATCCTACCATTTAACAAAACTGTCTACATGTCTACCCACAGCCAGATGTTATCCTTAACAGGAACGGGAAAAAGAGATGGATCAATGCTACTATCAGTATTTCTGTGATAGTTATGCCAACTGAAGAGAACTGCCAAAGTTGAACAGAATCAAAAGCTTACATCTGGGAAATCTCTTACACAAGAGCAGTGAAAGAATCAGACTGCAGAAAACCAAATTAGGACATTTTTGTTGAATTGCTATCATGAGAACAATTTTGAACAAAGAATATTTTCCTCAACAGAATAAGCTTGCAGCATAAATTAATCATTTCCAATGAAAACAAATTCCTTCGTTTCCCTACTAATGATATAAGTTTACAAAAGTCACTGAAAAATGATACCTTTAATACCAAAAATAGCTACAAAGTAGAGAAATGGTACTCTCACTATTAAAAGACATGACAATGACAATACAGAACTACAAACAAGGGCTAACTACCATGGTATGGAGGAATGAACATTGATTTGGAATCAGAAGATATGGGTTCAAATCATTGTTTTACTACTATGACTAGTCCTGCTAACTTACTATATGTACGGTGTTGGAAACAATCAATTAGTCAGTTGATAAGCATCTATTAAGTGTTCATGATGTGCCAGGCACTATGCTAAGCCCTGAAGACACAAAGAAAGGAAGCATAGTTCCTGCTCTCAAAGGCTCAAATTCTAATGAGGGAGACCATATACAAAGAACTGTGTACATTTAGGACATATACATTCATGGAAGGGAAGAACTGAGAAAAAGTATCTTCTTTATTTGCAGAGGTGGGGGACCATGGATGTAGAACATCCAATGTGCTGTCACACTAGGATGTAGTTATGTAAGACCACAGCTCCAGAGATGGAAGAGAGCTCAGAGGGTATGTAGTCCAACCTCTCATTTTATAGATGAAGAAGCAAATTGTTTTGTTGTTGTTACAGCTTGTTAAGTAGGGGGCAGGGTGGAGG
This sequence comes from Phascolarctos cinereus, assembly GCF_003287225.1. NCBI lineage: Eukaryota > Metazoa > Chordata > Mammalia > Diprotodontia > Phascolarctidae > Phascolarctos > Phascolarctos cinereus. The sequence goes on from NW_027555847.1 coordinate 102,321,567, forward strand.
GATGTATATACTAGGGAATGAAGGTGATGTAAACATAAAATATATTAGTTAAAACAAATAAATATGTTAAACATTCCACTTTGAATGTTTATGCTATTGATGTTTAGTAAATCCCCCTTTAAAATTATGCCAAGTTCTGCCACATCCAAATACAATTTTCAAGTTAGTGGAATATATTTTCATATTAGGCAGCTAGGTGGCACAGTGGATAGAATGTCAGGCCTGGAGTCAGGAAGACTTCATCTTCCTGAGTTCAAATCTGGCCTCAGATACTAACTGTGTGGCCCTGGGCAAGTCACCCAACCCAGTTCACCTCAATTTCCTCATCTGTAAAATGAGCTGGAGAAGGAAACAGCAAACTACTCTAGTATCTTTGTCACAAAAACTCCAAATGGGGTCACAAAGAGTCAGACACGACTGAAACAACTGAACAACATTTTCATGTTACTTTCAACAATGAGGATAAAGCTGCTTCCAATGTGACTAAACTCTATGAAGCGTCCTTAAAGTTGATTAACCTTCAGTAAGATGCACAAATTTACTTTCATAGCATTTTTTATGTTTCATGCACATATTGTTCTACTCTGTAATAAAAAATATTATTGACCAAACTATGATAATCTAGAGTATTGTCATACTTGATAGTTGTTTTGGTGCTGGGTTTTATTAATTATTGAGATTTTCAGCTTTTCAAGTACTGATAATTATATACTCTCATTCACTTGCCTATTGTATTCCTGACACACTATTATCAACCTTTTGGCGTCATAGCAGAGAGAAGTTGCCTTTATTACAGTCATCTCCTCCCCTCTACTGGACATCTCTCACCAATTAACTACCTAACCTCCTTCATCTAATTCTAAGAAACTGTTTTCCCTATACATACGAACACAAATTTTAAAGAAGACCAAAATATTTATGTGGTTGTTTGATACACTGTACATAACTCTTTTAGCATGGGATGGCGCATGTGATGCTAGTTTGGTACTAAGGAGATCTGAATTTAGTTCTGGCTCTACAGCCATGGGTAGGCAAGTCATACCAGTCCTCTGGCCCTAAATTTTCTCATCCATAAAATGTAGAAGTCAGGCTAAATGATCTCTTAATTCTCTACCAGTCCTTACATGATTCATAAGTAGTTACAATAAATTCATCAAGTCCTAGACCTATGCTACTATAGAACTTCTTTTACCAAAAGATAATTCAATTATATCGTATTGCATTGCATTATTTAGACAAAGCAAAAACTCCAGATAGCTGCTAATTTCATTTATATGAAGAATTTAAAATAGTAGACAGATTGTTGGAAAAAAACAACAACCTAAAGACAACTTACCCTTTCTATAGCTTCTTTTTCCTGAGGTGTTACTTGAATGTAGTTCATGTGACCGCTTCCAGCTTCAGCTATTCCTCCACTGCCACCCCCACCTCCTCCTTGACCACCAGATTCTTGAACTGGTTCATTTAGCATTTGAATAAAATGCTCTTGATGTTGGCTGATTTGCTGCGGTGCATTGGAGGACAGAAGGAAACAATACACTGAAATAAAGCATTGTTGGTCTTTCTGATTGGTTGTTAAGAACTATAAACAGTAATAGGAATAAATGGTATGAGTCATATAGAATTTTACTGGACCTACTTTATATGCATTAGCAAATCTATAAGTAGTTACAGTTTCTTAAAAAACAGTGCTTAACCTTATGTTTACATGTATATACTATACTAAAAGCTCATTAAAGACAGAGAGACCCTGTCTTCTATTACTCAATAATGAACGCTCTTTAACTCATTAATAACTGGGCAAGAGTTGTAGCTTACTGGGGGGTGGGTTGGGTGACCACGGAAAGGAGTCTTTTGCAGAGCAGAACAAATACCCTAAAGTTAATGATGACTGAAAGTACTGCTTAAAAAGTCACCTGCAGTAACTGCGGATTTTCTCGTCCTATTTGCTGTAACAAGGCTGGCAGAAGGGAAGGATTCTGTTGAATAATTTGTCTCATCTGCTGGAACTGAGGCTGGTTCCGTAAAAATTCAAGTGGATGTCCTGAAATTCACATAAAATTTTCCCATAAAAGAGAGTTGTAAATCAGAAAGGTAACATAAGGCATATAGATATCTAACAATGAAAACAGAGACAAATTCTGCAATAAGCTTAAAAGGAATAAATGAATTAAGTATCTTTTAAGTCTAAAAGTATAAGAAATAGTCTAAAAAGTAAAAGGCTACAAATTTATCATCAAATGGTTGTTATCCAAATAACACATATCCCATTTAATTAAAATAGATATAAAGGACTTCCACTGGTCCAAGATTCATGAGAACAAGTTATTTAACCCACCAATTACTAAATGGCACACAAAGCTAAATGCAATATAAATAACCTGTATCCTCCCCCTAGAGTAGTAAATAATGTAGATTTCAAAAACAGTTAAGACATTAAGTCTAAAGAAACTTTAATTAATGAAAGCAGGAAAGGGATGTTTAAAATACAGTGAACAGAGAAATGTCACAAAGATTTTTTTCCCTTAGCTGCGCTGGTTTTGTTTGTAAATCAAAAAAACTATGTAATCAAAATCACCCATTTTAATTTCCATAAGCCTTCTCTATCTTTTGTTTGGTTATGAACTATTCTTCTCTCCACAGATCTGATCGACAATTTCTTCTACATTCTACTAATTTGCTTATGATGTCATCTTTTATGTCTAATTCATGTACACATCTGAAGCAAATCTTGTTATACAGAGTAAGATGCTGATCTATACCTAGTTTCTTACAGACTATTTCCCAGTTTTCCCAATATTTGCTGTTGTTGAATAGTGAGTTCTTGCCCTAAAAGCTGGGATTTTGGATTTATCAAACACTAGGCTACTGTGCTCGGTCTGCTTCTGCATATTGTGAATCTAATCTGCTCCATTAATGAACCTCTATTTCTTGCCAAATGCCAAATTGTTATGATAATAACAACTTACAGTACAGTTCGAGATATGGTACTGCTAGGCCTTCTTCCTTTCCATTAACAAAAAAAAAAAAGATTTTCTTGATAATTCTTAACCCTTGTGTTCTACCACATGAATTTTTTTTAAGCTCTAAAAAAGGCAATTCTTTGGTAACTTGATTGGTATAGTACTGAATAAGTGAATTAATTTAGGTAATACAGCATTTTTATTATTTTGACTTGGCCTACCTATGAGCAATTAATATTTCTTTAATTATTTAAGTATATTCTTGTATGAAGAGTGTTTTGTAATTGTGTTCATATGGTTCCTCTGTGTGGCTTGGTAGATAGATTCCCAAGTAATTTATTCTGTTACAGTTATTTATTGTTATTTTAAATGTAATTTCTCTATCTCTTCCTTTTGGAGTTCATTGGTAATATACAGAAATGCTAATGATTTGTGTGGGTATGGTTTAAATACTGGAACTTTGTTAAAGTTAATTGTCTTTATTTTTTTTAGTTGTTTCTTTAGAGTTCTCTAAACCAGGGCCTTCTTAAACTTTTTCCACTCATGACCCCTGTAGCACTTCTTAAACTGCAACCCCCAGTTTAAGAAGCGCTGGGAGTCTAAGCCATCATATCACCTGGGAAAAAGATTGTTAATTTTGTTTTCTCTTGACTTATTCTTGTTCGTTCAACTTCTTTTTCTATTCTTATTGCTATAGCTAGCATTTCTAGTACAATATTTAATAGTAATGGTAATAATGGATATTCTCGCTTTGAAAAAACTTTTAGCTTATCCCCATTATAGGAATGCTTGCTCTTGATTCCATAGATAGATACTATGTATTTTAAAGAAACCTCAATTTATTCTTGTGCTTTCTAGTGTTTTAACAGGAATGGATGTTGTATTCTGCCTAAAGCTTTTTCTATATCTACTGAAATAATACAATTTTGTGGTTCTGTTATTAATAGTCAGTTATGTTTACAGTGTTCCTTATATTGAATCTTTGCAGTTACACTGATAAAGATCTCATTTCTAAGAAATATAAGAACTGAGTAAAATATATGAGAATAAGAGCCATTTCCCAAATGACAAATGGTCAAAGGATATGAGTGTTGTTGCTCATCCTTCATTTTCCAAGACCAATGGACATCATGAATGAGCAATGTCTTGGTCTGCCCATGAATTGGATTTAAGTGAGGCAGAGCAAAGATATGAATAGGCAGTTTTTAGAGGAAGAAATCTAAGCTATCAATGTCAATTGAAGAAAGGCTCTAAGTCACTAACAATTAGATAAATGAAAATTAAAAGAATTCTGAAGTACCTTCTCACACTCAGATCAACTAAGAGGGGCTGTGGGAAAATAGGCATGTTAATGCAAGGACAGTAGAAATACAAATTAGCTCAACCCTTCTGCAAACTTACTTGTAATTATGCCTCCAAAGGTATTAAACTGTGCAATCCCTTTGAGTCAGCAATATTGCTATTAGATCTATACCCCCAAAACAATCAAAGAAAGGACCCATATGTATAAAAATATTTACAGCAGCTCTTTTTGTGGTGGCAAAGACTTGGCCACTGGAAGAATACCCATTAAGTGCGGAATGGCTAAACAAATTATAGTATATGAATGAGATGGAATACTCTTGTATTTTAAGGAATGACGAAAGGGATGGTTTCAGAAAACCTTAGGAAGACTTGAATGAACTGATTCAAACTAAAGTGAGCAGAACCAGAGGAATTTAAAAAATAACAACAATACTGCAATAAACAATACTTTGCCTTAGTAACTCTGAACAACACAATGATGAACCACAATTACAAAGGACCCCTGATGAAACATGTTATCTGTCTCTACACAGAAATGTGAAAAATTCAAAAGTGCAGATTGATACATATGGTGTTTTTTCTTTTCCTCCCTCCTTCTCTTTTCTTTTTTTGGTCATGGTTGAAGCAGGAATTTCTTTTGTATAACTATATGTATCTAAAATTTGTTTTCTTTCTCTTACCTTCTCAATGGGTGGGGAAGGAAGAGAGGAGAAAGTGAATTCAGAACAGAAAATAAAATAAAAGTGAATTCTAAAATATATCCTGAAACCTAGCTAGGCATGAGCTCCACACACAAGTACAAACAATTTTACAAAGAACTAGGTGATTAAAAATAAATTAGAATTATAAGGCAGGTTTTTAATCATTGTAGCAAAATCTCTTTGTGTATGTGTGTTTGCATGTATAACTAAAAATTGAAAAAGAAATGAACTCTAAAGAAATCTTATACTAAAAACAGCCACTGAGATTAAAGTTAGCCCAACAGTACAAAGCTGACAAATTAACAATACAATTTCAAAAGTTGGGAAGATGGGAAGTTATAATTGATTAACTTAATTAAGAAATTTTAAAATCTGTACAAGAAAAGATTTACGTAAATTTGACGACACAGTATGACAAAGTTAGATTAATGTAGGTAGACTATCTTCAGCCCAACCAAAAATCTTCAAAGGATGCTAATGACCATTAATATTCATATTTCTTCCTAATATTCCTCAAAGAAAAAATAAGCTACTATAACTGTAAATTATAGTTAATGGTTTAATTCTTCAAACAAGACAAATACAATGATAAAATCTTATAACTGAAAATAAAAGTCAGTAATGTTTTGGGGTTGAAGTTTTACTCAATAAGTGCAATTACTAATACTTTCTTATAAGAGGAGACAGAAAAGAGAAGCAGGAAAGTATTGGCATGCAGATCAAGTTATTCCAACACTTCACAACAGATTTCATTTCTTTCTTAGGAGAGTGAAATTTACCAAGTTTCCTATTTCTATGAATAAGCATAGAAATAATCACTCATCTATAATAAACACTATTATAACAATGAAATATTATATAGACATTATTTACACCCATAGGACTTACACAGATTTCTTCAACATTTTTTTAAGTAAAAATGTATTAGGACTGTAAGTGCTTCTGGAATGACTCATTACTCCAAAGTGTTTTCATTTAAGTAAGAAGTGTATTCCCTCCTGAAACCCAAACACTTTCACTTTACCTCCAGAAGTAGTAGTAGTAGTAGTTGTTGCTGTTGTTGTGGCTGCCGCTGCTGCCACTGCTGAAGACTGAGCAGCCCCTGTGCTGGCAGCCTGGGGGGGATCCACCACAGCCTGACTCTCTCTATCTCCTGGGATACCCTAAAACACACATAATTTCTAAATTTCAATATGCCTTAACATTAAATTAGGAAAATACATAACTTAGGTAAACAGAACAAAAAATGTTAGAGATTTCTATAACACTCACCAAATTGTTATCCCTATTCATCAGTAAAGTAAGTCAAGGTTCTGTCTGTATGTTAGTTGTTACCCTGACAGTTCCACCTAACATCATTCCAATTAACTAGGAGATCAAAAAGTGGGATGTATATGACTGGGAGACAGTACTGGGAAATTAGACTTATAGATAATGCAAAAAAACCCTTCTACTTAACATCCAAAATGCTATTGTTGTTTAAGGTAAAGGCATATGCTCATTTCTTATTAAAAAATATTAGACTCATTTAAATTCTAAACTTAGAATATGATATAAAAATGAGGCACATTGCAATTTATCTATTAAATGTAATGCTGAAGTCAACAGAGATAATTTAAACAGCTCAAAGTATATAAAACTATTTGTGGGTTTGTTTTTTTTGGGGGGGAGTGTTATAGCTCACAAGTCTTTAACAAAACTTAAAAGTCAAATGAAGGTTATTTTTAGAGGGCTGGGGGAGGGAGAAGGTACAGATCTTTATCTAGTTGGAAGACTCATGGTGTGGAAATTCCCTCTATTTTTGAAGCCATTGGTAATTCATTTATAAATCATACTTTTGGTGGGGGAGAAGGGGGAGGAGAAGCTGTATGCATGACACACCTTTAAGGTTAATCTGAATTAACATTTTCCAACACTTTCTTACATCTAGATAATTAATAAAACAATAAATCAAGTCCTGATCTATGTTGACGTTTCTGACTGGCTTGCAACCATTAACTCCAACATATCCCTGAAGGAAAGCCATCCCATATAACAACGAAAATTTTCTTAAAGAAAAAAAAAAGAGGTGAGAAGAAACAACTGTCAAAATATTGGAAATCTGAAAATATTTGCAATGTTCTATCCTACCACCACCACAGCATCCTCCTACCTCTGCAAAGGAGTAGGGGGATGGGGACAGTCTCATATCTTTTCTTTAAGGCCATGCTTCTTCTTTGCAATTCTGTAACATTCACTTTTGATTACTTTACGATTGTTGTACTTTCCATTTACGTTATTATAATCCTTGTTTGTAATTTACTCTGCACTGGTCCATGTAAATCTTCCCATTTTCTCTGTAGTCACATGTTTCTTAGTAGTCATATTCTATTACACTCACGACTACAATCGGTTTAGTCATTCTGCGACTAATGGACACTCACTTTTTCCCTCCCATTTGGGGCTACCACAAAAATCAATACTATAAATATTTTGATACTTTTTTAAAAACAATGACGCCTTGGGGTATATGCCTATTAATGTACTCTGGGTTAAAAGGCATAGACATCTTAGGCACTTTATTTGCATAACTCAAAACTGCTTTTGAAAATAGTACCAATTCATGGCTCCACCAACAATGCACTAATAAGTGTCCATTTATTTGACTCTCCAACACAGACTATTCCCATCTTTTGACATCAATGCCAATTTGAACAACATTTTTTTCAACAAGAATGTGGACCCGTTCCTTAAGGAAAAAAAAAGTACAACAGACATTTATACAGGAAAGAAGGAAAGGAGGGAAAGAATAAAGTCTAATCTGAGCCTTTCAACAAAATGGAGGCTCCAAGAGGAACTCACTGATTGGAGAAGGTGATAGGCCATACAGAGAGATGTTCCACTGTGCCTAAAGGGTGTGGATACCCTTTGATCCAGCAATACCACTTGTAGGGCTGTATCCCACAAGAGATCATACAAATGGGAAAAGGACCCACAAGCACAAAAATATGTACAGCAGCTCTTTCTGTGGTGACACAGAATTGGGAATTGAGGGGATACCCATCAATTGGGGAATGGCTGAACATGTGGTATATGAATGTAATGGAATACTATTATGCTATAAGAAATGATGAGCAAGCACACTTCAGGAAAACCTGGAAAGATTTGTGTAGACTGATGCTGAGTGAAGGGAGCAGAACCAGGAGAACGTCGTACACAGTAATAGCCATGTTCTGTGATGACTTTAATAAACTTAGCTCTTCTCAGCAATGCAAGGATCTAAGACATCTCCAAAAGTCTCATGATGGAAAATGCTATCCACATCCAAAGAAAGAATTATGTAGTTTGAATACAGATAGAAGCACACTATTTGTTTTGTTTCTTCTTTCTTGTGTTTTTTCTATTGGTTTTAATACTTCTTTACAACATGACTAATATAAAAATGTTTAATAGGAATGTATATGTAGAGCCTATATCACATTGTATGCTGTCTTGGGGAGGGGGCAAAAATTTACAACTCAAAAGCTTATGGAAAGGATTGTTGAAAACCAAAAATAAATTAATTAGAGAGACAGAGAGAGAGATATGTTCCATGCTGAGAAAGGCTAGCAGGGTTCACTGGATGTTCCAGAGCAAGGAAGCCCTAAGCATTAAGGGGAGTTCTAGGATGACTATATACTACTTTAACTGTGGTGCTCCCTTCTGAGTCTATCCCTGAACCATTTCTTTACAATTTATGTTATATATATTAAAGGCCTACTCCAAAGCACTTATTTTCCAAATTATTTGTAACATTCATTGTATTTTAAAAGCTTTGAATTAGTGGTTAAAGCCATTTAATAATGGGAAAACCAACAATTTTTAAACCCCACTAAAAAAAACAAACAAGGCCTAAGTAAGTGTCACATAAGACTCGCCTACCTCTAAATTGATCTAGAATAAGAATAAACAAAAAGACAGATAATTTGTAATTGGTCCCAATCAGCAAGAGTATCTGAACTATTACAGGTTACAACATGACAAATCCATATCATCTGCCATTAAGGATGTCTGAATTTCACATATAGATAAATTAGTGAATTATCAGTTTTACACAAATCACAGCTGTTTATTATTTACTTACATAGCAAATAGGGGAAGATGGAGAGGTAGCTAGTATAGTGAAAAAGGCACTAGACTAAGATTTAGAAGTTCAGTTCAAAAAGCACTTAATAAGTGCATAATCTCTCTCTCTGTGTATGTGTGCATATATATGTGTATATGATGCTAGGAATACAAAGACAAAATGAAAAACCATCCCTACCCTCAAAAGTAACTTCATGGTTCTAATTTCAGTCTTTTAAAAAAAAAACTTTTTTGGAATTAGTATTTTATTTTTTCCAATTACACGTAAAGATAGTTTAACATTCATTTTTTATGAGATTTTGAGTTTCAAACTTTTTCTTCCTCCCTTCCATCCCCCCTCCCGAAGACAGCAAGCAATATAATATAGGTTACACATGTACAATCATGTAAACACATTTTCACATTAGTCATGTTGTGAAAGAAAAACAGAACAAAAAGGGAAAAGCCACAAAAAATAAAAGTGAAAATAGTATGCTTTGATCTGCATTCATAATCCATAGTTGTTTCTCTGGATGTGGATAGCACTGGAATTCTTGGGTCATTGTATTGCTGAGAAGAGATAAGTTAATTATAGATGATCACTGCACAATGTTGCTGTTACCGTGCACAACGTTCCCCTGGTTCTGCTCACTTCACGTAAGTCTTTCCAGGTTGTTCTGAAATCTGCTGGCTCATCATTTCTTATACCACAATAGTATTTCATTACATTCATACACCCCAAGTTGTTCAGCCATTCTCCAACTGATCGGCATTCCTTCAATTTCTAATTCTTTGTCACCACAAAAAAGTCTGCTATATTTTTGTACATGTGGTTCCTTATCCTTTTTTTTTTAATGACCTCTTTGGGATACGCACCTAGAAGTGGCATTGCTGCATCAAAAGGTATGCACAGTTTGAATCCCCTATAGGCATAGTTCCAAATTACTCTCCTGATCAGTTAGATCAGTTCACAACTCCACCAAAAAGGCATTAATGTTCCAATTTTCCCAAATTTCCAATATTTACCAATTTCCTTTTCTGTCATGTTAGCCAATCTGATAGATGTGAGGTAGTATATTTCAGAGTTGTTTTAATTTGCAGTTCTCTAATCAACAATGATTTAAAGCATTTTCTTATATGACTATACCTTTAATTTCTTCCTCTGAAAGCTGCCTGTTCATATCCTTTGACCACTTATCAATTGAAGAATGACTTATGTTCTTGTAAATTTGACTCAGTTCCCTATATATCTGAGAAATGAGACCTTTATCAGAAACACTGGCTGTAAAAATTGTTTCTAAGCTTTCTGCTTTCCTTCTAATTTTGGTTGCATTGGCTTTGTCTGTGCAAAACTCTTTAATTTAATGTAATCAAAATTATCCATTTTGTATTTCATACTGTTCTTTATCTCTTGTTTGGTTATAAATTCTTCCCTTCTCCATAGATCTGACAGGTAAACTATTCCTTGCTCTTTTAAATTGCTTATGGTATCACCCATTTTGACTTTATTTTGATATAGGTGTGAGATGCCGGTCTATGCCTAGTTTCTGCCATATTATTTTCGTCTTCCCAGCAGTTTTTGTCAAATAGTGAATTCTTATCTCAGAAGCTGAAGTTTTTCTATTTATCACACTGTAGATAAGTATAGTCATTTGCTACTATGTCTTATGTACCTAACCTATTCCACTGATCCACTCTATTTCTTAGCCAATATCAAATAGTTTTGACAACTGCTGCTTTATAATACAGTTTTAGATCTGGTAGAGCAAGGCCACCTTCCTTTGCATTTTTTTTTTCATTAATTCGCTTGATATTCTTTACCTTTTGTTCTTCCACATTGTTTTTTTCCCCCCCCAGCTCTATAAAATAATTTTTTGATAGTTTAATTGGTATGGCACTGAATAAGTAAATTCATTTAGGTAGAATTGTCATTTTTATTATATTAGCTCAGCCTACTCACGAACAATTGATATTTTGCCAACTGTTTAGATCTGACTTTGTGTGAAAAGTGTTTTGTAATTGTGTTCATATAGTTCTTGGGTTTGTCTTAACAGGTAGACTCCCAAATATTTCATATTGTCTATAGTTACTTTAAATGGAATTTCTCTTTCTATCTCTTGCTGCTGGGCTTTGTTAGTAATATATAGAAATGACAGTGATTATTTGGGTTTACTTTATATCCTGAAACTTTGCTGAAGTTTGTTAATTATTTCAAATAGTTTTTTAGCTGATTCTCTAAGACTCTCTAAGTATACCATCATATCATCTGCAAAGAGTTTTGCTTTCTCATTGCCTATTCTAATTCCTTCTATTTCTTTTTCTTATTACTAAAGATAACATTTCTAGTACAATATTGAATAACAGGGGTCATAATGGGCATCCATGTTTCAACCCTGATCTTACTGGAAAAGCCTCTAGCTCATCTCCATCACATATAATGTTTGCTGATGGTTTTAGATAGATACTACTTAACATTTTAAGGAAAACCCCACTGATTCCTATGTGTTTTTTAAATAGGAACGGGTGCTGTATTTTGTCAAAACCTTTTTCTGCATCTATTGAGATAATCATATGATTTGTTAGTTTTGTTATTGACGTGGTCAATTATGCTGATAGTTTTTTAAATACTAAACCAGCCCTGTATTCCTGGTATAAATCCCACTTGGCCATAGTGTATTATCCTGGTGATAAATTGCTATAATCTCTTTGCTAATATTTTATTCAAAATTTTTGCATCACTATTCATTAGGGAAATTGGTCTATAATTTTTCTGTTTTGGCTCTTCCTGGTTTAGGTATCAGCACCACATTTGTGTCATAAAAAATTTAGTAAGACTCCTTCACCTGTTTTTCCAAATAGTTTACATAGTATTGGAATTAATTATTCTTTAAATATTTGGTAGAAGTCACTTGTAAATCCATCTGGCCCTAGAGATCTTTGCTCAGGGAGTTCAGTGACCTGTTTAGTTTCTTTTTCTAAAATGGGGTGTTTTATTTCCTCTTCTGTTAATCCGGGCAACTTATATTTTTTAACTATTCATCCATTTCACTTATAATGTCAGATTTATTGGCATACAGTCGGGCAAAATAGCTCCTAATTATTGCTTTAATTTACTCTTCATGGTGCATTCACCCTTTTCATTTTTGATACTAGTTATTTGGTTTTCTTTTTAAATCAAATGAACCAATGGTTTATCAATTTTATTCCCCCCCAAATAAAACCAGCTCTTAGTTTTATTTACTAGTTCAATAGTTTCCTACTTTCAATTTTACTAATATCTCCTTTGATTCACACAATTTCTAATTCATTATATATGTGGGGATATTGAATTTGTTCTTTTTCTAGCTTGCACAATTCATTGATCTGTTCTTTCTCTATTTTATTCATGTAAGTGTTAAGTTCCCTTAAGTATTGCTCTGGCTGCATCCCATAAATTTTGCATGTTGTCTCATTATTGTCATTCTCCTTGATGAAATTATTGACAGCTTCTATGATTTGTTGTTTGACCCACTCATTCTCTAGTATCAGATTATTTAGTTTCCAATTAATTTTTAATCTATCTTTCCATGGTCTTTTATCACATGCAATTTTTATTGCATCATGATCTGAAAAGGATGCATTTAATATTCCTGCCTTTCTGCATTTGATTGAGAGGTTTTTATGCCCTAATACATGTGTCAATTTTTGTCTAGGTGCCATGTACTAATGAGAAAAAAGGTATATTCCTTTTTATCTCCATTCAATGTTCTCCAGATGTCTATCACAGCTAACTTTTCTAAAATTCTATTCACCTCCTTAACGTCTTTCTTACTTACTTTGTGGTTAATGTATCTAGTTCTGAAAGTGCGGAGATTGAAGTTCCCCACTAGTATAGTTTTGCTGCCTATTTCTTCATGTAACTCCCTGAACTTCTCCTCTAAGAACTTGGATGCCATACCACTTGGTGAATTAATGTTTAGTATTGATATTATTTCTCATCTATGGTACCTTTTAGCAAGGTATAGTTTCCTTCCTTATCTCTTTTAATTAGATCTATTTTTGCTTTTGCTTTATCTGAGATCAAGATTGCTATCCCTGCTTTTTTTACTTCAGCTAAAGCATAATACATTCTGATCCAGCCTTTTACCTTTACTCTACGTGTATCTCTCTGCTTCAAAAGTGTTTCTTGTAAACAACATATTGTAGGATTCTATTTTTTAATCCCCTCTGCTATCCGCTTCTGTTTTATGGGAGAGTTCATCCCATTCACAGTCAGCTATGATTACTAACTGTGTATTTCTCTCCATCCTATTTTCCCCCATTTATACTATTCTCTCTCCTTTCACCCTGTCCCTCCTCACCAGTGTTTTGTTTCTGCCCATTACCTCCCTCAATCTGCCCTCTTTTTCTATCAGCTTCCCTTTTTTGTCCCCTTATACTTCTGCCTTTCCTTCTACCTACCCCCTCCCTTTGCTTTCTCCTTCCCACTCCTTTTTTTTTGAAAAGTCAACAATTTTTATTTTTCCATTTCAGTTTTTAGCTGAGACAATACAAATCTATAGAAGGGTTTTAGATATGACTGATTGATATGGATAGAAACCATCCTATATGTTGTTTACAATGCACCCCACTTATAGTATATAGTTCCGCTGATTCTAAACTTTCAGAATATTTTAACAGCTATTTTCAGAAGCACACATCTTTTTTAAATTAATTTATTTTGATTTATCAACAATCACTTTCATAAGCTTGAGTTTTAAGTTTTTCTGGTGTCAACATTAGTTCTCATACCAATATCAATGAGGGAAGGACAGAAACACATTTAGGTTCACATATTAAAAAAAATTTTTTGGCACTTTTTCCATGCTCCAAGTCTTTCACAGATCACCAGCAGCAGCTTATCAAGCATATTAGTTAAGTTCTTTCAGCATGCTAGTTTGTCAAAATCTGGTGACTTGAACTCATCAAGGGCAGCCAGATTCTCTTTTATTAAATCCCTACTTACCCTGGATTTTAATTACCTATTACCATTTTTATTTGGTTCTTTCCAATACAAAATTATCCCAACAACAGCTTGTGATTTACCAAACCCAAGCATTTCATTTTTCTATGCTTGGCTTAAAAATATTTTTTTTTTGTTTATTCAGACAAAGTACTCTATAGTATATTCTCTTACAATGTCATTTCTTTTTCTCTGAAGATTTTCTCCTTACAGTTTCCCACTACACATCTTACTACACAATACTACTCACTACTTCATGTACCCCTCTTCCCCACCTCCTTTAATAGGATATATCATCCCACAGCCATATTCCCATTTAGGGGTCCCAAATTATTTCTCTATTTTGAACTATGTTTTTAGGAATCCAAGACTTAATTTTTAGATATCATCTTTTAAACCAGGACAAATAAGGAGCTATATCTACTATAATTTGTCTCTATTTTTTGATCCTCACTACCAGCTAAACTTTCTCCTAATGGCACTTATGGATTTCCATAGTCACTTCTTGAAACTCAAATAACTGTTTCCCCCACCAAAGTCAGCTACCTTTCCCAAAGGAAGAGCCTCATATAGCACCAAGTTTTCAGTTATCCTTTTTCCTTCCCCTTCTCTTTCATCTCATGGCATATTTTTTCCCCGTACACCTCCAATCTTCTGTCCAGAATCCCTACAACTACTCTTCTCTTTTCTTTGTTTCCACATTGAAGGTCTTCTTCTTTCTTTTTGTAAAGTATACTTTATTAATGAATAAATAGGAAAATAGAAAGGCATTCCTTGAAGCCCTTTATCTTCCCTTCTATGATACAGATCAATACAGACAGCAATTACCTGACTACTATTGCATACACTACTGTAGCTTATTGCAAAATTCTTCCTCTTCTCTAGACATGCACAAACTAGATGTTTAATCTGACCTCTATATTTTATAAATGAACAAACTGATCCTAGAGAATTTAAATGACTTAATCAAGATTACACAGACTGATGTGGTAGGGTACCAGTGGAATTAAATATGTTTGTGTGGGGTTGGGAGTGGGGTATAACAGTGAGAGGAGAACCCAGCTATTTCTAAACAAATAGAATCTTAGAAGGTATCTTAGACAACATCTATTCCAACTTTTTCCCAGATGTTGGAATTTCTTATACAACATTCCCACTGATCATTCAGTAAACAGGGAGCTCTCTATATTCAATGAAGCACTCACTCTATTCTATTTCCAGACAACTTCCATGGTTGGGAGGGCTTACTCATTTGCCTCTCAACAATATTCCATCTAGACTCTGCTGTTTAGCTGCCAAGGAGTCTAAGACAATGCTCATTTTCGTTGACTTAATGGAAATCCAGATAGATGAGATTCTGTTCAAATTTTGGAGGGAAAAGGGGAAATCTTTTCCACTAAAAACATAACTGGAAAGGTGTCTAGTCCCAACATACTGCAAAAGGCATTACAAGATTACAAGTCGGGTCAGCTAGGTGGCACAGTGGATAGAGCTCCAGCCTTCGAGTCAGAAGGAGCTGAGCTCAAATCTGATCTCAGACACATAACACTTACTAGCTGTGTGATTCTGGGCAAATCACTTACCCCAACTGCCTCATCAAAAAGAAAAAAAAAAGGCATTCAAGTCAACTCTACTACCCCCTTCTGCCTAAGGATTTGGCTAGTTCATTCAGGTAGAAACATTTAATACCACACTGGAAGAGTAAATTAGTATTAGTTATTCCAAAGAACAAATATGTAAGCTATAGCGTTGTAAAAGTTCTGTTTCCTAAACAGACAATAGAGAGATTTTCTGCCTTTTTGTGAACCTAGGTTCTACAGCTATTTAAGTGGGGAATACATTGAATAAGTCCTCATCATCTGCACTAATGAGGAGGGTGGTAGTACAGGTAAACTAAATAACAATTTTTATTTAGTTTTGAAATGATCTGTTTTCAGCTAGCAGCTATGATTTCCCAAAATATTCAAGACTACTATGAGTCTGCATTCCCTGAGTACCTGACTGATAAAACCTGTTAGACAGTAAGGGAAAGCTGGTCTGGGCTCAATATTTACCACAGATAATTAACAGAGGTTAACTGATGCTGAATCATAAAATTATCAGAACTATACAGCCTATTCCTTCAAAGGGGTGACCTGAGAACGATCAAGGTAGATTTTTAGATAATGACTTCCAAAACACTTAAGCAAAGGCTTGATAACTAACCACTTACCAGGGATGTTTTACTGCGCATTCCTAAACTCAGGCTGGACTAAATAAAGAAACTTGGGCTCAGAGGACACAAGTGACTTTCTCAAAGCCACCTGGGTAGTAAGTGACTAGCAGAGCTAGGCTGGAACTAAATCCAGAGCTTTTCCACTATATAGCAGGTTTCTTCCACATCTGATAGTGGAATGATCCTATACTATCAAGTGCCTCTGAGCTCCTCTAGGGAAATGGTGAAGCAGGAAACCTAAGTTCAATTCCCGTTCACCTTACAAAAAGCACCTGATACTTAGAACACTCATCACATCTCTTTCACATTAACTTCAGGTTACAAAGCACCTTTATATCATACAGACCAGGGTCTATTCCTGATAGTGTGAGGGATGGACAAAGAGCTTTGCCTGTCCATAAATGGGTTCCTTCTAATTCTCACTGGTTCTGAGGAGACATATTTATCTGTAAAAGACGACGCTGAGTCACAGTGAGAAATTTGGGGAACTACTCAAGGGAGACATAGATGCTAAAGGTAATTTGACACTAGACCACTTCCTTGATTCTGGCCTCTACATACTTAAAAAACCTTAGGAATGATAATGCTATTCATTATTTACACATCTGGATTATTTTTAGAAAGAAAGATAATGATTCTTGCAGAAAGAGGGGAAAGTGAGGAGGCAAGGACAGGAAAAAAAGAAGGGATTAAAAAAAAGGAAAAAGGGGCAGCTAGGTGGTACAGTGGATAGAGCACTGGTCCTGGAGTCAGAAGGACCTGAGTTCAAATTTGGCCTCAGACACCTGATACGTACTAGCTATGTGACCCTGGTCAAGTCACTTAATCCCATTGCCTAGCCAAAAAAAAAAAATTTGAAGTAGTAAGATGAAACAAACCACTCACCATTAAAAGATATTCCACTGCTCTATCAGGGTTGTTGAAACTGGCTCTCAGTGCTGCAATTACTTGCTCTCGCTCATAGCCCATTGACATGATCTCAGTTACCATATTTTCATAGGATTGGCCAGTCACTGAAAATGGGAAAAAAGGAGGATGCATGAAGATCACAATTAAAACATTAGTAAGTCTTGATGCATTCTATGACTTGATAAGACCTCCACTGAAACGACAGATTTGGCAATTTTTATTAAGAATTCTTACCTTTTATACTAAATTCATAGTAACAGAACAAATATGCTACGCTTGCCCAGATAAGGGGCTTATGCTGTATTCTAGATCAAATATTACATTTATTATGTACATGCTCTATGAAACTAACATTCTGTTTCATGCATGCCAACCAATAAGTTCATTTCAGCTAGTTTTCTAAAGGACTGAAATTTAATCCAAGGGTTACAAAATAAGTATAGCTAAAGACCTACTAACAAAATTCTATTAGTACTACCTTTTGGGGGGAAAAACATCAAACCACTGGGTCAGAGTAAAAGATCTGGCTTGGAAGCTCAGAAGTAAACATTTAAGGTAACCCTAACATTTTGATGAGAAGAGAAAAGAAAGTACCCTTGCTTTTCCTTACTAATATCCGGATTAAAAAAACACAAAAGAAAACTGACAAATGAAAGCCTGTGTTTATCTCTCTATAAATCTGGTAAGTGGGAGAGTGATACAGTCCATAATGATTTTATATATGTAAGGCAGAAGAATGGCAACAGGAACTAGTCATTTCACATAAATGTGAAAAAAGTGAATGTTTTTGAAGAGAATGAATGTTATTCAAGTATATATTCTATTTACTCTTTAAACTATTCAGAGGAAAGACTGTAACATAAGACAAAGTTGCTAATATTTCATTAGATGAAAGGTGATTCTGCCCAGGTCTCTTAGTTACGGTACAATGGAATAGGTGTATGTTTGGTATTATCAGCACATCCTTCAGCTGCAAGAGAAGGATCCCAGGAGCATGAACTCAGGGTCTAAATTTGGATCCTCTCTTATTTCAAGCCTCTTTGCTGCTCAAGGAAGTATTGGGGGGAGGGATATGGAGGTAACAGAAGATAATTAAGACAGTAACAGAAAAGTACAGTAAAATGTAGTTAGCTGAATCATGCTCTGATACAGCCTGATAAATATGTTCACAAATAAAGTCTGGCTTCATTAGAAAAAGTCAAACCAATAAGGATTTAGGTGCTTGCTATTGCCAGGTCCTATGCCAGGCCCGAACAACATACAGCCCGTGGGCAGCTTAAAACCTGCCAAAGTGGCCCATGGGTGGTATGTTGTGCAAGTCTGTTTTACATTCTCTACATTTTTCAAAGGCGGCCTAAAATCCCAGGCCACAAGTGGTGAGCGGCCCGAGGGACAAATGTGCAGTCCTGCTCTATGCTAAGTGCTGGGGCTTCAAAAAGCCTGCCTTTTCAAGTAGTTTCTAATCTAATGATTAAATAAAGGCCACACATCTCAGTAACAAAAAATCCCCAAACTATTTGTTTCTTCAAGACAAACAGAACATAATCTCTCTAGTCTCCTTCTCTTTTGGTGAGGGAATTGGGGTTAAGTGAGGGTCATACAACTAGTAAATGTCAAATGTCTGAGGCCAGACTCAGGTCCTCCGCCCTCCAGGGCCAGTGCTCTATCCATTGTGCCACCTAGATGCCCTAAGAATATAATCTCTCAAGGGTAAAGAATTATTTCATTTTTGGTATTTGTATTCCCAGGGGAGAGCACCAATGCTTTGCTATATAGTAGGTGTTTAGGAGGTAAGGAAATGCAGATTTATAAATGAGGAAGGAGCTAATTGGAACAATTTTAGTAA
This sequence comes from Phascolarctos cinereus, assembly GCF_003287225.1. Lineage (NCBI taxonomy): Eukaryota > Metazoa > Chordata > Mammalia > Diprotodontia > Phascolarctidae > Phascolarctos > Phascolarctos cinereus. Next base: position 102,340,570 of record NW_027555847.1, read on the forward strand.
ACAAAGAAAGTAAATAAATATCAATTAAAATTTTAAGGAAACCCCCAGTGAGAAACTCCTACCATTTCAGATTCTTTTGTTGTTATTAATGATAATGACTAGTATTTTACAAAAAGCTTTTAAGGTTTACAAAGCACTTTACAGATAAGTTATCTCATTTGCTGTAAGTTAGGTGCTATTATTATCCCTATTTGACAGACGAGGCTGATAAGTCAGGTGACTTGCTCAGGGTCACACACACACACACACACACACACACACACACACACACACACACACACACAGAGCTCATAAGCATTTGAGTGAGGCAGGATTCAAATTCAGGTCTTCCTGACTCCAAGTCCAATGAGCTATCCACTAAGCCAAATGGCCTCACTTAATCTAAACTAATTTGCAATTTTTGTCTGAGAACTGCTTGGGGCAAGAAATTAAGTGACTCGTCCAGGATCACAGAACATTTATCAGAGGTGGAACTGATCTATAAGGTCTTCCTGACTCACAGGGCTAGCTCTCTTCCCCTAAGCCAAGTCGCCTCTCAAGCACAATATTTAATAGTATATATTTTACTCTGGGAAGGTTGAGAAGCAAGATGAATCGGGGAGTTACAGAGTCAGGTAATGTTCCTTATCCCCTTCTTCCAGGATCAAATATAAAAGTCTCTGGCATTAAAAGCCCTTCATAACCTGCCTCCCAGTTGTCTTACACCTTATATAGTTCTGAACCCTACTGTTCCTCACATATTCTTTCATCCAGTTACACTGACCTTCTTGTTGTTCCTCAAACAAGACACTATCTCCTGATTCCAGGCATTTTCCTTGGCTTCCTTTCATGCATGGAATGCTCTCTTTATCTCTGCCTCTTGGCTTTCTTCAAATCCCAGCTAAAATCCTACCTTCTACAGGACCAGCCTTTCCAGATTTCCTCTTCTTTTTTGTTTTGTTGTTGTTTTTTTCTTTTTGGTGAGGCAATCTGGGTTAAGTGACCTGCCCAGGGTCACACAGCTAGTACGTGTCAAGTGTCTGAGGTACTGCAATGACTCCAAGGCCAGAACTCTATAATCCCTCTTGATTCTAAAGTCTTCCCTCTGTTGAGTATTTCCTATTTATTCTGTTTTCCTTCTACATTGTGAGCTCCTTAAAGGCAGGAACTATCTGTTGCCTTTCTTTGTATTCCTAGAACTTATCACAGTACCTGGCATATAGTAGGCATGTTTAATGAGTGATTGTTCCACTTGTTTCCTAAACAGTTCTAATGAAATAAACTCTAGAGACTTCACTGAAAGTACAGATGGAAAGTATAATGTATATTACTTTCTGCTCAAGAAAGAGACAAATTAGGATATAATTTTATTAGCTTGTCGTGCAGCATAAAACAAAATCATGGCACAGAGAAAATGCAACCATCTCCATTCTTATCTACCCTAGAAAAACTGAAAATAGATCTGCTAAGGAAAAAATAAGGATAAAAAACCCCAGAAGTTTATAAATATTCTTTACTTTGTACAGCAGGAAAATGAAGGTAGTATACTGTGGCAACAACAGGATTTTGATGCTAAGGAGGTGACAGTAAGAGTGTTTATTTATGCTCCATGGGTAAAATATCAATAGGGGTGAGTGGTAGAGATATAAGTACTGACTTCAATTTCTAACTATTGTTTTCTGGCTAGGAGATAACCAATCCTGGTATTTCATGCAGTTCCAAATGGTACAAAGTTCCTGAATGTTTTTCCTATGCTGTTTGAAGAAAACAATATATCAATCTCTTAGATTACTAACTTGTAGCAGCTTATTGTAGTACATTAAACACTGAATATGGAACCAGAGGACCTGGGGGCTGAGTCCTGGCTCCCAGAAATCTGAATGAATCTCAGCTTTCTCATCAGTGAAACAGGGACAAATATTATTTGGACTACTTCTTTCAAAAAGTTATACGGAATCTGTTCCATAAACTTTAAAAGCACTATGTAAACTGAAATATTACCATCACTAGCAACAGCAATATTTAAATACAAGGTCCTCTGGTAGACGCACTAATAAATTTAAACAAAGATAGTGTTTATCATGTAGGAAATTACAATTTAATCATAACCGTAATGATAAAATGGATATTTATATAGTGCTTGCAGGTTTACACAACTTTTTTCATTTGCACTGGGAGGCAAGTAGTGCAAGTACCACTATGCCCATTTTACATATTGCAGAAATAGGCTCAAAGGCAGTTTGCCAAGGTACCTGCATTGGGAAGAGGTAGTCTCAGGGACTCCAAAGCCAGTCTGATCATGCCAGATCTTTAACACAGATAATAAATCAGGGCAATAGTAGCTACCACTCATATGTCTTAAGGTTTGCAAAGTGCTTTACATGTTACCTTATTTAGTACCCACAAAAATTCTGTAGGATTAATGATATCATTACCACACCCCGCCCTCAACTCTGACCATTTTACAGATGAGGAAACTGAAGCTTAGAGGTTAAGTAAGAGTAAAGGTAAAGATCTGAGACCAAATATGAACCTAGGTCTTCCTCATTCTAAGTCCTCTTCTACTGCAATACCTAGCAGCTAATATTAATATAAAGATCAAACTGTGTTAAGCATAAGAGATACAAAAAAGAGCAAAAACATAGTTCCTGCTCACATTCTATGGAGTAGACAACATGCAAACAACTAGGTAACAACAACAGCAGCAGCTAACACATATATAGTGCTTACTATGTGCCAAGTACCATGCTTACAGCTTTGCAATTATCATCTCATTTGCTCCTAACAACAATCCTTGGAAGGTAGTGCTATTATTATCCCTATCATACAGTTGAGGAAACTTAAGTAAAAACAGATTAAGTAATTTGCTAGGGTCACATTGCTAGAAGAGCTCAGGTCTTCCTGACTCCTGACTAGCACTTTATTCATTATGTCACACCACTGCCCATATAATATGTGTGTGTGTGTGTGTATGTATATGTGTACACACACAGCGTAAATGGTAGGTAGTCACAGAAGTAACTACAGAAGATAGGATTTGGAAAGCCAGGGAAGCCTTGAGGAAAAAGCATTTGAAGACTAGGGAACAGTTACTGAAAAGACACAGAATTAGGAGATGGGAGTTTCATGTTTGAGGAACAGCAAACAGGTTCGTATAGCTAGACTGTAAAATATATAGGAGGAATGAAGCCAAAGAAGATGGAAAAGGTAAGAAAGGGTTAGGTTGTGAGAAGTTTTAAAAGCCAAAATAAAGAATTTTATATTTGATTCTGCAGATAATAGGGAGCCACTAAAGTTTAATGAGCATGAGATGATATGATCTGACATGTGCTTTAGGAAAATCACTTTGGTAGCAGAATAGAGAAGGGATTGAAGAAGTAAAGAGACCCGAGGTGAGGAAACCAGTCAAGTTCTTTCAATAGTCTAGGTGTGAGTTGATTAGAGTCAGAGGTGGGCAGCTGCCTGAGAAAAGGCAATGTATTTGGGAGATAATGACAAAGAATTTTCAGGTACTGGAGAGGGTCTCTACTTTATTATGAAGCCCACCTTAGTTAATTCTTCAGTATTAAAATTTAGTATTATTTATGGCATGTTAGAGGACTTCTTTTTCTGTGTAAATTTTACCTTTTATAAAATATACAGTCCTAAGCTCAAAAGTTCCAATAAGTTACCAATATACCCTGACACACAGGCTGGTTTGGGGTTAAAGGAAAAGCAGTTATTTTTGAACAATCTGTGTACCTGAAAAGAAGTACTTAAATTTAAAACTTTTTCCAGGCATTAGATTTTACTAAACTTTTGACATCCCATTTTTATTGATATCTATTATTTTTATGTCAGGCATCAGATTTTAGAAAGCAATCTAAACCACTCTATAAGTAAACAACTCTTCCTATCACGAAAATGTGATACCTTCATAAAATTTTATAAAGTGCTCATTTACAAAACACACAATTAGACAAAAGATATTTGTTTTAAAGTATTCATTCACAGGTTTCCTTTAAATGGAAGTCCTTTATAGTAAGTCAACATGATTTAATTTCAAAACTTATTTATTAAGTAAATAGGAGCAATACCTTCATTAACCAATACTATCATATGGAAGGCCCCTAAGAAGTCATCTATTTTCCCATAGTTAACAAAAAGAAAGGAAAGTAAGCAAAAACTCACCAAGTGCACTTGTTGCATCTTCAAAAAGGTTTGACCGAGAAGAATCACCCAGAGTACTATAACAAGAAAAATTACACTTAAAAATGTATAAAACTTACAAAAGCTCTGTTTAACACATGAAAGAGAAAAAAATTCCATTTCAATCACATAACAAATATTGTTTACAAATAATTAATAAATTCTCCTACAAAGTTAAAAAAATCTCATCCTCATTTTTGAGAGAGTTCTTTGAAATCCTTCTAAGAAAGGTAATCTAAGAAGCTATCACTCTTTCAGATGATCTAAGAAATTAACAAATACTTTCCATGTACATAGCAGATATTTATTAAATGTTTGTTGAACTACTATGTTAGATAAGGGCAAAAGGATAAGACAATCAAGTTTCCATGAGGGACTTAAAATACAGTTGGAAAAATAAGATGAGCCTGTAACAATTTATCCAAATACAACAAAACAAAGGTCCCTATTTTCAGGGAGTTTACATGATGAATTTTCCTCCCTCAACAGAATACAAACACAAACACACATACAAACAAACACACACACATACATACACACACACACACACACACACACACACACACACACACGCACGCACACACACGAGCGAGCCAAACTCAAGAATTTGCATTTTGTCCTAGAGGCAACAGAAGGCCACTGAAAGTCCTTCAGCAAGGAAGGGATGGGATGAGACTTCTGGCTAAGGTAGATTATTTTGTCACTATGTAGAGAATGGGTTACAGACACTTCAGGCTAGAAAGTGGAAGCCCAAATTAGAAGGCTGCTCCAAAAGACCAGGCAGGTCGTAATAGGTTGGTGGATGTGAAAATGGAGAGAAGGGGATGAACAAGAGACGTGTTGTGGAAGCAGAATTGAAAAGACATGGCAACTGACTGGATATGAGGACGACTCCACAATCATGGCTGTGAAGCCAGACATATGAAGGGATGGATAGAGTTACCCTTAACAGAAGCAGGGGATTAAAAAGGAAGAGGTTTAGGGAAAAAATTCAATGAATTGTTTTGGATATGGGTTTGGGTTTGAGATTCCTACAAAACCTGTAGCTTGAAATATACCAAAATATAGTTGGTGATAGAGGACTAGAACTTAGGAAAGATGAGGGCTAGATATAATCTGAATTTTGCTGTGTTTTAGGGTTTTCCCTTTATATTACTGTGTATATTATATTGCTCTTCTGATTCTATCACTTTGCTCAAATATTTAAACAAGTCTTTCCAAGCTACAAATTTCTTATGTTTGTTATTTCTTGCAACACAATAGTATTCTATTATAATCATACCATAACTTGTTCAGCCACCCCAACCCTCTATCAATGTTACAGTGGTTCTCTGTATAACTATTATTTTTACTTTTTAAACAATCTCTACTGGCCCAGGCTGCCTATAATATATAACTAAGGTAGCCCCTTAAAGTCAAAGCTTTTATTCACATCATCTCAAATTAATAGATGAAATCTTTCTCCTTTTCACTGAAATCCATCTCTTTCTTTGTGTAAATTGTTTATCAAGGGTCATCTCCAAAAATACCTCCTTCAGTACAGCTGTCCACTATATCTAGTATTCTATTTGACCTATTTCCTTACAGCAGTCATTATGAAAGTTTGTTTATCTGTACATATTTATGTCAATATAACTATACATACCTATTTATGTTGAGGCAGTGTGATGTGTGGATAGAATGCTTGCCTTGGAGTCAGGAAGACCTATGTTCAAGTGCTTCCACCATTAACTAGCTAGGCGAACATAAACAATTACTGAACTATTCAGTGCCCTAAGCAATTCTAGAAGACTAAAAGTTACAGATGAAGTGACAATCTGCATAGAAAGAGTTTCCACAGTGGGAATTCTCTGCACACAATGAAATCACAGGTCTAGAACAAATAAAATAAAAAATTCTACTTCATTAGAATAAATTATAAATCCCTTAGGGCATAAATAAGGGCAAAGGGCTTCTTCTTGTCATTGATTTGCCCCTTTTTGACCTCATATACTGAGGAGCCAAAGAGAACTGGATAGGAATGGAATGCTATTACTAACCAGTTATATGTTTTTATACCATCCCGCCCCCCCATTCAAATTCTCTGCTGACAGGTATGTTGAAGAATATCACTCTTAAGGAGACCGACTTTTTTCCTGCTATTTTCACCATGATGCTTTTTAAGTAACTTCAGTACATCAGACCCCAAGCTCCTTTAGAATCTCTAATCAAGCCACTGAATGTAAAATCAAAGTACTCATATCCCAAATCACTTCAAAATATTAATTAGGTTCACTAATACTGATATAGGCATATCAACCCAATCTACTTAAGGTGTTCATTATGAACACCTTGAATATGAAAACACTGAGATTCTTTATAGTAACCAAAACTAAAAAAGGACCATATCAAAATCCCCATCTTCAATAAGAACTAGATAAAGTATATTTAAGTACTTGGCAAATTCTTACACTTGATAAATAATAAAACACTTATTCTGGATATAATGCCCCTATTACTGAAGTCTAACTTTTTTGTCAAATTAGTCACACTAAATTTACAATCTGCTATATACTCCAGATCTCTTACACAAGAACAACAGTCTAACCAAGTCTTCTCTGTAATAGTGCCTATGACTATACAAAATACACCTGTCAAGACTCCTGAATCCTGAAGATGTCCATCAATGTGGATGCTCACCCCACCAAATGTGTTACATGTAAGCATAACATCTATGTTTTCATCTAGGACACAGACAAAAATGTCAAACTATAGAAGGCTTACAATCTAATGCAGGGACAACATGCAACCAAATATACACAAAGTAAGTTATATACAGGATAAACAGGAAATAATTAACAAACAACAACGACACTAGAATTAAGAAGGGCTGTGACTTCCTGCAGAAGATAGTTTAGTGGGGATATAATAGTAAAAGGGAGTTACATTATGAAGGGCTTTGAATTTCAAACAGAAGATTTTGTCTTTGATAGTAGGGGCAATAAGGAGCCACTGGAGTTTCCTGAGAAACTGAGGGGTGATATGATCAGACCTGTGCTTTGGGAAATCATTTTAGTGGCTGAATTGAACATGGACTACAGTAGAGAGAGACTTGAGGCAGGAAGGCAAATCCACCAGCAGGTTTTTACAACAGTCCAGGTGTGAAGTAATCAGGGCTTGCACAAGAGTGGTGGCAGTGTCAGAGAAGGGGACACAGGAGAGATGTTGCAAAGGTGAAATCAACAAGCCTTGACAACAGACTGGATATAGGGCTGGGGGTGGGGGTGAGACAGCGAGCAATCAAGGATGACTCTGAGGGACTGGCAGGATGGTGTCGTACTCAACAGTAAAAGGAAAGATAGGAGGTGGGGATGGTTTAGGGAGAAAGATAATGAGTTCTGTTTTTGACACATTAACTTTAAGAGGTCTACTGGACATCCAGTTGAGATGTCTGAAAGATAGCTGGAAATGTGATACTGGAGGTCAGCAAAGAGTTTAGTGCAGGAAAGTTAGACTTGGGAATTATTAGCATACAGATAGCAATTAAATCCATGGGAGCTGACGAAATCACCAAATGAAATAATATAGAGAAGGCCCAAGAAGAACACCTGTGGTAGGAGGGCATGATATGGTGGAGGATCTAGCAAAAGAGAAAGAGAAGGAGCAGCCAGATAGGTAGAAGTACCAGGAGAGCATGGAGCCTGAAAATCTAGAGAAAAGAATATCAAAGGAGGAAAGTGATCAATAGCATAAAAGCCCATAGAGGTCAAGGAGAATGAAAACTGAAAAAGGCCATTGGATTTGGCAACTAAGAGATCATTAAGAGTAGTTTCAGTGGAATAATGTCAGCAGGCACATTGTAAGGGGTTAAGAAAAGAGGAGAGTAAGGAAAGAAAGTGAAGGCACACCTATTATAGAGGCCCGAAGAGATTTAGGATGATTGGGGGGTGGGGTGGGGGTATGGAAAGATAAAATGGGGGGTTTGGCAGAAGAAAATTAGCCAATATAACAGGGAGAGACTGACAATGAATGCAACAGTAGGGATGACAGAGCACATGTTGGAGGAGACGGGTCAAAATGGGACTGAACAAATAGAGGGGTTGGTTTTTGTAAGGAGTAAGATGGGTGAGGGGGGAGACAGTAGCAGGAGGTATCTGACTGACAGAAGATGAGGAAGAGGGAGCTCAAAATGAAGGAGACAAGGTTCTTACCCAAGTGGGCCAAGGGAGACATGGGAAGTGTAAAGAAGGACATATTACCCCAAGAGTTAGGCATCAAATAAATGCAACTTGTGTCCCTATTTCCTGATTGATGGGGGTGTGTGTGGGGGCGGGTGTCCCTCAATCGTAGCTCTTGCTACAAGCAAGTAATAAAAGCTTTAATAGGACACAACAAAGTCTCCTAATCAAACTAGAATGAATACATTGTTGCAAATGGTTCTTGATTCCTTAGTTTTGGAAGCAAATTTGTAGTTGAATACTATCTTCCAGCCTGGAATATTTTCCACCTAAATATAATTTGAGACAGGAAAAATATGTTTTCCTCACCTAATGTTCTGTTACTTCCCTCCTAGATACATACTTTGAACCAGCAGCAGCTGTTGATACTAAAGATTTTTTGGTAAGAAATAAGAGCTATTGATTAGGATGAGGGAACTTAACCATATCTGAATCTGGAAAGATCCTCCCTACACCTGCTTGCTTACTCCCAGCTGCCTCTGCCTTCTTTACTGTATCTAGAGCGGAGAGATTTTCATCCAAAAACAGGATTCAAACCATGTGGGTAAGATTTAGAATACTCAGTATTAGCCAAAGTTTTCTATAGCTGCCTAACGCTAACCTCTGTTTAAGGATACTTAAGACCAAAATCAGAAAAAGTGCCCCACAATTTACCATTCAACAAATAGCATTGTACCTAAACTTAAGACGTAAATTAAGATAAAACTGAAAAACCAGAAAAGTAAAGCATTTAGACAATAACCACAATACAAAGACTCTTGTTTAAGAAGTTAACACCAAAATTACTATTCTCATGTAAAACTTGTTAAAATGGAAAGACACTGCTCCAGTGAATAGTCATAAAAGATTTCTCATAAAAAGTTGAGCCAGAAAGCCTCTTTTTCTGTTGAGGCTCATAAAATGTTGTATTTTTTTTTAAAATAAATAAAAAGAAATATGAAATGTTTAACTTAAAAAAGGGTGGGCAACACAATGTTATTCAATAAATAACACTCAAATTTATATTATCATCAATTAGAATTATAGGTATGGAAAAGGAAAGGTAGAAAAAAGTTGAGGAGAATCAAGAAGAAAAGCAGGTTCTGAACCCCTGACAAATCAAGTAATAGGCACGAAGCATTAGTTAATAGGAAATTACAGAGAAAACTGTAGAAAGATAAAGTTTGCTCTTCAAAGCAAAAGTTACTAGGATGGCAAATACTATTTTGCACATATACTATAACTGTATATAAATGCAGTAAGAGGTTAAATAACGTATTCCCAATCCGGCTGTGACAACCATATAATAATGAAGTTGCGAAGTCTGCTCAGAGTAGAGATAAAATCTAAGATTGTTTTTGATTTACAATATATCAGTTGCCTTTTTTTTCACTTCTTTCTTTTTTAGGCAATTGGGGTTAAGTGACTTGCCCAGGGGCACACAGCTAGTAAGTGTCAAGGGTTTGGGTCTGAGGCCACATTTGAACTCAGGTCCTCCTGATTTCAGGGGCGATGCTCTATCCACTGTGCCCACCTAGCTGCCCCAGGTAGTAGCTTTCTAAATGACCACATGTAAACTAAGTTAAACTTGAGATAAATGTGCTCTAATAATGTTCTAGGCAGAAAATCTTGAGAAAATTCTCAAAGTAATTAATTTACTCTGTTTCCACCCCAGGATAAAGGACTTCCTATCACTTTGCAGGCTGGTTGGCAATAGACAGGAAACACTTTCAATAAAACAATCAATGTTCCCAAACTATACCAATTCATAAAATCATAAACTATCAACACATTTTGAAAGAAATAAATTTTATTGGTATTCAATTTAACAGCTATTCAAAAACAAATGCTGAAATACCTCATCAAAAGGACTATCCTTGTTAAATGGACAAATGCAGTAAAAGATTTAAAATTTTTTAAAAATTAGGCTATGCACTTTACTTAGTCTCACAGAAATGAAGTTTTTCACGTGTTAATTTTCTGGATAATTGAAGCTCACCATGTAAAGCATCAATTTAAAAAATTAAACCATTTTAGAAAGAAGTCTTTTTATAACTGTATTCTGTATTTCCTCAACCTCTTAAACAGAGTATACTTAACCCTTTCTTTGACTTAGGGCAATAATGATGCACAATCAATTATTATTACTGGGACTAGAAGAAGAAATCAGCACAATCACTGAGGTTTGCAGGATTATTATCTTTAATTAAATGGTAATGCTTCTACCTCCCTCCCCCCAGTTATTCTGCCTGCTTTTTATATTATCTATGTTATACTTTGTTGTCACTTCTTGCCGCTGTCAGTGTTCCTATCAAAAGGAGCCCCTTTATAACCAGGGTGATTAAAACTGTGTCCCGAGTGAGAGTATGAGGAGTTTTCTAATGAGTAAAAGCCATGAGCCTTATGGTCCTTATGTCATCTATTTTGGCTGCTCAAAGGCCTCTTTTCTTTTTTGCTTACTGCCAGGTTCTTGGTGGTGTTCCGGATAGTTGAGGTTGCCGCATAGGCGGCCTCCGAATAAGTGAATTATTACTGTATCCACATCAGCAAAGCAATGTTAGTATGGACTGTTGGCCAGGATGTGGAAATATCCTCATTACAACATAATGGTATTCATTAAACTGAGATTCTGTGTGCCCATAAAGTCTGAAAGATAGTAAAGACAAATAAATAAATAAATAAAAACCATTCAGAGAAAACAGAAGAGGTGACCTATAATGAAAGCTCTCCCAAATGAAAATAATTCTATCATAATAGAAGATGCCAATTCTGAAAACATTTTTAAAGCAGCTATATTTTAAATAAAAAGAAAAATCAAAGAATGGACTTAAAGTTAGAAATCTGAGACTAATTCCAGTATTGCCTCACAAGAAATGCAGCTATTTCAAACTGGAAAGGTAAGTAAATAAAATGTCATCATAGAAAAGCAATTCATTTAATTAGGTTTAATTTAACTGAACAAATCTATTATATTAAGAGCCAACTACCTACACAGCACTGTTTGGAAATGAAGATACAATTTTGGATAAGACAAGGTCCCTGCCCTTTTGCAGTGTATTATTTAAGTAAGGGAATAATACCCATACAAAAGTAACTACAATATAAAATAACAAGAGGAAAAGTACAAAACAAAGTGTTACTGGTTGGTGGAGCATGGGATAATCATTAACTGGGGAAACAGAGAAGAATGAAGAAGGATTCGTGAAGATGTCATCTGAATTGGACTTTAAAAAATAGGGAATCAAAAGGCTGAGGGGACCAGGATAGAAAGGCAAACTAAGAATGTGAATAAAGGCATGAAGACAGGAAAATTATGAGTATGAAGAGAAGATTATGAATATTAAGTAATTTTGCCAGAATACACCATACATGGTGGGGAGCAAGATGAGGTAAGTCTGGAAAGAAGGCATATCACCAGACTGGGGGTTGGAGGAAGGGAATAAGCATTTATATAGTGCTACTATGTGCCATGCTTTGTGCTAATAAACATCTATAAATATGATCTTATTTGATCACCCAACAACTCTGATGTGTGCTCAAATTATGAATGACCTTCAATGTCAAACTAAGGAAAACAAACCTTAAAGACACTGACAGGCTTTAACATAAATGAATGACATAAGGAAGAACAGTCTATTTTTTTTTAAGGCAGTTGGGGTTAAGTGACTTGCCCAGGGTCACACAGCTAGTAAGTGTCAAGTGTTTGGTCTAAGGCCAGATTTGAACTCAGGTACTCCTGACCTCAGGGCCGGTGCTCTATCCACTTCGCCACCTAGCTGCCCCTAAGGGAGAATAGTTTAACAGTGTTATAAAGGATGGATTGGAGTGGGTATTTGTGGAGGCACAAAAACCATTAAGAAGCTAATACAAAACTCCAGTTATATAATATTTAGGTTCTGTACTAGGGTGGCCAAAGTGGGAATAAAACAAAGAGATACGAGAGATATTGTGGAAAATGAATTGACTGATCTTTGAAAATACTATAATGAGGTGTGGGAAAAAGTCAAATACCAAAGTTTCTAATGTGGGAGAACTAGGTGAAGATTGGTAACACTGACAGAAATAATGGGAGTAATAAGGGAAAAAAAGAAAAAAACAAATTTTAGAGAAAAGATCAGAGAGCAAGAAATAGTGGAAAAGACAGTGGGTATTTAAATCAAGTGGCCCTGGCTTCAAATATTGACTATTACTTTCTACCAGTGTGAGTGGACAATTCATTGAACTTTTCTGGCACTTAGTTTCATCTTTAAAATGAGAGGGTTAGCCTAGATAAACTTTGAGGTCCTTTCCAGCTCAACTGATCCCATACTAACCTAAATTTTAGATATGCAGAACTTGAGATGATTGTAAATTACCTAGGTAGAGATGTTCTATAAGCAGCTGGCTAATTGGGTCAGGAGCTAAGAAGATCAAGGCAGTAGATATAACAGATTTCAGAATAATCTGAATAGAAATGATAACAAACTATGGGAATTTGTACTTGAACTCAAAAAAGATAAATTTCTTGATGGTGTAAGAGTTTTGGTCTCTCCAAAAGACAAAAGCATAACTCTCATAAAGATGCTTAGACTACTGATCTGATACTGTTAATTATAGCCATACTTCACTAAAGTTGAGAATGAACATCATTTTACCTATCACACAATTATTACATTTTCCCTATGTGACTGCCAAGTAACCTTTTTCAATTAATGTGTTTACCTGGGGTGGGGTGGGGGGACAGGGGAGACAATACCTTTAAAAAGAAAAAAAAAAGCTCTACATAACTGCACTGTGGATTCAAACACTGGAACATAAGATTAGTTTCATGACAGCCATACCTACATACCATCTGGTAAAGCTGTGAAGTGGTCCCACCATTCTTTTAAAAAATTGGAAATGTATGAGAAAAGTTACAGAACTGTTCTCATGCCCTGGCCTAGAAAACTACAAAATATATCCCCTACAAGGAGATCAAAGATAGAAAAGTCTTGTATATACCAAAATACATGAAATAGCATTTTTTGTTGTAGCAAAAAAATTAGACCATAAAGTCGGCACACAAAAGTTAGTAAATGGATAAAAAACCAAACTGTGATATAGGAATATGGCAGACTATTACTGCAAGCTAAGAAACGGCAAATGAGAAATTCAAAGAAACAGTTAAGAATTGAAAGGATGCAGGGATGAGAAATTAATTAGAAGCAGAACAATATACACACGGACTACAATTTTGTAAATGCAAATAGAACCAAGACAGAGCTATACTCAGGTTCCCTTCCCTCCCTAGAGGGGTGTGTAAGAATACAGAACTTTGCATCAGGATATCAGACAGGGCTCTCTTTTGGTGAGCTACTTTTCTTTGTTACAAGGAAAAGTGGTGACATACATGGAAATTACTATGATGTGAAATAGAAAATATATTTTTATGGCTGTTAAACCGGAAAAGCAATAAAGATGTCTCCTCATTGAGCTTAGTTCTCCACTGTATACTTCAATGAAGGTCTCTAAGACTATTAAACATCAGAAGATCATAGGTTTAGAGCTGAAGAGACCCTAGAGATCATTAACTCTAACGCCTTCATTTTACAGATAAGGTCATCTGAAGTAGGCAGAGAGATGAAGTAATAAATGACAGAGGTAAGATCTGACTCCAAGTCCTGACCCAGAGCCAGTGCTCTTTCCAGGGCACCAAGCTATCAGAAGCATATAGTATGGCAGAAGAAAGCATTAACTAAGGAGAGAAAGAAAACCTTAATAAGCTTAACCCCGACGATAAATTTCACAAAACTTACTCTTCCTTACAATTATGAATTCTCCTCTTTTTTATGCTAATTAAATTTAAGGTACAAGAAACTGGATCCTATTCAAGTGATGTGAAAGTCTGGTGGTATTAAAACAATTTAAAGATAATAACACAACAGCTCTCAAAACATACAACCTGGCTGCATAATGATGATCACAAAAATACACAAGAAATTTAAAACAGTACAAGATAAGCCACAAACACTCTCATTCTAATACATATCAGAAAGTTAACATTAGGGGGAAAATTTAATAATTAGAATATTAAGTGTAAAAAAACCCAGATTACTGCAATTTAAAAACCAAGCATTATTTTTAAGGGGGAGAAAAAAAAAGAATTGCAATCCTCACTAATGCTCAATCTTTCTACTATGTCACTATCTCACTCTATAAAGATTGTTGATTTCTGCTTTTCAGGCCCCCAAACTCAAGTCTTACCTCCTTCTAATTACAACAAAATACTACTTAACATCCTCCTTCACTGAAGGAAATTTTTTAACTCCTTCCTTCAAACATCTAACCATGACCGCCACTCACTCCCCTTTTCGGTCATAGAACAAATATCCCTATTCTTCATTAAGACTAAGCTCTCTCTTGAATTCGGAGAAACTTGAAAAGATTATCATTGTATTACAGAATTTCAGAGTTGGAAGGATCTCAGAAGCCATCTAATCCAACCCATGCATGAAAAAAATCCTACTGTAATATACCCAACAAATGGTCCTCTAAAACAAAGCTCCACTAGCACTGTGGAAACTCATTTTTGTGAAGTTCATGAAATATGGAATCTGATTTACATGTAAAACAAAACAAAGCAAAACATTAAATACACTATGCTGTTCTAAGCCTAACTTGTGATCTTTACTTCCCCTAATCATAGCTCTGTAGAACAACTCACGAGGACTTAAGCATACATCAAGCCTCCTTCCATAATTAAAATTAATTAGTACTATTTATTTATATGGATTCAAATTTTATTAAAATTTTTTTTCATAAGTGAGCACGTTTTCAAGCTGTTTAAGTGCCATTCTTCTGTTTTCTGGCCCAAAAGAAGACAATGTGGAATAATCTTCTGAAGACTTTTTTACCCATATCAGTGTAGGATGGCTTACAGAATACAATATTTTCTAAAAAGATTACCTTTAGTATTAAAAAACTAAGTATAAAAAATTTTATGCTAAAATTATGTTAATATCTCTTAATTTTAATTAAAAATATAATTCCATCAACCAATCATTTGAGATAAAGGTATTTTGAAAATTTTTAAATCATCAATTAACAGAAATTATAGACTGATATCTAAAAACAAATATTGACAGGATTAACAAAAACACATTACTGTTTATAAACCTATAAACTAAAAATAAGAATTAGAAAGAAAAACGTTTAGAAGCAATCCTGAATTATAAAGGTCTCTCATATACAAAGAACCAGAGGTTTACTTTACTCTCCAAAAGAAGATTCTGTCCCTTTTTGGCCTTGCCTCTCCTGTACATACTTTTTAAGAAGTTGGAAGTTATATGCTGACTACTTTAGCATTACTGAATGTAGCTGTGTTAAGAGGGGGGAGGAAATGATGATGTATAGAAGACTAAATGAAAAATGGTGAAAATTTCCTCCACTCTAATGCAAATAAATGCTCACCTCCAACACTCACTGAACAAATGCAACTTTAGAAAACATTAATATTTAAACCTCAGGATACACAAACCAAGGGGTAAAATATACAGAAATTTTGTTTATATAATTAGGCTATTTCAAAGAGGAAATTCTAAAAAGTAAAACTTTTAAGTTTTCAAAGAGAAAGAAT
This sequence comes from Phascolarctos cinereus, assembly GCF_003287225.1. Lineage (NCBI taxonomy): Eukaryota > Metazoa > Chordata > Mammalia > Diprotodontia > Phascolarctidae > Phascolarctos > Phascolarctos cinereus. The sequence continues at coordinate 102,356,527 of NW_027555847.1, forward strand.
CTTTTGTACACTAAAGTCTGGGAAAAAAATGCTCAAGCAAATATAGGTTCTTTTGCTAATTAAACATCTAGGACAGTAACTGAAGAACCCCACAATCTCAGAGTTGGAAGGGCTTGCCAGCCTTTATGTGCACAAGACTATCCTTTCAAACTAGATAAGTGGCTGGTCAACTAGTCATTATCTTGAAAACCTCCAATAAAGGCAGAGTAAATCATAGTAAAACTTCAGTGGAGGAAGACTACAATAAAATAATGTGAAATAAATATTCCGTAGTTTTTGGTAAAAGACCATCTGATGGCTGGGTAATGATTTATGTTGTTCTTCCCCTTCTCATTTATAACTTAACCCAAGCCTCCTACGCTTCTGCAGGGTTTACCAATTCTGTACTTTGTATTTTCCCTATGTCAATACTTCCAGATTAATCTTTTCATCTGAACTCCAGATATATATACATATCTTCAGCTGCCTACTGGTTAGATCCATTTGCAGTTCATATCATTTCAAATTTAAGATTCACCATATCAAACATATCTCTTCCTAAATGGCACCACCACCCAAATTACCTAGACCTTATGCTCTCCTTATCTGAATCCATCCTTTATACTGTTGCCAGACTAAAACTAAATTTCCATAAGACTAATCACTTTACTCCTCAATTCAAAGTTTCAATATCTCTGTATTTTCTAAAATGAGAAGTCCGAATTCCTTCTAAGATGTTCCATTTCTAGTCAGAACAGGTCAATCTTCTAATAGTTTCATAATGTTGAATGAGAATTCTTTTAGCCTTAGTTTTCTCATGTAGAATGTAAATAATAACACTTCAACTCAAAACACATTTATTTAAAAAAAGAATGTGGAAGACACTGTGCTACACACCACAAAGTAAGGCTGTTGGGATCAAAGGAGCTAATGGATATAAAAATATACTTTATAAGTAAGGTTGCTACCTAAAACAAAAGCTATTAATATTTCATTACAATATATGAAAGTTTTTTCTAGTAAGTTCCAAATGTGTTGCATATTTTGAAATCTTAGTCAAAATATAGTAACACTATTATCTCATAAATTTCTATTTTTAAATCCTAAGTGAAATTAGTAATAACATGAAATGGATAGTAAACAAAAGTCTTCTGAATAGTCTTTCACTTACTATTCTCTATTTTAAGTGGAAATACATCAAATAATAGATTTAACCATTGAGTGATAGAATGTATGACCAAAGGGTACTAGGAAACTACAACCGATTCAGGCGCAATGATAGCTGTAGATCATTTTAAATGTGATGTTCCCATAATCTTATTTTTAGAAATCATTTTAGAGGAGTGAAGACCAGCTAACAATATATGAACCATATCATATGTTTTGATTAATTATAATAAAAACAAAACAAAATCCATAATCCTCCATCTCTTGGTGTTAGCAGTGGGGATTTGAGCCCAAACCTTTCTTCCAAAGACATCCTTGCAACAATTTTCCCAAGTCTTCACATCCCTCTACCTTGATGATGCCAAGCCCAATTAAGTGTATGGGTGATCATGAAAAAAAGAAATACAGATGACCAAATTTATAATGGACAGACTTCAGGTCAGAGGATGAGTGTGATAATAGGTTTCTAAGCAGACAGTTCATTGCAGTTTACAAAATTCTTCAACACATACATTTTGCTTGATCTGTCGAAAAATATTGTGAGAAGCTGTATTCGAATGTGAGGAATCCAGAATATATCTATTAGATAAGGCTTTCAGGCACTTCTTACAGGACAGTTTTCTCATCATGCTTCAGTTTTTTGAGGTTAAATGACTTATCCAGGATAACACAGCTAGTAAGCCTTGGAGCTGAGATTTTAACACAGATCTTTCTGATGCCAATTCTAGCACTGAACTATGCCATGCTACCTAAAAAGTTCAGTTTACTATTATTACTATTTCTATTTTATAATTTAGAAAGCAGGCTCAGAGTCTTATCTAAGGTCACACAGCACAAAACTTAATGATGGTAGTTAAAATAACTTCATTTTCTACATTATATACAAAGACATTTGGGGCCTCATATGAAAATGCAAATATGCAATGATACAGCTAGCTCTAAAATCCAAAAATTTTCTATCTTGGAGCTGTTTTCTTCCCTATCTTTAAAAGATTTCCTGAGATGCTGGTGTAAGATTGAATGTTCTCAATAGTTCTGGTGAAGATTTAATAAAACAGGATATACATCCTCTCTTGCTACTGCGGTTATGTTTAATCCCATCTAGTGAATTATCAGAAGCTCTAGTAAACTATTTAACGTTTACTTCCAACATATCAACAAATCAAAATTGAAATTAGATGTCAAAATAAACTTTCTCACATGGAAGAGTTTTGATCCACAATTTCCTAGAGGGTGATCATACCTGTCGGATGATGTTGGGCTAATACCAAGAGGAGCTTCTACTGGCTTCTCTGCTGGTTTCTCTTCCTTAGGAGCACTAGTAGGTACAGGTTCACAAGCTGCTGCAGCTGGTGTTGGAGTGACAGATGTAGGTGTAGGGGTGGGAGCCAAGGCAGGAGAAGGAGTTGGGGCTTGAGCCACAGATGCTGCTGTAGATGAACTAACTGTAGTAGTGGTAGCAGGATTTGACTGTTGAGTTGTAGAAGGTGATGGTGTTGAAGTAGCTGCTGCTTTCGGCTAAATGAATAAAAACAAAATCAAATCTTAAGACAAAGATACACCATTTTCTCCATTACACTATACTACTACAAGAACCACCACTTTAGGGGCAGCTAGGTGGCGCAGTGGATACAGCACCGGCCCTGGAGTCAGGAGGACCGAGTTCAAATCTGACCTCAGACACTTTAACACTTACTAGCTGTGTGACCTTGGGTAAGTCACTTAACCCCATTGCCTACCCACAAAACAACAACCAAAAAACCCAAAACCCACCACTTTACTTAGAAAACATCACACACTAAATAACTTCCTGCATACTTTAAACTTTTTTGGTGAGGCAATTGGGGTCACACAGCGAGTAAGTATCAACTGTCTGAGACCGGATTTGAACTCAGGTCCTCCTGACTCCAAGGCCAGAGCTCTATCCACTGAGCCATCTATATGCCCCTTAAAATTTAATTCTTAACTTTAACATTAGTTTTAGTTCTCCAAGGAATGCTATTGTGAAATAAGCTTACCTATAATTGGATAAAAACACAATTTAACCTCTACCCTTCTGGGATCCCACAGAAAGACCACTCTAATTTTGGACAATGAAAACACAATTTCATCTAGATAAGGTGTCAAACATTCTACTCATGTCACTCAAGGTTGATTAACATACAAGGAGAGTATATGAATATATATATATATATATACGAACAGTATACACATTTACTCAAACTGATTTGCATTAATTCTCCATGTCTATAGCATTCTGCTTCAGTGAGCCTTCATTTAAAAAAAAAATTTAGTTTTGATGTTACTAAATTAATTTAAAACAACAACAAAAAAAACAAGTTAAATCACTGCTTTATATTGTAAAATATATACTTCTAAAAAAATGAAGCCTATATTACTTAATTTGAAGACACTAAGGTTATAGCAAACAAAAGTTTCTGTAGGAAAATAATCTGACTTGGCTTTTATTTAAGCCAAATGCACCCAACTTATGGACAAGGATTTAGCCTCCATACCTGGCATTTCATTAGTAGTAGGGACTAACTGTTGTGGAAAATTCATCTCCCAGCCCACCCCTCAAACCCCACACAGAATATAATCCCTTTAACTTCCACTGTTACAGAGTTGCATGGGGGTACTGAGGGGTTAAGTGCCTTGCTCATATCACATAACTAGGTATTAGAAGGAAGCCTTAAAATCAGATCTTCCAGAATGTCATGCTGTCCTTTTAAAATATAAATATAAAAAAAATGATGTTTAATATCCTCACTAATTATCCTACATTACCACTCTTTTAAGGAGGAAAAAATACTAATATTTACTGCAAACTAACAGGTTTTACATATCCTTTTTGATATGTGATATAGAATATGTTTAATTCCATACTTTGAGACCCCATGATTACATTGGTATCAGTGTTCCCTCTCCCTGTCCTTGCCATCCCAAACTCTGGAATAACTTAGTGATCTTCACTGGTAGTCTAGTCCTAACCTGACAAGACTTGCCATAGCTGCACACCACTGCCCTAACTTTCAAAAATGAAGGGTGACTCAGCATCATGATGAGGAACAGGGTGGTGATAGGTTTAAACCTACCAAATGTGCCATTAAAAACAAATTTATAGTTGGCTTATCAAAATAAAGGTTTCAAACAATCATGCTCATAAGGTAAAGCACAGTTGATCTTCAACTAACTAGCATTTTTCTGAAGTGGAAACCAGAAGATATCATGGAGACTGGGGAAAGGAATAAAATAATCACACAAAGTTCTACCCTTCAGTAAGTACCAGGGACATGCATATCTCAAGATCCTTAAACGCCAAAGGTAATTAAATATTTTGAGGTAGAAGCAATACTTTAAAGTCATTAGCCTAAGGGGAGAGAAAGAATCATAAAATTTTTGTTTCTGTAAGCTATCTATGGAGGGGAAAACAGAACTGCTTTGACTCTTCTTTAATTCAGTTGGTAGACACAGAGTTGACTATATTTGTACTATCTCTCAGGTTCAACTATGTTGTAAATGTAGGGGAAAATAACATTTACATGATCTTCCCTTTCCTACCTCTGTACCTTTGCAGAGATTGTCTCCTACTCTTGGAATGGTTTCTCTCTTCAACGTCCTCTCATCAAATCATTATTGGCTTTCTCCAAAACATACCTCCCCCAGAAAGTCTTTACCAATATATCCTGTCTGCCTCCCCAAACCCCTGCTTTCCTCAAATTACTTTGTATTTACTTGGCATATGTCTTGTATAGATTTAATAATATACATATTACGGCCCACTTCCCATCAAAATGTAAATACCTTTAGAGTAGACACTGTTTTCTTTATCTTTATATAATCTAGCACAGACTAGTATCAGATGCTCAAATGCTTAATGAATTGACCTCCTTAAAGAAAGTTCTAGATAACTGCCCAAGTATCCAACACAATAATTTTACACATAGGAAAAACTTAATACACTAAAATCCTGAGTACATCTAGAGTCCTTCTGGATAGTTAATTATTCTAGAAAGCTGGGAGCGTTTTCTTTGAAGCAGCATAATTTAAACTTTAACCATGCTGGATAGAAATCTTCTTAAATTCATTTCATACATCAATGTATTCTTAAACAGTATAATGAATATAAATTAACCATTTCTTGACAACTTGAATTAGTATTGTGTACATTAATTATACTGTGTAATACCAAACAGTTTGCTTTTGCATTAAATTATCATCTAGATTTTTTGATCAGTTCTTTCATGTGTAGTAGAGAAAAGATCACAGGGTATCACAGACTTATAGCTGGAAGGTATCTTAGGATCACATGTAGATCTAAAACTGGAAGTGACCTCAAAGGCATCCAGTCTAATCTCTTCATTTTACAGATGTGGAACTTACAAGACTCATGTGCCACTCAAAGTCACGCAGTGGGATATGAACCTACAGCCTCCCTCCAAATTCTGTGTTCTTTCTTCTGTACCTTGCTCACTCCAGCCCTGGAGTGAAGTTGTTCAAGTGCTGCCTCATATATATGCTAGCTTTGTGACCGAGTGCAAGTTACTTAACTTTTTAATGTTTTAAGCCGATGAGTTACAGCGGGGTTGGCAACTTGCACAATAGAGGTAGAGTTTCCCTTTAAATCACAGATCCAGATGTCCCTCTCACTTCTCCCCAACCCCTCCAAATCTCTTTCCTTGGGATGTAGCTTCAGCTCTAAATTCCTCTGCTACTGGCAACTCCTTTCCTTTCCAATTGGTTGTTTTGCAAAACATATAACTAACTTTTATAGTGTATGTAAATTAAGAATTAAAAGTATATTCTCTCTTATGAACAAACCAAGCTTTTAGTAAGCAGCTTTTGTTTTTATTTTGCCATGTATCTGGATATTAAGAGAGATTTTTCATTTATTTCACAGTTCAAGGTGTCACACAGACGAGTGGAGTTGTAAATACCTGAATCCCAGACAGATGAGGAATTGTAATACAATACAAAACGGGAGGGAAAACCCAATATGCTACTAAATTAAAATGTTATGATGGCAGAAACTGTCTTATTTAAACTTTCTGTCTCTCAAAGCAGCCTACCACAGCACTCTGCACATAGTTGGCCTTTAAAAAAATCTTTGTGGAAATGAATACAGTAATTTAGGACATGCCTATAAAAAATGTTACTCCCACCTAAGAAGTCTGCCCCACAATATATTCTCTTTTCTTAAAACTTAATAGTATTTAATGGATATGTACATGAACACAACAAAATCAATTTGTTAATATGGTTCTGAACTAGATCCATAATTATGAACTACATTACATGGAAATGTTACACTGCACTCAAAACTGATGTTACAAGTATTCAATGACAAAATTTTCAGCTTAAACTCTGCTATATACCCTGCAAAACAATTTTAAATTTTAACCCATTTCCTCTCCCTTAAACAATTACATTTCTTTTACCCCAAAGACCTCCATCAATCTTTTTTTTTCCCCTCTGATTAGAGCGTTTGCCAGTGCTTTGGAGACCTATTTTCTCCAAATAAAGAGTATGAACACTATCTCCACATAAATTCCAATTTTTTGTTCATCCCTGAGAAAAGAGAAGTGTTGGGGGCCCTCTGTTTTATGGAAAATTTTTCTTTAAATGAATCTAGTTTTTCCTTGATGTTAAATCCATTAAATCATAATTTTCTCATCTAAGACTTAAATATCCTGTTTGCTAATTTCTTTTGTCTACTAGCTCTTAGTTCCCATTTTGGATGCAATTTGCTTTGTTGTTATTCTCACTGACTAGAGAACATGAAGCTTTTTGTCTTTAAGAATTAATGAGACAATTAAATATGATTTAAGCTGATTCTTTAATGTGACCTGCTAATTTCAAAATAAAGCACACGTGTCCCAATTTTTATAAGCTTACCCTTTTCATGGCTATACAGCAAATTCCTCTATTTTAGCAAAATCCATGACCTCAGAAGATTTGCCAAGGCAGTAACACTAACTGTAAATATGTAAAATCATTAACTGTATTATCACTCTGGTGTAAATTGTTATAATCTGTGACATATCTACGGCTTTATTATGCTCATTTATAATGAATAAAGGTGTAAGTAAGGTGAATTTTAGGATGTGTAAGTGGGATTGTTTATTCCTTTTTATATAATAGTTCCAGGATCTTAGATAATATTTCCCATGAATTATGGTTGAAAACTTCTCCACCACTCTTGCACAGTGAGACATAGGGATGATATGTGATATTTACTATGCTTGTGCTGAATGACAATATTGCTAAAGTTAACCTGGAAACTTAAGGTTGGCAAGATGCCTTCTTTGTCTGTTGCCTTACAAACAAAGTTGGCACTGGTCAGCGAGTGGAGAACCCATTTTGGGATTTGGGTAATGCACAGAGGAATGTACGTACCTGCCTTGATTGGCCCCCATCAAGGCTTGCGGGGAATCTCTGTTTGCCTCAACCAGCCCCCACTGAGGCTTAGGGGACTGGTAGTCGTAGCTCCAATCATTCGGGCCCTGCCACCCCCCCCCCCAAAGAGTGGTTAGGGAATGGTGTAGGAGTTGGAGCTCCTATTATCAGCAACTCCTTTTGAGAAGGCTAGATTAGAATAAAGTAAGCTTATTTAACCCCTCTGAAGCTGTCTTCCTGTCTGACCAGATCAAAAAGTGAACCTATGTTAGAGTGAACCTGTTAGTGTTAGAAGCCTTCCTGTGTTCTCCTGCCCAACAAATGGTGTCACCTGTATGTTTACCTGTGGAATAATACTGAAGGATTTAGATTAATTTTATACACATACGTAGCATACTCACACACAAAATAATAGGTCAAAACTTACTTTTGTCACCATAACCACCACAAAGTTCTTCTCATCAATTTTGTACTCTTTGAGAGCAGTATCATCATTGAGGATTTTGCCTAGTGAATTAAAAGAAATTCAATGAAGTAAATGAATAGTTTACCTTACTTATGTTAAAGCTGACTAAGCAGGTTAGTCCAAATGATTAAAAAGGCATATACAATACAAGCACAATTTATTGAAAAGTCTTTAAATATTGACTGACATGAATGATACCCAACAACCTCAAACATTTAAATTTTGGGCTCGGGTAGGGAATTCAAAGAGCATCTAACACTTGCTGCCCTAAACTATCCCTTAATCAAAATTTCATATACTTTTCTCTACATTACGGTTCTTAACTTCTTCTATCCCAGACTAACAAAAATAGAGGCACAGAAGAAACTATTCAATAATTTCTAACTTCCTAAGTGAACTATAGCATACAAAGGAGGGGGGGAAACTTCTACAAACTCTCCTTTTTAAGATGGACAAAACCACAAATATGGCATTAATGAATACTGTCAGATCCACAACTTCAATATAATTTATGTAAATTATTTATGTGCAAGTTTGCCATATAGACAAGAGATATAAATGTTGATTAATGATTAAGCTAATGATAGTTTCATTTTTGCTCCTGCACTGCCATTAAGCTACAACAGGGACAAGACCCCAAACTCAAATATCTCACCAAATGGTGCCAAGCAAAATGGTTTGGGCTAAAACTAATCTATGGGCTTTTTACCCTATTATATTTAAGATTACTGGGAACAGAGTGGCCAGCCTTATTATACCCAACCTTCCTCACTCCCTACAAAACACATTCCTATTTTAATATTAAAATAAATTAGATTCTTTGTGTTTTACTGATAATCTAATCCAATTTCTCTCTCCAATGCAAAGATATAATTACTATGTTAGTACAAATTAGTTTGGCTTTCTTCATGTAGCTGTATCCCTAACACTTGTCACCCACATCCTAAATGGAGGCTGTTAATACCAGTTCAAAAACTATGAAGGATCAATGCTCCTAAGGTAGCCAGAACTGAATTGACCTAAATGTTCTGTCTTTTATACAGAACTCTGTTATATTTCCTCTCATCAAATCATTATTGGCTTTCTCCAAAACATATCTTAGGTATTAGCTCCCCCAGAAAGTTTTTACCAATGTATCCTGTCTGCCTCCCCAAACCCCTGCTTTCCTCAAATTACTTTGGATTTACTGGCAAAAACAAAAAGATATTTTCAAGCAAAGTTTAAAATCTTAAAAAAAAAAAACACTTCATGGAAGGCATTAGGGTACAGAATGTGGAATTTGGAGCTGGAGAACCTGAGTCTGAATCCTAGCCCTGCTATTTACTACCTGTGGGATCTTAGGCAAGCCAGATAACTTCTCTTGACTCAGAGTTTCCTTCTCTATAAAGTTGGACTAGATGAGCACTAGGTCCTTCCCTCTTCCAAATCTATGGCAAATCTATGGCTATATGACCACAAAAAATATATACCTTAGAGGTGCAAAGCACTGTGTCAAAAATTTCATTTTAAATTAGCCTAACATGAACAGGTCAAATCAGAAACCATTTACACACTTCTAATTCAAGTAATCAGTTAGCAATGTAGTAGCTATAAAACCTCTGTAGAGGATCCGACCAACGTATTGGTGGCATCCTCTATAATTCTGTTTTTTATTTTTAATTTTTAAGATTTGATTGGTATCAGAACAGCACCCAGTAAGACAGTACAGTGTATAGAGTACTGGACTGGAATCAGTCAGAAGTCTTGGATTCAAAACTTGGCTATACCAGTTACTATCTTATAAACTTGAGCTACTCGGCTTCTCTGAGTCTTAGTTTCTTTACCTACAAAATAATGAAGTTCAACAAGATTTTGTTAACTTTATAGAATTTCAGAGATGGAAGAGGACCTATAAGCAAATTAGTCAAAATTCATACTTAATGTTATCATCCTTTCGATAATATGCATATGGTTTATGTCCAACACGATCTAATTATCTTTAAGGACCCTTCCAGACCTAATATTCTGTAATTCCATAAACTAATTTTTATATTATTTCCTACAATGCAATGTCCATTTTGGAGGATACAAGTTGAAACAATGCAACCAAATTAAAAACTCCCATGATAGTTTAGAGGCAAACTAACAGAAATGTTGATTTTAGGAAAGAATATCATGGCATAAAAGCAGTGTCTAATTTAAAAGCAGTACTATCTAGTTTGATTTTCTGAATGTATGCTTTTAAAAAAGAGAATCAAAGTCTTTTCTTTTGATATTTTATTATACTTGCTTATTTTGGCTTAATTAGTATAAAATTTGTTTTTTAAAAAGATACAAAATCACATTTACCATAAAAATAATGCATTTTTCAGTAATTTCACCCAAGGGAACTTGTTATTCTTCTGGTGAACTCTAATCAATGAGTAATACCAATTTAGAGCTTTTCACTTAGGTCTTAGCACTTTACAAATTTTGTTTTGTTTTTTTAAAGCAATACATAACCTACGACTTGCCAAAGCTTGGAAAATAAATTCCTTATTTGCTTAAAGACATGTAATTCTTTCTTTTTTTACTTTAACCATTACAAAACATGAATAAATTTAATTTTTACAAAGAATTAGGACAGAAGGAGAATTCTTTACACATAAAATTAAAGAGTTGGCCGAGAAGAACTTTAAGGTCCTTTCTAGGAGAATCTATAATCTAGAAAACGATGGGCTGGACATTATGAGCTTCTAAGGAAGGTCCTTTCTGGCTTTTAACATTCTGTGTCCTTTTTCCTTAATTATTTAATAATAGAAAATGCCTCAGTAAAAAATACATAGAAATCTTAAGGATTATTTAAATATTTTCTTCACAACTTTGACTTAGCGTTTCTGTTAAAAAAAAAAAAACAAACGGTAGGGGCATCTAGGTGGCTCGGTGGATAGAGCTCTGGCCTTGGAGTCAGGAGGACCTGAGTTTGAATCTGACCTCAGACACTTGACACTTACTAGCTGTGTGAACCTGGGCAAGTCACTTAACCCTGATTGCCTCACCAAAAAGCAAAAAGTAGATAAAAATAGGATCTTATTGTATTGTTATTAATAGCATATGAGAAAAGAAATGAAATACAATTCATTGACTTTATTGCTTCCTGATAGTGTGGTTAAGATGGTCTTAAGAATAAAAAGTCGAAACAGAAAGCTACAATAACACTTTATAAATATCTTCAAATTTCAGGCATATTGTTCCAGGCACATACCACCAAAAACAATTGAAAGTTGGCCATTAAACTATTCCAAATAATAGGGTAACTGACAATGTCTTAAATATTAATTTACTCCTGTTCTTTCATTTACTCAACAACGTGAATAAAAATATTCTGTGATATATCAGAACTTCAGGCAAGAGTGAAATGGACTAAAGAGTAAATAAACTTTTGCTAAAAAAAAAAAAACAAACCTTTAAGTTGTCCAACATATGTCCCCAAACACATAAAGAATCTGCCCAGTGCAATAGCCAAAGGTAGTATCAATAAAGGTTCTCTTTCTTCCCACTTAATTAGAAGCTAATGTTTCTCCTAAAATGAAAAGTTAAGCCAAAAGCAAAATCTATCACTTCCTAAGAAAAAGCGGTAGATGAATCTTTTCAAGTGGAGGAAGATTCTCTCCAAGCCTTTAATAGCAGAAAGTAAAAGAAGAATTAAGTTGAACTACTTTTCCTATTCTATTATTACCCTCATTATTGACTATTTCTCTAGTCTACTGATATAGCCCTATACTTCCAAGGTTCAACAACGAGATTAGGACGAAGCTCCTTTTTGCATATAATCACAGAAACTAAGAAAAGGGCTTCAGAAGCCATCGAGGGCAATCTACACTTAAAACAAGAATCCCCTCTTAACTGTGAGAAAGTGGAAAGAATAGATATTTTGTCTGAAGAAGAAAACACTAAAAGGTGGGGAAAAGGATAAAAGAGTTGTCCTTTGAAGGGCTCTCATACAGAATGGAATTAAATTTATTCTGCTTGAGATCAGTAAAGACCTAGGAACAAAGGACAAAAGCCACAAAAGGACAGATTTAGGTTTAATTTAAAGGGAAAACAAAAACCAAAAACCACTTCCCTGTTAGTGTATTCTTCAAGTGGAATGAGCTGCCCCATTGGAGGTTTTCAAAATAAAGTCTGGAAATTCAAATTTTTGGTGCTCTTTTTGTTTAGAAGTTTGAAACAAGTGGCCTTTTGGGGTTCCTAACAACCTTTGAAAGTAATTTAACACACACACACACACACACACACAAAGTTTAAAAAAAGGGGGAAAAATATGCAATTTAAGCTACATATTTATAAGAGATCTATAAATGAAGTATCCTTTGAACTACAATTTTTGTACAGATGGAGTGAAAAAGTTGATGTGTTTCAGAAAGCCAAAAGTTCAAAACACAGGAGTGACATCTATAAAAAACCCTTCAAAAGCACTGATGGACTGAATGATTTGTGCCGAAAATCTTGGGAAAACACCCAAGAGATCACCTAAAACCTCAGAGTACCTACAGAATAATTTCTTTTAAATGACTTTATACCATAGACCTTATTACTTTGAAAAGATACAAACTAGCACTATCAACAGATTCACAGATAAGATTATAGAAGCTTATTAGGAAAAAATAGGCATGTCTGGGGCATACTCAACTTCTTAGGGGCTACATTTAGAGGGAAAATATGCTTAAAAAAAAAAAAGACTTAACATGTACATAATTCCTTTAAGGTATATACCCAAATGCCAATTTATTTTTAGTAGCCATTAAAGTTCATAACACTTGAAAAAAATTTTTTTTATTTTTAAAATATTCTTCAGATCTTCACTTGCTTCCGTGTTTTATTTTTAAAATGAACAAGAAACTTTTTTGGACTTTCTGAAAGTTTTGCCTTCAATATTAGAAAGGTACAGATAATATTACGTTGATGCCAGTGAATCCATTATTCAACTCAAAATCCATTACCTATTTCTTTCAACTATATTCCAAAACAATCAACAAATGTTAGTGTTCCACTGAAAAAGATGTAATCATCGGTTTTAGACAGACATACTCAAATCTGCAATAGCAGAAGATCCAACAAACTAAAAATTCAAACTCCTGGAACTAAATAAGATCTAAACAGTAAAAACCAGCTCACATAAGAGAAGGAGACCTTCAGGATGAAAGACTAGATCTGAATTTATCACTGCAGTTTTGAAGAATAAGCTGTCATATTTCAAGTATAAGATCTTTAATTACAATGACCTTAGAGCTCCGCAAAAGTGAACAAAAGCACATGGAGACTGCTATAAGCAGAGTGCTTAAGGTCATTTAAAATGGATAAAACCAGTAATGATAAAACATACAGCACTCTTACCTCTAAGTTAAATGGTATTTAATATACTCACTATGTACAGTACAGATAATTTTACGTATACTACTTAATAGGTTTAAAGACAAGAAAAAGCAGAACCAGAAGTACAATAAAAATAATGTATACAGTGAAGTTTATACATTGATTTCTTCATAATGACTTTGTGAAGTTGATAATTTTATTTTTTTCATTTTATAGCTCGTACAAGTAAGATATCTTGTTCACACTCACACAATTAAGTTTCTAAGGTGAGAATCAGGGTTTCCTAACTACAAGTCCAAAATTCTATCTATTATGCCATGCTGCTACCTCTCAGAACTGGATGCTAATTCCAAATCTGCCGCTAGCTAGGCATGTAAGATGCGCAAGTTACTTAACTTTCTATGCCTCCGTTTCTCTACATGTATATCTTTCTACTTGTTACACATAGTTGTTTTTAGGGATAAAATAAAATAATATATATTTTTAAAATGATTTTGTGTAAACAAAGAGAAACACACAATGCTTGATACTACTGAATGTGAGCAGGAGACTGGTACAGTAGGGAGAACTAGCCTCACAGTCAGGAAGAACTAAGTTCAATTACCACCTCTGACATGCTGTGTAGCAAGGGGGTATCAAGTGCCCTGGGTAATTCTCTAAGACAAAGCTGCAGAGCAGTTACCAAATATTGACTGGCAGAGGGAATTTTCTACTGACAGAAATTTCTTACCCTAATGAAAGCATGGGTTTAGATTTTCTAAAAAATCTACTGAATATAGGTTGCTCCTAAATATAGGCCACATCTCTACAGTGAAAGTTCTTTGAAAGAAAAAAAGCATATAGGATAAGGGAAACTATAAGTATAACTTATTGAAAGGAATATTAAATATAAACAAAATAATTCTACTATGAAAGTTGGTCAGTTGAACTGGACAGGGTCTGCAGGTGCTGAAGAGACCTGTCTTGACAAAGGCAAGCAGGAAGGGAACTAGGAATAACATCTCACTTATTACTGAAGGCTAGAGGCAGGGTATACAAAACACATTAAAGCACAATCATACAAGAGCCTTCTCTTAATGTTTCCAAGTAGAATTGAGTGCATCAGAAGATAAGAGGTTCAACCAAATGAGTTAAGGTAATGTGAATTTAGCTGTGACATACAAAAAAAGATAAACAGGCTGCTGGCTTTTTTTTTTAATGATCTGACCTCTCTCATGTTTATAAATAAGCTTTAAAAAAGTTTTTCATCCTAAAAATTAGTCAACATGCTGATTTTTTTCCCAAAGGCCACATTTGGGTGTATTAAATATTTAGGCAATTCATAAGTGTTTTTTTATAACTAGTCTGCAAATTTTTTTTCTGGCTACAGTATTGCTGTTATGTTCAGGCCCATTTTAAAGTTAACAGTTTTAGTATTTTGTACCAAAGAATTCATTATATGATTTTGTTTCTTTTGTTGGTTCTTAGTCTTCATTGTCTCAGAAAGAAAAGAAAACTCCAGACAGAGATTCTCATGGCAAGGAACCATACAGCTAAAAAGAACAAAAGGAATAGAAAAAGGAGAATACAATTCGTGGTCTTGTACTTCTCTTAATGCAATCCTCCCTTGTTATCATCATCATTTGTCCACCAAGGTTCATGTTATATATTCTTACCAGATTCTGAGAAAAAGTCTTTGTTTCCCTCCTGGAGAACAGCAAAGGGAAAACCAAAAGCGGAGCTTACCTTGGGGGAGTCAAGAAATTTGGAAAAGGTAGCCTACAGGCCATCTGAGGGCTATTTAATCCTTTCAATGAAACCAAGTCCCAAAATTCTATAGAGTAGGCCACCATAATGATTAAGTGATATAAAGGGTGTCCCAAAAAACTCTTGAGAGCTTAAAGCCACACTAAGACTTTGGAGACATGCTATATTCTTTGCCATCCTTAAAATATTAAATCAGTATTTTCCAAAGTATCAACCAGGTAAAAGGATGGAAGACAAAAGTGGGAGAAAAAGGAAGTAGGCAAAGAAACTTCTGAGACAAAAAGTAAAATCAAATTAAAATTAAAGCTTCAATGTCAGTAGCAAATAACAGGAAAAGGCCTTCTAAAAGGAGGTAAATCCTAAAACGCCTGCAATCCAAAACTGTGTAATAGCAGGGATTAGAATGGTGTTTCAAAGTTTCTGAGTTGCACACTGAACCCTAATAAAGTATATCCATTTGTAAAAGCATTGCTTTTTGGTGTTAAAACTATTATTTCTATGTGCCAATTCTTATAAAGAAGATTATTTTAAGGATAACCATTCTTAATATAGACAACTTGTAGACTGTTTCTGTTGTAATCAATAATTCATAGGATGTAATTAATTACCTGCATAAATTAATTTTTGGCCTGCTACTGGAAAGGCATCCTTTCCCTTTTCAGATTCAATCTTCTCTTTCAGTGCCTTAACCTGTAGGAAAAACAAACGGTTAATTTCCTTGCATCTACCCAAACTGAGTACAGAATTGTGGCATTAGTTATAAGATACAAAAATTTACTTCACTTCATTTTTAATAATGTAACAGAAGACTGAATTTTTAAAGTGGTTTTATGGAAAAGTCATATTATTTTTAGTTACACAGCATACTTTACAAAAGTAGAATGTTTCTTTGACAACCGATTCCTACAACTTCCTAAAATTAGGTCTAAAAGCAATGCATTTGAGGTTTGATATGCAAGATTTTGACCAAAGACTAAACCCAAGTTATTAACCTTATACTTTTCCCTGAATATATCCAGTCTTTCTGTAGTGAAAGAACAAACAGAATTATGTGCTCCAGAATAAGAGGGGACAGAAAAGGACCTTGTATTTTCCAAACCTCATTCACAAGAACAATTTATGCATTAACAACAGTATCACAGAGACAATCAATTTTGATCAATACAACAATCAACCACGGTTCCAGAGTACTTATATGCCAATGTGGATTTTTCTGGTTTGACTACACATTTTATAAACAAGGGAAAACACTACTGTAGCCATATTGGAGATAAAGGAAAGGCTGGAGAGTGAGAAGGTAGATCTTCATAAAAAAAAAAAAGAAAATCAAAACTTCATTCACTTCTAACAACCACCTTTTGAGATATGATCACTGTCATTTTGGAGGAAAAGAAGCTGACTAGAGTTACACTACACATTTTTAGTAAAGTCTAGTATTAGGTTCAGTAATCTGAGGCCATCACTCTAAGCCAGTGGTGTCAAGCTCAAATGGAAACGGTATCCCACGAGCCAATATGGCAGAGTAAGAAGTAAGTCGTTCTTACCCTCCCTTATCAACCTCTGAAAGCCCAGAAAATATAGCCCTAGGAAAACCCTAGAACAGGTGAAGCAGAAGAAAGATGGGGTACAGCAGTCCAGTAGCCCAGGTAGCTTGAGGGATTAATGGAAAAGGCCCCCCTTACCCTGGAGGAAGGGGAGCAGTACTGAATGGGAGGCATCCCAGCAATCTAGTGGAAATCCCTATCTCAGCATGCCAGGAGGAGATCCTGAAACCCAGGTGGCAGAGCAGGCAAAAACCAACACCTGGACCCCTGAGTGCCTCAGTGAGGGAGGGGGAACTGGTGGAAACCAACTGAGAAAACCACCAGATGCCTCAGCATTCTACAGCAGTCTCCCAGTGCCTCAGCAAAACTCTATGAAGTGCTTCAAGGAGCCCTAAACATCCTGTAACATCCATCTGAAAGGAGCTGAAGAAAGTGAAAGGACAGGAAAAGCAGGCAATGTCCAGGACCCAGACAACCCAATCCAACCCCTGGAGTTCCAGTGTTGCTGATTCCAGCCAAACACCAGGTAAGCTGCCAGAACCCTACAGCCTCCAACTGCCAACATCTGAGGCCCCAGCACACAAAGCCAGTGACCAGGCCCTAGGCTCCCAACACAAGAAGCTTCAGTCAGTGCCCTCTGCTTCCCAGCAGGAGAGCTCAATCTCTTCAAAGGCCAGGAAATAAGCAAACACCATCAGCAAAAAGAAACACACCATAGATTCATATTATGAGAACAGTGAAGATCAAGGCAGAAATTCTAAAGAGCACAACATTATCAACAAACCCACATCTGGATCCTCAAATGGGAATATGAACTGGTCGGAAGCCCAAAAAGCCTTCTTAGAAGAACTCAAGAAGGACTTTAAAAGTCAAATGAGAGAGGTAGAAGAAAAATTGAATGCAAGAGAGTCAATAGTTTGGAAAAAGGACAAAAATTAACTGTAGAAAACAAGACCTTAAAAAATACAATTGACCAATGGGAAAAAAAAGTACACTGAAGAAAACAAGTCCCTAAAAAACACAATTGGCCAAATGGGGAAGGAGATACAAAATCTAATAGAAGAAAACAATGTGTTAAAAATTAGAATTGGGCAAATGGAAGCTAATGACTCTGAGATCAAGAATCTAACAAACAAAAGAATGAAAAAGTAGATGAAACCGTAAAATACCTCATTGGTAAAATAACTGACCTGGAAAATCGATCCAGGAGAGACAATTTTAAAATTACTGGTCTACCTGAAATATCACCATGAAAAAAAGAGTCTGGAAAGTATCTTTCAGGAACTCATAAAGGAAAACTGCCCTGAGGTCTTAGAACCAGAAGGTAAAATAGCCATAGAAAGAACCCACCCATCATCTCCTGAAAGAGATCCCAAATTGAAAATGCCAAGGGATATAGCAGCCAAATTCCAAAATTACCAGGTCAAAGAGAAAATACTGCAAGCAGGCAGAAAGAAACAATTTAAATATCATGGAACCACAGTCAGGATTACACAGGACCTTGCAGCTTCTATGTTAAAAGACCATAGGGCGTGGAACATGATATTCTGTAAGGCAAAGGAGCTTGAATTACAACCAAGGATCAGCTACCCAGCAAAAATGAGCATTATCTTTCAGGGGAGGAGATGGATATTCAATGAAATAGGGGACTTCCAAACCTTCCTGATAAAAAGAACAGAGCTCAACAGAAAATTTGATCTTCAAATACAAGACCCAAGAAAGACATAAAAAGGTACATGGGACAGAAAGATATAACATGTTGTTAATAAGGGCAACATTCCTACAAGGGACGATGACACTTGTAACTCTTGAAAACTATATTTAATAACAGCTACATTAAAGGGGTATACATAAAGGGGGTGAATACAAGTTGACTTTGATGTAATGATAAAAAAAAAATCTAATCAAGTGGGTTAAATGGATCCAAGTAAATGGATTAATCTGATCTAAGAAAATGTACTAAGAGAAAAGGAAAGGAGGAGGCAGACAAGGGTAAATTATATTACAGGAAAAGACATAAAAAAACCTATTATAGCAGAAGGAAGAAGGGAGGGAGATGAGCATTGTTTGAACCTTACTCTCATCAGATTTGGCTCAAGAAGGGAATAACATAATTAGTTAGGTATAGAAATCTAACTTGCCCTATAGGCAGTAAGAGGGAAAAGGGGAAAGAAAAGGGAGGGAAAAAGTAGTAAGGATAAAGGGGAAGAAAAGGGAAGGGGCTAACAGAAGGGAGGTGGGACTGAGGGAGGTGGTGGTCAAAAGCAAAACACTAGTGAGAAGGGAAAAGGAGAAAGGAGAAAGAAAAGCATAAACAGGGGGGAAAAAGGATAGGAAGAAATACACAGATTGTAATCATAACTGTGAATGTGAATGGGATGAACTCATTCCATAAAACGGAAGGGAATAGCAGAATGGATTAAAAACCATAATCCCACAATATGCTGTTTACAGGAAACACATCTGAAAAAGAGCAACACACAGGTTAAAAGGCTGGAGCAGAATGTATTATGATTCAGCTACAGAAAAAAAAAGTAGGGGTAGCAATCCCTATCTCAGAAAAAGTAAAAGCAAAAATAGATCTTATCAAAAGAGATAAGGAAGGAAACTACATCCTGTTAAAAGGCACCACAGACAATGAAGTAATATCATTACTAAACACATATGCACCAAATGGTATAGCATCCAAATTCTTAGAAGAGTTCAGGGAGTTACAGGAAGAAATAGACAGCAAAACTACACACTAGTGGGGGACCTCAACCTCTCCCTCTCTGAACCAGAGAAATCTAACCACAAAATAAGAAGTTAAGGAGGTGAACAGAATACTAGAAAAATTAGCTATGACAGACCTCTGGAGAAAACTGAATAGAGATACAAAGGAATATACTTTATTCTCAGTAGTACATGGCACGTAACACAAAAAATGACCATGTATTAGGGCATAAAAACCTCTCAATCAAATGCAGAAAGGCAGAAATATTAAAGCATCCTTTTTCAGACCACGATGCACTAAAAATACATGTAATAAAGGGCCATGGAAAGACAGACTAAAAAATAACTGGAAACTAAATAATCTAATCCTAAAAAATGATTGGATCAAACAACAAATCATAGAAACAATCAACAACTTCAATTCAAGAGAATGACAATAATGAGACAACATACCAAAACTTATGGGATGCAGTGAAAGCAGTTCTTAGGGGAAGTTTTATATCTCTAAATGCTTACATGAATAAAATAGAAAAAGAGGAGATCAATGAATGGGGCATGCAACTAAAAAACATAGAAAAAGACCAAATTAAAAATCCCCAATTAAACACCAAATTAGAAATATTGAAAACCAAAGGAGAAATTAAGAAAACTGAAATTAAGAAAACTATTGAACTAATGAAAAGGGTGAATCCACCATCAAGGAAGAGGAAATTAAAACAATTAGGAACTGTTTTGCCCAACTGTATGTCAATAAATATGACAATCGTAGTGAAATGGATACATATTTACAAAAATATAAATTGCCCAGATTAACAGAAGAGGAAGTAAAATACTTAAATAACACCATCTCAGAAAATGAAATTGAACAAGTCATTGATGAACTCCCTAGGAAAAAATCTCCAGGACCAGATGGATTGACAAGCAAATTCTATCAAACATTTAAAGAACAATTAATTCCAATGCCATATAAACCATTTGGGAAAATAGGTGAAGAAGGAATCTTACCAAATTCTTTTTATGATACAAATATAGTGCTGATACCTAAACTGGGAAGAGTCAAAACAGAGAAAGAAAATTATAGACCAATTTCCCTAATGAATATAGATGGAAAAATTTTAAATAAAATAGTAAAAGATTACAGCAACTTATCACAAGAATAATATATACTACGTGAGAAACAAGTAAAAGAAGTAGAGGAAAAACTGGGAAGAGAAATGAGAGTGATGCAAGAAAATCATGAAAAACAAGTCAACAGCTTGCTACAGTAGACTTCAAAAAAATACTGAAGAAAATAACACCTTAAAAAACAGCCTAACCCAAATGGCAAAAGAAGTCCAAAAAGCCAATGAGAAGAATGCCCTAAAAAGCAAAACTGGCTAAATGAAAAAGGAAGTTCAAAAGCTTACTGGAGAAAATACTTCCTTAAAAATTAGAATGGGGCAATTGTAAGCTAGTGACTTTATGAGAAATCAAGATACTGCAAAACAAATCCAAAGAATGAAAAATTAGAAAACGATGTGAACTATCGCATTGGAAAAACAACTGACCTGGAAAATAGATCCATGACAGATAATTTAAAAATTATTGGACTATCTGAAAGCCATGATCAAAAAAAGAGCCTAGACATCATCTTTCAAGAAATTATCAAGGAAAACTGCCCTGATGTTCTAGAACCAGAGGGCAAATAGAAATGGAAAAAAATCCACCAATCACCTCCTGAAAGAGATCCATAAAGGAAAACTATGAATATTGTAGCCAAAATCCACAGTTCTCAGGTCAAGGAGAAAATATTGCAAGTAGCCAGAAAGAAACAATTCAAGTATTGTGGAAAAACAATCATGATAACATAGAATTTAGCAGCTTCTACATTAAGGGACCACAGGGCTTGGAATATGATATTCTAGAAGGCAAAAGAGATAGGATTACAGCCAAGAATCACCTACCCAGCAAAACTGAGTATAATCCTTCAGGGTAAAAAAATGAACATTCAATGAAATAGAAGACTTTCCAGCATTCTTGATGAAAAGACCAGAGCTGAATAGAAAATCTGACTTTCTAATACAAGACTCAAGAAGAACATGGAGAGGTAAACAGAGAAGAAAAATCATAAGAGACTTATTAAGGCTGAACTGTTCACATTCCTGCATGGAAAGATGATGTTCATAACTCATGAGACCTTTGTCAGTATTAGGGTAGTTGGAGGGAAAAAAACCATATGTAGATAGATAGATAGACAGACAGACAGACAGACAGATAGATA
The DNA here is from genome assembly GCF_003287225.1 of Phascolarctos cinereus. Classification (NCBI taxonomy): domain Eukaryota; kingdom Metazoa; phylum Chordata; class Mammalia; order Diprotodontia; family Phascolarctidae; genus Phascolarctos; species Phascolarctos cinereus. The sequence continues at coordinate 102,378,131 of NW_027555847.1, forward strand.
GACAGACAGACAGATAAAGAGCACAGGGTGAGCTGAAAATGAAGGAGTGATATCTGCAGAATAAAATTAAGGAGTGAGAGAGGATTACACTGGGAGAAGGAGAAAGGGAGAGGTAGAATAGGGTAAATTATCTCACATAAAACAGACCAGAAAAGACTTTTACAGTAGATGGGAAATAGGGGAAGTGAGAGGGAATGAGTGAATCTTATTCTCATCAGATCTGACTTAAGGAGGAAATAGCATACACACTATTTTATGGAAATCTATCTTACCCTACAGGAAAATACGGGAGGAAGAAGGCAAAAGAGCAGGGGAATGATAGAGGGGAGGGCAGATTGGGGGAGGGGGTAATCAGAAGTAAACATTTCTGAGGAGCGACAGAGTTAAAAGAGAGAATAGAATAAATGGGGGATGGGACAGGATTGAGGGAAATATAATTTTTCACAACATGGCTACGATGGAAGTGTTTCACATAACTACACATGTATAATCTGTATCGAGTTGCTTGCCTTTTCAATGAGGGTAGGTGGGGAAGGAGGAAGGGAGAAAATCTGGAACCCAAAGTTTTAAAAACACATGTTTAAAAAAACTGTTTTCACATTAATTGGTAAATAAAAAATACAGGAAATGAGGTATAGAAATCTATCCTGCCCTACAGGAAAATAGAAGGGGATAAGAGAAGTGGGGGGGAGACACAGAAGGGAGGGCAGATTAGGGGAAGGGGTATTTAGAATGCATGCCATCCTGGGGTGGGGGGAGGGATGAGATGGGGAGAAAATTTCGAACTCAAAATCCTGTGGAAGTGAATGCTGAAAACTAAAAATAAATTAATAATAATAATAATAATAATAATAATAATAATAATAATAACAACAACACACTATGACCAAGTAGGATTTATACCAGGAATGCAGGGCTGGTTCAATATTAGGGAAAGTATCAGCATAATTGATCATATCAACAACAAAACAGAAACCACACGATCATCTCAATAGATGCAGAAAAGGCTTTTGACAAAATACAATACCCATTCCTATTAAAAACACTAGAGAGCGTAGGAGTAAATGGAGTCTTCCGTAAAATAATAAATAGTATCTACCTAAAACCTTCAGCAAGTATCATATGTAATTGGGACAAGCTAGAAGCATTTCCAGTAAGATCTGGGGTGAAACAAGGATGTCCATTATCATTACTGTTGTTCAATTTTGTATTAGAAACGTTACCTTTAGCAATAAGAGTAAAAGAAACTGAAGGTATTAGAATAAGCAAAGAAGAAACAAAGCTATCACTCTCTGCAGATAATATGATGATAGACTTGAAGAATACTTGATGAAGAATCCTAGTTGATCCTACTTGAAATAATAAACAACTTTAGCAATGTTGCAGGCTATAAAATAAACCCACATAAATCATCGGCATTTCTACATATTACCAACAAAGCCCAACAGCAAGAGGTAGAGCAATTCCATTTAAAGTTATTGTAGACATTATAAAATTATAAAAAGGCGTCTACCTCCAGAAACAAACCCAGAAACTACACAAACACAATTACAAAACAGTTTTCACACAAATAAAGTCAGATCTAAATAATTTGAAAAACATCATTTGCTTATGGGTAGGCTGAGCTAAAATAATAAAAATGACAATTCTACCTAAGCTAATTTACTTATTCAGTGCCATACCAATCAAATTACCAAAAAATTTAGAAAAAGCAATAAGATTCATTTAAATAACAAAAGGTCCAGAATATCAAGGAAACTAATGAAAAGAAATGCAGGGAAGGTGGCCTAGCCATTCCAGATCTTAAATTGTATTATGAAGCAAAACTGCTTGGTACTGGCTAAGAGACAGAGTGGTAGATCAGTGGAATAGGTTAGGTATAGAAGACACAGTAGTCAATGACTACAGTAATCTACTGTCTGATAAACCCAAAGACCCCAGCTTCTGGGATATGAACTATTTGACAAAAACTGCTAGGAAAACTGGAAAAGACTATGGCAGAAACTAGGCTTAGACCAAAATCTCACACCATATACCAAAATAAAGTCAAAATGGGCTCATAATTTAGATATAAAGGCTAATACTATAAGCAAACAGGGGAGAGCAAGGAATAGTTTACCCTGTGAGAGAAGAATTCATGACCAAACAGGAGATAGAGAACATTACAAAATGCAAAATGGATAACTTTGATTACATTAAACTGAAAAGTTTTTGTGCAAACAAAGCCAATGTAACCAAGATTAGAAGGAAGGTAGAAAACTGGGAAACAATTTTTTACAACTAGTCTTTCTGATAAAGGCTTCATTTCTAAAATATATAGAGAATTAAGTCAAATTTATAAGAATACAATCATGCCCCAATTGATAAATGGTCAAAGGATATGAACAGGCAGCCCTCAGATGAAGAAATTAAAGCCATCTAGTTATATGAAAAAATACTCTAAATCACTGTTGATTAGAGAAACGCAAATCAAAACACTTCTGAGGCACCACATCACACCTATGAAATTGGCCAACATGACAAAACAGGAAAATGATAAATGTTGGAGAAGATGTGGAAAAACTGGAACACTAACGCATTGTTGGTGGAGTTGTGAAATGATCCAGCCATTTGAGAGCAATTTGGAACTATGCCCAAAGAGCTATAAAAATGTGCATAGCCTTGGATCCATCAATAGCACATCTAGAGTTATATCCCAGAGAGATCATACAAATGGGAAAAGGACCCACATGTACAAAAATATTCATAGGAGCTCTTTTTGTGGTGGCAAAGAATTGGAAATTGAGAGGATGCCCATCAATTGGGGAATGGCTGAATAACTTGTGGTATATGAATGTAATGGAATACTATTGTGCTATAAGAAATGATGAAAAGGCTGACTTCAGAAAAACCTGGAAAGACTTGTATGGTTTGATGCTGAGTGAAGTGAGAAGAACCAGAAAAACATTGTACACAGTAACAGCCACATTGTGCGATGACTAACATTGATAGACTTAACCCTTCTCAGCAGTACAAGGATCTAAGACATCTCCAAAGGCCTCAGGATAGAAAATGCTATCCACAACCAGAAAAAGAACTATGGAGTTTGAAGGCAGATCAAAGCATATTATTAGCTATTATTTTTCTTCTGCTGTGTTTTGTTTCCTCTTTCTGCTGGTTCCTCCTATTCTAATTCTTACTTACAACATTATTAATGTGAAAATATGTTTAATAGGAATGTGTATGTATAGCCTATATCAGATTGCATGCCGTCTTGGGGAGGGAGGTGAAGAAAGAGGGGGAGAAAAATTTTAAACTCAAAAGCTTATGGAAATGATTGTTAATAATTCAATAAAATTAATTAAAATTTTTAAAAAAGCAAAGAAATGGGATCCCCTACATAAGGGGATTAAGATAGGATACTGGCAGTTTTAAAATACAGTATTATCTGTTTTATTGTATTATTTACTTTATTAAATACTCCCCAATTGCATTTTAATCTAGTTTAGGTGGCACTCAGAAGCATCACGGGCCTGAGTGATGTGGTCTACATTTTAGACACCTCTGCTCTAAGTCATACATGCAGCATAAAACTAAGATGTGTCAAACACTTAATGAACTAACAAAAACTACTCTCATAAAAATATTTTCTGATGTTATTTTATTCCATTTAACTTGCAAAGTATTTGATACCTTTTAAACACTTAGTACTTTACCTAAAACACTCAGTACTAGACGGGTACATACAATATGGGTATGAATAGAAAGTAGTTCAATCTGGTCAGGGCATACATACTTCAATTAAACTGAGAAGCCTAGAATATTATAGGGCTGGGAATAAGTGATGCCATTTTGAAACACTGATGTCCACATCTGCAAATATTCCTTAAGGGTTTCGTAAGTATTTGTAAAAGTAGGGAGAAGGCACACACAAGCGACTTGGTGCTGGAGGGGATCAGTTAGAAGAGACCTCAGAGATCATCTAGTCCAACCCCCTCATTTTACAGCTGAGGAGACTGAGGCCAGGAAGGCTAAGTGACTTGCCCACAGTCACATATGTAGCAAAACATAAGAAGCTGGATTCGGCCTTTGACTCCACTGTTTTTTCCACAGTCTCCATGCTACTTCTCATTTTGGACCTGAAAATGTAACTCACTCTAAAAATATATATATATTGTACGTGTGTGCGTGACTTCAACATCAGGTTGCAAGATAGCTAAGCATTTCTTCATTTTGTGGTAGGTGGTGAGAGTGAATATTGGGGAAAAGACCCAAAAGACTAGAAGGCAACGTGGTTAAATCCAGTCTAGCATTCCGTAGCTAAACTGTACAAGCATAGCATGCTATTCTAGAGAATATAACACACGTTCTTTATATAACATGTAAACTTCCATAACTTTTGGGTCTCTCCTACCTCTCATGCTTCCCTCTTTTACCTAGTTATCCTAATTATCTCATAATTACTTGTAATTATTTGTATATATGTGTCACCCATATATATTATATTGAAAGATATTTGAAGGGTTTTTCATCTGGGTAATTCCCAGTGGCTGTCATAAAGCCTTCTACTTAATACAGCTTCATGGTGGTGTATTTTTTGGTGCTTTATAGCACCCTTTTCTAAAAATGAGAAATCAAAATCGAGCTACGCTTTTACAATTCAGCTATGGATAGACCGGATCCAACCACAGTGCCTTCTAATCTGTTTCGGATCTTTTCCCCAATATTCACTCTCACTACCCACCACAAGATGAAAAACTTCTAGTCTACATTGGGTCTTATCCCCAATATTCATTCCCCATTACTTTTTCCAGGAAGAAAAGTGCTGGGCCCTAAAGGAAGTAAAGGATTTCAACAAGTAGAGATGTGGAGGAAATTCACAAAGGATTAGATTTAGAACTAGAAGTCAACTGTAAGGCCATCCAGTCCAATTCTCTCATTTACAGATAAGGAAACTGATGACCAGAAGGGCTAACTGACTTACCCAAAATTATACAGGTACTAAGTGGCAGAGATGGACTTCAAATTCAGGCTCTCTAACTCTAAATCTAGCACTTTTTCCCCTGAACTCCAGATATAAGAAATTGCTTGAGAGAATGTACATAGGCAGAATGAGATCAGGGAACAGTTAACTAGCAGTTCAGTTTCACTAAAACAGAATATGTAAAAAGGAGTAGCAATAAGAAATTAGGGTAGAAGCACTCTTTGTATGGTGAAACATTTTATTTTATCAAGTGGGCAACTGAAGAATAAGTGTTTAATGGCATACGGGCAGATTAGAGAAATGGTAATAAAGAGACCAGTTAAAAGGGTTTTATAATAATCCAGGTAGTAATAAGGGCCTAAAATAAAGCAGTATCAATGTAGAGAGATGAGACAGGTGAGATATCATAGCTATGATCATGGTTAGATGTGGGAGGAAAAGGAAGAAGGCAAAGTAGACTATTGATTTGAGAGTCTAGGGTAGTGGGAGAATCGCTGACGAGCAACAGAAAAAAAGGTTGTTCTGAGGAAGAACAAACAAGGTACATTAAATGCTACACTAAAGGGTATGGATTTGATTCAAGGGGCAGTGAAGATCCATTGTTTTTGACCAAGGGCGTGATAGTACAACTGCTGTGCCTGAAGATTATTCTGGCAGCAGTATACAGAATGGATAGGGGGAGGCTGTGCAGAGAGAGGAGATGAATCAAAGAAACTAGTTAAGAGACTACTGAACAGTCTGGATGATTTGTGAAGTACTGGTAACAGAAAACGGGGATGGTTTCATTTACTGTGGAGGTAGAATTGGTAGGAAGGACTTGGTCATTCATTTGTCATAGGATAATGGAGGGATAAGATTTAGGCAAAGTTGGAGTCTAATTGGTTTGGTCACCTTTAAATCTGAATTACCTATAGGAAATTCAGGTAAAAACAATCAGTAAGTAATTAACATTAATGTAAATATTTAGAATGTATTTTCATACCAACAACCCTAGCTAGGAGCAAACTCTATTACAGTCATTTAACAGATTAGGAAAGTGAGGTTCAGTGACATTAAGTGACTCGCTCATATAGTTAGCACATATAATTAGCAGGTCTCTCTATTTCAAGACCATAACTATTTCCACAAAACGATACTGTCTCTCCAAATAACAACTGTCATTTACATAAATACTTAAAGTTAATAAATAATTAAATTATAAAAACAAATAGACTAAAATGAATAAATAATTAAAGCAGCTGAGGCTGCTATGTATGCAGACTAGACTTTAGAAATTAGATGGTGAATGGAAAGTAATGGCAAAATTACATCTAACATCTAAAGTCATAATTGATTATTAGTACTGTCTACAATATTTTCTAGGTGTGTCAAGTTTAAGTTTGAAAAGAAAATAGTCACATGTTAATTGTATAAAAGCCTAAAAACTGAAGTTGTATATAAATTCCCCAGGCTACATAAAATATATGCAGAAAATTCCTTACTACATTTCCAAACGCTTTCAAAAAAATTTTTTGTATGGTTTTTGTAATGCTTTGATTGACTGGTTATTAGGTCAACTGTTTGCTGAATCATATATACACCCTTCCTTCTCTACAAAGGTGAAATTTCCTTTTTACTTCATCTGGCAAGCTCAAAGCTATGATGGTATCTTAATGAGTAGAAACTGGAAGGGTAGGCAGTAGGATTGGAACTACTTAAGGACCCAAGGGAAATAAGGAGATATGGGGAAGGAGTGAATTGTATAGTAAGTAGCCAGAAGGCAAAGGACAGAAAAGAAAGTGAGGAGAAACAGAAGACTGGTGCCCAATGGCTCAATCTATGTCATGAAACACCACATAAACCAACTAATTTAAGAATATGCTTTGAAGCTGGGTTTTTTTTTTATAGAAACCTGTTGCAAAAATACTAAGTTATCAAAAATATTATAAAAATGAACCATCTGTAGGATTCTAATCATAATTTGTTAAATGTTGAGCCAAAATAAGCCTATCAAAAATAGACTTATCAAATCCTGCCTGTCAGAATAGTTTCAAACATGCCTTTTCTTCTACATAACCTTTCTGCTACAGAGAAAAGGATTAGGATTGAAAAGGAAGGAAATGAGAGGGAAAAGAGGAAAGAAGGAAGATGGAAAAGAGGTAGAATGATAAGATATGATCTCAAATATCGGTGGAATTTGGCAGAGAGTTGGGCTTTTGAATACAGAAGAACTACTCAATGATAACCAAATTGTTCACTGACTAAGAAAACAAACTAAAATTAAATAGATCTCTCTTCAACTTGTTTGGATCTTTAATGCACTAAAACATGTTGAAAATACATCATAAACTTAATTAGTGATTACTAATTTGTTGTCCTTTAGCCACACACACACACACACACACACACACACACTCTCTCTCTCTCTCTCTCTGCCATCCACATGTTATCAATGTCCTGAATAAGAGACAATTCTGCAGGATTTCAAGGTAAGGTCTATCACCACGGGTGGGTAGGGTGGGGGGGGGGGGAGAATCGCATAGGCCCATCCATGCTGGATCAAAGCATGGACCTAGGCTACATCATAGTCATATAACAGTGAGCTAAGAAGACACCCAACAACTATTCAACCAATTTCAAAAGTACAGGAAGGAGGTGTGGCTAGACAACAGTTCATATAAATAACACACCTGAGTTTTGATGGCCAAATTCAAACAAAAAGTATGACATGCAGGCAAAAAAAAGTCAAAGCAAGATGATGGCATTTAGAGTTGGAAAGAACTAAAACTCTAGACTAGCCCTCTCATTTACAGATGAGAAAATTGAGACTCAAAGAGTTAAATGAGGTAACACTGACAGCAATTTTAGGTTAAACAGAACCACAGAAACCAGGTGCTGGAAGTGATCTCAGAAACCATTTAGTTCACTCCACACCTGAACAAGAATCATTTCTACATGCTCAACAAGTGTCTGAAGACTTCCAGTGAACGAGAATCCTATACATATCCTAAGATAGCCCACTACTTTTTTGAACAAGTATTAGGACGTTTTTCCTTACACTAATCCTAAATATGATTCTCCCTAACTTCTACCCATTCCTCCTAGCTCTGCCCTTTGGAGACAAGCAGAAAAGGGCTATTCTCTATTCTACATGCCAGCCTTTCAAATACTTACTATCCAGGTTACTCCCTTCAGGCTGTGTCTGAGGTTGTCTTTCCCAAAACATAGCACCAAAAAGGTGATGTAGTGGGCACCATCTATGGTTTGACCAGGATACAGTACAATACTCTTTCATCTTCTTTCTGTAATCCATGACTCCCTCAGTGTAACCCAGGATAGCACTAGATTTTTGGTCTGCCAAGTTAACAGTGCTGGCTTACAAAGACTTACTGTGTTGGCCCCGCATATATCTGTTATAGTCCAAAGGACCAGGCCACACAGTCCCATCTAATATTTTGAAATGTATTTTTGAATAGAAATGTAAAACTAGACATTTTTCCCTAGTAGGCACTCCATTAGAGAACTTCATCCATACTGACATGGTTCCATTGGTGACTACTATTTGAGTTTGGTTATTCCATTCCACCTGTTCCAAATCTACCTAACTGCACTACTCTTCCATCTTCTCCTGAAGGATAAGCATGAAAAATTCTGTCAAATGGTCTACTGAAATTTGAGTTTAAAGATGTTCAGCAACCTCCTAATCTACTAGTCTAGTTACCCTGTCAAAAAAGAAAATGACATTAGCTTGTTCTTGATAAAGCCATGTTGTTTTTAAATGAACACTACTTCCTCTTCTACATGCTCACAAAATCCTCTATTTAATATGTCCTAGAATTTTTCCAAGAATAGAAATCGAATTCACTGGCCTTGTAGTTTACAGACTCTGCCATATTTTTTTTTTCCAACTGGGTAACATCTGTCTTTCTACAGTCCTATGGAAATCCCCCATACTCCAAGCTCTTTAAAGGATCACCAGGGCTCAACGATCACTTCTGTTGGTTCTCCTGGAAGCCTAGGCTGAAGTCCATCTGGGTCTAGTGACCTGAACTCATTACAAGTGCTCTCCTGCCATCTCCTCACTTATCTGAGGTTTCAACTACCTGTTAAGCATTTTTGTTCTATCCTTCCTCCAAAGATCATCCTTTGAAGAGAAACAAATGTAAAATACGAGTTGAATAGTTTAGCCTTCTCACCATCATAATCTCACCCACTCTGAGCAGCAGGGATACCAATTTTTTGATCATCTTCTCATCCCAACATTAATTAAAGAACTCCTTTTGTTTCCCTTAGCTTCTATCACCAACCTCAGATCATTGGGGGTTCATCAATCCTGAAAGCATTTACTCTTATTCTCAAGTTATCTGCACTTGCTTCCACTTTTGATACATTTTGTTTAAAGGCTGAATCAGTCAATGGAGTTTCTTGTGCAGCCACACTGGTCTCTTTAGAGAATTTTTCCCTACCTCTCCACCCCCCACCTTCTTCTTCATCAAAACCATTTGTTCATGTTTTCATAATTTCATTCTTGAGAGTTTACCATCCTCTCCTGGCAGATTTCTCTGCAGAATATCCATACCTGGATTTCTACTAATCCTTTCTTTGGAAACAGGTCTCTGAAAAAAGTGTATATTTCAGAGTGTTTGGTTGTCACAAATTCTGTAACCATACACTCAGCTATCCCCTAGGTTCCCTTCATTTCTTCTTGAGAAACTAGCTCCCCTTTTAAAATGAGATCCAAAATAGTTTCCCTTTGTTGTCTACTCCACTTTTTGGACAATGACTTCAGTGATGGAGATGACAGTCCTTCTCTGTACATTGCCTTTGTAGCCTATATTTTGTGAAAGACCTTGCTTGACAAGATGAACTCCATCTACAACAGCAGTCAGGATAGTAAATGGGTGGAAAACCATTATATGTTAATACTGATGGAAAGAACTAAGCATGTTTAGCCTGTGGAAGAAACCTTAAAGGGAACCCAAGTTGCCATCAAGCCTTTTAAGAACTTTCTGATGAAAGAGGAGTCAGACTTTTCAGGTTGGCGCTCGAACTTCTTTTTAAAACCCAATGAAAGGAAAAACTTAAGAATTGGAGCTCTCTAAAAGTAGAGCAGGCTACTAAATGAGGTATTATTTGGCTATCACAATAGGCTTCCAAATGGAGCCTGGATGATCACTTGTCAGGTACATGACAGAGCTAGGCCCTGTTCAAACACAGACGGAACCAGAGTTCTGATCTAATATCAAGAATTTTGTATTTTTTAATAACAAGATTCATCTGTAAGAACAAAAGATCCAGAACATCAAGGAAACTAATGAAAACAAACGCTAGGGAAGGTGGCCTAGCCATACCAGATCTTAAATTGTATTATAAAGCAGCAATCATCAAAACTGCTTGGTACTGGCTAAGAAATAGTGGTGGATCAGTGGAATAGGTTAGGTATAGAAGACACAGTAGTCAATGACTATAGTAATCTACTGTTTGATAAACCCAAAGACCCCAGCTGCTGGGATATGAACTCACTGTTTAACAAAAACTGCTGGGAAAACTGGAAAAGAGTATGGCAGAAACTAGGCTTAGACCAAAATCTCACACCAGATACCAAAATAAAGTCAAAATGAGTACACGATTTAGATATAAAGGCTGATACTATCAGTAAACTGGGAGAGCAAGGAATAGTTTACCTTTCAGATCTATAGAGAACAGAATTCATGACCAAATAGGAGATAGAGAATATTACGACATGCAAAATGGATAACTTTTGATTACATTAAACTGAAGAGTTTTTGCACAAACAAAGCCAATGCAACCAAGATTAGAAGGAGGTAGAAAATTGGGAAAGAATTTTTACACCAGTCTTTCTGATAAGGGCCTCATTTCTAAAATATATAGAGAACTGAGTCAAATTTATAATACAAGTCAATCCCCAATTGATAAATGGTCAAAGGATATCAACAGGCAGCTCTCAGATGAAGAAATTAAAGCCATCTAGTCATATGAAAAAATGTTCTACATCACAAACTGATTACAGAAATGCAAATCAAAACAACTCTGAGGCACCAGTCACACCTATCAGACTGGCTTACATGATAAAACAGGAAAATGATAAATACTGGAGAAGATGCGGGAAAATTAGAACACTAATGCATTGTTGGTGGAGTTGTGAAATGATCCAACACTTCTGGAGAGCAATTAGGAACTATGTCCAAAGGGCTATAAAAATGTACATACCTTCTGACCCAGCAATAGCACTTCTAGGGCTGTATCCCAAAGAGAGCATAAAAATGGGAAAAGGACCCACATGTACAAAAATATTTATAGCAGCTCTTTTTGTGGTGGCAAAGAAATCAATTGGGGAATGGCTGGACAAGTAGTGGTATATGAATGTAATGGAATACTATTGTGCTATAAGAAATGCTGAACAGGCTGACTTCAGAAAAACCTGGAAAAACTTGTATGGTTTGATGTTGAGCGAAGTGAGCAGAACCAGGAGAACATTATACACAGTAAAAGCCACGTTGTGCAATGACTAATATTGATAGACTTAACCTTTCTAAGCAATACAAGGATCTAAGACATCTCCAAAGGCCTCATGATGGAAAATGCTATCCACAACCAGAGAAAGAACTATGGAGTTTGAAAGCAGATCAAAGCACACTATTTCCTCTTTTTTTTCCTTCTGCTGTGTTTTGCTTCCTCTTTCTGATGGCTCCTCTTATTGGTTCTAATTCTTCTGTAAAATACGACTAACATGTAAATATGTTTAATAGGAATGTATATGTAGAATCTATATCAGGTTGCACGCTGTCTTAGGGAAGGAGGGGGAAAAATTTAAAACTCAAAAGCTTATGGAAGTGAATGCTGAAAACTAAAAATAAATTAAATAATAATAAAAAGAATTTTGTATTTTTGTACTCTATATTCTGTTCTAAGTAGTTTTTCCCAGCAGATTCAATTCACCCACCTGTAAAATGGGAACAATCTTATATCAGAGATTCTGTGAAAAACCAACAAGTTTACTCTGCACAATCTGATGATCCTATGAGGTACAATACAAAGAATATTAGACTAAGAATTAGGAAACCTGGGTTCTGTTTTAGCTAGTTACTTAACCTCTCTTGAATTCAGTTGATTTGAATTTGTTGGACTGAATCAGATAAAGCATAGCTCTAAAAGTTTATAGTTGTGAACAAACCTAGTCTATCTTTCCCTTTAGCCTTTCCCAGGGCCTTCCAAAGGCCCAAGGAACCTGACCCAAAGTTGATGTCATTAAAATGATATAACAGAAGTAATAATTTTTTTTAAAATACAAGACCCCATGAATTTAACTGTATGAGTAATTAAATACAATTTGAATTAGAATAACTAATATTCTGAGGGTGGATCAACAATATCAACAGTGGAGAGGTGGCTAAACCTGCCTTTGTATTAGTTAATATTGGCTAGTAAATTAGGCTTAAAATAAATTAAATAGCTTCAATGTACCTTAACTTAGTGTCAACAAAAGCAAAGATTTGGAGAAGACTGTCAATATATCCAAGTAAAGATAATGCAACAGAATTAACACACTCAAGTCAATAGTGTTAAAGTCAACTTCCTTACACATGTCCTGAAAGAATCACTTGACAAAATACTAGCCCTTGTCTTTGATGGGATCTGTCATCTTATTTGAAGAAAACAGTATGATCTCTGCCAGTACAGAATAATCCCTACCTGTCCTCTACAATTTTTGCTCAAGGTTTTTTTTTTTGTTTTGTTTTGGTAAAAACTTAGTAGAACATAAAATAAATGTGTTGGTCATTTTAATAGCATTAATTTTGTAGATACCACTGTAGCACTAAGGCTATAATACCTCACTCTTAAATAAGCAGCCCATCTCCTTTTCCAATCGTGAGTACTTGATAATTTTTTTTAATAAATCTTTTCCTACTGAAATACTCATAAAGTGGTCAAAAAGAAAGTTTGAGTTTTGTTAAGAAATGTATCCTTATATTAAGTCCAAATCTGCCTTTTAACACTTTCCACCCACTGATCCAGGTCTGCCCTCTGGATCCAAAAAAGATATATCTTCTACATAGGGCCTGGAAGACAGCTGTGATGTTCCTCTTAAGATGACCGAATTGAGGCTCTGAGATCCCAAATGACTTGTCACAATTATTAGAGTCAGGATACAAACGCTAATTCCAAGTCAAGCACTTGCTCCATTCAGTCATGCAGCTACCTAGGCCAGTCATGCTCCTACTACTACTGCCATCTGATTTATCCGCAATTCTGATGTTTTCTGGAATCATGGTGTTCAATGACTCATAGCCTTATTCCTTATTCACTCAACAGTGGTGTTAAAAAGATGGGCTTTAAAAAGAAAGGTTATTTAAGTATTTTTAAAATGAACAGAAGAAAACAGAAATTAAAAAGAAACAGATAAGCTAGACAGCTCTGAAAGTATGTTGAATTTATTATGTACTTACAAGGAGTACATATTAGAAATTTGTGGTTTCACTTATAATATTCTTTTTATATACTCTTTACATATAGGAACAAATTACAAGATGGGCTTTTGACAAGCAGTTTATAATCACTGGAAGTACTATATGATTTTTGAAATGTGACCTAGGACTATGTTTTCTTCCTACTCAATTCTAGGGCCAACCAACTGTCCTTTACCTTTCAAAAAGCAGTAATCGAAAGAGGTTTTTTGTTTTTATGTCTAAACCGACTTTTGGAATAACTGTGAAATCCTAATTTCTATATAAAAAAGTGTCTGCTTAATGATAACACAGCACAGTACAGGTGATAGGTGGCTCTATTATTTTGTGGAAAGAAGAGGGCCCATGATTTCATTTAATTTTTCTAATGGGAATTATTACATGTGTGTAACTCACAAGAACATAAGTTTCTGTTATTTTTTAGTTTCATTTCTAGACCTCCATCTTTCCTTAGTCCCCTTAAGGGACTGAATTGAAAGCTACTAGGAAATAACAAGCCTATTGGCTGTCAACCTAAAAAGAAAAACAAACCAAAAAAAAAGGAACAATGAAGCTTTGGTAAATTAATAATTAGCACAGAGAAATAATACTACAAGTCTAAATGGGCTTGTAAAGAGTACTATGTGAAATGATGAGCAGGATGCTCTCAGAATAACCTGGAAAGACCTGCAGGGGCTGATGAACAGTGAAACGCATTGTGTACAAAGTAACAGCAATATTGTAAGATGATCAGCTGTGAATGACTTAGCTGATCAGCAACACAATGATCCAAGACAACTCTAAAGGACTTATAATTAAAAGTGTTATCCACCCTCAGAGAAAGAACTTACGGTGTCTGAATACAGATTGAAGCATACTTTTTTAAACTTTCTTTATTTTTCTCGAATTTAATTTTGTCTGTGTTTTCTTTCACAACAGACTATTATGGGTATGTTTTGCATGACTATACATGTATAACCTATATCAAAATGCTTGCCTTCTCAATGATGAGGGGCTGGGAAGTGAGGACGGGAGAGAATTTGTATCTCAAAGTTTTGTAAACAAATGTTAAAAAAAATTGTTTTTATATGTAACTGGGGGAAAATAAAATACTAAATAAAAAAGGGGAAAAAAGTATTCCATGGAGTGTTTTCTCCTGTGGCTATTCTAACTTTTGGTTCCTAAATACCATTTAAGACAATGAATGGCAACAATGGATAGTCTCTTGGTATGAAGAGCAGTAACTCCTATAACTTATTATTTTCCCATAACAACTTTAAAATGGCAGAGAAATTTTTTTAGTTGAAAGCAGAGATGTTTTTTCTTCTTTGGAAAAAATATTTAAGGAGTAATAAGACATCCTTCCACTCATTCAAGCTATTTATATTCTCCAATGTCATGGTAAGATTTGAGACTCAACTTCTTGTACATAACAAGAAGAAAGTGACCATGAACATATTCCTACCTTATGCATTTCTGACTTATTCTTTTAAATTTTTTGCTCTTCTTTTATTAAGTGACTGAGTTAATTTAACAAATCAATTTCTAGTGATAAAAATGCATGCCTTTAAAAAGTACATGGTTTTTAAAAGAAGTTTGCTTAACAAGAGTTAAGAAAACTTTCAAGTGGGGCAGACAGGCAGCGTGGTAGGTAGAGCACCAGCCCTGGAGTCAAAGATAAGAAGTGTACTTATTTAAAACCATAATGTACCATAGTACAAAACCTTAGTTGAACAAATATGAATATTTTCTATACAGTCTAGGACCAGAATTCTACTGTAAATACAAAAACAAAAAGTTTTGCTTTTTTTCCCTTTTGTAGTTCCTATATAGCCAGTTCAATTTCCTTTTCTGACAGGTTTAAGATCTCTATTTGGTTTTTATAATTTTGGGCATTTTTGCTGTTGATAATCCTACATTTCTTTTTCAATTTCCTCTGATTTAATGGTTTTATTTACCTTTTCCTCCCCCTTTAATCAAGTTAACTAAAGACTTATCAACTTTGTTAAGTTTTTTCAAAGTATCAGTTTTTAGTTTTATTAACTTTTGTTTTCTCACTTATCTATTCCTTCTTTAATTTTCCACAAATTTCCTCTCATATTTATTTTGGGTTTATCTGTTGGTTTTTAAACTTTTAAAAATTTCATATGAATGAAAGAAAAAGCATTTATTAAGTGCTTACTTTGTAACAAGCAGTGTAATAAGTTCCAGGGATACAAATATTAAAGTGAGTCAGTCCTTGGTCTCAAGGAACTGACATAACTGGGGGAAGCAATACATAAAAGAAAATTCAGCTGTGATCCAACAGGTTCAAGAGGGTGGGGTGGCAAAGCTAAAAGGTACCTGGGTTATATCATTAGGTGAGATGACAATGCTAGAGGTGTGGAGAGAATAGAGTTATATAGTGACGGTTCTCCATCTATTTTGGAAACTGAGCCCATGAATTCTGTGAAGACTATTAATACTACCCTCTTCTGGAAGCTGATCCAAGTAAAGGCACCATACTTGCCCCTGATTCCATATTCTATAATATTTTGCAAAATTTAACTTGAATGGTGGCTTCCCCATGCAGACATCTCTATCTCTCTGACAATTCCTCTATTTCCTAGTCACTGGAACGATTTCCCTTTGTGTCTTCATAATTTCCATTTTAAGTTTCTATTTTCTCCTGGGCTGATTTTTTTTTTTGCCTTACATCATTCAGAACTAGGCCTCAAATCTCACACACAGCCCACTAGTTCCAAACCATGCTGCCTGAACTACATATTCAGTTCATTAACCTTTTTTTCTATTTTGTTAATGTATTTATCTAGGATATGGTTTTTCCTCAAAGAACTGTTTTAAGGCATGCCAGAAATTTTCACATGTTGTCTTATAATTATCATTGTATTTCACAATTATTATTTCTACAATTTGTTTCTCTACCTTATCTGATATTCCAGATATAATTATTAAGTCTCTATTTAGGTATATGTATTTTTCTTGTGGTTTCCTGTATTGATTACTAATCATATTATGTATTATGATCCATTAAGGATGTTTGATATTTGGGCTTTTTCAAATTTATTTATAATTCCTGTGCTTTGCACAGGACTGACTCACAGGTATCATTTCATTCTGATTATAAGTATTAATGTTCCCATTTAGAAGATACCATAAGTCTTTCAGCTCTAAATTTTCTGACAATTTGTTCTGTTCAGTATTTTCCCCTTTTCTTATTTTTCTGCTAACACACCTGTAACCCAGAATATTAGTTTCCTAGTGTTACTATCTTTATCTTTTTGCAATACAATTAACTTTTCTTTTACAGGCTACTCCACTTGGTACATATACATCAGTATTAATATATAGTATAGTTTCTCTGTATGACTAACAGTGAAAATTTTCATTTTTCTTTGTCTCGATAGCATGATTGAAACTCCTGGGTGTTTTGTTTGTTTTAATTCACCTATCTGATATTGAATATATTTTGTTTGAGACTCTTATTAAAAAGGGAAAGCAATAGAGCGGGAGAAAATTTTGTATCAAGTTTCTCAGATCAGGGTTTGGAATTCAAGTTGTAAATAAGAGACACAGACACACACACACACACACACACACACACACACATACCCCCTCTTTAGATATATCTAGATACACACACACACATATATATATATATGTAATAGATAACCAAAAAACCAAAACAGATAAACCTCAATAGAAGTGGTCAAAGTTTATGAACAAATTTCTCAAAAGAAGTGCATACCTCATAATAACTATATCAAAGACTGCTCCAAATCACAGTAAGACAAATGCAAGGCAAAAATATTGCACTAATTGCAAAATGACAGACCACTATGAAGCTTTTCTCAGTGAAATCCATAATACCGTGAAAAGATCAAGCCTAACCAACCTTGTTAGAAAGTGGAGGAAAAGCTTATCAAGTTCATCCATTGACAAAAGTGTCTTGGGCACTACAGATTAGGTCCAGAAATGAGTGGGACACCATAGATCAAATACGGAAAAACACTCAAAGACATAAAAATCTATTTCTCCCACTTTTGCTATCTTTTTAAGGTTTAAAGTGTGAAACACTATGATCTTAGAAGAATCAAATTACTGAGTTCAGTGTATTTTTTTTTAAGATTCACTTCAGTATTTATATTATTTATTAAATGACTTCTGGACAAACACCAATGAACTAGATGCTGTGAGGAACTCAAAGAATATATGCAATGTAGAAATTCAAATACTTTAGGACACTTTCCCCTGGGGAATGACTATGGGTCCTCCTGGGTATTTTCTAACCTGTTGCAGTTGCTTCTACCTTTCAACCCTAGCCCTTCTCAACCACCCCATCTCCACTTCTTGCTCTGATAACCAAATTCAAATAAATTCTACCATTTTTTGCTCTGGAAAGAGAATGCCAACACACTTGTCCCACTATTTTATTTACTAATCCAGTGATTTCTAAAACCAAAACACTCTTCCCTGGACATCATTTTCTTTAATATGTTTTCTTCCCCTATTACAATGTAAACTCTTTGTCAACAAGGGCTCTCTTTTTGTATTTGTATCTCCAGTGTTTAGAACAGAGATTGGCACACAGTAAGCACTTAATCCTCCTATCCTCCCTTATTTTCATAAGACTATTGGTTTTTTAAGGAAAAGAAAGTAGTGGATTCAAGAAATCTAGGTTCCAATTCTACCTTTGACACTTATTAGACCATTAGCAAGTTGCTTAACCTCTCCACTCCAAGCCACCAATTCCTCACTTGAAAAATAGAGGTAATATCTGTAGTATCTGCTTTGGGAGTTTCTGTGAGGCTATGACAGATCACTATAAATTAGGGCTTCCACAGTAGCAAGAGAGTTGCAGTAAATGCTAATGAGAGTAGTTGTTACATGCTTATGCATATTTTTTAAAAATTTTGGGGGGGCATGGGGACTAGGGTGCATACCTTGAGAATGAGGAGGTCTCAATGGTTATACACAGGAAAAATTACAAATATAGCCATATTCTAGAAAACGATGGGCTTATAAAAACAAATCATATAATTTCCTCTCTTCTCTACTGTGTCCTTTTCTGGTGAAGAAAAACAGAATCACTATGCAGATTAAATAGAGTGCTGGAAGAACAGTTTTATTTTAAAATTATATCCTACTGGGACAAAGTACATATTCTAATAAAAAAATTCTGAGGCTTAAATAATCTGGATGATGGACTGTTAACAGAGCAACTACCAGAGGACCCCATTTATTCTTGCCTCCACAAGTCTTAAGATCAGCCTTAACATTTTCCCATTAATCCAAGGATGGATTTCCTGTTAAAATAAAGTACTGATTTAAATTAAGAGGAAGCATTACATATACTGAAGAAAAAGAATTTTTCTGTTAAATGGAGTTGATAAAAATCTGTCACCATTTCTATCTGGCATAGTTTTATAAATGTTAGCTACAGCAATAAGGCTGGAAAAAAGAAATTAAGAGAATAATCACAGGTAAAAATAAGATTTAACCTTTTCTTTTTCTGAGTCATAATATAGTTAGAAATTGTAAGGAACACCAAAAAATTTAAATCAACAGTTTCAGCATAGAACAGGATGAAAAACTCAGAAGAATGAGCATTTCAATATATATAAAAATTAATAACCTATTTGTTACCATTGTAGAAAGTTATTTAACAAAGATGAGACTATAGCCATACTACATTTCATAACAATTGTTTGTACATACAAAATACAATGAATCAAGAATAAAAATAAATCAAGTTTACAAGGTATTTTTTTTTTGGCTAGACAGTGGAGTTAAGTGACTTGCCCAGGGTCACAGAGCTATTAAGTGTCAGGCGCCGGAAGACACATTTGAACTCAGGTCCTCCTGACTCCACAGCTGGAGCTCTATTCATTGGCGCCACCTAGCTACCCCATACAAGTATTTCACTACCTTCAATATTTAAATGTATTAAAATATTTATTTTTATTCACTAAGTTTCGGATAATTATTTTGAAAAGTTTGATCCTTGATTGACTTTGGTTGGGTATAAGATTTTTAACAGACTACTTCAAAACCATGATAAAATAACAATAATAACAAAAAGGAAAAAAAAGGGGGCCTAAACATCATATTGCAAGAAATTACCAAGGAAAATTGTCCCAATATTCCAGAACTAGAGGTTAAAAAATAAATTGAAAGAATCCACTGATCACCACCTGAAAAAGATCCCAAAATGAAAACTTTCAGAAATATTACAGCCAAATATCAGTGCTCCCCATGTAAAGGAAAGAATACTACAAGTAGCCAAAAAGAAACTATTCAAATACTATGAAGCCATAGCCAAGATCACACAAGATTTAGCAGTTACCACATTACAAGAGTGAAGTGGGGGGATCTGGGGTGAGGGGCTTGGAATATGATACAGTAGAAGGCAAAGGAGCTAGGATTACAACCAAAAATAACATACCCAGCAAAACTGAGTACACTTTTTCAAGAGAAAAAAAAAGGGCATTTAATCATAAAGGACTTTCAAGCATTCTCCATGAAAATACCAGAGCTAATGAAATAGATGACATTCAAGCATTTCTGGTGAAAAGACCTGAGCCAAATAGAAAATCTGACGGTCAAATACAAGATTCAAGAGAAGCATAAAAAGTTAAAAGTGAAAGAGAAATCATCAAGTAGGTTAAAATGTGTATATGCTTATGTGGGAAAATGATACATATAACACCTAACAGAAACCAAAGGAAACATTTAAATATGAAAAACAAACAGGTATTATTATCATTAGGACAGTTAGAAGGGGTCTTTACAAATGGGGGAGATAAGGTGTGGGATTAGGTTGGGATGATCTACAAAAATGATGGATGAGAGATGAGGCAGAGGAGAAGGGGGAAAGGTAGAATGGGGGAAATTTTGTCACATTAAAAAAAGATGCAGAAGAGCTTTTACAGTGGAGAAGAGAAGGGGGGGGCCCTGCAATACTTGAGCCTCATTCTCATGTGAACTGGTTCAAAGAAGGAAGAATATATAAACTCATTCACTTTGTTATTAAAAAAATCTATCTTACCCAACAAGAAAGTAGGAGAGAAAGGGGATAAAAGAAAGGGGGAAGGTGAGGGTGGTAATAAGAGAGAGGGCAGATTATGGCAGTGGTCAGAAGTAAAAGACTTTTGAGAAAAGGCAGTTAAATAAAGAGAAGAAAACAGGATGGGGGAAAATACATAATAATCATAACTGTGAAAGTAAATGGGAAGAACCCACCATAAAATGTAAGTGAATAGCAAAATGGATTAGAAACCAGAATCCAGCAATAGGTTGTTTATAAGAAACACATATGAAACAGAAAGGCAAACATGAAATTAAAAATAAGAGGCTAGAACAGAATCCATTATACTCCAACTGAATTAAAAAAGTAGGAGTAGCAGTCATGATCTCAGATTAAGCAAAAGCAAAAATTGACCTAAATAAGAGCTAACTAGGGAAACTATATTTTGCTAAAAGACAGACAAAAAGAAATATTAATAACATATATATGCCAAATGACATAGCATAAAAATTCTTAAAGGAAAAGTTAAATGAGCTGCAGGAGGAAATATTAAAACTATTCTAGTGGGGGAACCTCAACTTTCTCCTCTCAGAATAAATCTAACCATAAAATAAATAAGAAAGAAATTAAGGAGATGGATAGAATTCTAGAAAAGTAAGCTACGATAGACCACAGTAGAAAACTGAATGGGAATTGAAAGGACTATACTTTTTTCTTAGCTATGGACGGCACCTTCACAAAAATTGATCATGCATTAGGGCATAAAAACCTCATCAACAAAGGCAGAAAAGCAGAAATATTAAATGCATCTTTTTGGGACCATAATGCAATAAGAATTACATTCAATACATTCAATTCAGAGATTAAAAATTAATTGGCAATTAAATAATCTAATCCTAAAGAAAAAGGTCAAAGAACAAATCATAAGAACAATCAATAATTTCATAAAAGATAATGACAACAGTGAGACACCATACCAAAATTTGTAAAATGTAACCAAAGCAGTACTTGGGGGGAAAATTCATATGTCTAAATGCTTACATCAATAAAAGAGAAAGAACAGATCAATGAACTGGGCATGCAACTAAATTATCAAGATAATTAGCTGCCACATCATCATCACTCAACTCTTTGGTAATTTTAACATTATGCAATTGAACTTGGTTTTTAAAGTAACTGAACCAATCAACGCATACAGCAAAAATTTCTTATCCACTTCAATTCTATTTCTTTCACTGCCTTAAATAAACTGAAGTTTTTGTTTGAATTACTGCTCTATTATGAGGAATGTGTTTTTGACTACAATCTTTAATTCATGCAGCTAAAAGATGCTTCAGTTCTAACACTGTAACAATTCTATTCCTTTTAGTTGTTTACAAACCACAAAAAGCTGATGCAACTTTGTCCTTTTATTTCACCTTTATATGTTTTATAATATTCCATACTATAGATTCAGGCTTTATAGCATTTCATCCTATTTTAGAGTTACTATGGCCATGCTCATTCTGTTCAATTACATCAAATTTTCATTCTAATGTAATAACAAGCTTTGTCTTTTTTTTGGGCTGACAATGTTTCCATCTGAACTATGTTTCCTTTTGTCTATTTCATTAAGCAATCTTTAAAAAAAAAATTGACAACTATTGGTAATATGGTACACAGCAGTATACCATATTCATACAGAATGATAAACAAGTACAACATGTATGGTCAGAAGTAAAAGACTTTGAGGAAAGACAGTTTAAAAAAGAGGATGAAGAGAAGAAAATAGGATGGTGAAAAATACATAATAATCATAACTGTGAAAGTAAATAGGAAGAACTATATATACACACGCATACACATATATATGTCACATTTAGTGAATTTTGATATGCATTAAATGTGACCTGGTATCATTTTATAATCTACACTAAATCAAAATTCATATTATTTGAACTCATGTTAATTATGATCTAGCTGTATTTCTGATTTGATATTCACAAAGATGGAGAGAATATAATATCCTACCTTTGTTTCTGGATTTTAAAAAGCCCTTGGCTCAGAAAAACAATGCCAATTTGGGGTCTCACTCCCACATATCTATTTTCTCCCACATATCTATTTTAAAAAATACAAGTTTATATGACAAATACAACTAACAATTGTGTTTACTAACTAGCTGGGTATTAGTATTAAGTGAGGTATAAAATGCAAGCACACGCTCACCTAAGATCATGGAGAATGTTCTGCTCAAAGCCCAAACAGAAAAGATGTCTTTAGATGGCAAGGTTCTCCAAATGCTCCTATTCACAGATGATACGGTACTAATTACATCTAGTCTTAGAACATTATAAATTGCCTCAGTAAAATCTATGATTATATTTAATCATCTACATTGGAAAAAAAAGTTGATGAAAAAGTGAAACAAAACATACTACCCAGACGATGACTTGCAGCCGGACCGACTGTATTGACTGGTTGGTTGTTGTCCTTTGTTCTCCAAGAGGACCAAAGGGACATTACTACGCTAGAGCCAAACTACAGCGTGCCTGGCTGTGGCTGATCAGACCAGTAAGAGCTTGGAATGCTCTACGACAGGTCAGGCACAAATAATCCATGTGAATTTTGGGGTGGATTCTCTAATTTTACACATCTTATGTTTCTTTTGAGCTATTTCATTTAGCTATATGCTAAGTGGTCCTGTGCCAGTGTCTCCCATGTCACAGAATCAATTCCAAAATTCTTTGGAGAGACCTTGAGAGTGTGCTCGTATTGCTTTTTCTGACCACCACATAAGCACCTGCCTGTGTGAGTTTTCCATAAAATAGCCTTTTTGGCAAGTGTTCGTTTTGCATTCTGCGATGTGGCCAGTCCATCGGAGTTGCTGCATTAGTGTGTATATATACACACACACACACACACACACACACACACACACACACACAGACTGTAGAACATTCAAGAGAAGAGCTTTCAGGACTGCTAAACTATTTCTATAAATCTCTTCTTTTACACTAATAAAAATATACTTATGTCTGCAAAATACAATACCCATGATCTTAGAATAAAAAATTGCATGTAACCAAAAAGACAATGGAAAATTCATAGTGGGTATAAGCAGGATTCCAAGTTGGCAACAACGACTTGAGGGCAAGAACTGTTGCAAAAGTCATCATTGAATATGTTGCTAGAAGAGAAGCAGCTGGAGGCCTGGGGGGTACATTGGGAACACTGACATTTTTTAAAGGAAGAAAGGGTGGGAGGGAAGAGGAAATAGAATTAGGGAGAGAGAGAAAAGGAGAAAGTGAATAAGAGAAAGCACACTTGTTTAGATAAATCCTTCATAAAGGATTCATGAAAAATTATCCACAAGAATCACACAAGATAAAGAGTAGAAAAGTTATTATTTTAGTAGTAAGAATATCCACGATGATGAAATTGTAGATCCATCAAAACATTAAAATTGCCTGTTAGGTTTCTTTCATTTTTTTTTTTTAAAGACTGGACCTCACCATCTCAATTAGACTGGAAGTGCAGCTACCACTAATGGGCCTAATTGCACTATTGAACAGTAACAGAAGTTTTGACTGGCCCCTTATTGACTTTGAATGGTTCTCCCCTCCTTAGGAAACCTGGGTCTCCCTGGTTCCCAGTGGCTCACCATACTGAACCTGAACTTAGTGCAGACACTCAATCTACATCAGCCACTGCAGTTCAAAATTCTCAAACTCAAGTGCTAAACTTTAGCTTCCCAGGAAGCTGGGGTCATAGGTATGTGCCTCTAATCCAATTACTTTTCAAGTACATTTAAACCAGCAGTGCCATTCCAAGACAAGGTAGCTATGCCTGAACATCATTAATCAGCCTCTCTATTTTTGTCTTAATTAACTCATTAACTAAAATTTCTTAAACTTTATATTCTCCCCTCCCCCACTGTATATAGGAAGTAAATTAATAAAGTAGTGCTATTAAAAATAAGTGTATCTTCTATAAGTAATGTAGTATGGGGGAAAATGCATTAAATCAGAAATCAGAAGACTTGAGTTCTAGTAGCTCGGCCCTAGGCAAGTTGCTCAATTACTTTGGGCCAATTTTTCCATCTATAAAATGAGAGGGTAGATTTAAACTATCTCCACAGTCACTTCTGGGTCTAAAATTATCTGAAATTAGATGCCAATATACAATGAAGTTCTATGAAAGTACAAGAACAAGCTTACAAAAAATTACTAAATCACATTTTGCTGACTAGCAATTTAAGGCATCCACATACTGCTATCTATTACTCATCCCAAATTATGCAACATGCCAGTTTCAATGTAAAACTAGTGACAGAATTCACTATGTCTGAATCAGAACTATTTTTTAACCAATATTCCTCAAATAACAGCACAGAAAAAAACCAAATTGCTTCTGTACTTTATATATATCAAAAACAGTAAGGTCGAGACTTTACTAAAAAAACAACCGGAAGCATTCTGTTGCCAGTTACTTTGTGCTGCTGAGAATAAATAAATGAAAAAGCATTTATTAGATGCTTAGTATGTGCTTGGCACCATACAAAGAGACAGGAATACAAATATAAACAAGACAATCCTTGCCAACAAATAGCTTACATTCTAACCAGGGAAGAGAGCACATATAGGAAATGATGGCCAAGAAGGAGTGTTTTGGATAGGAAACTGGAATCATAAGACAAATGACTAGCATGACCTCTCCAGGAATAGAAGTATAATGTGAATACTGTTCTCAGAGTTAAGTTGGAAAGTATGAGCAAGAAAAGCATGGAAATGAGTATTTATAGTGGCTCTTTCTGTGGTTACAAAGAAGTGGAAATTGAGGGGATGCCCATCAACTGGGGAATGACTGAACAAGTTGTGGTATATGAATGTAATGGAATACTATTGTATTATAAGAAATGATGAACAAGCAGACTTCAGAAAAACCTGGAAAGACCTGTATGGACTGATACTGAGTGAAGTGAGCAGAACCAGGAGAACGTTGTACACAGTAACAGCCACGTTGTGCTATGACTAATATTGATAGACTTAGCTCTTCTCAGTAACGCAAGGATCTAAGACATCTCCAAAAGTCTCATGATAAAAAATGCTATCCACATCCAGAGAAAGAACTATGGAGTTTGCATGCAGATCAAAGCATACTATTTGCTCTTTTTTTTTGCTTCTGTTTTGTTTTGTTTCTTCTTTCTTGTGGTTCCTACTATTGGTTCTCAGTTTTCTTTACAACATGACTAATATGAAAATATGTTATTAATAGGAATTATATATAGAGCCTATATCAGATTGCACGCCATCTTGGGGAGAAAATTTAAAACTCAAAAACTTATGGCCTAGAGTCAGGAGGACCTGAGTTCAAATCCAGCCTCAGACACTTCACCCTTACTAGCTGTGTGACCCTGGGCAAGTCACTTAATCCCACTGCCTAACCCCCCCCCAATAAAAAAAAGCTTATGGAAGTGATTGTTGAAAACTAAGAATTAATTTTTTTTGAAAAAGAAAAGCATGGAGATAATAAGGAAGTGACACAGTGGTTTTCAGACTGGACAAGACAAGGTAAATAGTCTAATCAGAAATCATGGCAGCATGGGTGCAGTAGGGAGATGGAGTCTGAACAGCAGGCAGCATGGAATGGAAATGAACTCAATATTCTAAAGGAGAATAAGTTGATGGTAACACTATAATATTTAGCTAAATTATAAAGCAAGACATGAGATGTGCTATTAGGTAGTCACTTTGAAATATAAGATTATACTGAATGAATATCCTTAGATGTTTTGGTCCAGATATGCAGAATCTAGTTCTGCCAAGAGAATAATTTAACTACAACAAAATGGCAAGGTCTTTACAGTGCAGTCTCTGACTGGTCTTGTTGGAAAGATTCCCTTCGATTTCCCCAACTCCATCCATCTCTCTAGCTCTACAGAAAATTAATCTACTTTTCAAGATTCACCTACCTCCATATGAAAAGTTTCCCTTGTCTAATCCCATTCTCATACCATACCTTGTGGGGATCACTCATTCCATGAAATGCCCCAGGGCTGACTTAACCCAGTGCTTTGTATGTAGTAAGCACTTAATAAATATTTTCTTCTATTTATTATTATTACAGTCATTTCAGGTACCATTCCAATTAAACTCTTAAGGTACACAAGGGCAAGAACTGTAGCTATATTCCTACAGTAACACATATATATGTGTGTGCGCATAAACACAGTACTTAAAGTTTTGTTGAACTGAATCAAATCTTTAAGCGCTTATAAAATAATTGGGTCTATTTTCAAAAATATATCAAATCAAGAAATAAACCAACATACCAAAGGGTAGAAGCCTGCCTTAATGTAGGCAAACATTTAGTTATCAGATGTCAGTGAAAATTGATGACAATAAAGTAGAATCTGTCATTACTGATAGAGTAAAAGATTAGAAGAAAAATTCAAGATAGCAAAAGTTGAATGTACCTATGGTTTTCACTACAGCTTCTCTTTTTTAAAATGAGTGTTTCTATATTTTGCCAGCTCACAGGAGGATAGACTTGAAATAGGGAAAACCTTGTGCCAAGAAGACCAGCCAGAAGGCTATTGTAATAGCCTTAAAGTACCATGTTAAATTATATATTTAAAAAGACATAAGCTATGTGTAATTGTTTTGTAGTTTCATATACAATCCTCATGCTTTTCAAAAAATCATGTTTGTTGATTAATGTCAAGTTCTTAAAAAATTTAAACTACACTAAAATTATGTCAGGAATTAAGGATTAAATGTTATAATCTACAGATTGTACTCTTACCATACTTTTTTGGGAAAACAATTAAATTGAGACATGTTTTTTCCTAGTCCTGCAGTATGCCTCTTTCATGATCTTTTAAAGATCAATAGTATCTCAGCAATCACATCTATAAGTCTTTTTAAGTACCCTAGGATGCATGCTTCCTGCTGTCTTAAACAAAAGTGGTCCATTTCCAAATTTCATGAACTTTGAAATTTCTTTATTTGATCTTTTAGAAGTCTCGATTTCCTTTTGCTGGATAGCTCCTAACCCTGATCTTCATTCTAATTGTGACTTGCAATCCCTCCACCCTTTAGTCCTTTTTTTCCCAGGCCATCGCCCTTGACTGGCTACATACACTCTCTCCCTTTCCTATCTCAACTCCTTGGTGAATCGGTTCAATTTTATTTATATATATATATATATATATATATATATATATATATATATATAAAAAATCATCCTCTATACCTGAGTCCCTTACCCATTTTCCCATCACTAATATGGTTTGCCAAGTCTGAGCCTTGGATTATCCTTGCCATATACTGTCTTTGCTCCTAAATCACATGATATCGAATAATATGGAGAAAAATCACAAAACCATGCTAACTGGGTCCAACACAAATCTATCTGAAATGGGTCCTCCATACAGCAAGGCATTATTTTATGCCTCCCTAATCTATGCACTATCCCACTCATCACAATGGCTATTTCCAATTTTTTTATCCTTCCTCAAATCTTCTCAGGTAAGAACCCTGCCTCATATTTCACAAAAAAAGTTAAGGACATGTGCTGAGCTCTCTTTACCCCAAATCACTTAAATATTTTTCCATACTATCTCTGCCTTCAACTCTTCACAAGAAGAAGTTGCCTCTCTAAATCTTTATTGAATAGAGAAATGCAAATCAAAACAACTCTGAGGTACCACATCTCACCTATCAGATTGGCCAACATGACAAAATAGGAAAATGATATATGTTGGAGAAGATGTGGGAAAATTGGAACACTAATACATTGTTGGTGCAGTTGTGAAATGATCCAACCATTTTGGAGAACAATTTGGGAACTATGCCCAAAGGGCTACAAAAATGTGCATACCCTTTGATCCAGCAATAGCACTTCTAGGGCTATATCCCAAAGAGATCAAACAAATGGGAAAAGGACCCACATGTACAAAAATATACATAGCAGCTCTTTTTGTGGTGGCAAAGAATTGGAAATTGAGAGGATGCCCATCAATTGGGGAATGGCTAAGCAAGTTGTGGTATATGAATGTAATGGAATACTATTGTGCTATAAGAAATGATGAACAGGCTGACTTCAGAAAAACCTGGAAAGACTTATATGGTCTGATGCTGAGTGAAGTGAGCAGAACTAAGAGGACTCTGTACACAATAACAGCCACATTACGCAATGACCAATATTGTTAAACTGAACCCTTCTCAGCATTACAAGGATCTAAGACATCTCCAGAGGCCTCGGGATGGAAAATGCTGTCCACATCCAAAGAAAGAACTATGGAAGTTGTATCGCTATCACTTATTTTTACCTTCTGTTGAGTTTTGTTTCATCTTTCTGATGGTTCCTCCTACTGGTATTAATTTTTACTTACAACTTCACTAATGTGAAAATATGTTTCATGGGTATGTAAATGTAAAGCCTATATTAGATTGTGAGCCATCTTGGGGAGGGTGGGGGGGGAAGAAGGGAGAGAAAAATTTTCAACTCAAAAGCATATGGAAGTGGTTGTTGATAAATCAAAATAAATTAATAAAATTAAAAGAGAAAAAAAGAGAAGTTGCCAAGGCAAACCACTCTATATTAATCTTTGATCCTATACCATCCTGTCTTCTCCAGCAGATTGCTTTATTATCCCCATTTTCTTACTCATCTTCAGTTTTTCCCTGTCCGCTGGCTGTTTTCCTGCTGCCTACAATCGTGGTCGTATCTCCTCCATTCTCCACCCCACCACAACCCCCCAAAAAAGTAACAGCAAAAAAATCTCAATTGACTTTACCACTCTCAATAACTATTATCTCTCCTTTTTGTAGCTAAATTACTAGAGAAATTCACTTTAAAATCGAGGCCATTACCTCTTATTTTCTTCCAAACCCTCTGAAAAGTTTGACTTCCAAAGGTACCAATGATCTCTTAATTGCCAAATTTATGAGGGGGTCTGTGGACCCCAGGTTAAGAAACCCTGTAACAGAACATTTTCTCACTTTTCTGAAAGTCTGTTCTCATCCTTGATAACTTCTACTTAATCATATATCTAGCACCAGGGTAAGGAAAGCTGATTTTGAAATTCCCTTTATAACCACTTATATTTATATTATTTTTAAATGTTTATAAAATTAATTTTTTCCTTAAAACATCTTTGTAAGGTAGGCAGTACAATTACCCTACACATTTTAAAGATTAGGAAACTTGAAATACAGAGCCTGAATCCAAATCTTTTACCCCCTTCTACTAGACTAATCAAGCAACACAATCATCTGTCCTACATGAATCTGATCTTCATCATCAATCTCAATCCTTGGACTTTTCCCCATTTCCCCACCCCTGCCCTAGTACATCATCTGATTTCCAGTTTTACTTTAAGCAATCAACAAATATTGTCCAATCCCCTCATTTATATTATAGAGTAAGAAACTGGGACCCAGAAAGGTTAAGTGACTTGCTCAAGGCCACATAGATGCCCTCAAGGAAGCCTATATTCTATTGGCAGGGACGGGTCACAGAGTGAGAGATAAATGACATTACATCAAGCTAACATTTATTAAATGCTTACATGTACTATGCTAAGTGCAGAGAATACAAATACAAGCAAAAACAAAAAGTTCCTGCAGTCAAGGTTCTTCTAAATGGAAGAAGACAACACATAAAAGGAAGCAGAAGGAGGCAGAGACGGAAAAGGGACCTGTGGGTATATAGATACAAATATACATATAAAACAAATACAATGTAACTTGGAGGGGTAGTGGTAAGGAGAGACACTAGCACCTGGGTTAATCACAAAAGGCCTGGAAAGAAATGAAAGAAATCACAGAGAATAGGGTAGCAAGGCAAACACATGAGAAATGTTACATTGTGGCAAGGCCAGTTTGGCTGGTATGAAAAATGTGTAGAAAAGTAATGTGTAATAAGCCCAAAAGGGAGGATATGAGAGTTTTAGATGAAAGGCAGAGGAATTTGTATTGGATTCTAGAGGTAGTGCTACTAGAGTTTACTAAACAGGGGAGTGATACACTGACCAGGACAATTATTTTGGCAGCCTTGTGGAGGGTTCTTTGGAGAGTTGAGAATTGAGGAACACAAGACAATTAGGAAGGCAACTAAGTAGTAAAGTGGATAGACCACTGGGCCTGGAGTCATGAGGACCTGAGTTCAAATGCTTACTTAGCTTAGCTTACCTTACACTTATTAAGCTGTGTGACCCTGGCCAAGTAATTTAACCCTATTTACCTCAGTTCTCATCTGAAAAATAAGCTGGAGAAGAAAATGGCAAACCACTCCAGTATCTTTGCCAAGAAATCCCAAATGGAGTCATAAAGAATTGAAAAGACTGAAACAAAGACAATTAGGAAGTTATTAAAATAGATGAGGCAAACAATGACGAGGACGTGAATTAGAACTATGTTGATATAAGTGGAGAAAGGGGGATAGATATAAGAGATATGGAGACAGAATCAAAAAACTTGGCAACTGATGGTTTATGTGAGGACAAAAGAGAATGAGTATGCCTGAAGTTGAAGACCTGGAGGACTGGAAGGATGGTGATACTCTTGACAGAAAATTCTGGAATTGGGGTGGGTTTAGGGAAAAAGTTGAGATGCCTATGGGACATTCTGTCTGCTAGACATTTATGTAATGAGACTGGAATTCAGCAGAAAAATAAGCTTAATATATAAATCGGTTAATAAACTTCATAGATGACAATTTTATCCATGGAAGTGATGAGATCGCCAAAAGAGACTATAGAGAGATAAAGAGACAGCCTAGGACAGTGTCTGGGAGGAACTCCCAGAGTTAGAGGGAAGGACTCAGATACAGACCAGCAAAGAAGGCTGAAAGATCAGACAGGTAGGAGGAAAACCAAGTTAAAATAATGTCACAAAATCGGCAAGAGGACAAAGTATACATAAGGAAAGGGTGGTCAAGTGTTAAATGCTGAAGAGAAATAAAGAATGATAAGGGCTAAGACCACTAGATTCAGGGAAAATGAGATCTCAGGTAAACTTGAAGAGATTTCAGTTGAGTGATCTGATCAGAAGCTACATCAGGAAGTGGAACTAGTGTAGAAAACTATTTCCAGGAGCAGCTAGAAGGTGCAGTGGATAGAGTAACTGCCCTGGAGTCCTGAGGACCTGAGTTCAAATTTGACCCCAGACACTTGACGCTTACCAGCTGTGTGACCCTGTGCAAGTTACTTAACCCCAATTGCCTCACCAAAAAAAGCAAAAACAAAGAAAAGAAAACTTTCCAGGAGGCAGGATATGCAATTAAGGAAAGATACACCAGGATAGCTTAAGGGAATGGTACAAAGTATAAGTGAATGCACTTGCTTCCTATTCAGCCTATTCTCAAATTAGATTAAAAGTCAGGCATTTGAGCAAAGCAATTACCACTTTTCACCCTCAATTACTACTGTCTTGACTCTCCAGGGGTTGCTAATTCTCAAGTTTAAGTAATTGCTACTACATGCTTTTCTTGGTCTGGTTACTTCAACTGATGATTTTATGACACCTCAGAACAGTTCTTGCCTTTTTTATGTTTATGTGTATATTTTTAAAATTATGTGCAACTTATTTCCTCTATTAAACTGTAAAACTCAGGACTGAGACTTTTGTATCTCCCTTAGCACCTAGCTGAGTTCTTCATTCACATAGGACAATGAGTAAAAGAAAGAAAAAGCATTTATCAAGCAATTACCATTTATATAACAGATTCTGGGTACTGGGAATATAAAGTCAGTCATCGGCCTCAAGAAGCTTATATTCTAACATGGGAAAACAATAAGTATGTCATAGAGGAATAGTGGCCAGGTTAGAAAGTTTTGATTTGAGAAATCAAAAAAATAGTTGTTCCTCCACAAAGGCCTGCCAATTGACCTGCTCTTTCTAGAAGTAAAAACAGTTAAGTTGTTGGTTTTGCTATCCTTTACTTCTTCGTTTGTTTTAAGTTGTTTTTATTTATTCTTTCATTTTGATAATTCAGTTTTCCACTTTCTTTTTAATCCAAACTTAGCTAATGGTTTCTCTTTTTAACCGGATTGTTTAAAAAAAAAAAGGAGCTATTAATTTTTTTTTGGTTTGCAATTTTGTTAATTTCTTCTTGAATTTTCAGGATTTCTATTTTGGTATTTAATTTGAGGTCCTGTCCATCTGTCCCTCCATCCTTTCTTCCTTCCTTCCTCCCCACCCCCCCTCCCAGGGCAGACAGAAGGTGCCATACACAGAATGACACGCCTGGAGTCATGAAGACTATCTTCTTGAGTTCAAATGTGACCTCAGACATGTACTAGCTGTGTGACCCTGGGCAAATCATTTCACCCTGTTTGCCTCAGTTTCCTCATCTGTTAAATGAGCTGGAGAAGGAAATGGGAAACCAGTCCAGTATCTCTGCCAAGAAAATCCCAAATGGGGTCACAAAGAGTCAGACACGACTGAAATGACTGAACAACCAAAAAAAATTTTTTAAGTATTTTTAGTGGCATTCTCAACTCATTAACCTGTTACTTGTCTTTTTTGTAAATAAAAGTAGGTAGAGATATACATTTTTTTCATAAGGACTCAACGTAATATAAATACAAAATGAATCAATAAACTTTTTTTTTAAACTAAGCAATGGCAGTATGTTGATTACTGTGCCTAGAGCAGGAAGTAACACTTCTTGTGGTAAGAAGGTTAATTCTATTACCTTACAACTTCAACTCAAAATTTCTGGAAAATGCAACACATGCACAAACTATACAACCATCACTTTTGTTCAAAAAGCTAATTTATCACTGTCGTGTACCAAAAACCTTTGTATAATTCAGAATACACATTATTAACATAGTGAAAAACACTAGTAACAAGTAAAATCATCTAAATCACGATCACAGATTTAGAGCCCTTAAGGAACTAGCGCAACAGCCTCATTTTAAAGATGAGATTAGGCCTAAAATAGCTAAGTGACTTGCTCAAGATCACACTGGAAGTAAGTGGTGGATCCACAGTTACAAGTTACATTTCTAAAATGCTAGGTTTAATAGAGGTGAGTAACCTTCATTTCTCATCCTGGATTAACAAGTTAAATGTTTCTTATCAAAAGGGCTACAGATAACCCTTTGCAATATTTAGATAAACTAGCTAAAAGAAAAATTTCACTTATTCTATTTTTGTTTTTTTGGAAATGAACTAAATTACTTTTATAATAACTTTTGTGTAACACAACTCTCAAAGCACTTTCCTCACAAAAACAGAGTCACTGAAAGTATCTCCTCCCATTTACAGATGAAGAAACTGAGGTTCAGAATGGTGAAGTGATTTTTCCCCAGGTCATACAACTAGTAAACACCTAAACCAAAATTTAAAAATTCGTCTCTCCTTAACTCCAAACTGAGTGCTCTTTCCTGCAAGCTAGGTGTGCTAAGAAAGGCTTTAAATAATATGTAGGTTTTGAACAATCAATCAGAGGATGCAGGGTGAGAGGACACTATATGGCACATTTTGAACAAAAGTGAAGCTCTCAGGATACAGGTAAGGGATACAGAAAAGGTATACTATTTCCCTTTGTAATATAAAGGCTAGAGCTAAAGTGGTTTAAGAAATACGAACCCTAAACCCCAAATTTTTATAATATTTAATGCCAAAAACTAGAGACAACATATTTAACTGGCTAAAGTCAACATTAAATATCTGGATCTACTAACACACTAAGTCATCACCAGGCAACCTGCAGCCATTTAGGTCCTTAGGTGCAGCCTCCTGAGTCCAAGTTTTACAGAAAAAATCCTTTTATTATGGGGATTTGTTCTGTGAAGTTTGGATTCAAAGGTCTGCACTTGAGGACTTAGAGGACCACAGGTTCCTCACCCCTGACTTAGCCTGTGTGAAATAATGTACATGAAAACATTTAAAGTTGACACAGATAAGGCAGGAAGAATTAGAGACATAAGCACGTGATACCAGCTGCATGGTATTAAGGGAAATAGTGTAACATGTCAAGATATTTCCAATCTTGGAATGTTCTCCTCCCTCCAACCACCCTCAACATACTGAATGACTATATATCCTTTACAGTAGTGTCAAACTCAAACAGAAACTGGCCATTGGGGCAGCGAGGTGGCACAGTGGATAGAGTGCTGGCCCTGGATTCAGGAGGACCTGAGTTCAAATTCGACCTCAGATACATAACACTAGCTGTGTGGCCCTGGGCAAGTCACTTAACCCCATGCCTAGCCCCACCCCCAAAAAAGAAACTGGCCATTACAAGATCTGCATCCCTAACTGGCTGTATACTGACTTTAAGAACTATATATTAACACTATCTATGTTCTATTGTACTTTTATTTATTTTATTAAGTATTTCCCAATACATTTTAATATGGTCCAGGTCCACTCCAAGTGCTGAAGGTCTGAGGCTTACATACTGCATTGGGAATTTGGGGTTAAATAAGTATATTGTACTATTAAAATTAACCAATCTGTTTGTTAAACAGATATGCATGGTAAACTCTAGAACTGATTTCCTTTCACAAAGAACAGAAACTCAAAAACACAATAAAATGTAGATAATGTTCATTTGTGGTTTTCTAAATCAACATACAGTTGCAGGAATGCCTTTCTATTTGAGTTTGACAGCACTGCTTTAAAGCATCTATCAGATACTGCATTCTCCATAAAATGTTACCAGCCTCCCATATTTCAAAAACAACTTTGCACCTCTTCACTTATATTACGAAGTTATTTTAACTTTTATCAAATCCCCTCTACTAAACTAGAACCTCTATGAGTACAGAGATCACATCTAAATTTTCTCACTGCAAGCTCCTAACCTAGTACTCTACATTCAAAACAGACTTAATAAAATATTTGAATTGGTTTTGTTCATATCAACACATAAAAAAAATAGTTTTTCTAACTGTTAGTAAGTAAAGAAACAATCCAAGGAGATTTTCTCAAGTGATTCTCAACTTTATAACACGGAGTCAGTGATTATTCCAATAGGGAACCAGGGAAAGGAACAAGCATTTATTAAGCACCTAGCACTATAGTAAGCACTTTACAAATACAGCCTCATTTACCCTCACAACCACCCTGAGAGCTGGGTGCTCCCATACCTCCCCATTTTTCAGCTGAGGAAACTGAAGCAGACTGAGGTTAAATGACTTGCCTAGGCTCACACAACCAGTAAGTGTCTGGGGTCTGATTTAAACTCAGCACTAAGCAAAGTGCTCTATCCATTGTATCCTAGCTACTAGAAAACACAAAATTTTTTACACAAAAATATTAATTTTTTAAACATAAAATTGCTATTCAACACTCATATTACATGTTGTCAAAATTCCAAGTTAGAAATTCCTAAACCAGACACTTTTATATGGGGTAGCTAGTGGAGCAATGGATAAAGTGCCAGGCCAGCAGTTTGGAAGACAAGTCTTCCTGAGTTCAATTCTGGCCTCAGATGCTTACTATTTGGGTGACCCTGGGCAAATCACTTAACCCTATTTGCCTCAGTTTCCTCATCTGAAAAATGAGCCAAGAAAATCCCAAACAGGATCACAGAAGAGTCAGACACAACTGAACATGGCTTTTATACACTTATTTAAGGGCTTAGATAGGATTTTAAAAATATGTAAAGCATGACTAAATGTCTTTACTTATGGATCAAGAAGGGTGGCTAATAAAAAGTACATATTACCAACTTTCTTCATTGGGGAAAAAATTACTTTTGTCATTAACATTAGGACTACCACAATTCATTGAGTCATTTATTAAGTTTATGTCAGATGTTAAGGGAGATTCAAAGATATAAAGATAAATAAGAGGCAATCTAAAAGATTAAGGAACTTACAATCAAGACGAGCAGAGATACGCATAAATACAAATTAGAATGTTAAGTACAAAAGTAAAAATTGCCATGCGATCAAATAGGAAGAAATCACTTCCATCTGGATGAATCAAGGGAGGCTTCACATTTGGCATAGACAATTCCAAAGCATGATTGG
This sequence comes from Phascolarctos cinereus, assembly GCF_003287225.1. NCBI lineage: Eukaryota > Metazoa > Chordata > Mammalia > Diprotodontia > Phascolarctidae > Phascolarctos > Phascolarctos cinereus. The sequence continues at coordinate 102,414,544 of NW_027555847.1, forward strand.
TAAATCTAGGTTCTTAGGACTTCCAGACACTTTGAATAAATTTGTGGTGACCTCAGCTTAGTGGATGCACCTTAACTGTCTTACCTGTCACAAGTACTGAAACTGAAATAAAAACTTATTGCAGTGAGTTTTGATAGTACTAAAGTGTGCAAATGCTAGACAGATTAGTTTGTATCTGGTTCAGAAAGGATACAGATTCACAAAGAGTCACATATTATACAAGGAACTGGACTAAGGTTCTCATCCCTCGGGTTTGTGGGTCCCAAGGAGTGTATTATTTGTCTACGGAACCTGGAGGGAGGTGGCAAAAACAGCAGCTGCATGGCCTAGGGCCTGGAAAGCTACCTTCATCACTTCTCTCCCAACTTCTGATTACCACCGCAACTCGATCCCAGTAAAACAGGTTCCTAAGTCTCCATTACCACTCTCCAATATCCCAGCTCCCAAACAGGTCCTCCCGCAGCAGCAGCAGTAACAGCTTTCTTCCCAATCCCACCCAGAGGACTCCCACAGCCTCCGGGCTCCACCCCCAAGCACTCGACTTCCCTAGGCTCCCCTCCCCCCAGAGCAGACCAAGGGCTCAGCCGACTCTCCACGCCCTCCCCCCCAGTCGCGGATTCCGCACTGCCATCTGCCCCCAGGTTCCATCCCGCGGTTGGTCAGCTCCTCCATCCCCACCCCCGACGCTCCTCTAGTCCTAAACCTGAGTCATTGGAGTCACTCTGGCACGGACTCCTGCCCCCCCGCAACCGCCCGCCCCCCCACGCAATGGCAATTCTGAGTCTTCTGCTCCTCCCCCCCCCAAGGCTCGGGCCGCATTGCCCACCGCCTGCTGCTCCCTCGGAGTCTCCATTTCCGCGCAGCCGCGGTTTTTTCTCCCGTCCGCCCCTCCTAAATCTCTCGTGGTGCTCTCCCCGCGCGTCTAACACCTCCCCGGGGGCTAAGACAAAGTTAGGGAAGCCCAACTTCCCCTCCCTCAAGTCCTTCCCGTCCCTCTAGGGACGACCACCCAGCTTCCAGCGGATCGAGCAGCTGGGGCCCCCTCCCATCCCCAGGGATATGGGTTGGGGGAGGAGGCAGATGGCCCAGGGTCTGCGCCCGCCAGCCCAGTCTCTACCGCCTCACAACTCTCGCTTCCCCCAGCGGGAGGTGGCGCGCACCCCTCTCCCCCCCCGCGCCCCAGCCCCCGCCCGAGCCCGCGCGCGCCCTGCCCCTCCCCCCGCTCGCGCGGGCGGCCCTCCCCTCCGTACCGTCGCCTCAGGGCTGATGTCGATCTTGAAGGTCTGTTGCTGGAGGGTCTTCAGAGTGATCTGCATGGTGTCGCCGCCGCCCCCGGACGCCATGGTTGCTGTGGGCTCGGTCGGCCTCTCGGGCCCGCTGGGAGGGAGGTCGAGGTGGCTGGTGGGGTTGGTCACATTCACCCTGCGGGGCGGCCTCTCCCCCGGGCCTGGGCCGCCGCCGCTCCCGCTGTCGCTTTCCGGCGTGATCGGCTGCGATCGCCTTCTCCCCAAGGCACGGGGCCAGCGGGGAGTCCGTCCTCAGAAGCTGTGGGCAGTTCTGGGAGGCAGGGAGTGAATCCGCTAGTTCATCAGGGCCTGGTCGCCACCATCATGACTCGCTTCGACATCCCCCCTCCCCCTCCCGTAGAAGTTGGGGGAGGGGTCAAGAGGGGGTGTCGGGAAGCGCGCAGGCGCAGGGGAGGCAGGCGGATTATGCGCACGCGCAGCACGTAGTCCCCGTTCACGCAGGTTCCGAGACTGGGGGTGGGGGCGGGAGGGAGTAGTGGCTCCTGGAATTCCGGCTGCCGGGCTGGCACCTCGTGCTTTGGATTCCCCGCGTCCGTAGTGGCTTGTGCTTTTAGCTGTTCCGCCGTCTTTTTCTACGAAATGGTGGAGTCGGGTGGGAGGGCGATCCTGGAGCAAGCGTGGTGCCTGAAGTCAGGATATTAAAGGAGTTTCAGATTCTTCCTTGTCACTTGCATTGCCTGTTTCGCCTCCTCCCCCCCCCCGTCTGGATTGCACAATTTACCTCCCCAGTGTGAGTGGTAGACGTGTTTGGAGCTAAAATTAATGTTGGTCTGGGCTAGCCTCGGTTCTTTACGCACTCCTCCATTTTACTGAAACTCACACAAGCCTTTCGAAATTAATCAACTAGCATTAATTAAGCTCCTGCTACATGCCAGATACTGGTTAATCGCTGGATATACAAAGAAAAGCTCACGGTCTCTCGGGGGAGAGAACTTGCAAACAAATATTTACAAAAACGGGAAACAACTATGTACAAACAAGGTAGAGATAGGCTAAATTAATAATTTGTACCTACATAGTATTTTAAAGCATTGACTAAAGGTTCTCATTGAATCTCACAATGATACTATTAAAGAGGTACAACTTCTAGCATTTTACAAATGAGGAAATTGAAGTCGGCAGAGGGGGTTAAGTGGCTTAACCAAGATCCCATAGCTATTAATGGCAAAGCCAGACTGGGCAGCTAGTTTTGTTTCTATTTTGTTGATAGCTGACTTCTCAGGAATTCCCCCTTACCCATTTCATTCTCTGTTTATTCATCTCAAAAATGAAGGGTTAGTTTAGATAATCAGTCAATCACCAAGCATTTATTAAGAACCTACTATATGCCAGCCACTGTCCTAGGTGCTGGAGATACAAATACAAAGAACTAAGTAGTCCTTATTCAAACAAGTATTAAACATATGCAATGTGCCAGGCATTGTGGTAGGCACTTGGGGATATAAATTTTAAAAAGGAACAAAATAATCCCTTCTCTTGAGGAGCCTACATTCTAATGGGGGAGACAAATACATGTAAGAATATATATGGCATAAATGTAAAATACATACAAAGTGGTTAAATATGACACAGCATTACCTAATTAAGCATGTACAAAATAAACGTACAGAGTGTAAACACAACTTATTTAGAGAGGAAGGGCACCAGCAAAGGAAAGGCTTGGTTTTGAAGGTGGTGCTTGATTTGAATCTTGAAGGAAGATAAAAAAAAATTCCTTGAGATAGAGGTGAGGAGGGAGTATATTTTAGGAGTGGGGGAGAGCCAGTAACAGAGTGTGGAGAGGAGAAATGGAGTGCCATGCATAAGGAACATAGAGGGCCAGTTTGACTGAACTACAGGGTGTAAGACAAAAGTGATGTATAGTGAAGCTAGAAAGATAGGTTGGGGCCAGGTTGTGAAGAACTTTAAAAGCCAAACAGGAGTTTATATTTGATCCTACAGCCTATAGGGAATCACTGAATTTCAGTAAGATCAGATCTGCTTAAGGAAAATCACTTTGGAAGCTCTATGGAAGACAAATTTGGAGTGGTAGACTTGAGTGAGGAGACCAATTAGGATACTATTGCAATAGTCTAGGCAACAGGTGATGAGGGAAAAAAAAAGAGGCGATGAGGATCTGATCTACGGTGGTGGCTATCTGAGTAGAGAAAAGGAGTTGTATAAGATGTGGAATTATAAATAAGATTTGGCAACTAAATGAATATGTGGGGTAGAGGAGAGTGAGCAAATCGGGGATAACACTGAGGTTAGGAACTTAGAAGACTGGAAGAATGATGGTATCTTTAACAGAAATATGAGAGTTTTAGAAGAGGGATAAAATTGTTTTTTAAAGAGAAAATAAGAGTTTTATTTTAGACATGTTAAATTTGAGATGCCTCTTGGACATCCAGTTTGTAATATGCAATAGTCAGTGGGTGATTTGGGATGGAAGCTCAGGAGAGAAATTGGGACTGGACTTATAGATCTGTGAGTCATTTGCATAAATATAATTAAACCCATGGGAACTGATATAGGTTAACAAGAGAGAGTCCAGAAAGAGAAGAGAAATGAGGCCAGGATAGAGCCAGTTAGGGGATGTAATATGAATGAGCTAGCAAAGGACACTGAAAGAGTAGTCAGGTAGGTAGAAGAACCAGGAGAGAATACTTTCTTGAAACCCAGAGGAGAGACTATTCAGGAGAAAAGAGTACTCAACAATTTCAAATGCAATGGAAAAAGACCAAGAAGAGATTGTCAGACTTGGTAGTTAAGAGATTGTTGACATTTTATGAGAGAACAGTTTCAACTGAGTGATGAGGTTAGAAGCCAGACTACAAAGGTTTAAGGAGAGAGTAAGACAAGAGGAAAGGGAGGAAACGAAGACTGACTTTTTCTAGAAGCTTGGCTGCATAGAAGGAAAGATTTAGGACAATAACTTGAGAGAATCTTAGAGTCTAATGAAGGTTTTTTTAAAAGGATCACATAGGGGCAGCTAAGTTGCTCAGTGGTTAGAGAACTGGCTCTGGAGTCAGGAGGACCTGAGTCCAAATCCAGCCTCAGTAGTTGTGTGACTCTGGGCAAGTCACTTAACCTCAATTGCCCTCACCAAAAACAAACAAGCAAAAAAAAAATGATGAAGATGGGTATGTTTGAAGACTGGTCAAAGAACCAATGGACAAGGAGAGGAAAGAGAAATAAGATTAGAGGAGTAGGTTGGTTGAGGGAGCAGTCTGCTTCTGAAGACAATCTCATCAGACTGGAGGAAAAGAGGCAAAAGTAAAGGTTTGTGAGATGAAGAGAGAAGGGAATTTATGATGATTGGTCTTAATTTTCTCAGTAAAGAGAGATAAGGTTTTCAGCCAAGAAGGTGGGGGTAGTGGAAAATATAAGATATGGGAAGCCAGAGGAAAGAAGAAAGTTTTGAATAGCTTCTATGGGTTATAGGATCAGGGATTAATTAGGGAGAATAAAAGTTTCACCAAGACCCTTTCTAGCTTTCAAATTCTCTTGTTCTTTGGTGGGGGTGGGGCTGGGGGGGGAACACATACTCTATGGAGTAAATTATTAACAACTTCAAATATAAATGGCAGTTTTGAGCAATGTTCATGGAATGCTTGCCTTTAATTTTTTCTTGTGGTTTGATCAGGCCAAGAGGCAGAAATTGAAGTGCTCTGCTGTTTAAAAATACTTGGTAACGAGACAGGTATTTCTGTGGACAAAAGTCCACAGGGCAGTTGATTGTTTGCAAGAGACAAAGTCATGTAAAATGAGTGGGTCAGACTAGACAATCTTTGAGGTCCCTTACAACTGTAAATCTCATGAACCTGATAAAAATTGGGAGCTATTTTTCTCTTGCAACTAAATTTACACACACACACACACACACACACACACCCAGAGCATAGATGAATGAATATACAAAGGTTACATATGCATAAACTGGCTAATACTGGGGTATCTAGCTCAGTGATCATAATAGCTGACATATATAAAGTGCTTTGACATTTGTAAAACCTTAGGGCACATTATGTCATTGGAGCCTTACAGTAGCCCTGTGAAATAGGTACTAAAGGTTATATTATCCCCATGAAGAATGAATGTTTAGAGAAGTTAAGTGATTTTGCCTATGGTGAGTCAGTAAGTATTTAAAGCAGGATTCAAAGCTAGGTCTTCCTGACCTCCATTCCCTAAGCTACACTGTTAAGTTCACTCACAACAGATTTTTCAGGGTTCTGAGATGGCAAGGATTTAACTGGTAGCTTATTCATGTAAAGTTTGTACTCTTCTCTTGAACCATAATCCTCCCCCTAAAATTTTTAAGTTTATAATTGTATCTGACATATGTGTGATTCTGAATTCTTACAGAATTCTTATATTTTTAGACTGGTGCTAAGTCTGTGAACAATATTTTTCTACTAAAATACGTATTAGATCCTTTTATTCAAATGAATAGCTTGATTCATTTCAAAAAATATTGATTGATTGCCTCCTGTGCTCTGTGTTAACAGTACCTCTTGTTTAAGACAGAGTTGGCAGTATGACCTAATAAAAAGAGGATTGAATTTGTAGTCAGAAGACCTGGAATTGATCCCAGGTTTACAACTTATTTTGTGTAACTCTGGGCATGTAACTTAACCTCTCTGGGCCTCATTTTCCTCACCTGTAAAATTTGAGAATTGGTTCTAAATTTGATGGTAAAAGTGCTCTTGTCAGGAATTAACCATTTCCTTTTTCTTCAGCAAGGTACGTGATGGGGCAGTCAGTATGTGATAGCTGAGTCAAAACATTTCTACCACCTTGACTAACCACCTCTTCTCAGACCCTAGTGGAGGCAGCTCAGGATCCGGAACCCAAAAGTCCCAGAAATAACAGTATTTCCTACACTTTCAGCCTTGTTCCTGCAGTCACCATAGAACAAAACATTCCATGAGAAGGGGCTCCAGTATTCTTGCCATCACCAACAATACTACCACTAACAAGCAAGTAAGCCCAGACACCCAAGAATAGCAGCTCTCCTTCCCTCCTCCTCATATTACCCCATCAAGAGCCCTTCTTCTAAAGTCCAGGCAAACAAGCCTATGGAGGTGACACCTGGCAATTCCTTTTGTAGATGCTGCTGCCCCAACCTCCTCAACAGCTATAACATCAAAACACCTGGGAGGGGGGAGAGGGGAAGTTCCCACCCCCTAAGTCCTTACCTTTGTCAAATGTTTCAACATCAGAAATCAAGATGATTTTATCAATGAAAATGACATTTAAAAAGATGCATTGCCTTCTGCTTTTTTCATCTGACTTGCAGCTGAGCCCTTCTCTATGTATTGTTTATCCTATTAGAATATGAACTCTTTGAGTTCAGGGACCATATTGCTTTTCTATTCGTATCTCCACCATTTAGCCCATGCTTTGGAAATAGCAAGCATTTAATAAATGCTTTGTAATTCATTTGTCCACTAAAAATTAAAGCAGTGTGGACTCACATAACCCAGTAATCCTCTTTCTCTCCTCACCTGGGCTCTACCACATTTTTACACATGTTTAGAATAACTTTTTTCTATGACTTGATTCATGTACTGTTTTTAAAAATGACTATTAAGAAGATGGTTTTTTAGTTATTCTAGTTTGCAGAGGGTTTTCTTTGCAATCCCTTCATAACAATATAAATCCCCAAAACAAATTAAAATCCAAATGTCTCCTTAAAAGGAAACAAAGCCTCTGAAAAGAGGCCTCAAATTTCTCCTGCTATTTTGCCTGAACCACTCCTTTGCACTTCTCACGTTCTTCTTTGTGTCATAATGATTTGTGCATGTGGCATTTCCACCACAATACTTGTAAGCTCCTTGAGAGCAGTTTGTAGACCAAGTGCTCAGCATAGTTTGTTGTTCATAGTTAATGCATAACTTTATTTGACAAAAATTTATCAGGCACATACAATGTGCAAGGTACTTTGTTGGTCTCTAGAGATTCAAAGGCAAAAACAACAGTCCTTGCCTTCAAGGAGTTTACATCCTATTAGAAGAAAAAAAAACATGTCGACACAGAAGTAAATTCAAAGGTCTGCCTAACTTCTATACCAGGTCCCCCCTACCTGCATCTAACAGCTGTATGACTTCGGACAAGTCAAACTCAGTCAGTCTCAGTTTCCTGATTTACAAAATAATGATAATAAGGATGATAGCTTATGATAACTTCCTCACAAAATTGTGAGGATCAAGTGAGATATGATACATGTAAATTGTTTCACAAGTCTTAAAGCCCTACAGAAATAAATACCATTTATTTAAAAGGTAAATTTTGGTTTTTAATTAGTAATTTTATGGGGGGGTGAAATTGAGGCATTCTCTATTAACAGAATATACTGATTCTCTTTCATTTGAATTGTCATAAATAATAGTAGACATGCCATTAGCAGTTCTAGTTCTTTGTTTAACATCACAGCTTATCTATAATATTGACTGATCAAAGTTTTCTAGCATTCAGTTTTGAGTGTGTATGTGTATATGTGTGTGTGTTTATATTATATGTTGGCATGACTGCCCATTAGAATAAGTGATACAGCTCTTGAGAGGAATGCTTGTGTTGCACAGGAAGGCCTGTGTGTTGCAAGTGAACCATTGAAGGACAATTATTCAGTATAATAATTGTAGTTCATATTAATGTATTAATAAATGGCTTTTGGTAGTCCTTAGTTAATAAATGGATATTGTACATAGTACTTGAGGTACATAGTATATGAATTACCTCCATTTTATAGGTGAAAAAACTAAGGCCTGTCATGATGGAAAATGCTATCCACATCCAGAGAAAGAACTATGGAGTTTGAATGCAAATTGAAGCATACTATTTGCTATTTTTTTGCTTCTGTTGTATTTTGTTTCCTCTTTCTGGTGGTTCCTCCTATTAGTTCTAATTCTTACTTACAGCATCACTAATGTGAAAATATGTTTAATAGGAATGTATATGTATAGCCTATATCAGATTTTGGCCTTCTTGGGGAGGAGGTGGGGAAGGAGGAGGAGAAAAATTTAAAAATCAAAAGCTTATGGAAGTGATTGTTGATAATTCAAAATAAATTAATTAAAATAAAAAAAAACTTCTGAAAAAAAAAACAACTAAGACCTGGATGGTGAGTATTTGCCCAAAGTCACACACAGCTCTAGTGCCTGAGGCTAAATCCCCTTTACCACCCTTTCTCTACACTGGATAAAGATATATCAAAAAGATTCTAAAATACAGACATCCTAGAGTTGTCAGTGATGGAACATTAACAGTACAGTGAAAGGTTAGGTTGTTTGTTTGTTTGTTTTTGATGGAAGGGTGGGAAAGTAGGGGCCTATGTTTTCATTGTTACAGGGAATATATTTTAATCTTTCCCTTTAATTGATAGCTAGCAAAAACAACTACAGAAAAACACTGGACATTTTCAAAGAGATAGTGGAATTTATATGGGACTCCTTTTTCCAACACTGTTAGCTGTAGTTAACACTGAATGCAGTGTGTAGGGTACTGCATTTAACTGAATTAGAAAAGAGATAGTCACTATGAAAATTTCTGATTATTAGAAAAGAGGCTTTATCAATGCAATAAAATTTCATGTTCATTTTTTATTTTCTTCTCAAATATATGAACTATAACTTGGTCTTTATATGCCTTATGCTGATGGTTTCTCTACTTTTTTCAAACAAGCCCAGACCATCTAAGCTCTGTGTCAGTACTAAAGTTCTGGTTCCAGCAGGCTAAAGACAAGGTGATCCTGAGAAAAGAATGGGGTTAGTAGTCAGTGAGGAAAACAACCCATTTATTACTGAGGGATCAGGTAGGGAACGTAATGCACAGGACTATTTCTGAAATTTTAATGAGGTTCAGGCCCAACACCCCATCGCAGCATTACTTCTCATCTGTGATATGTTGCCAGCTATTCATAATATGACAGGCATTCATTCCCATATCTGCCAGTGTAGAGCAATTGTTCGGAGTAGAATTGAGGGAGAAAATTGCTAGGTGTAAATTTTGAACTACAGTTTTTATTGAAATTTAGCAACTTGGTTTAAACAATTTCTCTTATGCAGTTGAATATTCTCATCTTCATTTTCTCATTTCAGGCTGTTTTGTTTGTATTCAAACATATCTTAATTTAGTTGTGTTTTATGCCTTTCTGATGTGCATTGAGCAATGAAAATTCTAACAGACATTTGTTAACCAGGAATGAATATCTCCTTTTTGGTTAGTTTGGATGATCTGTGAATTGATTTCTATAAAGCACTTCACGTGGCTATCTAACAAATTATTGGCAAATTATTCTGAAACTTTAACATTGTTTTCAGGTAAAGCAAGCTGAAAAAGCAATCAATAGGTTTCATATGAAAATATGCTAAAATACAGCTCCTCAATACAATGTGATAGAATGTAAACTCCTTGGGAGGAAGGACAGTTTCATTCATATTTTGGTTTTCTCAGTGCCCAAAACAGTACTTAGCAAGTACTTAGTATACTATCTTTTCATTGAATTGAATCCATTTGACAATAATGCATCCTTCAGGAGCCAGGTGTTGACCTTTAACTAGTCAACTAGTTAATCTCCATTTAACTTAATTTCTAACTAGTTTAGCCTTAAAAGTAGGAATGCACATCTTTGACCTTACATCTTTACCTTTAGTTAATTTTTTCTTTAACTTTTCTCATTATTGCTATTTACCATTTGCAGGTAAATGGTAAATAGATCAGGGACACTACTGATTTATCACATACTTAAGCCTTACACATAGTAAATGCTTCATATGCTTGTGAGATAGCATCATGTAGCTCATTACACCAAATATGATCACACATTATACCAAATATGTTAGATACAGTAGTTAGTGGGATATGTATTAAATATTAATGACTTTAAAAAAACCTTTGGAGTTTATATAACATCTGTCACCGTAGCACAACCTGTGTTATAGAGTTCATTACTTCCAAACCTCAGGTGCCCATGTGGTTTTCCAGTCTGTGGAGTCCTGGGATGTTTCACTGCAAGTTTCATGTAATTGAATAACTAGTAGATTTAGTCTACCCTTCCAGGTAGCAAGGAATTATCTGGAAAGGATTCCCGACCTCAGTGGTTGCTGTAGCTGTCAGTAGCACCTGTGGCTACCACAGAGCTACACTGGAAAGCCAGGGACTCCGTCAGGAAAAGAAAACTGCTGACTCTTTGTTGTGTATGAGAATCCAATGTACTTGGCAGAAGGTTGCATTGCATTTGGTGCCATTCAAATAACGATATTCAGTTGCTGGTCATTTTATACACAACATCGTTTAAAAGCTTCTTCAAAACACCTCTTGTCCTGTTATACTGTTTGTGCAGCTAATTTAAACCTAGTGGTTCATTTAGAAATTCTAAGTTAAATTATTTAATGGGACTTTCCCTAACAGCATAGATTTCAAACATTCTTTTTTACAGTTCCTGCCTATCTTTGTTAACTCTACCCTACTTAGGCTGGTTGAATTGTAAAAGTCCAGTGCCAGAATTGGAATATTGTCAAATTTAATAATTTGAGAGCAATGTATTGTTACAATGCAGCATTTCACTTTTGAGAGAAAGGGTTTAGCTTTCCAATTTAGGGATTTGAGTGGAAGAAATAACTAATTACTGCAAAACACAAGCTACTATTATATAAGTGTAAAATAATAGCAGAAGCAGCTAGATGGTTCAGTGGATAGAGAATTGGGCCTGGAGTCAGGAATATCTGAGTTCAAATCCGGCTTCAGACATTTACTAGCTGTGTGACCTTGGGCAAGTCAAACTTCGGTATGCCTAGGAGGCAGCTAGGTGGACCTGTAGATAAGAGCACTGGGCTTGAAGTCATGAAGACCTGAATTCAAATACAGACTCAGACACTAGCTATGTGACCCTGAGACCTGGCAAGTCACTTACCTACTTCACCAGAGAAAGAAATGGCAAATCATTCCAGTATATTTGCCAAGAAAACTCCAGGGACAGTATGGTCCACAAGAGACAGATGCTACTGAATGGCTGAATAACAACAAAATAACAATAAGAATGCTCCCCAAACCTCTTATTCACAACTTTCAATGCAGCTTTGACTTTGTATGTCTGCTTAATAAGGAAACAAATCAAATACATTATGAAGTTTTATAGCTTTTTGTTAAATACTTAAAGCCATGATAACAGTTCTTTGGGGAAGGAAAGAATGTAAGATTTTCAAGGCGGGGACCCCAAAACTCCATTATACATGGCTTCCCCAATTTGTTGGTTATACCTAAATAGCATGGAAAGGTCAGGTCAAACAGTATGGTACTTTAAAGATTCTATGCTCATTTTGCAAATTCGGACAAGTCTTCTGAGCAGTACTTTGCAAAAGCATTGATTGAAGATACTTACTAAAATATATAATAATGAATAGCTAATTTTAAGTGTCAAATTTGTTGAAAACATTCTTACTAATTGAAAAGAACTTTAATAATTAAACAAATAAAATCAAACAGCTATAAAATTAGATAGGCCTTATATCTAATAACTAGAAAATTGACTGATATGTAGTAGTAGAGAAGAATTGGCAAATCCATGATTAGGACTCTTTTTATGTTTGAAACATAAGGATGATAATTTCCTAGCTTAAATGTTGCTAGGACACATTGATGGATCCTAGGTCCCTGCTTTAAACATCAGTGTAAAATGCGTATGTAATTAGAAAATTCAAACACTTTAATTTGTTTCAACAAAGGTAGAACATTTCAATTAAGGGATTGTATTTTGCATTATGCATGTAAACAAGATGCCAGTAAATGAATTTACTAATTGGTCCTTCTTGCTTCATTAGGCATGTCCAACTTTAGACAAACTGATAGACAGAACTTCAGATTTATAGCACTTTGGAAGATGAGTATTTACTTCCATGATAGCACTAAATATGAATTCATTCTTTAACTCTACAAACCAGCTTCTCATCTCATTTACCATTTCTGTTAGGTACTCATCAGTCAAATCCATCACGTATCTTGAATCTTTTCCTTTTTACTAGCTCCTTTTTTCCTGCCTACAATACACTTGGTCTCCTTAGTCCTTTAAAAAAAAAGACCTACTTCTACCTTTCTCTTTCCCTCTACACTTTTAGTCCCATTATTTTCCTTTTCACCACTGAAATTCTTTAGAAGATGGCTGCATTTAAAACTCCCATTTTTTTCACAACTACTTGTCTTAAATTTGTTTGTCTTTAATATTCTATTAGACCTGTTTTCACAAAAGTAATCAGTGAAATGATAATTGCCAGATTTAATGGTCTTTTCTCAACCATTATCTTCCTTGACCTTTTAACAGCATTTGGCATTGTTGATTGAATTCTTAATATACTGTCTGGTTCTTCCCTTCCACGGCTCTTCTGCCTCTTCACCATTTCCTTCACTGACTCCGTTTCCTCTTCCCAAATATTTAAAGAACATATTTCTTTATGTTCTCCCTTAACAATCTCATCATGGGACAGTGAAAAGAATATTAAATCTATAGTTAGAAGACTTGGGTTTGAAAGTTGGCTCTGCTGCATATACAGCAGTGTGTCTGTGGCTATGAGCAAATCACTAATTAATCTTTCTGAGCCTGTTTACTCACCCGTGAAATGCAGATAATACCTGTACTGCTAACTTCCCAGGACTGTTGTGAGGAAACAGCTTTGTATTGGAAAACTGCTATCATGTCTCAGCAGTCTTTGGTTCCCTCCAGTTGGAGGGATGTTTAAGAAATTCAGAAATATTTCTCAACCATTCAACTCTATTAACTGAAAAAATTATAGTTACTCCTTCTTAGCAGATTTTAATTCACAAACCTATATGTAATTCATTATTTTGTTACTGTCCCCTAGCACAGTCTAACAAAAGATTATGCAATCATGTACCTTTATACTATTTTTTTTTAACCGGAGGATATAGATAAAAGTAGTATGATATGGGCAATGCTTAGATGGGCTGTAATTTGCACGACTGGAGCCAGAACAGACCTTGATAAGTTCACAAATCAATTTGCATATTCTCTTTTACTTATTCCTTAAATTTAGTAGTTTAAAGTGATTTTTCTAAAGCACAGGTGTGACCACATAACCCTTACTTAGTAAACTCCAGTGGCTCCCTGTTGCCTTCAGGATTAAGTAGAAAATCCTCTGCTTGGTGTTCACACACTTCATAACCTAGCCCTCTCCTGTCTTTCCAGACTTCTTACACCTTACCCCTACCATGTATTCTTCAATCTAGTGACAATGGCCTACTGGTTGTTCCTCACACAAGACACTATCTTCAGACTGCAGGCATTTCTGTTGGCCGTCTCTCAAGCCTAGAATGCCATCCTTATTTCCAACTATGGCCTTCCAGGCTTCCATTAAATCTCAACTAAAATCCTATCTTCTACTGGTAGCCTCTACTAACCTCTCTTAATTATGGTGCTTTCCCTTTCAATTATTTCCTGTTTATCCAGTGTATAGCTTGTTTATATGTATTTGTTTATTTGGTGTATCTCCCATTAGATTCTTAGCACCTTAAGGGCAGGGACTGTCTTTTGCCTCTTTTTGTCTCCTACAAAAAAAAAAAAGCACAAAGGCTTGTAGAGTTCAGAGGTGGGGAACCTGCAGCCTCCAGGCCATGTGTGACCTTCTAGGTCCTTGGGTGTAGCCTTTTGACTGAGTCCAAGTTTTACAGAACAAATTTTGTTCTGTGAAGTTTGGATTCAGTCAAAGAGCCACATTTGAGGACCAAGAGGTCCTCTTAATATTAATATTATACTCTTAACATTAAAAGATTTATTGATAGATTGATTAAAGGCAGAACTTAGATCTAAGTAATTCACAGTATTCTTTGTAGTTATATCAGAATTTCAGCCATGCAGGGTCTTGGTGTCTCTGGTATAGATAATATTATTCTAATGGAAAGAAAAATAGCTCATTAATGTTGACCTTAGTAGTTTACTATGCTTTCTCCCTCATCCAGTGATCCAGTTAAGACAAGCTAATGACTCTATGAGAGAGCAAGAATCAGTCAAACAAAAACAAAAGAATGAACAAATAGATGAAAGTGTAAAATATCTCATTGGTAAAACAACTGACCTGGAAAATGGATCCAGGAGAGACAATTTTAAAATCATTGGTCTACCTGAACATCATGGTGAAAAAAAGAGCCTGGACAGTATCTTTCAGGAAATCATAAAGGAAAACTGCCTGAGGTCCTAGAACCAGAGGGTAAAATAGCCATAGAAAGAATCTGCCCATCACCTCCTGACCGAGATCCCAAATTGAAAACACCAAGGAATATAGCAGCCAAATTCCAAAATTACCTGGTCAAAGAGAAAATACTGCAAGCAGCCAGAAAGAAACAATTTAAATATCATGGAGCCACAGTCAGGATTACACAGGACCTTGCAGCTTCTATGTTAAAAGACCATAGGGTGGAACATGATATTCTGAAGGCAAAGGAGCTTGGATTACAAGGAAGGATCAACTACCCAGCAAAAATGAGCATGATCTTTTAGGGGAAGAGATGGATATTCAGTGAAATAGGGGACTTCCATACCTTCCTGACCAGAGCTCAACAGAAAATTTGATCTTCAAATACAAGACTCAAGAGACACATAAAAAGATAAATGGAACAGAAAGATACAATATGTTGTTAATAAGGGCAAACTGTTTACATCCCTACAAGGGAAGATGACACTTGTAACTCTTCAGAACTGTATTGTTATTACACCATGTTAAAGGGGTATACATAAAGGGGTGGGTATAAATTGACTTTGATGTAATAATGAAAAAAATCTAATCAAGTGGGTTAAATGGATCCAAGTAAGTGGGATTAATCTGATCTAACTAAGAAAAGGTACTGAGAGAAAAGGAAAGGAGGAGGCAATTACATCACAGGAAAAGGAACAAAAACCTATTCCAACAGAGGGAAAGAAAGGAGGGAGATGAGCATTGTTTGAACCTTACTTTCATCAGATTTGGCTCAAGAAGGGAATAACATAATCAGTTAAGTATAGAAATCTAACATGCCCTATAGGCAGTAGGAGGGAAAAGGGGAAAGAAAAGGGAAGGGGCTAATAGAAGGGAGGTGGGACTGAAGGAGGTAGTGATCAAAAGCAAAACATTAGTGAGAAGGGAAAAGGAGAAAGAAAAGCATAAAGGGGGGGAAGGATGGAGAGAAAGGCATGGATAGTAATCATAATTGTGAATGTGATATATGAATGTAATGGAGTACTGTTGTGCTGTAAGAAATGATGGACAGGCAGACTTCAGATAAACCTGGAAAGACTTGTATGGTTTGATGCTGAGTGAAGTGAGCACAACCAGGGGAACATTGTACACTGTTAACAGCCATGTTGAGTGATGACTGACTTTGATAGACTTAACCCCTCTCAGTAATACAAGGATCTAAGACATCTCCAAAAACCCCATGATGGAAAATGCTATCCACATCCAAAGAAAGAACTATGGAATTTGAATGCAGATAGAAGCATACTATTTGCTTTTTTTTTCCTTCTTTTGTATTTTGTTTCCTCTTTCTGGTGGTTCCTCCTATTAGTTCTAATTCTTACTTACGATACCACTAATGTGAAAATATTTTTAATAGGAATGTATATGTATAGCCTATATTAGATTGTGTGCTGTCTTTGGGAGGGAGGTAGGGAGGGAGGGGGAGAAAAATTTAAAACTCAAAAGCTTGTGGAAGTGATTGTTGATAATTCAAAATAAATTAATAAAACATTTAAAAAAAACCTGAGGCTCAGAGAGATGAAATGTTACCCAAGTTCACGTACCAGGCCTACTCCTGAGGGCCAGATTTTTTATCTCCATTTCCCATTCTTGTTCCCTCTCTACTGTATGACTTCTCTCCACACTTTTCTTTCTAATAACTATTTTCTGTTCAACCACACCCCCAGCTTCAGCTATTCACAGCAGTGAGAAGATTAACTTTGGTTACTAGACCTCTTTCCGTGTGACTTTCTCTAACTACATTCTCAACTAGTAACAAAAAATCTTCCAACTTCATTTTCTCTGATTCAGTTAATAAAAAAGAGACATGAACCAGAAATAAAGAGTAGAAGAAGCTTACCAGTATATTCAGTTCAATGCAATTCCACAATTATTTGTTGAATACCCACCCTACTAAAAGGAATTCAGAGAGGAATAAGACATATCCTGTGACCTCATGGAACTAAGTTTTTATTTGGAGAGTTTAGATAAGGTAGCATGGATAAGATAGTGATAAATGTTGTAAGGTAAGGCTCAACATATTGCGGTAGAGGAGAAGCAAGAACAAATTTACCAAGAAGACTCTAGAAAGTCTTCAATAAGGAGATAGTTTAAGCTGGGCCTTAAAGGATGAGCAGAATTTCAAGAGGTGCAAATATAGGATTATGGGACTTCCAGTTGTTGGAAAATTGATGAACAAAGGCACAGAGGCATTAAAGTCCAGAACATAATTGGTTAACAGTGAATATTCTCCTGGTACTACGTAAGACATAAGTTAGGGTTGTGTTGCTTTGAGTACCATGGACTAGTGGAATGAGTGTTTGCTAAAAGATCTGAGTTCTAGTTCTGGCTTTGCCATAGCTATTTGTGTGATCTTGAGCAGAATCCTTAATCTGTCTCAGATTAGATAACTGTTCAGGTTTCTTCCAGATCTTAAAATTTATTTTGTAGCAAATGGGGTGACATTGGGTCCCCAGTAGAAGGATTTTGAGCAGAGGTTGCCCCTTCTCCTTCTTCCTTTTCATATATTTGAAACTGTGTTAGAAACTGCCTGGGCTCCCTCGCACTTCACTTCTATCCAAATGGGTCTACTTGACTTCATTTGTGAGCTTAGTTCCAACCAGGTACTAACCTCACTTCTTATCTTGAGGTGACAGTGTTAGCCTGTGGACTTTCCATCACCCCAAGATGTGAAGTAGAAGCCCCCCCAATTGTAATTAGGTTAATATATTATTGCCAGTATGTTATCTCAAGGATAAGATAGAAACCCCAGACTTTCCTTAATTGAAGCCAGAGAAATAGCAGTGACCATAGAATTATAGGATCATGGGATCATAGATTTAGATCTGGAGGTCATTGAGTCCAGCCCCCTAATTTTTAATATGAGGACCCTCAGGCCCAGAGAAGTTAATTGGCTGTCCCAACTAAAATTCTAACTGCCCTCCTGTCACTTTTAGTCACATGGGACTGTAAAGTGCTTGGCCAGATCAATGACAGTTGGGTTTCCCTTATTGTATTTGTTATACCTCTTACTGCTCTAGTAGAGTTGTATGATGGAGAATAGTATGAAAAGGCTTGCTTTCCCATAATGCCAGGAGTCCAAGCCACAGATGCTGATTTGAAGGAGGACAGTAGAGTGCTGCAAGCAAGAAGTCAGCACCCTGCAGGACAAGAGAAAGGTTTCCAAAGTTATGGAAGCAAGAAGAGATGTACTGGTGGGAGGGAGGCAGGTAGGTGCTAAAAGGCAAACATTGAACATGGAAACCAGCACAAGGAGGCCCAGGGCTGCAGGGGAGACAGACCACATGAAGAAATAAAGGTAGTGATTCCGCCAAAATTCTCCAACTCCATTTATGTTATTGAGACTTTCCCTTTTGATAGGGTGGATTATTTATACAAGACAGGGAGAGAAGAGTGGGAGAGGGGTGGAGAATTGAACCCTCTGAAAAGGGAAAAGAAAAATGGCCCTATTACCCTACTACTGCTTTGGGAGGTAGTCCCGTTTGTGTTTTTATATACTTGAAATAAAATTGTTGTATTCACAACGCTTATTGATTGTCATAAGTGAGCTTACTTAAATATCCATTGTGGAGTGCCAGAAACCAGCTAACTTCAGATATTTCACCCCAAATAAGGGTAAAATACAAGACATGTTGATAATATCAGAAGTTCCTTGTGATCTATCTAAAGCTAAGTCCAGAACTTTAGTTCTCAAAATTCAAGTTATTTGTAAAATGGTTTTGGGAAGTGTTAACAATAGATTGGCTTTAAGGAACTTGTCACAAAATTGTAACACTCTGCCCTGTGGACAACAGAAACAGTCTTGACCTTCTACCCTTCCGTGTATATAATGACCAAGATGTGAGCAGGGAGGGGAACAGAACATTCAGTGCGATGTCTCTGAGCAATGCCTTCCTTCACTGGGGAGGAGAGATTGAGTTTAATCAATTTAATCTCCTAGGATCAGAAGAGAAGGTGGCTTCTGGCTAGGCATGTGCCCCAGCGAGCTTATTGCCCATAGCCTTTATCTAGACCTATGCAGACCCAATGTTATATTATTTCAGGTATCTTTTATGACATTCAGTGACCTGGGAAGACCAGGCAGTGTCCATGAAGGAAGGGAAGGTTCAGGGTGGAACATGCATCATGAAGACCCCATCTCAGAAGAGGCTATCAGAGAAAATCTCGATGTTTGTTCCTCAGAACCTGTTACCAGCTTCTTGGGTTGGTTCTGCCCTAGTTGCTTTGTCTCTGTACCCCCTGGCCAATCACTCTGTGGTGGGTCCAGATCTACTGCTCCATCTCTACATGCCTAGATTCTTATACCTCTACCCCAGGCCATCCCCCCCTTCCATTTTTATAAATTCTGAATCAACAAACATCAGCTAAAACAAGCCTTTCCATATGCATAATAGAATAGAGAGAGGATATGCACAAAATTGCAAATCTCTCTTATTATTATTGTGCAGTTTGCTTTTCAGGTATAAAATAAATTCAACATTTTACTTTCAAAGCTGTCCTGGTTATCTGTGATTTCTTCTGGCTTTCTTTGAGTTCTCATCTATGCATTTCAAAAACATATTTCCATGACCTGCTTGTCTTTATTTTTTCTTTCTTTGGCAACCCTATTCCTGGCTTCCCTCTCCTTCTCCCACCCTACCCCCCAAAACAAACAAACAAACAAAAACTCTTTGTAATAAATATGCATAATTGATCAAGCAAACAAATGTCCACATTGGTTGTTTTTGAAAAAAAAAGTCTTATTCTGTAACTTAAGGCCATCTCTCTGTCAGGAGAATCCCTAGGTCTTTTACTCCAGGAAGAGAAATAATAAAAAGAATACCTGAGTCAAGAAACCTGGGTTTGCTATTACAATACCTAGTAAGCTGGGAACATCTATTTCCTTTTAAGATCTTCAGTTTCCCCATCTCTAAAATGATGGGATTGAACTCAATGATTGGAAAAGGCCCTTCTGGCTCTGACATTCTGTGGTGTCTGTGCAATATGGTTTTCTCTCAAGAGGGAAAAAAAACACGTTTAATTAAAGGAGGATGAGGAGGCAGATGGAAACTTGTTGGAATTCTGAAGGGGATTTCTGAGCTATTTCAAGGACTTTAGAAATTCTTTATTATAGTTAACTCCACAACAATACTCACTGCTTTTATTTTCCTTGATATAAGTATAGCTCTAGTCTGTTCACCCTTAGTTGGTTGTGTTGTGAGGTCACATATGGAATGAAGAGAGGAAGAAAGAAAAATTAAAAGAGAAAGATTTTTCTTGGATTAACTATGAAGAAAGAGAAGAAAAAGAAGGTCCATCTGAATATTAGAGTTGGAAGGAACATTAGAGATACTTACTCAGAAGTTCTTTATGAATAAAGTAGCAAACTCGAGTCATAAAATGACTTATCCAAAGGACTGTAGCTAGCTAGTGGAAAAGTTGGAACCCAGGTCTCCTGACTCTCATTCCAGTACTCATTTCACTATATTACAGCTCCTCTCAGTTAAGCACCATGAGGGAAGAGATTAGGTTTTGCTAACATTGTACTTCTTTCCCATGTCTTGCATATTATTCTTTATTCTATAAGTCTTTAGTGAATATTTGTTGAATTGCTTCTGTGTGATAAAAATTACATAAGATAGATTTTAAAATTTGTGATCAGCTAATAACAAAGGAAAAAAAGGAATAGGCATTGTCCCCTTGAGAGGAAACAAAGGGGGCAGTGGGAAAGTGATAGTGGATCAGATAGTTCTCCACTCCAACCACCAGAGAGCACTGTTGGCCCATGAGAAGACTGGTTGCTCTTTCAGAGTGGATGTCAGAGGAAGGAGAAGACAGTGCCACCAGGCATTCCTAGTAATGGATAATGGCAACTTGGATTATCTTTGTATTTATTCTGGAAGCTAAAGTCAAAGCAGAAGTTCTTACTTCTTACAAACTCCAAAATACGTAAACAAATATCTAACTTTGGGAATAGAAATGTAAACAGAAGCACAATTCACAGATTAACAAATTGCTATGTATTACAGATGTCTGTAGTTCCAACTTTAACAATAATATGCTATACTAATATTATATAGTACATACAATTTGAAAAGTCCCTTACATTTAGTGTATTCTTAATTGATATCATGTAGTCATTTGGAGGAGGGAATAATTAAGACTTGAATTTCTCTTTTAGTGAAGATGTAACATTGTGGTAACTAGTCTTTCCCTCACTCAAAGACATAAGGGGAGTCAAGCCAGTTTGATTCAACTATTAAGTCCTGGTTTTACCGCTTCCTATTTGTGACATTGGACAACTTATTTGACTTCTTTCCATCTTACTTTCCACTTGAATTACCTGTCTCACAATGTCTTATGAGAGGCTTTACAACCCTATATAAAGGTGAACCGTTTTTAGTAAGGCACCACATTTCTGGAATTATTTTTCTCTTTTGCTCATTGTACCTAAGTTTTCAGGCTTCCAGGGCACAGAATTAAAGTCCTCTCATGAGTGAAATATTTGCATCGTACTATTAGACAATCAATAAACTTAATTTTGAATACTACATTATTTTGTCTTTTATTGTGCTTTGTGCTAGTTTTGGAGTTCATTGTTATTTCCATAGCTATTAAGAATAATAGAACGATAGCAACAATTGGAGGTTAAGAAGCCACAGAAATTAGTCTGAGTGAAATATGATCATGTGATCATAGATTTAGAGATGAAAAAGATATTAGAAGTTATCTAATCTAACCCCCACATTTTACAGATTAAAAATTGAGACACAGAAAATTTAAGTCACTTGCCCAAAGTAACATTAGCAGTAAGTCATAGAGCTTTGTCCTTTGACCAAGATACACTTTTAATATATGTCAAGAGAAAGGAACAAAAATTTAAGTGTCTGCTATGTGCCAGGCATGTACTTTACACTTTATAGATATCTGATTATAGGTATCTCCTGACTCTGTGAGGTAGGTCCTATTATGAGCCACATTTTACAGTTGAGGAAACTGAGGCAGACAGTGGTTAAGTGACTTGCTAAGTATCTGAGACTGGATTTGAATTCAGTCTTCCTGACTCCAATTCTAGTGTTCTAGTGATTAGTCTGTATGCCTCCTCCCTGCCTGTGCCTTATACACAGTAGACTCTCAATGATGTTCATTGTATTGAAACAAAATATTTGCTTTGATAAAGAAACAAAATCTGTTTCACTATGGAAATATTAATATTTATAGAAACTTGGCCTTTATTGTTCATCATATCCCATACTTAATCAATTTCACAGTGCTCTTGGTATTATCTCCACAATATATATCACATTCTCCATTTGCACTTCCCTCACTCTGATTTGAACTCTTATCACCTCTCCCTTGGACAAAACTGGAGGGCATTTTACCTCCAGTCTCTCCTCTCTTCAATAATCTGTCACCCAACTGTTCAAATAATCTTCTTAATGCATAATCTGATATCATTCTCCTGACCAAAACCCTTTAATGGGTTACTTTTACAATAACATGCAAACTCATTAGCTTAGTATTTAAGGCCCTCAACAATCTGTGTCCAATCTACCATAACAGCCTTACTTCACACTATTCCCCTTCATGCATCCTCTCTTCCAGCCGAACTGTATGACTGGATATTTTTCCAGTGTTGCCTTATCCTCATGACTTCAAGGAAGGCCATGCATTACTCCCTTCTCAGCACTTCCTATTTACATCTTTCTTTTCCTTCAAGGCAAAGCTCAGTGATACCATCTCTATGATGTCTTCCCGGATCCTCTCAGCTGATAGTGATGCCTTTCTCTACAATTTTTCTATTGCACTTTGTCTTTATCAAGATAAGGTCAAAATGGATATATGACCTAGAATATAAAGGGAGATATCATAAGTAAATTAGAAGAATATGGAACGTATTACCTTTTAGACTTATGGATAGGAGAAGAATTGATGAATAAACAAGAGACGGCATTGTGAGAT
Organism: Phascolarctos cinereus; assembly: GCF_003287225.1. Classification (NCBI taxonomy): domain Eukaryota; kingdom Metazoa; phylum Chordata; class Mammalia; order Diprotodontia; family Phascolarctidae; genus Phascolarctos; species Phascolarctos cinereus. The sequence continues at coordinate 102,437,012 of NW_027555847.1, forward strand.
GCTTTGGTTTTGTACAAATAGAACTAATGTAGTCAAGATTAGAAGGAAAGCAGAAAATTGAGGGGAAATTTTTATAGACAGTTTCTTGGAGAAAGGTCTCATTTCGAATATATAGAGAACTTTTTCAAATTTATAAAAATATGAGTCATTCCCCAATTGATAAATGGTCAAAGGATGTAAACAGTTTTTGGATGAAGAAATCAAAGCTATATATAGTCATATGAAAAAAATTCTCTAAATCATTATTGATTAGAGAAATGCAAATTAAAACAACTTTGAGATATCTCACAGCTCTCAGATTGGCTAAAATGATAGAAGAGGAAAATGACAAATGGTGGGGATGTGGAAAAATTGGGACACTAATAATACACTGTTGGTGGAATTGTGAACTGATCCAATCATTTTGGAGAGCAATCTGGAATTATGTCATGTTTTTATCCTTTGACCCAGCAATGCCATTAGTAAGTGTGTTTCTCAAGGTGATCAGGGAAAAAGGAAAAAAAACACCCTATGTTCTAAAATATGTATAGCAGCTCTCTTTGTGGTCGCAAAAAACTGGAAATTGAGGGGATGCCCATCAATTGGGGGATAGCTGAACAAGTTGTGGTATATGGTCGTGATGGAATACTGCACTGTAAGAAATGATGAATAGGTTGATTTTAGAAAAATCATGGACTTTCATGAAATAATGAAGAGTGAAATGAGCAGAACCAAGAGAATGTTGTATACAGTAACAGCAATATTGTTAGAAGAATAACTAAGCTATTCTGAGTATTATAAATATTCAAATCAACTACAAAGGACCTATGAAGGAAGATGCTATCCACCTCCAGAGAAAAAGCTGATAAATAGAAATATGCATAGTATGGTTTTATATGTGTGTGTGTGTGTGTGTGTGTGTGTGTGTGTGTGTGTGTGTGTGTGAAATGGTGGTCTTCTCTAGTGTGGGGTTGGAAGGGAGGTAGGAAGGGAAGGAGACAGTTTGGAACTTAAAATACAACCAAAAAAAAGTCCTTAAAAAAAGTACTTTGTCAGGATCCCTTTGCTCTTATGCTGTTGTACTTTGTATTCTACTTGATAATGTTCTATGATATCCCTTTACTTGACCATAACCTTCTTGAGGACGGGAGTGGGTTCTTTTTCTTCTTTGTGTCTCCAGGGTCTAGCACTGAATATATGTTGAGAATTGACTTGAATCTATATAAATGTTACTACCACTTTTGAAGGCAAATCTTGCATAGAAAGCATTTCTAATTGGTTGTGATTAAGTATTGCTCATTTATGAAGAATTTATGCACCATTTTAAAGGGAAAAAATACTTTTCTGACCTGCTAATGATCATAACTCACTATTCTAAAAGGTTTATCATCCTGTAAATGCTGTGAGAGAATATTGATTAAATATTGAAATTGGACTTAATTTCAGCAAGTCTGTAAAGACTGAATAATTAGTTATCTTTAGAGAGATGAGATTATAGATGTAGAGCCGGAAATACCCCTAGTATCTAGTCCATGCTCCTCATGTTATAGATGAGGGAAGTAAGGCCCAGAGTGGGTAAGTGACCATGGTCCCACAGGTCTTGAGTGGCAGAGCTGGAATTGGAAACTAGGTTCTCTCACTTCCAGTCTAGCAATCTTTCTTCTGCATGAAACAGTGGAATACAGCCATTTTGTTAAGATTCTATTTTAAAAGGGAAGAAAAACAAGTTAAAAGTATTTGACTTCAGTAATTGCCTACAGCAAAAACTATTGGCTTCTTGGATAATGTCCACAAGAATAATCCAATTGGATACTCTATTTTGTTTTAGTGAAATATGTGGAAAATGATAGAAGGGGGAAATGACAAATATTGGAGGGCAAGTGGAAATACCACTATGGAGATAAAGAATTGGTAAGCACACATTCTTTCTTTATAGAGTTGTTATTTGATTGTTCATTGGGTCATCTCTATCTCAAACCTGTAGTTCTTCAGTGTGCCAGCTACTATTCTTTGTTGGGAAAGCTATTCCCTCACATGTGACAATGATTCAAATATGGAGACAAAGTGATATTCTTTAGCTCCTGTGGAGAAAAAGTCCCTGGCTTATGTATGCTTTGTATTTGTATATACCTTATAGAACTCACATTTGTATGATGTTTTATGATTGACAAAGCACTTTCTTCAATGACACTACATGTTGGGGATTGAAGTTACTCCCATTTTACAAATAGGAAAACTGAGGCTCAGAGAAGGAGAATGACTTATTCACCATCACACAGCTAATAAGTATGAACTTCTACTCTCTCCTCCCTCTTATTAATAGGGATTTCATGATTTCTGTTCTGCTTCACCTTAGTCACTGTAGACCTTGCTGCTCTCTGGAAATCCCTTTCCCCTGCCCCCTTCACCACACAAGCATACACACTGTCCCACAGCCTTCCTCACCACCCTGCCTCCCAACCCCTAGCCAGTCCAAGTTTTCTGTTTTTCAACTCATTCCAGTGCCAAAAAGGTATGGATCAAAGAAGAGCAATTTTCACTCTGCCCCTGCAGAGCCTCATCCAAACCCTATGCACTTTGTATATAGTAAGTGCTTAATAAATGTTTATTAAACTGACTGAGGATCCCATTCCTGTTGTGCGAGAGCCTCAGCTCTACTAGGAGCCTCCAACAGCAACTTGATGCGGAAGAGAATTTATAGTCCTAATTGTAACTGTGTAGTAAAAAGAGTACCTAAGGATTCCTTTTTTCCAGGGCTATAGGAGGAGGAGATGTATTTCTGGTTTCTCCATGTGGAATTCCAAGTACATTTTCCATACAAACATTTATACATAGTGGTTAGTTTTTTAAAATAGCATTATTAATAATATACTTCTGGTGAACTGTGGGTTAAATAGGCTTTCCAGGTTGGTCAGTTAACCTTGCCATTACGTATATCATTCCAAGTTCCAAACAATGCCTTTAAAATCAACTTTGAAACACATACCAAATTTATACCACTGTAAGTTGAGAACTATGTTTTTTCCTAAGACAAAAGAAGCCATGTATGATATCCAGAGTAAAGGTCACCTCCAATGTTATGTAAAGAAGTGAGCCAAGGAAACAAAACCATACTTTAATGTTTCTCAGAAAAAAGAAATAAAATGTTTACATATTGAGTCAGGCCCTTGGCCTAATTAGTATTTCACAGTGGCACCACAAGGGATTTTGTGTGAGAGCATGGTTTCAGATGCCAATTTCAAAGTTAGAAATGTACTCCTAAATAGTCAGTTTTCCCTCAAAAATCTACCATGGATCTAAATAGCAAATAGTTTCCTAAACCATGTACCCTAAGCCTTATCTGAGTGGATGATTATTCTGATATCAGTTTAGAACAGATTCTATTGGTCTGGACTAGTTCTTGGTCAATCTTAAGTAGCCAACATAGATTCAGAATTTGATTCCATTTGAAGGCTAAAATAATCTCTTACCCATGGCTCTCTAAATTTGTCTAATGATCTACCTTTACAAGGCGGTGGTAAATATGATGCTTGACAGAATGTGATTAAAAATGTGTGGACTGAGATGGAGTATGGTTTGCTGTAGAAAATAGTCTACAAAAGCCTGCCTCTTCTCATGTTTTAAACAAAGATATTCTCAATGTTAGAATACCACAAAATTCCAAATCTGATATCGCAATGTGGTGTGAAGGTTATGTTCCCCTTTAAAGAGAACATTAGCTCTGGCAAGTTTTACCAAACTAGAAAGGCTTTGAGTAAGGCCTTGGAGACAGACTGTCTGCTTCCTTTTTCCTGTCCCCAGTATGAACCTGAACAGATCTCAGTGGGATTTCTCCTTCCCTGCAAGCCTTCCTACCAATGTCTCCTTCCCTTTTCCTTCTTCCACTCTCACACCCCGATAAAGCACCTGCTCCACTGTGATCCTTGGGCTCATTTCCCTCCCCAGCACCCTGGTAATTGGGCAATTATGAACACTCACACTGATTCAGTGAGCTAGGTGTTACCAACCAGTCATTTTAATAAGATGGAAGGCCACTGCACCTGCCTTATCACTGACCCTGCAGATGCACCCTCGGATGCCCTGTTGATGTTTTATAAGAACCTTTGGGCTCTGCCATCTACCCTGCCTTACAGCTAACTTCTCCTATGTGTGATCTTTTCCAATTATAATATGTGCTTCTTGAGAACAGGGACTGTCTCATCTTTCCCCATGTATCCTCAATACTTAGCATAGGGATTTGAATAAAATAATTGCTTAATAAATGCTTTTTCATTAATATGTTAATTGCCAAAAACCAAGCCTAGCTAAATACAGAGAATTTCATTACTGGAATGTTAACCACTAGTCAGGTATTAGCCATCAAGCCCATTATTTTTTTTGAGTCTAGTCTAGGTCTTATTTTCTACTTTGTCCATGCAGGGTGGAGATTGAAGAGTAATGTAGAGACTGAAACTTTCAGAAACTTTCAGAGAGGCATCTAAGTCTTTTTGTCCTGAATGACTAGGATTGGTCAAGGGAATAGGGAATACCATGCACTCAACAATCTTACTTCACCTTCTAAAATCTATTGGGGCCTCACAGATATAAATAATGCTTGTAAGCATCACCCAATCCAGGCCCCAAATTTGACCGCACATCAATGGAAATCCTATATTAAACCTTTCTTTGGTTATCTTCTCTTTACATGGTTATCATTGCTCTTTCTCATTCAATCAAGAACAGTCTGTGTCTTCTTCCTTTGTCTTTGAGATAACATGAATGCAACAGTATATTCTTAAAACAAAATTAACATGATTATTACAAAAAAACCCTTTTAAGATATCTACTTTTCATCTTCTTTGAGGGTCACAGCTCAGGCTAACAGTGATAAAGTTTTTTTGGAGACAGCAATCCATGACATATGCAAAAACCAAAATGGCCCTCAGTCTTTCCAATTCACCCATGACTGTGAAGTTAGAAAAAGGGGCAGAAGTAGCTAAGAATCACATAGTTCTTAGTCTACAAGCTCTAATATAATTGTTGCTATTATTAACATTAATGGAGTGACATGAAAAGATCTGATCTATATTCATATTGGCATTCTTGCTATAAAATAAACCAGAATATTTGTCTTTGGATGACCTGATATACATGAAAGGCCAGAAATGGAGACAACTGAATACATACAGAAAAAAATCTATAATGGAAGCAAAATAATTATAAAAACACTCAAGTCAACTTTAAGGATATCTAAATTGTGGGAAAGAAAAAAATAACCGTTGACAATACTTTTACCCAAAAATCATGATCAAAAAAGCAACAGCAACTAGAAAACTATATGCCTATTTCCCTAATGTGTATAAACATTTTATATAGTTTATATGTGCATAAAGGGCATCTTTGCTGGAAAAATGAGAAGGAAACAGGTTTTTACAGATGATTATCTATGGAAAACCACAGCTTTACAGTTACATAATTGAAAAAGAGTAGTAAAGCATCCAAGACCCCTTATTATTTATTGAGTTTTTAAAAAGTCTTTGACTCAGTAGAACAAAATGCAGCCTTAGAGGAGCTTCTTCACCAATGTTTTTGCCTATTCATTAATATTATGCCAGACTAATAATAGATGCAAATAAAGAGATAATTTTGTGTAACAATGGATTGACTATTCAATCAATCAAGTATTAAGTGTCTACTATGTGGCAGGGGCTATGCTAGACACTGGGCATTCAAGTATATAAAATTGCAGTGAATTTACATTCTAATGGGGAGACAAGTTCATATAAAATATTTATACAGCATAAATAAAAACTGAATATGTATGATAGATATTAATACAGAAAATAATTAAATTCAAAGTACTGAGAGAAGGCTGTAGCAGTTGAGGGGATCAGAAAAGGCTTCTTGCAGAAATTAGTCTCTGAGTTGCTTTTAAAAGTTGATCTTAAAAGAAGAAAGGGACCTTTTAAGGCAGAGGTAAGGAGGTAATACATTCCAGGCATGAGGGACAGCTAGTACAACAGCATGGTGACAAGAGATAGAGTACTGTGAGCGAGGAACTGAGAGAAGGTCAATTTGGCTGGATTGCAGTGTGTGGGAATGGGGAATAATGTGCAGTGAGGCTGTAAAGGTAGGTTGGGACCAGGTTGTGAGAACTCTAAAACCTAAACAGAGGTGTTTCTATTTTATTACAGAAGCAATAGGAAGACACTGGAGTGGATTGGCATGCTTACCTAATGTGTTTACCAATATTCAGAAATGTCTTGTAAAATGCAAACAAAAGAATTCTGCATTGATGGTAAAGTTTTCCACAGATGAAATATTACCAATTGCATCAAGACCCAGAATACATCTGCAGTGAAATAGACATCAGTATGAAAAAGATAAGTGTAACCATTCACAATGCAAAGACAAATTGGAAGAAAAAATAGTGCCTAGACTATGACATTCAACTAATGTCAAATTCATCTACCAATAAGAATGCATTAGAAATGAAATGAAATGAGCTAGCCCCAGAATCAGGTAGGAGGAGATCATGCTAGATTGAATTTAGGACTAAGTGCAAGGCACTGTATTTGATACTATAGATATAAGTACAAAAAAAAAACCCAACAACACAGTAACTTTTCAAGCTTTCCACACTATAACTGCTTGCTACCTTTCCTGCCTTATTTCATATTATTCCCCTTCTTACACTACTCTCCATTCTAATCTACCTGGTCTAGCTGGTCTCCATTTATTTATATGCTCTTGTGTCTTCTCTCATTATCTTCAGCTCTTAAAACTTCTCTCTTCTTTCAAGGCTTAGCTGAGGTGCTGCCTCCGTTTTGAGATCTCCCTTAATTGCACCCCACCCCTGCCAGTTTTTAGCACTCTTAAAAGTAGTTCATAATACTTTGTGTTTCTTTATTTAGGTACATGTTATACATCTCTGCTGTCCCTCCTCCCTTTTTCCCCACCTGTAGAGTTCATTTGAACAGTTCAATTTTGATAGAAGTTTCACACTCCTTGTGTTCCAGCCAAATTGGCCTCATTCCCTGTCCATGACATTCCATCTCCCACCTCAGTGACTTTGTATAGGTTGTCCCTTATAGCTAGAATGCTGTCTCTTCTCACCTATGCCTCTTTAGAATACCTTGTTCATTTGAAGGCTCAGTTCAGAAACCAGGTCCTGTATGAGGTCTTTCCTGAAGCCCTTGATGGTAACAGCTCTTCCTTTCCTCTGAATTGATTTTGAATTTATATAACAAATAATACTTTGTATTACCTTGTATATATTTTTCCATGTATATTGTATCTCCTAATAGAATGTAAACTCCTTAATGATAGGGCAAACCAAAAAAATAGTCCTTATCCTTAAGAAGCATATAGTCTACTTATATGAACCGCTGTCTAGTCATAACTCAGGGGGAGTGGGAGAAAGTGCCCCCCTACCATATGCCAGACACTGTGCTAAGCATTTTACAAATATTATTTAATATCTACCATCACTTATTTGCTTTCTTAATCCAAGTGTATGACTTTACATTCATCTGTATTTTTCATCTCATTATATCTGACCCACTTTTCAGTTTTTCAAGATCTTTTTGCATCCTGACTCTGTCATCTAATGTGTGATTACCTTCATCTTTTAATAATGCCATCTATGCTTTCATCCAAATAATTTGATTTTTAAAAATATTGAATAGAACAGGGTCAAAGATTCCTTCCAGTTGACATCAATTCATTGATGACTACTCTTTGGTTTGGCCATTCAACCAGTTCCAAATTTACCTAATTGTACTATCATCTAATCCACATTTCTCCATCTTGTCCACAAGGATAGCATGGGAAACTTTATCAAATGCTCCATTGAAATCTACATATATTATTTCTACAGCACAAAGGAGCAACCTCCTGAGAAAAAGTGTATTTTTGTCTAAAATTTGTTGTGCAACAGTAGTTGTTGACGTAGACTCACTGTGTACTATAACTGGTTTGCATTCATCAAATATGTAATATCATTTATATCAATGAATGATTTGTTTTGCAGAAGGGGTGGCAAAGTGGGTGGCATAGACCAACAAGGAGGGAGGAACTAGGTTACAGTGAATCATCTCTTAAAAGGAATGAGTAAGTAGCTCTACATTATGGTTGAATACTTTGCTTTGTAAAATTCTCAAGAACAAACTGAAGCCTTATTGATGCCCAAAGTATTTAGCAGATGATCTTACAAGCAAGGCCTGATGAAAGGTCTATCCCTTAGGAAAATCAGGTTAATCCTTTACTGGCTCAAGATGTTTGCATATGTGATATGAGAAAATTACTCTACATCTCTGTTTTAAAACTGCTCTGTGCTGTGAAAATATGTTCTTTTTAAAAAGTTTTGGCATTGGTAAGGATTTTAGTGACTTCTAGACCTTTGATGATAAAACAGAAGCTAAGCTGTTACAAGTCTGTAAGATTTGCAAGTTTCTAAAAGTGTCTAATGAGTAAAGTTTATTAATTACATGCTTATTTCCAGAGAATTTATTGAAAGAGGGAACTAAGAGTACCTAGAGAAGCCAGCTGTCAAGTAAACAGCTGATTGGAAAAAATGTTTTAGGATTGTTTTGTCATAATGGGACATTTAAAAATTTTTTCTTATCCATGAGGCGGGGAAATTACTTCTCAGGAAGCAGAGCAGGACTGGCCAGAAACAGTGGCCAAGAATCCTCCATGGTTTTGGGGTCTATAGACCAAGCTGTCCTCATGAGGATTTGTAGAGACAAAGTTTGATTCCAGAAAGGGTCAATTACTAGTTGAAGGAGCACAAAATATAAAGCAAATCATGGCTAGAGACAAGAGATATTTCCAGAGCTCAGAAAAAAAGTGTGTAGGTCGGAAACAAGGTATCTACAATATGAAACAGTCTGAAACGAAGGTGAGGGTTCAAGTGTAAGGGTGGTTGATTAGGTGAGTCCTTGATCAATTTGATGAGTTCTCCAACTATTTTAATGAGATGACATGGGAGTGGCCTTTTTTTTTTTGGCGGCATCTGAAGAGCCAATCCCTGTCTTATTCAGAAAAGGCTAGGTATCCAACAAGGTCTGAATCTGGACAGAATCTCTGCATCCTTTAGGGTCTCTTGTGTGATCTTAAGGTCCACTTTTCTTGTTTCTCTGAACAGACTTCTGTGAATAATAATCATTCATGTTCATACAATACTTTAAGGAATTCAGAGCACTTTCCTCACACTCTGTGAGGCAGATAATACAAGTATTACTAGCCTATTTTACAGATGAGGAAACAAGTTCAGAAAGATTAAATCACGTGGGTCATAGAGCTGATGTGGGGTTGGAATCCAGGTCTCCTCCCTTCAGACCTAGTGTTTTGAGCTACTTCCAAAATGCCTTACATGAAAAGTAGAAAGATTTTTGAAGCCAACCTGCCTCCAAGCTTCAGCATCCTGCAAATCTTTTGATATAATAAAGGTTGTGGTGAGGTACCAGGTGGTGTCAACTCTAGCCTGAAGGAAAGCTAGGGTTACATTAAGGAATGATTGGAAATAGCTGCAATTTAGTGATAATTTCTGTCAAAAAGTGTTTCTAGAATCCCTATTATCTGCTGTGCTAAGCACTAAGCAAGATACGAGAATATCTTTGTTTTCAAGGAATTAAAGTCAAGTTGGGGAGCAGGAGAGGGAAACACAAAATAAATATAAATTCATAAGAAAAAGTACATCCAAAGTTCTATAAGAATTCAATGAAAGGCTGTAGTAGGTACTTAATAAGTATTTGTTAAATGGAATTGGATTGAAGGAGAAATTTTTTTTTTTTTAGCTGTGAAGGCTCCACTGAAGGGGCAGCATTTGAGTTAGATGAACAACTACTTGGATCTAAAAGTTTGCATTTTTTACAACTTTGCCCTGCCTTATTACCTTTTAAAGTATGGCAATTAGTAATTATGACATTTTATAGTTTTAAGGAAGGTTTGTATTTTGATAAAACGAGTGTACTTGAACATATTTGACAAGTTAAGCTGTTTAAATCATGAAGGCATAACCCAGGTGATGTGGTTTAGAATTGCTGGGAACCCTGAAATGTCAGGGTATGGGGTGGCATCTGCCTGGGATGAATTCATGCACTAAACTATCTTCCAGTCAAGTAGCAGTTTATTGTAATGCCAAAGAAGCAGGCAGAGTTCCTAGAGAAGCTGCAACTTAATGGGGGGGTGGGGGAGGGATGAGACTGTTGCTTATATATAAAAAGGGAGAGTGAAAGGATCTGGATGAGATTAAGGAGTGGTAAATAGTCTGGGGCAGAACTGGTGTAACAGTGAAAGGACTATCAAGTAGGTTAATTAGGTGTTCTAGATGAGATTAAAGAGTGATAGGTATATGTAAGTAGTCTGGGATGGGACAACAGAAACAGTAAAAGGAATGTCAAGTAAGCTAATTAGATGAGCTAGGTAGGCTGGGGTGGGCCAGGTGCCTTGGGTGGAGGTGCTGTTGAGGTTTAGGGGTGCTGGGACCCCAAAATCACAATTCATGGGTCCTGTCCAAAAGAATTCGGCTCAAGCCTTCTTTCAGCCAAAGACAAACTTTATTAAAGATTTGCCATATTGGCCAGACTCTTAAGAAATGTGAGCACCTGTGAGTTATTGGTTAGATTGTAAAAATCTGAGCAATGGCTAGATTGTAAGAATCAGAGCATCTTAATGGAGACAAGATGGACCTTATATACAGAAAGACTTTGGGAGGGATCTAGGAATGGCCAAGCAGTCTGTGAGTTAAGGGTAACAGAATTGGGAGATTGGCTGTAGCCACAATGAAAGGCCAGTTTATGGGATTATAGCCTCAGGCAAACACAGAGATTTGGTCATGTGGGAAAGTCCAGGGTTTTCCTTTATGGGGTCCAGATCTCAACCCCGTCAATAAGGTAAACAAAATCTGTTTAGAGTATTGTTTCTTGCCAAAGACTTTATAATCTCTGGAAATATTTTACATGCAATACAATTATGTTTTGTGGATGTCCCCTTTCTCATATTGGCATGTTCTTCCTACAAACTGTTTTGAAGGTTCCAAACCAGCCATTCTTGCTTCTCTGGACTTTGTCCCCATATCACCATGAGGATATCTTCCTTTCCTCTGTCTAGTTCTTCTGCCTTTTAGCTTCCTGTTATGTGTGGTCTTCTCTCATTAGAATGTAGGCTCCTTGAGACAAGGACTGTTTTTATTTTTGCTTGTATTTGCATCCTTAGAGCTTGCCATAGTGCTGGACTTCTAGTAAGCAGATTTGGCCATGTAAGAAAGTCAAGGGTTTTTCCTTTTTGGGGTCTAGATCCCATCCTCATCAGTGCCAGTGATCTGGGCTGCTGAAATGCATGGGGAAAATCAAGGACTGGGTTACTTTGGTATTTTCCTTTTAGGGATGCAGGTCCAATCACCCCATCATAGGCATCCCTCTCTGCTGGGAAGAAACCACATAAACTGTAGGTATCACCAAGGAGGAAAGAACAGCCTAAAAGGTAATGGCAAATGTGTGCTTTTCATCTATCCATACCAAAAAGACCACAATGAAGTAATCTAGGATGTGAAAGTCACAAACTTTTCCCCAGAGTCAATGGTTTTAATGAAGCTGACTGGTTAGGTCACCGGCGCTGCAAGGAGGGTGGAACTGGGTTATATGATTCATCTTTTAAAGGAATGAGTGCTGATTAAATATGTAGAGATTAGAGTTAAATTGTGTAATCAGAAGGCTTTGGATTCTCACTGTTCACTCCTACCTTTGCCATCTAACTTAAATTTACAAGAGGAAAAAGAAGCAAGTAATTCTGACTATTGAAGAAATAAAGGTTTTTCTGTAACTCTTTCTTTCTAAACAATATGAATGTATTCATTTAGGTCTGCTCTGAGAGGATTTCCAAAGTCACTACTTTTTTCTTTGGAGGGGTCCCAGGGAAAAGGGGCTAAATTGCTATGGAGGAAAAAAACAAAAGTTATGTCTTAGGACTTTTAAAAAATAAGTAGAGCTGTATGTTATAGATTAGCCTGAAAGCAAACATACTTAAGAATGTGATTCATTTTAAGGGGTTTCATTGCACTTAAGGTCAGTACTAGACATTGCTGTACCCCAAGGGTGATCTGGGTATTGCTGAAACACTACTATGTCCCTGTTATCCCCAGCTCTAGCTAGATGACTGACCTACTTCCTTTTCAAGTCATACATCACTTTGGTATACACACATACACACACAAGGGTATATATACATAGATAGTGTGTGTATGTTATCATAGGCATGCATATATATTGTTTATACATCTACACATCCATACATATGCACATAAAAATATACCATGTATACATACATATGTGTGTGTGTTTTGTATGTATGTATACACACATTTGATTCTGTCATGCAGTTAATCTTTTGTAAGAGTATCCAAGAGGAAAGGCTGGTCAATAGTGTTAAAATCTGCAGAAAGATCAAAGAGTGTGAAGCCTGAGAAAGCCCATCAAACTGCTAGTTAAGAGATCATTGATAACCTTTGTGAGTTTGTGAGAATAGTTTCAGTTGAGGAGGTTTAGGATTTGTTGAGGTTTAGGGGTGCTGGGACCCCGAGATAACAACACACAGGTCCTGCCTGAAAGAATTTGACCCAAGCCTTCTTTCAGCCAAAGACAAGGTTTATTAGAACCTTAAGGAGTCTAAATGTTAGTAAGCTCTTGGCTCGATTTTAAGAATCTAAGCAGTGGCTAGATTATAAGAATCAGAGCGTCTTAAGGGAGACAAGATAGACCTTATATACAGAAAGACTATGGGAGGGATCTAGGAGTGGCCAAGTAGTCTATGAGGTAATAGAACTCCAGGGGTGGTTTTTAAAGGAGATAGGAAGGTTGGGATCAAAGAAAGGGTCAGAGAGGGCTTAGTCTTGACCAGGAGTGATAAGTGATAGCCTATGCCCTCCCCCCCCACCGCCATTTCCCACACTTAATCCTAGCTAGGCTCCATTGTCCAGGTCCCAGGTGTTCTGTTCACCCCAGGTTACTGGCCACTCCCATCCAGATCTCCTTAGACCCCTCCTCCAGTCACCCCAAACAACTTGGCCATTCCTAGATCCCTTCCACAGTCTTTCCATCTTGTCTCCATTAAGATGCTCTGATTTTTACAGTCTAGCTGCTGCTGAGATTTTTACAATTTGGCCACTAGCTCACAGGTGTTCAGATTCCTTAAGAGTCTGGCCAATATGGTGGATCTTTAATAAACCTTGCCTTTGCCTGAAAGAAGACTTGGGTTGAATTCTTTTGGACAGGACCCATGTGTTGTAATCTTGGGGTTCCAGGACCCCTAACCTCTAGACCTCATCAAGAAGAGAGACTGAATCAGTTGGTAGGTAAAAACAAACAAACAAACCATGTAGAGAGGTTTTAAGGTGTGGACTAGTGGAAGAGAGGGAGCTCATATCAGGTGGCCTTAGTTTTCCTAAGCAGGTGATGTCACCTCCTGAGAGAGTGGCGACTGGAGTGTTCCTGGGGGGAAGGGGTGCTTAAAGAGAAAGCAAAAGGGTTAGAAAAATCTCTATAGAAATTTGTAAAGAATCAACCAGGAAAGACTAAAAGGGCTGTCATGCTGCTGTAAGGGCCTGGTTGAAATTAGATCAGATGAATTTGCAAATGATAGAGCTAACCCTGGATTGGAAATTGGAAGAACATGAACACTGGAAGAACAAAAAGACAAGGAATTCAAAAATTAAGGATAATGTATAGTTGAACTGGTTAACTTGAGCATCAAGCCTGAGAAGTAAGATAAGTGAAAGCAGAGCAGGGGCAATAGGCTGGAAATGTAGAGAGAGATGGAGGGAATGTAATTCATAGTGAGGCAGAATAGATTTGGGAGGAGGCAGAGGGGTGTAGAGTTTCATACTTCTAGAACGTGGCTTTTGGTTGATGGTGAGGTCTAAGTTGTGAACATTTATAGGTTGCTAAGATAGGATGGAGATGTAGGCTATGGGAGTTGAAGAGCTAGATAAACTTGGAGGCTAAGGTATTTGAAGGGCTGCTGAAATGTCCAAGGATGAGAGCAAGGGGTAGAGCGGAGATGAAAACTGTGAGTCAGTTTGAACTCCTTGAGAAAGAGGAGGAAGGGCCCCAGGGGCTGATAGAGCAACAAGGATCAATATACAGGGATGGATTAAACTTCTGTTTAAGGGAGGTTGCGGAGGGCTATAAGTAGAGGGAAAGTCCGCAAAGTGGCAATGGGGGCCAAGGAATATGGCAATGCCTCCTGTCAACTCTGGAATGGGTGGCTGAGAATAAGGTGTCTTTCAAAAAAAAGCTTTCTACAAAGATACAAGAAAGTTAAATAAATACATAGCTAACATTTATATGGTGCTCACTATATGCTAGTCAGTGTCCTAAGCGCTTTACAATTATGATCTCAATTGGTCCTCACTATAACACTGGGAGGTAGGTACTATTGTTATTCCCATTTTATAGATGAGGAAACTGAGACAGAGCTTAAGTGACTTGCCCAGGGTTGCACAGCTGGTAAGTGTCTAGAGGCCGAATTTGAACTAAAGTCTTCCTGCCACCAGGCCAGGTATTCTATCCACTGCACCACCTAATGAAGAGATCTACTATGAAGGGGAACTTGTTAATTATACTGTGGAGGTTACAGAAAGGGTCAAACTCAGCTGACTGAACCTAGACCCATGAATCGCCTGAGGATAATCAGACATCACTCTCAGACTCTGACTATTTTGTAAATGTCCCAAAGATTCCCTAGCTTTCTCTATGGACTTTCACTTGTTATGCAAAACAACTTAGCTTGCGAAACTGTTAGAGGCCCCTAACCCCTCTCACCTGTAGTCTGGTGGTTCCTTTTGCCTCAACCGACCTGCAGCCAGGCCATTCCCTCCGCCTTAGTACCCTATCTGAACCTCGTTCCCAGTCCCCTCCTCGGCTAGCCCAGCATTTGCTGTGTGGAACCCTGAGCTGTACCTAGCCTGCCCTAATTAAAGACCTCCATTTTGCTTTGGTGGCTGTTTTCTCTTGAATTCAGGTTGACAAGAGTATAAAGCCTGAGCAGGGAGAATCAAGATAGAGTGTGGGAAGGGTTTTACTGCATAAGGAAAACAGTGCAAGGAGAGGAAACAAGGGAAAGGAGTTTTCAAAGGCTCGACAAAGTGTTACTGCATCCCAGGGATTAGATGAGTAGCAGGGGAAGTTTGCTAGTCATAGCACAAAGGAGTACCGCTTGAACAGAGTACTCAATTGAGTAGAGCAAGGAAGGGAAGGACTGGTGGAAACAGATTGCAAGGAACATCATGCATAGAAGAAGACACTAATCTGGGGCAATGTGCAGCTGTAGATCTCTTCACAATCCTCCCATAGCCTGGCACCATGGTTAGGGAGTTAGGTGGCAGCGGCATCAGGGGACCTCTACTCCCAGGGAGTCCTGAAGCAGCCTGGGCTGAGGCCCAGAGAGTAGTGTAGGCGGTCTTGTTCCTCTTTGTTCAAGCCATTATCCATTTGCCCCCTGGTGGTGATGCAGGGCTGAGCAGGTGTGAGCATTTAGTATGGTAGTGATTGCTGCTTAAATAAAAGGTTGCTTAATCAGTTAATTAATTGACTAATTTGTGTAGGGGGAAAGTTGGCTAGTTCATCTCAGGCACTTTTGATTAGGAAGATTCAGGAAGCTGTAGTAAAGAGCTGGAGCCAAGGAGTCAGAGACCAAATTATATGGGAACTAGGTATGGGATAGGGCAGCTAGGTGGTGAAGTAGATAGAATACCAGGCCTGGAGTCAGGAAGACTCATCTTTGTGAGTTCAAATCTGTCCTCAGACACTTACTAGCTGTGTTGCCTTGGGCAAGTCACTTGACCCTGTTTGCCTCAGTTTCCTCATCTATAAAATGAGCTGGAAAAGGAAATGGCAAACCACTCCAGTATTTTTGCCAAGAACACCTCAGATGGAGTCACAGAGAGTCAGACCTGACTGAAAATGATTCAGTAACAACAAAAGATATGGAATGGCTGTAACTAGTGGAGAGGAATTGTGTCTTTGGTATCTTGTGGCCCCATGGGCTCTTGTTGTTACTGTTTGTTGTTGTTGTTTGTCCTTAGTTCTCAGAGGACTGTGGCATCAGGAAAGTGACGCCATGATTTTGCAAGTGAATTGGATTTAAGTGAGAGAGAGGGCTGGGCAAAGTCACCAGCCTCACTTTCTCCTCCAGAGACATCTAAGCCCAGTGGCAAGATATAGATCAGGATGACTGGTGATGGCCCCCAGACCCTGAAGGACCCCTAATCAATCCCCTAACTTTACTGATAAATAAACTGAAACCCAGACAAGATAAGGGACTTGCCTGAGGCTGTTCATCTAGTAAGAACTATGATTTGAATTAAATTCTTCTAGCATCAAAATCATTGTTCTTTTCTGGGCTCCTACTGCTTCTCTAGAAACTTGAGTCCTACAAACTTGCTAGAGACTTAAGGAATCATAGGGTTGAAGATTAGAGTTGGAAGAGTTGGGGGCAGCTAGATGGTGCAATGGATAGAGCACCAGCTCTGGATTCAGAAAGACCTGAGTTCAAATCTGATCTCAGACACTTGGCACTTACTAGCTGTGTGACTCTGGGCAAGTCACTTCACCCACAAAAAAAAAAAGAGTTGGCAGGGACTTTAGAGATTATCTAGTCCAACTCCCTCATTTTGCAGATGTGCGCATTCCTTGTCTTTCATTCAAGGCATTTACAAATTCCAATTGTAGGCCCAATCTCCTTTTCTAGACTTGTGTCTAGAATCACTTATCAATGGATT
The DNA here is from genome assembly GCF_003287225.1 of Phascolarctos cinereus. Classification (NCBI taxonomy): domain Eukaryota; kingdom Metazoa; phylum Chordata; class Mammalia; order Diprotodontia; family Phascolarctidae; genus Phascolarctos; species Phascolarctos cinereus. The sequence continues at coordinate 102,453,750 of NW_027555847.1, forward strand.
ATAGCTTTTGTTCTGGAAGGAGAATGTCCAGGTCAGCCATCTCTTCATTTCCCGCCTGGCAACACTCTTCTGGATTTCTCTATAATCCCATGGGCTCTTATGTACAGAACCAACTCTTTTACTCTTCTGCTGTTGAGGTTGCAGGCCTAGATAGTCTATTTTAGTGAGACTAAACAATTTTACCAGCTGAAGAGTTGGACTGTGCCTTTGGGTAGCGTAATTCCCTTGAGAGTTTTGCTGGAAATTCCTGAGAAGACATCCCAGTAAATACACAATGGATTCATACTGTGTTGGGGCAGAGTTATGGCACAGACTGAATCAGTCTTCCCCAGGGAAATGAGCATAGAGAGGCAGGCCAAATCTGTACATCACAGGAGAAAATGGAAATGGAAACCAAAAGACGAAACTAAAATGCTGGGGGGAGGGTGGGGTGGGTGAGATAAGGGCTGAATGCAGAGGCAAATGGGCCATTGATTTGTTGTTGATTTATTGACTTACTCAAACCTGAAGAGACTGGAGGTAGCATGTATGTATAAACTGATCCTACCTCTTGGTTAGGGGCTTGATGATGATCAAGCTGGCAGAGGTCTTACAGAATCTTACATAAAGTTTTTACTAATATAATTCTATTCAATTTGACAAACATTTGTTTATCATCTACTATGTTTAAGGCTCTGTGCTCAAACTACTTGATTCACTTGTAATTCAGCATCTGCCAGATTCTTTCTCAGCTATAACCAAGTCACAGATACATTTCCAAATCGAAGGAAGAACTTCTTTTTAAGACTATCAATATCACTGAGCAATAGAAAAGGACTTGAGTCTTGGATTAACCCCTTACTACCCGTCACTTTGGGTCAGTCCCTTAATCTCTCTAAAACTTGACTCTCTCCTCTGTACACTAACTACTTCATAAAGGGGCCATTTTGGCGCAGCAGGAAAGCAGTACCCTCCTGGGGGCAAGCAGTAAGAAATGTGGCTTCAAATCAACTTGAAGTTGTAATTTATGATGTGAAAATAATACAATGAGTCAACAAATCTTAACTATCAACAATAAACTAGGCCTTGGCAATACAAGGTAACACACAAGCAGTACTGTGTTAGTAAATGTTTAGACCTTGGGTAGGAGCTTTGAAGGAATTAGGGAATTCTCAAAGGTAGAAGTAAGGAAGGAGCATACCAGCCAAGGGGCACAGCCTCTGCAAAGACATGTATATAAAAGATGAGAAGTTGTGTGTAAAAAACAGTAGGAAATAAATCCCGTTTAGCTGGAGTGAAGAGTATGTGAAGGGGAATAATGGATAATATACCTGGAAAGGTAGATTAGGTCCAGATTGTGAAGGGCTTTAAATGAGAAATGAAGGAGTTTGTATTTGATCCTAGAGGTAAAAGGGACCCTGGGGGTTTCTTGAGCATGGGAGTAACATGATCGTATTTGTACTTTAGTAATATTGCTTCGGCAGTAAATAATAAAGACAAATTAACTAGGAAGGGAAATTAATTGCTACAGTGCCTCTCAGGGGTTATTAATAATGTAAGCATATGTGGCAAATTACTATTTTAACAAATCAGTCAATCAGTTGTGCTTTGTTCCCTCAACCTCTAGTAACTAACCCTCTCCCTGCTTTCCTAGTCAACCATCCCTGCTCTGGTCTCACTTTTCTCCCTTTGAAATCCTGACACCCAAAGTTAATTAGTTGAACTTTTTTTTTGCATTTTGCTGCCCTTGAAATCTCTTGTCCTTTGGCTTCTTATCCCTTACCAATCCCAACCCTGGATTACCCTTACCATTTGCTTTCTCTACTCCTAGTCTTGTGCTTTATTGAACGATAATGGAGGAAGTCACACAGTCATGTTGATTAGACCCACTACAAATTTGTTTAATCTCAGTTGAGCCCTCCCTGCTGCATGGTCATCCTTTAATTCTTCAGTGATTGACTCCTTATCATACTCTCCACAGCATCTTTTCCAAACCTTCTCTTCTCTCCTCGAGTTTCCTACACTTTCCCTCCCTGTGCCTTTATATCAGAGGACCTAACCTCACACTTAATACTTTACTTATGTAGTAGAGAAGACCTTTGGGAGATACACACACACACACACACACACACACACACACACCCCTATATCTGTTAATTGTTTATATATCTTGGATATCAAATTCTTATCAGGAGCTATGAAAGGTATATAATGTACTTGTCTTCTACTTTTTTATATGACATTTAATATTAAGTTCATTTGTCCATTTTGCATTTATTGTAGAATATGGTATAAGATAGTCAGCTAGATGGCTCAGTGGGCCTGGAGTCAGGAAGACTTGAATTCAAATCCAGTCTCTAATACTTATTCGCTGTGTGACCCTGGGCAAGTCACTTAAACTCTATTTGTCTTGATCCAGTGGAGAAGGCAATGGCAAATCACTTCAGTATCTTTGCCAAGAAAACTCCATTGACAGCATTGGAATGCTACAGTCACAAAGAGTTGGACATGATTGAATCACTGAACAACAGCATGGTATAAGGTGTTGGTCTAAGACTAATTTCTACCAGACTGCTTTCTAGTTTTCCCAGCAGTTTTTTTTAATCAAATAGGGAGTTCTTTCCTAAGTAATTTCTACTTGCCATTTTATTGAACATTGATTTATTGAGTTCTCTTGTTTCTGATTCTCCTTTGTCCAGTCTGTTCTATCTAATCTATTTCTCTCTACTTTTAAAAAACCAATACCAGTGGGCAGCTAGGTGGCACAGTAGATAGAGCACTGGCCCTGAAGTCAGGGGGACCTGATTTCAAATTAGGTCTCAGACCAGGCATTTGACACTTACTAGCTGTGTGACCCTGGACAAGTCACTTAACCCCAGTTGCCTTGCCAAAAAAACCCCAAAACCCCAATACCAGATAATGTTGCCGTTTTGTAATATAGCTTGAGATTTGGAAGTGTCATGCCTTCTTTATCCCTACCTCTTTTCATCATTCCCTTGATATTCTAGGTCTTTTGTTTTTTGCAAATGAACTTTATTATTTTATCGAGTTTTGTGAAGTATCCTTTTGATAATGTGATTGGTATATCATTAAAAGTATAAATTAACTTTGGTAGTATTGTCATTTTTATTTTATTGGCATAGCCCAGCCATAAGCACTAATATTCCTCCAGCTATTTGACTTATTCTTTATTTCCCCCTTTCCAAGTCATCCTTCACATGGCTGCCTCACACACAGGTTTGAACATATAATTCCCCTACTCTAGAAACTGGAGTGGATCCTTTTGCCTCTAGCATCAAGTACAAGTTTCTCTGTTTGTCATTTAGATGCCTTCACATTCTGACTCCAAGCTATCTGCCCCGTCCAGTGGACCAGTGGAAAGGGGTCTGGCTCTGACTTCAGTTCCCACCTCTGACCCTTAAAACCTGTATGACCTTGGGCAAATCACTTAACCTCAGTCTCTCAGATATAAAATGAGGGAGTTTGAGGAGATGGACTCAGAGGTCCCTTCTAGCTCCAGATCTGTGCTCCTACAATCCTATATTGCTAGGTTCCTGTCTCTTTCCTAGACGCATGCTCTACATTGCAGGCTGACCGACCTACTTTCTATTTCTTGTACAGGACGTTCCATCATCTGTTTCTATACCTTTGCACAGGTTGATCCCTGCACCTGGAATGATCTCCCTGTTCGCCTCTGCTTCCAAGAATTCTGAACTCCCATCAAGGCTTGGCTTACATCCCATCTCCTACATATGAACTTTCCTGGTCCCCTGCTTGTTAGTGTTCCCCCCTAACTAAAGTTATTTTGTATTTCCTTTGTATGTGTTAATATTTACTTAGCTAAGTACCTTTTATTCTCATGGAGAAGAATCTTTAAGGGGAAGGGCCATTTCATTTCTTTTTTCTATTGTATACTCAGCACTTAACATAGTACCTGGTATATAGTTGGTACTTAATAAATGCTTATTGAATTGAATTGTTGATCTGGTTGGCCATCTGCCATCACTTAAATAACATAAACTATTATTAGAAGAAATATTATTGGACTCTGCAGCAGAAACACATCATGGGAATGGGGGAACTTTTGTGACCAGAATACTGGAACACCCCTGCCTCACCTTGCTCCCCAACATTGTCTAGTTGTGTGAGTTGGTATGTATGTCTCCCTTGGAAACTGCTAAGAAGGGAGGGAGCCATTGATGATGAAAACTGACTCTCTACTCTGCTAAGTTAGCTATTAGGGGCTTGTTCAGTGAATGATTCATTTGCTCATATTTTCAAAGGAGTGGTTAATTTTCATTTACTCTTTTTTCTCTTCTCACTTCTTGAAATTTGGCTTTGGTTCCTAGTGTGTTCTCTTATAGATGTTCTGTGCCCTATCACAAGCTCTTTAAGGAAAGCAACATCTTAAACTCAGTATATCTAAATTAGAACTCATTGTCTTTTCTACAAAACTCTCCCTTCTTCCTAACTTCCCTATTACTGTTTTTCAGGGTACCACCATCCTTCTAATCAACCAGGCTCCCTACCTAGGTGTCATCTTCAACTTCTCACTCTCACCCAGTTACATCCAATCAGTTGCTAAGTCCTGTTATTTCCGCCTTCACAGCATCTCTTGTATATGCTCCCTTTGTTTTCTCTGACACTGCCACCACCCTGTTGAAGACCCTCATTACCTCATGGCTGGACTATTGCAATAGCCTGATAGGTCTGCTTGCCTCAAGTCTCTACCCACTCCAGTCCAAACTCACTTCATGTTGCCACCCCTCCCCCATTCAATCAATTCCGGTGGCACCCTGTTGCTTCTGGGATCAAATCCTCTTTTTGGCTTCTAAAGCCCTCTATAACCTGGCCCGTCTCTACCTTTCCAGTCTTCTTACTCCACACAGCCCTCTTCCCCATGCTACATCCTCTGTGAATTATTGACATTGGCTTCCTTGTTATTTCTTGCCATACCAGTGATAGGGAATCTGTAGCCTAGAGGCCACAAAAGGCCTTCTAGGTCCTTGGGTTTGGCCTTTTGATTGAGTACAGGTTTTACAGAACAAATCCTTTTATTAAGGGGATTTGTTCTGTGATGTTTGGATTCTGTCAAAGGGCCAAACTTGAGGATCTAGAGGGCCACATGTGGCCTCAAGGTCATAGGTTCCCCACCCCTGGACATTGCATCCTTGTTCCAGGCATTTTCATTCACTGTTTACCAGGCCTGAAATCATTCCTTCCTTATCTTCACCTTCTAGCTTCCCAGGCTTTTTTCAAATTCCAGATAAAATCCCACCTTCTGCAAGAAGCCTTCCCCAGTCTCTCTTAATTCGAATGCCTTCCCTCTGTTAATTATCTCCAAATTAAGGTTCTTGTATGTAATCATGTTTGTACAATCATGTTTGTACATAATTGTTTGCATGTTGTCTCCCCTGTTAGATTGTAAGCTCTATGAGAGAAAGACTGTCTTTGACCTTTCTTTGTAATCCTAGCACTTACCACAGTATCTGGGCACATAGTAGGTGCTTGCTGACTGAACTATGACAAGCTTAGTTGGTACAATTCAGTCAGTCAGTGCAGGATTAGATCTGACTTTGCAGTTTTGTCTTCATTTGCTCCCTCTTCTGGTCTGTATTTTATATCAGAATTGGAACTGAATAAGCTGTGAAGCTGGACCTATACTAATAGTGGAATAGACTCCCATATATATGTGTGTGTGTGTGTGTGTGTGTGTGTGTGTGTGTGTGTGTGTGTGTGCGTGTGTGTGTGTGTGTATATATATATATATATATATATATATACATATATATATATATATATATATATGTATGTATGTATAGTATGGCCAAAAAGTAAATTTAATAAGGCTAAACATGTTTGAGTCTTTGATTACATCTCTCTATGGAAGCTATAGAAATGTCCATAATCACCTTATACCTCAGAGAGGATGAGTGATTGTCCCAGAATTGGGAATAAGTTGATTGGCTCAGACTGTGGCCATTTTGAGCCATTCTGCCATTCTGGGAATTAAAGGGATCCAAGTAGATCTTCTAGAGTTCAATTAGAGGGAAATACGGATAGATCTGAACACAGACCAGAGACAAGAGACCAGAGAGCTGTACTGGGTCCCTGGGCTGGGGGGGGTAAAGCCCACCTCACCAATCTGCAGGGAACTTTCCCTGCCTTGTCCCCTAAGCCCACAGTTGGCAGCCATGGAAAATCAGAGACTTTGACCCCCAAATGGCAGTGACTATGGGCAGTGGTAAGATGACTAGAGTTTCTGGACCCTAGGTCCCTGGGCTAAGATAAGGGGATGCAGTGACTTAATATCTCAGGCCCCAGGTAGTAACTGTGGAAAGGAAAATCATGTGGCTTAATGATGCATATTCCTGAGCAACAGCCTTTAGGAGGAGCAGCAGAAGTTCCTGCTTGAGCATGTAGTCCTGGAGCTGGAGGGAAATTAAGGACTGAGATGTAATACAGAGGAACCAAACCTAGGCTTTACCTTCCACTAACCATGTAAGTCATTCAGATGTTGTAGGTTTTATGCGATGAGGGTTGTTGCCTCTCTAGGAATTCTTTTTTTTTTTTTGGTTAGGCAATGGGGTTAAGTGACTTGCCCAGGGTCACACAGCTAGTAAGTGTTATGTGTCTGAGTCCGGATTTGAACTCAGGTCCTCCTGAATCCAGGGCCGGTGCTCTATCCACTGCACCACCTAGCTGCCCCTCTAGGGATTCTTGTTTCCTTTCTGGAGGCATTTCAAAGGGCTGGAGCAGTAAGGCTACGGTGTGTTTATCTCTTTGGGATAGAAATCTAGACTCACAGGAATTTGAGAGATCACCTCTAGGAACACAGATTTCTTTTCCTTTCTGAAGGGAGCCCATTCTCTTAGTGTACTACTAAAAGTCTTCATGTTCTATAATGTAAAGGATTGACTCCTTAAAAACCCCAAGTTCATTTCACTTCTGAGGGTATTCCAAAATGCCATAATATGCTAAGTACTATTATTGCAATAAGTTCTAGAATATTATAAGAAATAATGCTCACCTTAAGCCAAATTCTGGGTATATGCCCTTAGGTTGGAAATTGGGGTTCAGATCATGAAATATCACCTCTTGGGGAATGCAGAGAAGGGCAGGATGGGTTCTGCAAATAGAGAAATCAACCTAATGTATGGTCAGGTTCCACCAAATATCCCAACAGTTTTATTGTAAACCTTATTAAACCAAATCTTCAAACTTAGGGATTTGACATCATCTATAAGCTCCACAATGAGTATAAGCAAGATGGTTAAATGAGATACCTAAAGAAACCCTAGCTTAAGGATTTCGAGAAAACTTACAGAGTATTTGGCTTTTTGTGCCCAATTCTCTTTTCTTTCCACTAGCGTGTAGTTTTTCCCCCCTCAACATTTTGTTGTTGTTTTTCCTGACATGGACTCACAGTAGCTAAAACCAGAAAGATGAGCTCAACTTTTGATCTGCACTGGAGGGCCAACGAGGGATGGCTGTCTGTCTTTTAATAAAGAGACAACAGCTGCACCTTCATTGTATCCTCCAGGGGAGAGAGAAACATTTGTCTGTGGTTATTGTTTGGCTTGCGGCCGGTCTGCTAGGCACCAGAGATGTAAAGCAGACAAGTTTCTCATGTCACTTTTTGGGGAATTTGCTTAGCATGACCCACATAGTCCTTAGAGTCTTCTGGCTCTGGAATTCCTATCCTGACCTGAGAAAGTATGGCCTTTTATACAAAATGTAGTCAGCTTTCCATGGAGGAACGAAATTGAATTTTAGCTCTGGATGACCCTTTTCAAACACAGTTCTCCAAACAAAAAGGGAAGTCCAGAAGTTGAATTTGCAAGAGAACTTACACAATGGAATTGGTGCATGGGAGTTTATATAGCTTTGCCTCATGAAATTCCTGCCAGAGAAGTAAGGGGAAATGGCTCTAATCCTCCTTGTTATGTGTTTTGGCAGCTCTCAGCTACTCCCTTCCCCCTTATCCCCTCCCCCCCCCCAATCCATTTTTGCTCTTCTACTGGAAGGAACCCAAGTTACACAGACTGACAGCACAGTAATTGGGGTTTTAAATCCCTCTGACTTTGTTCACTTGGCCTTTGATCATTCTGATAATGGTGCCTATTTTCTGCTTTTACTGTCATAAAACAAAAAGAAGCACTTTAGAAGAATTGTGTGGGGTTTTTTTGGGTTTTTTTTCAGATGTATTCTTGCGAGAAACTCAAAATGAAGTGGTATGTTGTTGTTGTTTTTTTATTGTCCTACCTTTTCCTCTCCTCTCTAAAGGAAAAACACTTTGGAAATATTAAAGTTGAAAACTTATTTCCCTTTTGAAAAATGAAGACTCAGGGGTTTTAGTGGATTGCAAACTCCATAAGAGCCAACAGTGAAACAGGGCAACCAATAAATCTAATGTGATTATTTAGGTTGCATTTAGGCTAAAGTGTAGAGTCCCAGGCTAGGAAGGTGAGAGTCCCAGTGTTCTGAGGTCAGAAAATACCTGGAGAATTATGGCCAGTTCGGGGCCACACGTTAGGAAGACCGTTGACAAGCTGGAGCATGTCCAGAAAAAAATGGCTAAGATGGTGAGATCGTGAGAAAATGGACTGTAGGAAAAGAACTTGCATTGATATAAGTCTTGGACTAGAGGGCCTCTAAGGTTCCTTCCAGCTCTAAATAGAGGATCTCAGAATCCTAAGGTTCAAAGCTTTACAAACACCTTTCTGCAACACAAACCTCAACGATTCTCAGGTTTTTACAGATAAGAATTCTAAAGCTCAGAGAAGATATTTTAGAGACTGCTAGGTGGTGCAGTGATCTTGGCCTGAAGTCAAGAGATACGATCAAGTTTCAGACACTTATTTACTGTGTGAACTTGGGCAAGTCGCCTGACTTCTGTCTGCCTCAGTGCCTTCAACTGTGAAATGGAGATGATAGTATCTTCTGATCCCCAGGGTTGTTGTGAGGATCAAAGGAGACAGAAATTGTAAAGCCCTTAGCACCAATGCCTGGCACATAGTAGGCTTTTAATAAATGTTTGCTCCCATTGTTCCTGCCTTCATACCTTGCCAAGGGTCATAAAGCTAGTAAGTTTCAGAGATGGTATTTGAACCCCTGCCCTCTGACTCTAAATCCAGTGTTCTTTCTCCTACATACTTCTGATCCGATTTGATAGACAGTGGAGGAAACTCCATATTTATATCACGGAAAAGGCAAGAGGATAGAGAAGACTTTACTTGAGAGTTTTCCTCAAAAGCATAAAGGGCGGCCATGTGGAAGAGCATGGTGCAATGGAAAGAACATTTTAACCCCGCACTAGCTGGGTAAGGAGCCCAGTTCATTTTTTTTTAACCCATCGTATACAGAGCACACAACCTTTCTGAGCCTCAGCTTTCTCATCTGTGAAATAATGATACCTCCATAATAATGGAGTTGTTGTTAAGAAAGATTTTATAAACCTTAAAGGTGTATAATTGTTAAGATGGATTAGGCTTATTCTGCCTTGCAACAGAGCATAGGACTAGGACCAATGGGTAAAAGGTGTAGGAAAGGAAATTTGGCTCAATGTCTACAAGGACTAGTTTAAAGTAATTACAGCTGTTCAAGAAAGGATTTGGCTGCCTCATGAAGTGCTGCTGTTGTTGGGTCGTGTCTGACTCTTTGTGGCCCTGTATGGGGATTTCTTGGCAAAGATACTGGAGTGGTTTGTCATTTCCTTCTCTGGTGGATTAAGGCAAACAGAGGTTAAGTGACTTGCCCAAGGTCACACAGCTAGTGTCTGAGGCCAGATTCGAACTCAGGTTTTTCATCCTGACTCCTGGCCCAGCACTCTAGCCACAGAGCCATCTAGCAGCCTCATTAAGTAGCCTTAGTCATCCCAACCTTTCAGAGGCTTTATCTTCCTTCTAGGCTCAGCCCGGATTCTACTTCCTTCATGAAGATTTCCCTGACTGCCCGCAGTCTTTACCGCTGTCCTTTCATTCAAATCATCTGGCATGTACCAGGCATCTGTTTACATGTCTTCTCCTTGGATGCTCCTCGAGGTCAGAGACAATTTCTTTGTGGGTTTTCTATCCTCAGTGTCTACCCTGGTCCTTTGCACATAGGGAGCTCTTACTCAACATTTGCTGAATTTTAATTTGTTCAAGTGGAGGCTGGATGAGCACTTGTCAAAATTTTGTCCAGACTTTTCTCCCATAGTTCTAATCCCATATCTCCAACTGCCCTGGATACCTATCCGTTTGTTCTGTGCCTTATTCCATTCATTCTAGCCTCTTGAGGGAGCCTTAGAAAAGTGATCATACTTTGTCTGGTTTGGGGTGAATAAATTCCTTTCAACTCATAAATGGTTGCCAATGCCAGTCATGAAACTTTCCCTAGAGCAGGGGTGGGGAACCTGCTGCCTCCAGGCCACATGTGGCCCTCTAAGATCTTCAAGTGCAGCCCTTTGACTGAATCTAAACTTCACAGAAAAATCCCCTTATAAAAGAATTTATTCTGTAAAACTTGAACTCAGTCAAAAGGTGGAACCCAAGGACCTAGAAAGCCATATGGCCTTGAGGCAGGTTTCCCACCCCTGACCTAGAGCCTCAGTTAGCAAGGTTGAAGGGAACACAATGGAGCAGTCTACCTTTGTACTCTATTCTTCATACTGTGTCTAAATTGCATCTTTCCTTGTACTTTAATTGAATGAATAAAAGATGACTACAAGGTTTTGAGATGATGTGATTGGGTGGTACCAACTAGGAAAACAAGGAATTTGGGAAGGAGCCATTTGTAGGGGGCAGAGTATAGTGGAAAGGGGAAGATGATAATTAGCTTGGTTTTGTATGTGTTGAATTCCAAGTGGCAGTGCAACATTTAAGTAGAAATTTTCAGTAGACAGTTGAAGATAAGGCAATGTAGCTCCAGTGAGAGGATAGAGCTGGAGAAATAGATTTAGGAGTTATCCACATTATATGTGCTAGTTGAAGCTATGAGAATGAATGAGCTTTGCATGGGAGAGATTATAATAATAGACATTTTTATAACACTTTAAGGTTTACAAAGTGCATTACATACATAATGCTGCCTGCTTATCAAAGTCCTAGCAGTAACAGATTGCAGGAGGGCAGAGAGACTGGATTGATAGCCATTTCTCCAATAAGCCCTTCAAATTTTTCTTAGTTCTGTCTTTAAATTTCCTGCCTTGGCTATGTATCACTTATATATGCCTATTACTTATATGTGCCCACGGGGCCAAATGATCAGATCCAAAATGCTACACTGTAAAGGTTTTGAGTATATTCTCCATAACATATTATCTTAGTTTTACCAGGACCAACCTTACAAAGTATGAGCAGGCTCATCACCAGCAGACTGATCATGTGAAGATGAATTTTTGGCACTATAGCAATTTATTAAACAATGGAAAATACAAAATGACCTTCATACTTCTGTGGCCCCCCTTTGCTTCTGTGATTATGGTAGAGAGGTGGAAAGTGGGGGAAAGGGTATTAAGAATTACTTATTTGTTGGCACTGTAAATGTAAGATCTTCGTCCAGAGAGCAACAGGTGGGCAGAGAAAATGAATCATATAAATCTTGATATTGTCTCTTAATTGGAACCAGAAAGCAAGACAATGGTGTGGCTAAATAAAAGAATGTCTGGTAAGTTGTGCTTGGAGAGACAAATCAAGGAGCTGATAGGTTCAGTTTGATCCTGTGTATAATGGCAATAAGAAACAGAATTTCAAGGGATATTTGGTTATCTTTTAATGTTATATTTACATAAATATTTACAAAAAGACCATAATAAAAATAATCAGCTTATGTACTAACATATTGAAGAGAATAAAGAGGTAGAGAAATTCTATTAAGAACTTGATAAAAGGGGCAGCTAGGTGGTACAGTGGATAGAATACTAGCCCTGGAGTCAGGAGGACCTGAGTTCAAATCTGGCCTCAGACACTTACTAGCTATGTGACCCTAGGCAAGTTGCTTAACCCCTATTGCCTCCAAAAAAAAAAATTTAAAAAAAAAGAATTTGATGAAATATTCTAAAACTCAGTGTCTTCAATACAAAGATAGGCATGAGAGAGGATAGTGAAGAACATGTTGGAAAGTATTGCTTAGCAGTAAGAAAAAAGATAACTCAAAGAGTTATAGACTAACCATAGTCTCAAAACTGTATGTCATGAATACTTTCCTCAAGAAAAGAGTCAAAAGGGGCAGCTATAGGAAAAAGACCCACATATATAAAAATATTTATAACAGTTCTTTTTGTGGTGGCAAAGAATTGGAATTTGAGGTAATGCTCATCAAGTGGGGAATAACTCATTACTGATGTAGGAGTCATTTCAAAATCAATTGTCCTACAGTCATATCTCTAATTTGTAAGAGCAAATCAAATCACCTTCAAAATAGGAAAAAGAATACAAATGAGAAGAAGATATAGCAATCAATTGAGACAATGTCAAACTGTCTTAAACAAATTGTTGCTATAAAAAAAAGAAAACAGGAATTGCATAAAAGAATAGACACTAACACAGACATCCACATTTCCTAAAGAAATATAATCAATTTAAATCAAATAGTACAACGAGGAAAAGAAAAAAAAGTTGTGGTATATGAATGCAATGGAATACTATTGTGCTATAAGAAATGATGAACAGGCAGATTTCAGAAAAACCCGGAAAGACTTGTATGGATTGATGCTGAGTGAAGTGAGCAGAACCAGGAGAACGTTGTACACCATAACAGCCAGGTTGTTCAAAGACTAACATTGATAGACTTAGCCCTTCTCAAAAATGCAAGGATCTAAGACATCTCCAAAGGTCTCATGATGGAAAATGCTATCCACATCCAAAGAAAGAACTATGGAGTTTGAATGCAGATGGAAGCATACTATTTGCTACTTTTTTCTTCTGTTTAGTTTTGTTTTCTCTTTCTTGTAGTTCCTTCTATTGGTTCTAATTCTTCCTTACAACATGACTAATGTGAAAATATGTTTAATGGAATGTATATGTATAGCCTATATCAGATTGCATGTCATCTTGGGGAGGGAGGTAAGGAAGAAGGGGGAGAAAAATTTAAAACTCAAATACTTATAGAAGTGATTGTTGATAAAATAAATTAAAAAATATATAATAATAATTTTAAAAAAAGGATCAAAAGGAGCAGGTAGGTGGCACAGTAGATAGAGCACCGGCCTGGAGTTAGGAGGACCTGAGATCAAATCTGTCCCCAAACACTTGACACTAGCTGAGTGACCCTGGGCAAGTCACTTAACCCCAATTGCCTAAACACACACACACACACACACACACACACACACACACACACACACACACACACACACACACACACACACACACACACAGGAATATAAACAGAGAAAGATGGTGGAAAATTATGATCAGTATCACCTCAAAAAACATCAAGAAGCAGTAGAGAGAAACAAATTTATAGAAAGCTTGCTAAGAGACCTAGCTAAATCAACATCCATTGTTAGGACATTTAAGGAGGAAAAAGGATAAAGGACAAAAAATGGGAAGAAAATGGAAAATTCTTATAGCAAACACTTTTTATCATGTTGACAGTGGAGCCACTACATTTGGATCAATCAATCAGTAAACATTTATTGAGCATCTACTATGTTCCAGGCATCATGCTAAGCACTAGGGATACAAAAAGAGGCAAAATTGACAGTCTCTGCCCTCAAGAAGCTTATAACCTAATGGGGGAGAAAAAATATATACAAAGCAAAAAATATATACATAAATAGGACTAATTAACAGAGGGAAGACACTGGAATTAAGAGGGGTTTGAGAAGATTTTCTGTAGAAGGTGAAATTTTAGTTGGGACTAAAAAGAAGCCAGAGAAGTTAGTAGTTAGAACAGAGGTTGGGGAGGTGGGGGGGAGGGAGTTCCAACATGGAGGACAACCAGAGAAAATGCCCAGAGCTGAGAGGTACAGTGTCTTGTTTGTGGAACAGCATGGAGTCTAGTGTTACTGGATCAAAGAGTAGGCATCAGGGAGTAAGATAGAAGACTGGAAGGTAGGAGGGGTGGCCTAGGTTATGTTTGAATGCCAGAGTATTTTGCATTTGTTCCTAGAGGTAATGGAAACTGGAGGATGGATTGGAGTGGGGAGAGACTTGATGCAAATGGGCAAACCTACCAGCAGGCTATTACAATAGTCCAAGTATGAAGAGATGAGGACTTGCACTAGAAGGGTGTCAATGTCAGAGAAGGGAAAGGGACACATGTGAGAGATGTGGCAAAGGTGAATCAACAGATCTTGACAATAGATTGGTTATGGAGGGTTGAGAGATATTGAGGAATTCAAGATGATTCCTAAGTTTCAAACCTGAAAGACTGGGAGGATGGTGTTGTTCTCTAAGTAAAAAGAAGGTAGGAGGTTGGGATTCTGTTTTGGACATGTTGAGTTTAAGATGTCTTGCACATCCAGTTTGAGATGTCTGAAAGGCAGCTGGAGATATAAGACTGGAGAACCTCAGAGAGATTGGGGCAGGTTAGGTACATTTGAGAATCATCAGCATAGATATGGCAATTAAATACATGGGAGCTGATGAGATCACCAAGTGAAGTAGTATAGCAAGAGAAAAGAAGAGAGGAGAATGATCAACAGTGTCAAAAGCCACAGAGAGGTCAAGGAGAAGAAAGATTGAGAAAAGACCACTGGATTTGGCAACTAAGAGATCACTGGTAATTTTGAAGGGAGCAGTTTTTGGTGGAAGGATAAAGTTGAAAGTCTGATTAAATAAGGGATTGAGAAGAGAGTGAGAGAAGATAAAGTGAGGCACCTATAGTAGGCAGATTTTCCAAGAAGTTTAGCTACAAAGGGAAAAAGAGATACAGGACAATACAAAGATGGAAGGATTCAGTAAAGGCTTTTTCAAGGATGTGTTTGTAGGCTGTAGGAAATAAGAGCAGAGAGGGAGAGGTTGAAGATAAGTGAAAGAGTGAGGGTCACAGAGGAGATGTTGGAGGAGACAGGATGGAATTTGATCACTTGAACAAGTACAGGGGTTAGCCTTGGTAAGGAGCAAGTCTGCTAAGTACTAGATGTGCTGTATGAAGAAGTAGAAATGTCACTGTACATCCGCAAGTTATAGAATACCACAGTCTCTAAAGAATGAAAGTTGAAAGCTACCTAGATCACAAAGGACGAACATGTAGTGTTCTTGAGCAATCTGTAACACTTTACAGGAGATGCAGCATAAAAGACGTCATCAAACAGATGCATGACAAGAAAAAAAAAAGATGGAACCAGCCATGTGACAAAAATGTAGGATAACTGATGGACAGACTGTGGGTTTCAGCAGTAGGACAGTACAAAGGAAAGAAAGTTGAATGTGGAGTCAAGAAGATCTGGGTTTTAACCCTACCTTTGCCAGTTACTATTTACTTTGAACAACTTATTTCACACCTCTGAGCCTCAGTTTCCTTTTCTGTTAAATGAAGAGGTTGTATTATAGTGTCTCTCAAGATAGCTCTAAATTTATAATCCTGTCATCCAGCCAATAGAAGTAGAAGGAAAGTGCTGTCAAAGGACAAGAACAAGAGGTACACAAATGGGCAGACATAGATGGATTATGGTCTATATACTGTCTGAGGAAGTAGCCACATTGATGAGATCACAGATCCTTTGTAGCCAATCCCTTCCAATTCTAGGATTCTAGGTATTGTGGATATGCATCTGTTTCCTGTTCCCATATTCCATGATATTCTTTATGTCCATGTTGTCATAGTAAGAGACATCATGGTGATATCATTAATTAGGCAGTGGTAGAGTAGTTCTTTGGAAGCCTTGCACCAGAAATGAGCATAAAGGGCTACATCTATATGCAACAGCTATTATCAGTGGGCCCCTGGAGCTTTCAACTTGAGATTAAGTGCCAATGATTCTATCCCAGTTTGGTAGGGAAAGAATTGGGATTTAGGTCAGTTTCGTATTGCCTTCAAGACTGGTGTGCCCTGGTAAGACCAGCTCATACTCAATAACCATTGTGTTGTGAGGAAGAGCAAGGAAATAAATGACATGTGGAGCCCTGAAGGGCACCTCTTTCTTCTAGCAATATGGATATGAACACAAAATCTCTCCTTTGGCCTCTCAGCAATATGTAGAAGTGTTCTTCCCATCCTCCAATCTATCCCACGCTTGTCAGTTAATAGTTGTTCTGAAATTTTCCAAAAACACTTTAATATGGTGGTGAAAGAATTTAAGATATTTCACTACTCAAAGAATACTTTTTGGAATGACAGCAGGGGGTTGAAAAAGTGAAGAGACTTAAACGAAACTATTTTCATTCTTCACTTGACAACTTCATGTTAAATTCTTCAGAGTTAATTATACTATGAAAATCTTCGTATACCCTAGGAACAGTATTGACACAGATCAGAGAAATGTATGGACTATTAATGTAAAGTTTCAGACCAGCTTTCCTCTTGCCATTCTGGTTGTTTAGTGATTTATTCTTTTAGTTAACTGTCTTCACCACCACCTACCTCATTAACCACCCTCACCCTCCAATTAGAAGCAGGAAATATCCATATGGTGATGCAGAGAGAAAAAGAGAATTGATCAATGAAATACTGTTGTGTTCTTCCTAATCTTTGGACATTTATTTTAACATTCTTCTCTTTCTTATAATCTAATTTACACAGAGTAGTGAGCAATGTGAGATTCACAATTGAAGTCATAAGAAAAAAAAATTTTTAATGTACATGTAAATATATGATATTTCACTCAACTCTGGAGTAAGAGTGTTACTGCTGTGCAATATAGTGGCTAAAAGTTTGCTTATGTCCCAGTTCAGTACATTTCTGCTAATACACTCAATAGGAAGAAAAAATCAAATTACAAAATATTTAATTTAGACTGGATAGCAAAATAAATAAAAAAAGAAAATTAAAGCATAGGATAATTCTCTGTGCCAGGTACATAAAAATACACAAAATCTCTCTCACCCATTGGTGGAGTGATAACAGCCCCCCAAAAACTGATGTTCCGTGGTGAAGAGCTTTGGCCTCAGAACTATTTGCCTTTCTTCATGGCTGAAATGGGAAGGTAGGTGGTGTAGTGAATAGAATGCTGGACTAAGAAAGACTCATCTTCATGACCTCACATCTGACTTTAGACACTTATTAGCTGTGTGATCCTGGGCAAGTCACTTAACCTTGTTTGCCTCAGTTCCTCATCTGTAAAATGAGCTGGAGAAGGAAAGGGCAAACCACTGCAGTATCTTTGCCAAGAAAACCCCAAATGGGGTCACAGTCAGACACAACCAAAATGATTCACCAGCAACAAATGGCTGAAATATTCTGCCTGAGTCTACCTAAGTATGTCTCCCTCTAACACACACACACACACACACAACCACACACACACACACACACACACACACACACACACACTTTGGGGAGGTTCAGCATTCCATTGCTTCTTAGCTTTTCCTCACATCTGCTACACTGCCATAACTATTATCTACTAACCCTTTAAGGCTGCTTCCCTTTGGTCTCCTTACCTGCCAACCATTGTAATTGCCTCAGGGTCATGTTATCAGTCTTTCAGGGTAATACCACCTGGACTAAATGCTTCAACCCATTTTCAGCTCTGGACTAAATAGTCTAATAGCCTCCACTCCATTGGTTTCCAGAAAGGCTGTTTAGGCAGCTGTGTAAGATTTTGTGATTTACTCACTACTTCTGTGGAAAGTCCCTAGCTCTTAAGCCTACCTAAATTAAGAGGATTGAAATTTTTTCATCTCTTACCACCACTCACACATGACCAGAATCTCTCTTGAGTCTTTCTGAGACTAGCAATAAACATAGGTATTCCCTTTTCTTTTATCATTTCAACTTGCGTCATGCTCCTGGTAACAATACCCCACCAATCAGATGGCCCTGAAGCTCTAATAGACTCCCCACCCCCCATCTTCCAGAAGGACTTGAAATCCTGGAAGGGAAGGAGCAAATTGGGGGTCTCTGCCAAATGCTGTTGTGATGACAAAATTTCAATGTATGGCTCACCCAAGTTTTGCTTCAGAACAATTACTGATTGTGGCCTATCTGTACCAGATCTTAAATTGTATTACAAAGCAGCAATCATCAAAACTACTTGCTACTGGCTAAGAAATAGAGAGGTGGATCAGTGGAATATGACACAAGACACAATAGTCAATGACCATAGCAATCTACTATTTGATAAATCCAAAGACTCCAGCTTCTGGGATAAGAACTCACTATTTGACAAAAACTGCTGGGAAAACTGGGAAATAGTATGGCAGAAATTAGGCATAGACCAACATCTAACCCTACACCAAGCTAAATTGGTACATGATTTAGATATAAAGGCTGACACTATAAGCAAACTAGGACAGCAAGGGATACTTTACCTGTCAGATCAATGGAGAAGGGAAAAAATTTATGCGCAGCAAGAGATAGAGAACATTATAAAATGCAAAATGAATGATTTTGATTACATTAAATTGAAAAATTTTTGCACAAACAAAGCCAATGCAGCCAAGATTAGAAGGGAAGCAGAAAGCTAGGAAACAATTTTTATAGCCAATGTCTCTGATAAAGGCCTCATTTCTAAAATATATAGAGAATTAAGTCAAATTTATAAGACTATAAGTCATTCCCCAATTGATACATGGTCAAAGGATATGAACAGGCAGTTCTCAGATGAAGAAATTAAAGCCCTCTATAGTCATGGGAAAAAATGCTCTAAATCACTATTGATTAGAGAAATGCAAATCAAAGCAACTCTGAGGTACCACATCACACCTATCAGATTGGCCAACATGACAAAACAGAAAAATGATAAATATTGGAGAAGGTGTGGGAAAATTGGAACATTAATGCATTATTGGTGGATTTGTGAATTGATCCAATCATTTTGGAAAGCAATTTGGAATTATGCCCAAAGGGCATGTCCCAATCTTTAGAGCCTCATGGATTCTGATAGAGGATAGGAATATGAAGCTGCCATTATGAATATGTGAAAGTGAGTAAACTAAAAGCAATGAGCTCTGTAATTTGAGGTGCTAGCAGCTAATGGCCCTTGGGAAAATTGAGATTTTCAATGTTAACATTTGTGATTGTAAATCAGATTTGATTTGGTTGAAGTTTGTCCTCAAACTAAATTATGATATGGTCTCATTTAAAGTGAGATGTGTTCTCCTATTAATTGTGGTAAATCAGAACTTAATGCAAAATACACTTGATATTTGGCAATGCTTGGAAACTCTTCAGGAAAACTTGAGTTTAAATCCAATCTTGGACACTTACCAGCTATGTGACCTTGAACAAGTCACTTCACTTTTGTTTGCCTCAGTTTCCTCATCTGTAAAATGGGATAATTATAGAACCTACCTCCCAGGGTTGTTGTGTGGATCAAATGACATAGTAATTATAAAGTACTTAGCACAGTTACTGGCACATGGTAAGCACTACATAAATCTTAGATATTATTATTCACATGAGTATGTCTTCTTAATATATAAAACATTGCCCCCAAGGCCCTCAATTTTTTTATCTGTACGGATGGCAGTACACTGTTTATCCCAAATCCCTTAACTGCCTTACCTTCCCCAGTATTAGGGATTTACAGGCATGCACCATTGCCAGACTTACCTACTGTTTTTGAATAAGATATTAACTTCGAGATAAGGATTTCATCCCACCAAGTCCTAGTGAAACCCATGGGGCAAATTTGCCTCCTTGAATTAGAATCTGTAGTGCATGCTCCTTCCAATGGTGCTGGTTCTCCAAGTCTTTGCCAACCAGTCTTATTTCCTAATAGGTGAGCTTCATGCCCCTTCAAATCTATTATATTCCTATTCTGATCAACTCTCTTTCTTCCCAGATAATTTCTAACCTGGCCTATCCCTTTCTTAGACCACTCCACTGTGACTTTGGAATTCACTTTCTATTCTCAACAAATCCCCTTACATCCTTGAACACACCATCCATTTCTTCAATATAACTGAAACTTGGTTTCCCCTTGTAGAACCCTTTCCACTAGAAACCACTTTTTCTTCTTCATTGACTTAAAGGATCAAGTGCTGAGGTTAGTATATATACATATATATATATATATATATATATATATATATATATATATATATATAGAGAGAGAGAGAGAGAGAGAGAGAGAGAGAGAGAGAGAGAGAGATTTTAATCTCACTGTCATTTATACTTCATTCCCTTATCACCATTCCTCAATAATCTTTCGTCCTTTAAAGTCCCAGAATCACAAGATTACAGAATTTCAAAGTTTGTTGGAAAGGTACCTCAACAGACATCTAGTCCAACCCATACCTGAAAAAAAAACTCCCCATACCAATACATCTGACAAGTGGCTATCCATCATCTGGCCTTTGCTCAGAGACTTTTAATGGAGGGGGACCCATTACCACCAAATGCATCCTAGTCCACTTCTGCCCAGCTCTAATTGTTAGAAATTTTTTCCTTAAATCAAGTCTAAAATTTTCTCTTTGCAATTCTTTCCACTCATTAGTTGTGCCCCTAGGGACAAGTAAAACAAGTCCAGTTCCAGGCAATTCCATTGAAGTCTTCTTATCTCCAGGCTAAAATGTTAATTTCCTTTTATTGAAACTCATTTAACATAAATCTGGGGACACTTGCCATCTTACTTTTCAGCTTATGAATGTCCTTCCTCAAATGTAGTGCCCAGAACTGAACATAATATTTCAAATGTGGTCTGATCAGGGCTGAGTCTATGAGAGGACCTTTGCTTCCCCATATTAGCTTTCTTGGATGCCACATTAAACTGTTGACTTATCTTGAGCTTGTGGTCCACCAACACCCCTACATCCCTACATCTTTTTAGCATATACTTCTATCTGGCCATTTTTCACTCATCTTGCACCAGTGAAATTAAAATTTTTGAATTCAGCTGTAAGAATGAACATCTATCAATATTAAATTTTATCTTTCAGCTTTGGTATTCCCAGGTTGTCTCCCAATCCACCTATTCACTTCACCCTCCACTAACTGCAAGCCCTGTTGTTTGCCATCTCCAACCTTGCTGAACCCTTTTCTATCTGCCAGGATTCCTTAAAGTTTCTTGAACTTGGCACTCACCTGTTAGGTTTTTTGTTTGTTTGTTTTGTTTTGTAGTACCCTGGGCTGTAGTGCATCCAGACCTGGTGATTTGAACTCATTGAACTCAGTAGGTGCTCTCTTACCATCTCCTTACTTATCTTAATTTTTAAACCCTAGCTAATTAATTTTTTATCCTTCCTACTCTGAAGATGGCTGTCCTGGGTAGGGGAAAAAACAGGCAAAATAGAGTTGAATTATTCTACATTCTCTCTGTCATTTGTTATTTTTCATCTATGCCAAAGCAGGGGTCCTATTGCTTTTTTGGTCTTTTTACTGCCCCAGAGGCAGTGGGGGGAAAAAGTCTTTTTGTTGTCTGCAGCATTTATCTCAAGGTTCCACTCCTACTGAGCTTTAACTTTCCTGCTATTCTTACAGAACCTTCATAATCTTTCATGTTTAACTTCCTTTATGTGCTCTGGCTTCCTACTTCTCGTACATGTTCTTTCAAAATCATTGATGAAATCACTGCATAGCCATATGTCTAGATTATTTATTGCTCATACTGTGTAAGTATCTGAGCCCATGAATAGAATTTTACTGCCCTCCTCATCACTGTCTCTTGTGGATTATTGCCTACCTTGGTCACTCTTCTTCTGCCACCTCTAAAAGATCTAATTTGTTATATGTACCTGGTTTAGTAGCTATAGTTGCATACTTTTTTCTTTCTCCCCTCCTTTTTAAGTTTTAAAGCTCCCTAAACTCATTAATCACTTTCTTAGAACATATATTGTTTCCCACTCTTGTGAGATATACTCTGTCCCTAACCAATAATAACCCATCATTCTTAGAGATGTGGCACAGTAGATAGAGTGATAGAGGTTGAAACAAGAAAAACTGGGTTCACATCTCACCTCTGTTATTTACTAGTTTTGTGACCATTGAAAAATCATTTAGCCTCTCTAAGCCTCAAATTCTGCATCTGTAAAATTGGGATAATCATATCTATAGTACTTCCCACACACAGTTATTGTGAGGCTCATATGAGATGTTCTACGTAAAGCATTTTGCAAACATCAATGTCAGCTTTTATCTTATACCATAGTGAAGAAAACTAAATCTCATCTTCTTCCTATAGTCTACTTGATCTTCTTGGTAGCAATGAGTAGCAATGATGAAGATACTAAATGTGCCCCTAGATCCTTCAGTTTCTCTCCCAGGATTTTAAGGTTCTTAGAGATTCTTTTTAGGTTCCTTCTGGCAATAACTTGCCCCTAACCTCCCTGCCACACCCAGTGAGTAGTGAGTAACAGTTCTCAGATGTGAGAAATCTTGGGGATCTCCCAGTCACATCCTGGAGGAGTGCCATGGGGCACAATCTTTCCTAGAGTGTAGGGGAGGGTAGGCTTCCTCTGAGGAGGAGAGGAGAGGAGGGAGAGGGCAGGACAAAAGATCCTCTGGGGAAGAGGTATGAAATAATGACTGCAAGGAAAAGGTATTTTTGAGTAAGACCCGCATAAATATATTTTTCAATGAAAACAAAATTCAAATCAGAATCAATAAAACCAAGATAAACATGGCAAATTTATTCTTGTTGACAATGAATGCAATATAGTGATTATCTAATAAAATATGTGCAAATGAGGTGAAATTTGAATTGGTGCATGTCATACCTGGATGTGGGTGAGATCTTTTTTTTTTTTTTTTGGCAATTGGGGTTAAGTGACTTGCCTAGGATCACACAGCTATTAAGTGTCAAGTGTTTGGTCTGAGGCTGGATTTGAACTCAGGTCATCCTGACTTCAGGGCTGGTGCTCTATCTACTGTGCACCTAGATGCCCCCTTGGTGAGATGTTTCATAAAGTCCATCAGGTGGTGTAGGATCATGAAACAGATGAATTATGTTTTTGAGCTGCTTGCTATATTTAAACATGAACTGTATGAAATCAAAGTTAAATAATTTTTGGGTAGAATGAAATATACTCTAGTGTTTCCTATATTTCTCATTGTCATTCATTTTGGCAAGCCCAGGATTAAAAAAAACCCCACAATTAAAAAAAATTGAAGCAACCTGAGAATGATTATTAATAATCTACTGAAATTTCAATGGTTATACTTACATTTAGTTATTTTAAATACTTTAAAAAGTGAAACAATATTCTTTCACAATGAATAAGTACATAAATGGTTTGAGAAAATCTCTGAGCATCTAAAAGCATACAAGCAAAGAAGACAGAGACAATTTAAGTAGTGGAAATAGAAAAACACAAAAAGTCCAAATCTAGAAAATATAAACCAGCATATTTATCATTGGGATTTACACGTATTATTATTGATAGAGAGGAAAAACTGTGATTCTTGTTTTATATGAACATTCGAACCACAGAGATTATATGAAACCTAACAAAATGAAACAAGATGATGAAAGTGAATATGCAGAATATATTGTCAAGACAAGAGAATTTTTCCAGAGAAAGATGCTTTTAATGAGCAAAACATACATTCACTACAATAAGTCTGTGACATCAAAAAGATTGCTTGCTATATAAGATCATGTAAGGAATTGCTAAAGGTGACTTATGGTACTTCCAAGTACAAAAAGTCTCATCTAATAGGTTGAATGTAACTATGGATATGATTGAAACTGCCTGGCAAATAGTATGTGAAGAAGATCCAAATAGTACTACTTGCAAGGCAGATTATTCAAATGGTAAAAGCCTTTTGCAACCAGTTAATTGAGAACTAAAATCTTCTTCCTCTGAATTGTGTATGGATAAAGCAACAGAAGTGAAGATATTTTGTTAAATTACATATTTATAGTATATTTATTGAAATTTATTAGGGAAGATTTGTTATAATGTAACATCAAGATAAATTTTTCATAAGATTAATGAAAAATAAAAATTATTTAGGAATGGGGGCAAATGCATAGAACTCTGAACTGATAGAGCTCAATCTATTTCAGGGTGATATGTAGGTTTACAAGCACTAGTTTCAAAGGTGATTCTTTCTGCAATTTGAACATACTGCACACATCACAATCACTTGCATTCAGAAAACTGGAATTACCTCCAGTTTTTCAAGTTACAACTTTAAAATAACTAGTCCATTCTTAGGGGGAAAAAAATCTGTGCAAAATTATATGATAGTATAGAAACAGACCATAAGGCATTTCCTCATGCCCAAAGATTTCAAAGTATGTTTGATTTAAAAGAAAAATTGCCATTTTTCTTAGTGATAATAATAAAGATGAAGCCAATTCAGTTTACAACAAACATTTCCTACAAAGCTTTTATTTTTTGATGGATAAATTTGAAAAACTGAGTAATCTAAATTATTGCACAGTCCTCAAGCTCATCCTCTAATTCAGAAAGACTAATGATTACATTTATGGAAAAGTTAAAACTATGGATAATAAATATATCAAATAATATTTCTTAATGTTTCCCAATTTTTTGCACTGAAAATGAAATAAAAGGAAGTTAAGACCAATTTATTAATCACTAGGACAATATACAAAGCAATCTCCATTTTACTTTAAATTCCTAGTTATTTCTAAAAATGAATGGATAAAGAACCCAATTGCCATGGACAAACATGAGACATTTTGTCTCACTCCATCTGAACAAGAACGGCTAATAGTCTGGTAAGAGTATGTTGAAACAAGCATCTGAACCTAACAATAATAGCTAGCATTTATATAGTGCCTACTGTGTGCCAGGCACTGTGCTAAATGCTTAACAAATATGATCTCATTTGATCCTCACAATAACCTTGGGAGATAGGTGTTATTATTATCCCCATTTTACAGTTGAGGAAACTGAAGTTAAGTGACTTGCCCAATGTCACACAGCTAGTAACTATCTGAGTCTGGATTTGAGCTCAAGTCTTCCTGACTCCAGGTCTAGCACTCTATCCACTGTACCACCTGGTTGTTTCTACCATTTCTCTTATTGTTGGTTATAGGTAAGTAGAGTCCTTTGGTTTAGCAAACAAAACAATGGAGATTTTACTACCATTTGTAATGTCTCATTTATGTAAAATGAGGTTATAAAGACCAATGTCAATCTTAATTAGTGATAGAAAAATAATTACAGGAAATAACATTATCAAGCTATGTGACCCTGGATTAGTCATATCTCTTTTTGCCTTAATCCACTGGAGAAGGAAATGACAAATCACTCCAGAATTTTTGCCAAGAAAACCCCATATGGAGTCACAAAGAGTTTGCTTTTCTACAATATGACTAGAGAAATTTGGGAAGACTTACATGAACTGATACAAAGTAATGTAAGCAGAGCCAAGTGGGTGATATACACCATGATTATCACAATGAACAATGTACAACAACCCCCACCCCACACACAAAATGAATGTTGCAAGATTCCCAAGGACAAGCATGGCCCCAAAGAAGAGACATGAGAAGATCTCATCAAATCCTTTGCAGTGATTGGGGAAGTCCACAGATGTGGAATACTGTATATATTGTTTTATATTTTGTCAATGTATTGATTGGTTGTGGTGATTTTTATTCCCTCTTACATCTCTTTTTCTTAAAAAAAAATCTTTGTTCATGGGATGGCTCAGGGTGAGATGAGGGAGAGAAATGCAGGGAAATCTAGGCAATATACAAACAAAAAATATGCATACAACTGAATTTTGAATATGTATCTGCTTCCAAAGTCTCTAACTTGTATACTACTCAGGTACTGTCTCATTTTTCTTCTTCTTGAGACCATTAACAGTTGCCCTTGGTGGTAGTGGTGGTATTAAATAACTTTTATCCTTTAGCCATCTTTCCCAGTCTATCTCTCCAATTTATCTTCACTGATCTTTTTATCCAGCCATTGCCTTTTATCCTTTATGGTAATAATTCATCAGTTATCACCCTAGAAGCATTCATCCCCTTGATCTGCTTCTGTGCCTTTATCTAGGCTGCTAAACATTTCTGGATGAAACCAAAAGATTGAGCTCATTTCATTCACTGCAAATGCATGCTATGTAATTTCATGCAGGGGTTCTAGATGATGCTTGAAAATTCTATATTTATTTAATCCCTATCTCATTCTCCACAGTGACTGTTCTAAACCTTTTCCCGGTTCCTCAAGCCACTAACTTCACTCCTACCCCAAACACTTAAAAACCAGAACCTAGCTTCATTTACATTACTGATAAGATTAAGGCTGATATAAATTTCCTAATCTTCCCTCTTTTACTCAAAACCCCATAGTACTACCCCCAAACCATCCTCCCTCCTTTCATAGGCTAATCTGTGTCCTTTATCCCATCCCCACATGCCTCTAGCAAGACCTTGCTCCATCAATCATCTCTCCTTTTATATGCAACTTCATTCTGTCCTCCACAGGCTCCTTATTATCTGCCTACAAACAGATCATATTATCTGCTTGGGTCTTCCCAATCCCAATTCAATTCTTTTCAACAGACATTTATTAAATACTAAATAGGAGGCACTGTGTTGAGTATTAAGAATAAGACAAAGAAAGTTCCTCCTATCAAGAAGCTTACATTCTAGGGGCAAGGGCAGGCAAGAGATAAAACAAATATACAAATTAGTATAATATAAAGTAATTTGAGTAGGCTAGAGAACTGCCACCTAAAGGGGGGGCAAGGAGGAAATCAATCAACCAATCAGCCAATAAAAATTTATTAAATGCCTACTCCATGCAAGGCACTACGCTAAGCACTAGGGATACAAAAGTAGGCAATATATAGTTCCTGCTGTCAAGGAGATTATAATCTAATGAATGGTAAATCAGGAAAATCGTTGAGGAGTGGCACCTGAACTGAGCCTTGAAAGAAGGCAGGATTCTAAGATGCAAAGATTGTATTCCAGGAACTGGGGATTGTTTGTACAATCCTTCTCTACTTCTGCAAAAATGTTCAGGTCTTCCTCATTATTGAAAAACCTTCACTTGAACCTTCCATTCCCTCAAACCGATATCCTATATCCCTCGTACCTTTCATTTGCCAACCTCTAGAAAGGTCATATGTGCTTACTCTCTCAGCATTCTCACCACTCATTCATTTTTCATCTCTACGAAATATGGCTTCTGACCACCTCACCCTGCTGAAACCACTGTCCCCAGGATTACCAACAATACTGCTTAACTGCGAAACCTGATGACCTTGTCTCTTGGCATAATCCTCCTTGGCCTCATAGCAGCTTTTGGACTCTGTGGATCAGTTCTTCCTGGATGCTCTCTCCTCCTTCGGTTTCTGTGACACTGCTCTTTCTTGGTTCTCCTTCTACTCGTCTAACTACTCCTTTCCAGTCTCCTTTGCTGTATTCAATCCAATTCAATAAACATTTAATTGCAAGGACAGAATAAAGGAACAAGAATTCATAAAGTGCCTACTATGTGCCAGGCACTGTGCTAAGCACTTTTACAAATATTATCCATTTGATACTGGTTCTGTCCTCATGATCACCAAACTTCAGCTCCCTTGATGTGAACATCCCATGGGCTGTGCTGGGCCCACTTCTCTATTTTCTCTCCCTTAATTATGTATAGCAGTCTCTTGAAACAAAGTAAAACAGTTAACTAAAACTAATAATATAGTAATTTTATCTGAAAGTGCATGCAACATTTTACATCTGCAATCCTCTCCCACTCATCCCTCTCTATTAAAAAAAAAAAAAGAACAGAACTCTATTTTCTGGGGCAAGTAGGTGGCCCAGCAGATAGAGCTCTGGTCTTGGAGTCAGGAATTATATCATCTGTACTTAAGAGACTGGGTGCTATCATTTCTCTCCTAGACTACTATAATAGTTTCCTACTTGTTCTTACTGCATGAGACAAAAGTGTTAATTGTCCCAGTTTTTCAGAAAAACACACACCAAAAAACCAATTGATAGAATAAAAGAAAAAAAAAATCTAACCCCAAACCCCTAATAACCCTGTGAAGCAGGTGCTATTATGATCCCTATTTTACCATTGAGGAAACTGAGGCAGGCAGAAGTTAAGTGAGATACCCAGGGTCACACAGCTAGTAAGTGTTAGACTTGAACTCAGGTCATCCTGATCCAGCCTCAGTCCACTGTCCACTACATCCCTAGATGTTTATAAGATAGGGGAGACATGACATCCACACAGATAATTAGGACTATGACCAAGAAATTTGAAGCTTTGTAAATTAGAATTCTATAAGGACAATAACTACAAAGGATACACGTTACGAGCATTAAGTTTAAATACAGGCAAGGTGAACATAGCCAAATCCGTGTGTTTGGGACTAATACAGATAACCAATTTGAATAATCAAGATTTGGATGACATTTTGATTGCCAAGATTATAATGAAGTATTATGCTATTATTTCACATTACACTATACTGATACAATTTCAAAAAACTTTAAGATAATTGATAGATTCTCTCCATGGATTTTTTTTTTGCAATCATATGAATTGGATTTTTATGCTTTTCCAAATTCACTCAGCAAGTATTGACCTTTCCATATCTGATCTTGAAAGAAATGCAAACCCAGTAGTTCATGTCCTTTTCCATTTGGCTACAGAATCTTTAGTGTTAAAGAATAGCCTATTGGGGCATAGGACTATAATAGTCACACAAAGATTTAATCAGTCTAGCTATGTGAAAGGAAAAATTCACTTTTCTATTGTATTTTCAAGTTTCCAAAGCACTTTCCTCATGAAAACCTTGTATTATTATCTCCATTTTTCTAAGTGGGAAACAGGCTTAGAGAGGCTGTGACTTGTCCTGGATCACAGGACACAAACCCAGGAATTGCCTCCCTCTCAAATCATAGCTCATCTCATCATACCAGAATTGAGATAACATGGAAATAGCCCGGAGTTTCTAAAGAACATGGAAATCCCAGAAAGAAAGGGGAAAGGGAAGTGTATATTATATTAATTCTTGTGACTATTGCTTCAGCCTGATCCTAAGTGAACATTTCAAACTGCAGAACAGTCACCATAGGGGCTAGAGTAATTGGCTGCCGTATATGAAAGAAATTCTTTGGAGTGAACAGCAGGAATGCAGCGAGTCAACATGGAGACTTTGGCAGCCTGAGGAAGGGCATGAGTAGGAATAACAGTTTCTTCTCTTCATAAACATCCATATGCAAAAATAATAAAATGTTTAGTCTGAGTAATACATTAAGGAAATCAATTAAGCCCACATGCAACTTTCAAAGATTTTAATTACAGTACTTAGGGTACCTCACCAGAGGAGTTTGTTAGGAAAATAATTTGTAAATGAATAACAACTGGCACAGTTAATTGGTTGGGATTGTAATTAGATCCCACTGGTAGTCCATTGGAATGGTGATCAAAACCAAGCCAGCAAACTGGGGAGAAGCAGAGTAAATGATATCTTAGATATTTATGTCTGTACTGCCTCCTTATTACCAAATGTATACACAGTGAAATAGTAAGACCACATGTACATTCTGAATTGGTGGCATCATATCTTCCTACTCACACAGATGTCTAATAGATTGTTGATATCAAGTATCTGGATACTGCCATGGCATAGAGTAATGGAATGTTAGGATAGGAAGCCACCTTAGAAATCATCTCATTTTAAACCCCTTCCTTTTGCAGAAGAAGAATCAGGGGCCCAAAGTGGTAAAGTGACTCATTGAAGTCTATACTGGGAGTTAGTAACTAACTTTCACTCTTTACAATGTGATGTTTGATTCCAGAGGGGATAGTAAGGGATAATTGGGGTCTATCACTGGTGCAACGTAAGTTTATAGGACTTAGAGCTATAAAGAATATGAGAGATCATCTTTGTTCAATGCTCTCATTTAAAAGAGCTAGAAAAATTGAGTCTCAGAGAATTTAACCTGATCATGTGTGTATATAGTTAGTGATTATTCTTGTTATTCTGTGGTGCTTTATTTGACATGCTTTCACTCTTTTTTGGTTGTTCTACTACTACTACTACTACTACTACTACTACTACTACTACTACTACTACTACTACTACTACTACTAGTGTTATAGATGTTGTGCCCATGAGGGGCTCCTTAAGGCTCTCCTGAATTCCTCCTTGGGTTTTTTTTTTGACAAGGTTAACTCCTTTTTTGAAGGTTAGCATTGATGAGGCCTTTGTTCTGGTATTAATAATGTCTTCTCAATGAAGTATGAATTTCCATTACCCTGGGTACTTTTTTTGTATGCAGAGATCATAGTAAGCATGATCAATTCAGTCATGGCTAGTCCTACACCTGAGTTATATTCTTGGTGATCTTTAAAAGGAGGAATAGACACAGAGAGGAAGAAAAACCCAGAACTCAGTCAGCCAGAAATAAGCTAGTTGGACAGAAAGAGATCACATCAGGGAATTCACAACACCAGGAGAAGTGAGGTCATACAGCCCCAACAGATGAAGGCTACAGTGTAGTGACAAAGAATTCCATGGCCAACCTGGGAGCTATAGAAATACAAGCCAGTAGTGATGGCAGAACAATGGTGGTGGCATGACTAAGTAGTTCCTTCCTGAATCAAATGGAAGAGTTCCAGGGCCAAACAGGAGCCAGGGCCAATATGCACCAAGGGACAGAACAATGATGAGAGAAAACTGAGACACTGACTTTCACTAGTACTGAATTCTGTGGCTCTTTGGGTCTAAAGAAAGGGCTGAATTTTCACCCTTGAGTTCTTTTTCCTTTTTTTTTTTTTGAGTTAGGGGGTGGGAAAACTAGGATAGTACTATAATCTATAGTACTATAATTTCACAACATTCATTTTTGATTTTTTTGTGGTTGTCCCTTACATTTGTATTATTATAGTCATTATATATTGTTTTCTTGGCTTAGTTTACTTCACTCTGCATCAGTTCAAATAGATCTTTCTATACCTTTCTGTACAACACAATAATATTTTCTTACATTCATGCACCAAATTTTGTTAAGCCCTTCCCCAGCTTATGGGCATTTACTTTGTTTCCAATTCTATGCTATCACAAAAAGTGCTACTATAAATATTTTGGTGTATGTAGAAAATTTCTTCTTATCGATGGTCTCTTTGAGATTTGTCTAATAATTGAATCTATGGTTCAAAGGGTACAGGCATTTTATTCATTTTATTTTCATATTTCCAAACAGCTTTCCAAAATGGTTATACTGATTCACAGCTCCCCCAACAACACACTAATGTGACTATCTTTCTGCAACTCCCCCGATATTGAATATTGCCAACTTTGGTCATCTTTGAAATTTTTCCAAGTGTAGGGTGAAACCTTGGAGTTGTTTTAATTTCTATTTATTTTATTTTCAGTGACTTGAACCATTCTTTCATATGGTTGCTAATAGATGGTGATTCTTTAGAGAACTGTTTGAACATATCCTTTAACCACTTGTCTATCTGAGAAAAGCTTTTGGTCATATATGTGTGTATATATGTGCACATGTATGTATGTTAATTGTTTATGTATTCTGGACATCAAACTCTTATCAGAGAAATTTGATACAAAGGTCTTTCCCATTTAGCCATATTCATTCTTATCCTAAGTGCATTATTTTGTGCAGGAACTTTACATTTTCATGTAATCAAAATGTTATGTTCTGTAATTGCTTCTATCCCAGATTTTAAGGTTAAGAATACATCTCCTACTCATAATTGTGAAAGACATGTGATCTACTTTTGATTTTTTATGGTATGATCTTTCATCATAACATGTCCATTTTGAATTCTTGTAGAATATGGTATAAGGTAGAGGTGGGGAACCTGCAGCCTCAAGGGCACACATGGCCCTCTAGGTCCTCAAGTTCAGTCCTTTGACAGAAACTGGTTTGGGGGTCTGTCAAAGGGCCATACTTGAGGACCTAGAGGGCCACATATGGCCTCGAGGCTGCAGGTTCCCCATCTTGGGAATATAAGGTGTTGGTCTAAGACTAATTTCTAGTTTTCACAGCATTTAAAAAAATCAAATAAGGAGTTCCTTTCTAAGTAATTTATTTCTTGTTACAGTTTATTGAAAACTGGGTTATTGGATACTATTCTTTCTGATTCTCCCTTGTCTAGTCTGTTCTCATGATCTCTCTCTCTATTTTTTAACCAATACCAGATGGTTTGCTGACTGTTGCTTTATAGCATAGTTTGAAGTATGGAAGGACTGTTCCCCTTTCATCACTACCTCTTTTTATCATTTCCCTTGATATTCTAAATCTTTTGTTTCTCTGAATGAATTGTGTTACAATTTAATCAGTTTCTATAAAGTGTCTTTATGATAATTTGATTGGTATGGCAGTAAAATCATAAATTAACTTTGGTGGTATTGTCGTTTTTATTATATTGGCACAGCCAGTCATGAGCACTAATATTCCTCTAAGTACTTCAGTCATTCTTTATTTCTTTAAGAATCACTTTGTAATTAAATCTATGCAAGTACTTTATGTACTTAGGTAGATTGATTCTCAGGTGTTTTATATCCTCAGGGATTTCTACTCTATCATTGCCTCTTGTATTAAGTTATTTGGTAGAAATGATGCTGATTTATGTGGGTTTATTTTGTGACCTACAATTTTGCTGAAGCTATTGTCTAAATTATTATATTTGCTGATTCCTTAGGCTTTCTCTAAGTAAACCATCATGTCATCAACAAATAAGGATAGTTTTACCTCCTATTTACTTATCTTTACACCCTTAATTTCTTTTTCTTGTCTTACTGCTATTATTAGCATTTCTAGAACTATATAAAAAATAGCAAAGAGTGGGGCAGCTAGGTGGTACAGCGGATAGAGCTCCGGCTTTGGAGTCAGGAGGACCTGAGTTCAAATGCAGCCTAAGATACTTGACAATTACCAGCTGTGTGATCCTGGGCAAGTCACTTCACCCTGATTGCCTCACCCCCCCAAAAAAAAAATAGTGAACAGAGTGGTATCCTTGCTTTACTCCTGAATTCTTTAGGAAAGGTTCTAGGGTATCCCCATTACATATTATGCTTGGTTTTGATTTTAGATAGTTTTTATGATGTTAGAAAAAGGTACTTGTATGCCTATACTTTGTAGGATTTTTAGCATTAATGAATGTTGTACCTTGTCAAAGGATTTATCTAGGTCTATTTGCGATAGTCATATGCTTTGGTATGTTTTTGTTTTTAATGTGAACAAGTTGATTATTTTCCCAATGTGAAATCATCCTTGCTTCCCTGGTAGAAGTCCACCTTAGTCATGATGAATGATTTCTTGGGTGAATTGTTATATTCTGTTTGATAGGATTTTCTTTAATATTTTTGAATTAATATTCTTTAATGATAATGGTATATAGTTTTCCTGTGCTTTAACCTTCCCTTGTTTAGGCATTAGGACCATATTTGTTTCATAAAAGGAATCTGGTAGGATGCTTTCTTAATTTTTGAAAATAATTTCTGTAATATTAGTACTAATTACTCTTTAAAAGCTTGATAACAATCATCTGTGAATGCAAGGAGTTTTTTCTCAGGTAGTTCCTCTGTAGATAGTTCTGTTTCCCTTTCTGAAACTGAATTTTTAAGATCTCTATCTGGGCTTGTGTTTTGTTGTACAGTTGTTTTTCAGTCACGTTCAACTCTTTATGACCCCATTTGGGGTTTTCTTGGCAAAGATGCTGGAATGGTTTGCCATTTCTTTTTCCAGCTCATTTTTCAGATGAGGAAACGGAGGCAGACAGGGTTAAATGACTTGCCCAGGGAGCACAAAGCTAGTAAGTATCTGAGGCCAGATTTGAACTCAGAAAGATGAGTTTTCCTGACTCTAGGCCTGGCACTCTATCTACTATGCCACTTTGCTGCCCCTGGGTCTTGTGTTAGTTTGAGTATTTTATACATTTAAGGTAACCTCCATTTCTTTTGTGTTCTCCTTTGTTAGCATGAAACTACTACTACTACCACCACCACCACCACCACCACTACTACTACTACCACTACTACTATCACCTAACATTTACATATCACTTACTAGGTGTCAAGTATGCTTAAGCTCTTTATAATTATTATCTCATTTGTCTTCACAATAACCCTAACAGGTAGGAGTTATTATTGTCTCCATTTTACAGATTTACATTTTACAGAAACTGAGGCAAACTGAGGTTAAGTGACTTTCCCAGGGTCACAGAGCTAGTAAGTGTCTGAGGACAGATTTGAACTCATGTCTTCGTGACCTAAGCCCAGCACTCTATCCACTCAGCTAACTATAATGGATTCTGATAATTTTTAATATTTGTTTTGCTTTTGTTGTGATTTCATGTTTGCTATTTTGTTGATTTGATTTTCTGCCCTCTTCTTTTTAATCAGACTAGCTAAAGGTTTATCAATTTTATTATCTTTTCAAAGAACCAGCTTTTACTTTTCTTAAAATTTCTACTTTTTTTAGTTTTCAGTCGATCTATGTCTACATTAATTTTTAATAACTTTTATTTTGTGCTTATTTTAGGCTTTTTTGTTTGTTAGCTTTCTAATTTTTAAAATGCATGTTTAGCTGATTAAGCTTCTCTTTTTGTATTTTGTTGATGTATGTTTATAGGGGTATGATTTTTCCCAAGGGCTGCTTTAGCTGTATCCCAGAAATTTTGGTATGTTGTTTCATCATTATCATTTTCTTTCATTTAATTATTAATTTTTTCTACGATTTATTCTTTGGCTCACTCATTATTTAGGATTTTATTATTGTTCAGTCTCCATTTGGGTCTGTGTCTTTTAATGATAACAACAATAATAATAATAGCTAAACTTTATA
Source organism: Phascolarctos cinereus (assembly GCF_003287225.1). Taxonomy (NCBI): domain Eukaryota; kingdom Metazoa; phylum Chordata; class Mammalia; order Diprotodontia; family Phascolarctidae; genus Phascolarctos; species Phascolarctos cinereus. The sequence goes on from NW_027555847.1 coordinate 102,488,509, forward strand.
TGGCACCTTAAGAATTCAAAACTATATATATTTTTTCATTTAAATCTCATAACAACTCTAGGTGGTAAATGTTATTATTATACTCACTTTACAGTTGAGGAAATAGAGCCAGAGTTTAAATGACTTGCCCAAGGTCACCCAGCTAGTAAGTGTCTGAAGCTGGTTTTGAGCTAAGGTTTTCCTGATTCCAGGTCCAGGTCCAGTTCCCGAACTGATCAATATTTTTGTTGTATTGTGACATAGAAAGGATGTGTTGACTATTTCTGGCTTAACATTTTTTTTTAGTATTTTTATGATTCAACATATGATCAGTTTTTGTAAAAGTGTAGTGTTGAGAAATATATAGTTATACTCTTAGCGGTCCCCTCTAAGATGACATGTTTTTTAGCTCTAGTTTTTCCAGAAATTTGTTCAATTTTATATTTTCCCTTTTTGAATATTTCTATTAGATTTGTTGAATACCAACAGAGGGACATAAAATTTTTTCCCCATTATTTTATTACTTTCTATTTCCTCTCATATTTCAGATAATTTTTTTCCTTTATAAATTTAGGTATTAATAACATGTAAGTTGAATGTTGACATTGGTTTGTTGTCTCTGGCTCCTTTCAGTATGATGTAGTTTCCTTGTTTTTCTCTTTTTATGTTGTGAATTTTTTTCTTTTGTCTGGTAGAATGATCGTAACTCCTTGTTTTTTGAACTCACCTGATACACGGTAAAATTTTCTTCTGTGTGTCTTTGTCTTTCGGGTATGTTTCTTTTAAGCAGCAGACTGTGTTTTGTTTTCTTATCCAACCTGTCACTCTCATTTAATTGTATTATAGAATCCATTTGCATTTCAGGTTATGAGATTTAGGTTCATATTTTCCTCCTTTTGTCTCTGATATTATGTTTTTTCTGAATTAAGATTTTTTCCCTCTCCTCTTCATCTGTAAAAACAGTTTTTTGACTCTTCAATTATTTTATTTTAATCTACTTTAAGGCAATGCTGTCTTCCCCTCACTCTCAATTACCCCTCCCTTTTGTTACCCTTTTTCCTCATTTTGGAGTTTTGCTTAATTTATTGGTTCTTTTGTCTAGATATTTGTTTCTTCTCCTCTTTTTTTCCCCCTTTTAGTTAAGTAGTCAAGTAAAATTCCCCTTCCTATTCTCCCCATTTCGTCCATTAGTTTTTAAATTTAAATTTTCTTTCTTCTTTCCAAAAGGATTTCTTTTCCTTGTTCTCTTTATCATTTATCTTCCCTTTCTTCAATTTTAGTTTTTTGTTCTTTGATTTGTGGCTCCTAGCCCTTCTTTAGTATTTGTATTCCTCCTGGAATCAAAGGTTCTAAGATAACACATTGGGTTTCTCCTTATAAAAAGTATATACCATAGCCTTTTAAAAAATAAAATAAAAAAATAGGAACACAGAAGTGTTGCCTCTTCTGAATTATCTGTGTAGATGCAAAGCTTTATTACTTTGGTTTTATTTTTCTTTGTTCTTACATAATTATATCAATGTGTTTGACAATTTGTTGATATCAATTCAAATATTTTTATATGTTGCTTTTTTATTGCTGTGATATTCTCTTACATTAATATAACATAATATTCATCTGTTTTCCAATTCCTGGTCATTTGAGTTGTTTCTGGATTTTTGCTGCTACAAATTAAGCATTTTTTAAAAAAAAGAGATCAGTCCTTTCCCCCCTTTTTGTTATTTCTTTAAGATATATTTTTAAGTTAAAGTGTATGTTCAGTTTTACAGCTCTTTTTTCATAGTCTGACAGTTCTCAAAAAATATTTACATTAGTCTATGTAGTCTCACCAACTAGTAGAGCAACTGTTTTCCCACTATCCCATCAAAATTAATCTGACCATTTCTCCAGGGTTTTTTTGGCCAACTTAGTGGAAGGAAGATGGTATCTTAAAGTTGTCTAGTTGAATTTATTTGATTTTAAGTGAATTTTGACATTTTTTCATATAACTGTTTACAGTTTCTGAGAAGCAGCAGGGTACAATGGATTGAGAGTTTGCTTTAGAGCTGAGTTCAAGACATATCTCTGGCACATACTAACTGAGATGTCGTTCAATCTTTCATTTTCTGTAGCAGCTCTTTAAGACTCTAAGTGATTGACAAGTTTCTGAAGTTGCTCATCTGCTTAAGTCGAGGGAGTTTTCATACTGGAACCTCCTTAAAGCAATAAATCATAGGTCTAGACCCTCTCCACCCTCTCCACCCAATAAATTACAGTTTATATTTTTTAATTTTAATATCTCCCATTAGAGGGAGATATATAACTCCAAAAGGAAGACTTTGGGGACATCAGTACCTACCGTTGGAACAAGGACCTCCAAACTTATTTAGTTCTACTCCCTCGTCTTACAAATGATGAAACTGAGAAAGTGAGTTGAAATTACTCAGCCAAAGTCACACAGATAAGAAATAGCAGAGCTGGATTTACTTTGGCCCTCACTCAGAAAGATCCCAAACGTTGTTTGCATCCTGTCCCTTTTCCTTCCCTGTGGTGCATATGCCATGTAAATGCATTCTTGATTATCTCTTTGAGGTAGTCAGGGCGCCACTGTATCTAAACATCTCAGTAAATTACAACATCTGAGATAAATTGACTGGAATTCGTGAAGAGAAAGAAAGAAACTAGAATTCTTGGACTAAAGCACATAAAGACCCAGCTTATGTACAGGCAGTTTAGTTTGCATTATAGATACGTTATACAGATGTATAGGCAATTTAGATTTAATATATGTACACACATGTGTGTATATGTATATATGTGTATATATGTATATGTTATATATATGTATAATAGAATCATAGATTGAGAGCTAGAAGGGACCTCGGAAGCCATCTAGGCCAATACCCTTATTTTACAGGGGAGGAAACTGGGGTCTTGAGAAGTTAAGTGACTTGGCCAAGGCAATACAGGTAGTAAATATCAAAGGCAGGCTCCAGACCTGGGCCCTCTGATTTCAGAGTCCATATTTTTTTCCACTGTAGTAGTATATATTTGGAAAAGGGAGAGCCAGCATGAATAAAACCTGAATGAATTGAATGAGTTTGATGAGAAGGGGGTGGGGGGAGAGGAGAGAGGAGAGAGTAGCTTCTCAGAATCAGAGAAAGTTATATGAGTTTTTTGTTTTGTTTTGACACTGAAGAAGTAGGCTGTAATACGTTAAGTCACCTTCTACCTGGGGTATGGTGATACTGAACCATGTTATGGCTGTGCCCACCCGGAGCAATGAATTCCAGGCTGGTGAGTGGGAGCCATTCAACAAGAGGTGTGCTGGTCAAAAGTGCCACAGAAAATGTTCTCGCAACTAGTACCCGCCTGATGTCTTTAAAAGACTTCCCCAGCTGCTCACTGAGGTAATTTAGAATACAAGGACTTTGAAGGGGACGGGTGTTTGACCATATGTTATACCCTGTGGTCAGTACACTGTGGGCACTCAGCAAATGTTCCTACAAATGTTCATTAACTATTTACCTATAGACCTGCATCTGGGGTCTGGCTGCTCAGCTGTCTCTGAGCCAGAAGAAAGCACAGAGGACTACTTCTGTCCTGTGATCCCCTCCTGGCTGCTCGTCCACCAGGCAGAAGGGCAGCCCAGCATTCTCAGCCGACGCATCCATTCCCTTTCCTTCAAACAAAGGGGAAGTCAGGCCAGAGAATCACAATGATCAGGGGCACTCATTTGCAGAGGAGCATGCAGATACCTTGTGGTCAGAAAACAGTGAGGTTAGAGCTGGAAAGGTTGGTAAAAATGCCTTCACCTTTCATTTGAGCATTTCACATTACTCTCGTATGGTCTCTTTACATTTAGTATATGCTCACATGTTTCCCCCCGTTAGAATGTGAGCTTCTTGAGAGTAGGGATTGTTTTTGCTTCTCTTTGTATCACCAGTGTTTAGGAAAGTGGTTGGCAGGGAAGAAAAAAAAGAAAAAAGAAAAAGAAAAGAAAGTTACATGATAACTTTATTATATAATAGATTTGCAGTTTTGTGTGCAATCATCTTTTTTTATTCTACTATGGAAATACTTGTTTTATTTCATAAATTAAAAATTAAATAAAAAAGGAAAGTGGTTGGTATATAATAGATGCTTCATAAATGCTTGTTGACTGATTAGCTGACTAAAAATAATCTAGACCAGAAATAATTTTTTATTTCCTGCACCCCTTTGGCAGTCTCATGAAACCTGTCCTGTAGATCCTTTTGCAGGATGATGTTTTTATATGCATAGAAACATTAGGGTCACAAAGGAAACCAATTAAATTGAAATAATGAAAGAATATTTTCTTATTCAAGTTCACAGATAACCTGAAATCTCTCCATGGGCCTGCTCCTTTAGGGAGGTATGGATTCCAGGTTAAGACCCCCTGAACCAGGTCAAGCTGCCTGATTTACAAAAAAACTGATAACTTATGGAAGTTAAGCTTAAAATAGCTTCACCTGTCCAGGGAAAGCCAGTCATGATCATCAAAGCTCCACACTGCTCTTTCTTTATCTTGAGGTACTGCAGGCCCATAGTTAAATGGAATTGTTATGTGAAGAGTAACACATTCAAGCTCAGAACAGAGAAGACTATTTTAGGTCCAATTAAGTTATTGAATTAGTTCTAGGAGAAATCAGGGCCTTGAGGGAATAAAATACAGGACAGGTAAATTTTGATGAAGGAAAAAGCTGGGGGGAAGAGTTTGGAAAGAATGAAAGAGGGGTTGTCCTCCTTAGCAGGGCACCATAGCTGGAAGCCCTGGGCATCTTAGAGTCAGCATGAAGGCATGGACTGCCTGGTGGATGGGAGTATTTAAAGGGGCACAATATACTACGGAAACATTTCCAATTTTGCAATGATGTATATGTCCTCTTCTGATAAAGGTCACAAGTCTGACTTTGAAGTAAAGTGATGCTCTAATCAGGAGGAATAAGGTCCACTTCCAAAGGAAGAAAAGAAACACATACCTTTAGGATACAGTTGAGTGATTTCCTTTTCCTAGACAACAAACTGACCTTATATAGCCCTATTAAGATTCTGATTTGGGGGGCAGTGAGGTGACACTGGTTAGAACACTGGCCCTAGAGTTAGGAAGACCTGAATTCAAATTTGGCCTCAGATACTTACTAGGTGTGTGACCCTGGGCAAGTCACTTAACCCCTATTGCCTCCCCCAAAATGCCCTCTCCCACAAAAAAAAAAATCTGATTTATGTCCTGATTTTTCAGGTTGTCTGATGATTCTTACGTTAGTCTTTCTCTGACCTGTTTTCTAGGTTGGTCATTTTTGATAATAAATAACTTATATTTTCCTCTTTTCTTCCTTCTTATTATTTCATATTAATATCTCTTGTTGTCTCCTGGTGTCACTGTTTTCTGTTTGACCTATTCTAATTTTCAGGGAGTTTAATTTGGGTAAGGTCTGTCCTAAACAATTAATTTTCCTCATCATTCTTTGTTCAATAGTATTTTTTCACTTCAACATTCCATCTTGTATCTCTTTTTTAATTTCTTCCGGGTGATCTTGTATTCCTTGTCCCCGGGGCATTCCTTTCCATGAGGCTGACTGCAGAATTAATCTCTTCTTCTGGGTTTGCCTCTTCAACCCCAATTAGTCCGTAATATTTCTCGTGTTCAGAATTTTTTTCTATTCCTTCCCCTCTCTAACCTCATTTTCAAATTGGTGCTTTGTGCTTGGGTCAGACTTTGCTCCCTCCCACACTCAAGGATGGTATGGGCAGGCCTGTTTGACCCTGGATATGGTGTGTCTGTAAGAATTCCTTGGTTTGGGCTCCGACTCTCAGGGGCTCAACTTGGGTTTTAGCCTTGGCTTCTTCTCTGTTTCCTTTTCCTTGCACAGTTCTGACTCTGTAGGACCCTCTGTTCTTTTCTGTAAGCCTAACAGGCCCCAAGAAGATATTGATTATAATGGTAGCAGGCCTCCTGCAAGACCCTTGCTGCTATCCTGGCCCTCTGGGCTTCCTGTGTTCTGTGCTGCCTGCACCTGACCTCTGTGCCACTTTGTCCTTGTTTCTTCACACCACCACCACCATCATCATCATCATCATCATCATCATCATCACTAGCCTACTATGTACCAGACTTTATTCTAAACGTTTTTACACATAGTCTTATTTTATCTTAACAACAGCCCTGGGAGTAGATGCTATTATCTCCATTTACAGATGAGGAAACTGAGGCAAACACACATTAAATGACTTGTATGAAATCACATTTGAACTCAGGTCTTCCTTACTCTAGGCCCAACACTCTCTCCACTGTGTCAAGCAGCTGCCTCAGATTTCCTATTCTGCCTGGGCAGTAGCTTCCCACACCTGCTTGGGCCTGAGTGCTGCAACGCCTGGTCACTGGTGTGGCTCTGTGCCCTACTCTGTGTCTCTTCTTTGTCTTTTGCGTACTTTGGCTTGTCTCCACTCAGAGCAATGCGCAATACTCAATGTGATGAAGGAACTGGCTACTTCGTCTTTGTTTTTTGCCATTGCTTCTTCTAGAACATTTTTAGAGCTTGATTGGGATATTTGTGGGATCACCTCGTACCCTCTAGGTTCTAACGCATCACTTTCTTTTTATCTATTTTTTCCCGACACTCCCTACCCCCACCCCAAGGCTTACTGGGGTCTGAACGTTTTTCCCCAAGGCAACTGAAAAAAAAAGCCAAAAAACAGAACCAACCAGTCTCAAACTCTTAGAGGGGAAACTCCACTGTTCCATTTCTCTAAATTCCCAGTTATATATTGTCCTCTCCCCAATCCCAACAATTGTGGCAGAAATACAGCTCAGTAGCTGTTTATCATCTTAGCATTGGTTGTTCAGAGTATCCTCAGAGCTCGCTTGCCTGATTCCAGCTAGCCATGTTAGTTCAGTAAATTGGGAAAGCAACCTTTTTAATGGCCACTCATTAAGGAGAGCTCAGTGCATCTTAGACTCACCCTCAGTTGTCACTTTTCTCTTTCTGGCTGCAAAGTAAATGAGTGTCCTTCCAGCCTTTTGCTAGACTGGTAGGGGTAGGCGCTGGTCATTTTTACCCCACCCCAGCCATGGTGCAGCCATTCTCACACGGCACTGGGGGGGCGAGGAGCTCAATTAGGTGAATTTGAGCTCTGGCTTTTGGCTATTTCTTCTGTTTATGCTTCTTTGCTTGATCATAGGGGACTTAATAGCAACCATGAGATGGCTATACACAGTGTTGGAGATAATCTCATGAACTGGAGAATTTGGAGATTGTGCTGGCAATGGGAGTTTCTGTTTTGGAGAAGAGGACCATCTACAAGAGGCTGACCCCAGGCCTTGGCCCGGCTAGCTAGAAGACATGGACCTGGAGCTACTGGACAGTACAGAAGTGAGCTACAATACATTTCCTGTTCTGATATTTAAGTCTCTACCTCCTGGCAGAGTATAATAGTAGTTAATGCTACTACTTGGCCACTTTGTTTAAGTTTCTGTCAATGAGAGATTATGAGAATCGCAGCAGTTTTAAGTTGCCATGTCCTACTTTAAGTCTTTTGTCAATTCAAGCTGATGAGAACCTTCTATGTGCAGTATTTCTTTTGTGTATCAAAAACAAATGCCTGTCCCATACCTAATTCACGTTGTACAACAAATGCTTTTCAACTCCTCCCTTTGGGAAGACCCTAGACAAGAGCCAAACCTAAGTTCTCAGTAATTTCCTCCTGATGGGCCAGGGCAGAGTTGTGTAACAAACTGAAACGCGTGAGAAAAGGAACTCCTCATCAGGGGCCACGTTCCCCCGGGACAGTTTGGTTTAGCCACATTCCTGGATCCAGAACAGGTGGGCCCTTAGTGCAGGGGGAGAGCTGGAGTACACCTCAACTCCCTGGGCCCAGGCTTGGTGCTATGTGGTGGACATAAAGGTTACTGCTTTTGCATGAGATCAGTTTTCTCACAGTTTTCTTTTGTGCCTGTCTTGGGTACTAACCAGAGCCTTGATTGGATTTGAGAGTTAATTTCCCCCCCTCCCAAGTGGTTCCTTGTGGGGAGCCTTATTTTGTGGCCTTTTACAGCAGTATTTTACTCTCAGAAAGATGAGTAATCAATTCTTGCTCTATAATATTGAACACATAAGTAAAAGTCATTAAGGAGAGCCACTTCCTGCCATAAACAAACTTTGGGTTTTAAAGAGGAAAAAATCAGCAGCCTTACTCTCTCACGTTCTGCTTCACCCTTGGTTAATAAAAATCAACCATGTTGAAATGTACTCTCCTAGTACAGACTGTATCTGCTGCCTAGTTGGGGGTCGAAAGGATCATCACCAGAACCCTGGCCACTAAGTCATGAATTTTAAAAAAACTCATGCAACAGATTAATGTGCAAAATGACCATCTGCATCTGTCAATAAACATTTATTAAATGCCTGCTATGTGCCAGGCAACGTGCTAAACACTAGTGGTACAAAGAAAGGCAAAAGGCAGTCCCTGCTCTCAAGAAGCTTACAGTCTAATGGTGCCCTGTGCAGGATTCTTCTCATTCCACAGTCAATGAGGAAGGGAACCAGGAAAGGAATAAGCACTTGTGTAACACCTACTCTCTACCCAGCACTGTGCTATGAATTTTTTTTTTAAACAAATATTTCCTTTGATCCTCACAACAACCCTGCTGCAAGGTAGGTGGTATTATTGTCTCCATTTTTCAGTTGAGGAAACTGAGGCAGACAGGTTAAATGATTTGTCCAGAGTAATAAGTATCTGAGATCAGATTTGAACTCAGGTCTTCCTGACCCCAGGCCCAGTACTCTATCCACTGTACCATCAGTTGTAACCGTGGTAGAATGATGGAAAACAGGGCAGAAGCAGCTGGTAAAACTATCATTACTGGAACATCTACAAAACGTTACTGGTGCTCTTAATTAGAGCTATTTGTCCAAAGACTAACCAGGTGAACTAATACTAGAAAAACTCAACCACACCCATATTGCCATTTGTATAGAAAACAGAAGAACAAATCATAGCAGAAGGGACATTTTGGGTTATTATTTTGTTAAGTTTCATTCACTTTAAAAATAAATTCTAAATAAAGAAGTATTTGTTTCATATGTGATATATGTAATACATGCAATATATTTATTTACACATACATATATACACATATATACATACACAAATACACATATATGTACATATGTAGTGTGTGTGTGTGTGTGTGTGTGTGTGTGTGTGTGTGTGTGTGTATAGATAGCATTTGAATAGTTTAAACTCTTCCTGTCTAGAACGGGTTTCTGACCCGTATTTTCTTATCCTGCAGCTAGGTGGTGCTACAGTAGAGCAGTAGACTTAGAGTTAGAAAGACCTGAGTTCAAATCCAGCCTTAGATACTTATTAGCTGTGTGAGCCTTGGAAAGTCACTTAACTTGGGCCTCAGTTTCCTCATCTTTAAAGTGGGGATAATAATAGCACCTCCCAGTATTGTCTGTGGATCGAATGAGTTAACATATTAAATTTAAAGCACTATATAAAGGCTAGCTATTGCAGTTTACTATTTGTTAACAGAAAGGGAGAATGTATGTTTTAACTTTAGTAATTTGGAACCAAAATTATCCATACGTTTAATTTGATCCTTTTAATATTGCCTTCATTTACATTGCTGGAGTGATTATGGGCATTTTTCTTTTAGCTTTGCTGTCTTCATTCTGTCAGTTCATATCAGTTCCCTCATGTTTCCCTGAATCTTTCATATTTGTCATTTGTTATGATATAATAAGATAGCACTACATTTATATACCATGACTTTCTAGTCACTTGCCGATAATTGAGTAAATAATTTGGTTTTAGTTCTCTTACAAATGTGCTGTTATATTTTGTGGTTCAGTTGTTTTGTGTCCGATTATTCATAACTCCATTTGGGAGGTTTGCCATTCCTTCTCCAGCTCATTTTACAGATAAGGAGACTGAGGTAAACAGAGTTAAGTGACTTGCCCAGGGTCACCCAGCTAGTAAGTGTCTGAGGTGAGATTTGAACTTAGGAAGATGAGTCTTCCTGACTTTAGGCCAGGCACTCTATCCACTGTACCACCTAGGCTGTCCCCTGCTGTTTTATTTTTGTACACAGGTAACCTTTTTATGTCACTGACATTCTTTAGAGTATAAACTTGATTATGCAGTTACTGGACTAAGGGGTATGGAAGTTTAAGTATGAAGCTTTGCTTTTGTTAATAGCTCAGTATAAAATAAAGGCATCAAGGTAGCTCAGTGGATAAAGGACAAGCCTAGAGTCAGGAAGACCTGAGTTCAAATCCAGCCTCAGACACTCACTAGCTGTGTGACCTTTGCCAAGTCATTTAACATCTGGAGAAGGAAATGCAAACCACTCCAGTATCTTTGCCAAGAAAACCCCATAAGGGTTCACAAAGAATTAGATACCACTGAACAACAACAAATATAAAATAGATAAAAAAAAAAAGAAATTGCAATTAGATGGAACGCTACTGTTCCAGGTTTGAAGAGAAACTGATCCAGAATCTGGCACAGGGGGTTTCATTGTACAACAAATAACATCACCTCATAGTTCTCACAATGAATATAAGCAAAATGACCATCATAAACATAATTGAAGCTAATGTGCCAACATCTGTTCCAGAAACGGAGGGGGTAGAAAAATGACAAAAAGAACTTGCTAAGGTTTTCCAAATGAAGTCAGGCGACTGCAATGTAAAGATGCAATCAGGAGGGAACAGCAAAAATTACATCAGAAAGTATGGATTAGGAGCAAAGGCTTGTGGACCACTGAGAAGTCTCACACTTATGCATAATAAATGTTTTCTTGGAAGGTGGTTGACATGATGAGCTCTAAATGACATCACAGAAAAGGAAATCTGCTATATTTTAACAGGCAGGAAATGATTGGTTACTGATGTGGCAGTCATTCCAGAATCAGCTGTCTGTCTATAGGCGGTTTATTAACTGGTAAGGGCAAAGGCCAAAATCAATACCAAATTAGAAGAAAGGATAAAGATGAGAAAAGAGACACTAAGTGCAATTAAAGCAGCTCCAATTTGACATGTTGAAACATGCTGTTGGCTCCAAAAAAAATGGAAAATGAGCAAAGGTAGAGGTTTTGTGTCTATCAATATTTCTTAGAGAAATTCAACCAATACAAAATAGTAGTCATAGCAAGAAGGCCAAAAAAGCCCAGAAACCTCCTCAGCTTGTAGTTTGTCTTCTGCAACCAGAGACATGGCAGTTGAAAGCCTCACTGGTTTCTAGTATAAGATCATTTGCAAACAATGCAGAAGAGGGATGTTCCTAGCAGCTTCCCACCACATAATAGCACTTGAGGGAAACTGATCCTGCAGAAAACAAGCTTGGCCTAACAATCAGCTAAGTCAGATTACTCAAAAGAATATTTACAGATGAAACTGGAAGTAGGAAAACAAATAGATATAAGATGTTTTGGCCTTCCACAGCAATCTATTCTCAATCAGAAGCAGCAGTGAGCCAACAGATTTGGATTCGACTATGTCAATACCCATTGTACTACTGAGGATGTGGCCTTGACGCTGAAAACGATGAGGCTGGAAAGAGCTATAAATACATACGGTACTGAGAAAACCCATGCTGAAGGTACTCAGGGATCAATTTTCAAGATAGCTTGGAGAGGGATGTTATTTCAGAAGAATAAAGAAGTTCGTGAAATATACTTTTATTAAAAAATAAAGGTGACTGAGAAATATCAGCAACTACCAAGTCATACACTTCCCCTTTTATCTTTTTGAGATTTCTGAATATTATTTGCTGACATATCTTTGATGAAAACATGACAAGGAAAGGGGCAGGCTGTTCTATGAGGAGTAAATTCTTTCTAATCTCATGCAAAAAGCATACACTTGGAGCCACAATATTCAAAACAAATGGTTGCTTCTAGTACAAAAATACAATTCAGAAAGGTCCCATGGGGTCAAGGGCAGCTAGGTGATATAGTAAATAGAGTACCAGGCTTAGAGTCAGGAAGATCTGAGTTAAAAAATGGACTCAGACACTTACTACCTATGTGACCCTGGGCAAGTCATTTCATCCTGTTTGTGTCAGTTTCCTCATCTGTAAAATTAAGGCATACTAGAAAAGGAAATGGCAAACCACTCTAGTATCTTTGCCAAGAAAACCTCATGGACAAAAGTCCAAGGGTCACATAGACTCAGACACAACTTAACAACAACCATAGGTTCAAAGAGCCCTAAGGTCAGAGGGGCAGCATCTGTATCAGGTTCCAACAGGCCCCTCCGATCCAGATGTCCCATGGGAAGGCTGTGGCCTGTATCTCAGATCATCCACCTGGGGGAGGGAGGACAGTTTTCCACAGGCTTGTTTCTTTCTACTTACCCCACAGGCTTTCATAGATCATTTTTAGAGATCTGTGTACCCCCGACAGTCACACAACAAGCTCGGAGGTAAGAATATAAGCTCCTACCATGCCTATTGTTTGTCCATTAAAACAAAACAAAATAAAAACCAAAGTGTTTAACTAGGCATACAAAAATGCATCCTTAAACATCTTCAAATAAGGTGTCAACCACACATAAGTTAAAGTAAAACCATAGTGTGTGACCCAGGTGACTGCAAATATCATTTTGTCCAGTCAGCCAGAGAAGGATGTTTGGGTCTGTGAAGTCACAGAAATGGTGGGGGTGGGATCACAGGGTTTGATTACTACTCCCATAGTAAGTGTTAGAAATGGGGACGGAGCTGCGGAAGCCCAAGGAGGGATTGCAGGAAGGTGGACTGAGGGCAGCTGAGGTTGGATCTAAGCCCCAGTGCAAATGGTAAAGTCTCAACAATTAGGAGGGCATAGCCTCAGGGCAGGGTGGAGAGGTAGCAGGAACAGCTGGGCAGCATAGCAAGGGACAGCTGTCAGCTGGGCAATCAGCACAAAAGTCCTTCTCAGTCACAATCAGCTGTTAGGGACTTATGTCCTAAAGAGCCTTCAGCTACTCTGAGAACAAAGGATAATGAGGAAGATAGGAAGCGCTCAGAGGCTATCTAATTCAGCCTCCTCATTTTACAGACAAGGAAACTGAGGCCCAGGAGGTAAAGGGATTTGTCCAAGGTCACAAAGGTAATACACATCAGAGGTAGGATTTTAACCCAGGTCCTCCTCCTCTTCCTCCCATTAAGCTTTGAGCTCCTTGAGAGCAGACACTGTCTTTTGTCTTTTTTCAATTTATGGACCATACTGTCCCTGGGATTTTTCCTGGCAAAGATACTGGAGTGCTTTGCCATTTCCATGGCCCATGGATTAAGGCAAGCAGAGGCTAAATGACTTGCCCAGGGTCACATGGTTAATAAGTGTCTGAGGTCAGATTTGAACTTGGGTCTTCCTAACTCCAGGCCCGCTACTCTATCTCCTGAGCCTACTAGCTGCTTCCAGCTGGTACATATCAGGTGCTTAATACATGCTTTATTGACTGGCTGACTGATTCTGTCTTTCTTTCTTTTTTTCTTAGGCAACTGGGGTTAAGTGACTTGCCCAGGGAAACACAGCTAGTAATTGTCAAGTGTTTGGTCTGAGGCCAGATTTGAACTCAGGTCCTCCTGACTTCAGGGCTGGAGCTCTATCCACTATGCCACATAGCTGCCTGCTTCTGTCTTCAAAGGCAGTGTTCTTTCTCCTGTACCCTGAGGCTTTGCAGAGACTCATTCATTTAGGACTGTAGGGTTTAGATTTGGAAGGGACTTTCAGCAGTGTGGTGTGGTGGAAAGAGTACTGCATTTGCCATCAAAAGATTTGTGTTCAAATACCAATTACTACTTCTGTAATCTTGTTATGGTCCTTTCTCTTCTCTAGCCTCAGTTTTCCCATCTATAAAATGAGGGAGTTGTACTAGAAAATCTCTAACGTTCTTTCAACTTCTAAATTTTATAATCTTAAGATTCTCCCATTCTCCACACTGATACAACAGTCTTAACTCTTTACCGTTAATCTGATGCTGCTGTATAAGGCCAAGGAATTCATCATACTGACTTATATGTGACTTTTCCTCCCCTCTCCCATGTTACATCAGTGATAACTTAGATCCCATCATTTCTTTCCAAAGTGTATCTCTGGTCTGAAGTCTAACGTAGTTTCTTTTTTCTTCTGTCATTACAAGGACAGCATAAACAACCCCAGCAACCGATCCCCAAAGTCTCTCCTTCTATCTCAGCACTAGAATTTCTGGCCAGCCTTAAATTCCTTCACTGCTAATAAAGTGGTTCCTTTAGGGTCTCTGTGACTGGCAAGAATAATCAGGCATATAGGTAATAGCTTTCCCATAAGAACACAGCTCTGACCAAAAATCAATTCTTTGCATAAATTAGTAGGAATATTTTTGGGGATCTAGTCACCCATGACCATTTTCTTTCAGTTCAGGCAGTGCACCTGCACTAGCAAAGTTAGAGAAGGGTCTTAGTATTTTGCCTGGCTTCAGTTATTACAATTTATTTCCATCATAAACTTAGGAAAATTAAATCCTGAAAATATTCTCCTTCCAAAAAGGATAATTCATCTCTTTTCAGCTTGAGGGAATCATGGAATGCAGGTTTCTTTCCTCTCCTCTGTTCCCCTCCTCTTCCTGCCAATATGAAGCTTCTCATTCTCATTTCTGAAAGGTCACCTGGAGGATTATAACAAGGGATTGCATTGTGTGGTGTTGTGGATTTTTTTTCTGGAGTCAAGGTAAGCCTGGGGCCCTGTGAAATACTTTGTACTTTTCCAGGATTCCCCAGTGCCACTGTGATAATCGCCAGGGTCATATACCTTTGTGCTCCTGAGCAAACCTTCTAACCTCTTGGTCTTATCACCTAAAAAAACATAGGTGGTAGCTCACAAGGACACTATGTGACTCTGTAAAGTATTAAAGTGCTATGTTCTATAACTCCCAAGAATCAGTATACAATCTGCCACAGAAACCTGTAAACCCGTATCAGAAAAGCTACATAATAAGATGGCAAACAGAGATCACATCAATCATCTGCATAGATCAAAAATTTAGAACTAGAATAGACCTTAGAGATCATTAAGTCCAATCCTTTCATTTTTACAGGTAAGGAAACTGAGGCCTAGAGGAGCTTAGGTGACTGGCCTAGGGTGCCACAACCAGTCATGTCTGAGGCAGGGTTAAAACCTGGTTGTTCTTAACTTAACAAACCCAGCATGCTCTCCATTTCATCATGATACCTCTCGATTTCCCAAACCTGTCTCCTGCTTTCTTATTTGACTTTGTGATCCATGAGATAACTTTTGAACTGAGTAATGATTAACACTGTTTGTATAGAAACTCTCCTTCTCACTGTATTCTGAAAGGTCATGATGGAAAAGTATGGCAGCCAAGCCTCTGGCTTACAAATGACTGACTTCCAAACATCCTTTATCTGCAGATGGTTTCACTCCTTAGAAGCTGACCTGGGAAACTCCCTTTCATTTCTCTACCTAAACTTCTCTCTGTAGCTTCTGGGGATTCTTGGGATGCCATTTTCTTGCTATCCACTTATTCACTCTGTACAGGACCCTTTTCTTTATCTTCCCCTCCAGGCTGATGCTAGAACCTCCAGAGGTCTGAAGCCTACTCTTATGGTCCTATAGCAGTGGGAATTCCTGGTATTTCACCTTTCTGAAACAGATCTAAGGAAAATTTTCCTGCTTCTGGGAGGTTGTTTGTCTCTTGAAAGTAGTTCTAATCTGATTCAATCCTCTGGCCTTGTGATGTCACCTGATATCTAATTTTTCATGTTAAATCAAATGCTTGAGAATCTGAAAGGTCCTGTTACTAGTGTGACTAGAGTTTACTAAAGATATGTGTTCTGGAATAACCGTGAATTCTGCAGATTTTCTGTTATCTTGGAAGCTATCTGTCGACCCCTAGGATATTACTCCCAGGATAGTTAGCCTTCCCTCTTACTCAGTATCCAGCCCTCCTCCCCCATGCACTCTTCCCAGCTGTTGCTCATCTGTTTCTATCTGGAGAACTTCTGGTATTTTGAACAGATTAATCACCCTTTCTTTGCTTCAAGGCTCATTTCTCAATGTCTCAACAATTCCAAAAATACCTCTTTTTTTTTTTTAAACTACTAAAAAGAGAGGAGTAGATAACACTCCAAGGTCAGAAGCAGATTAGATGGTGAGCAAAGAACTGAATGCAGGAGTTTGGACATTGAGTCCAAGGCTTTGTCTATAAAATCAAACCAGTTCTCAGAGAGGTTTCTAAGCTCTCTAATATTTCAAGTACATAAATCGAGATAAGTTTTCTCTGGAACAATAAAATATCAGCTCTTCAGAATTCAGACTGAGACCTGAAGTGAGGAGGATAAGCTACAAATTTATTTCAGGACATCTGCTGACCTTGACATTTGACAAATGTATGTCTAAATTAAAACACTGCAGGACCATGTTGTCTCTCTTTACAAAAAGTAACTATTTATTTTTATCTCCAGGTTTTCTCAGTGAGCTGGATGATCTTGGTACCTTTTTAGTAATTCTTGTAGTAAATGATTTCCTAATTTTGTAATCATTGGGTCAGAGACTCTCATGATATGAAAAGTCCAGGAATACTACTTTGAAGGATTTTTTTCTATTGCTAGACCCAGAGACTCTATTCAAGAAATCACCCCCCTTCCCCACCCCCACCCCTAGTATACTGGGCCAAATTCTCCTCTTGTGCCATGCATTTAATCCATATTTATAGAATAAAGTTTTATTAAAAGGAAGGGAAAGAAACAGAAATACTTGATGACCAATCATTAGTGCCAAAGGTTTATGTAAATCCCCAGAGTCACTTTCAGTTCCAAGTATGAGAGTTTCTCTGGTGGAGGCCCTGACTTACACATCCCATGTGGGCCTATAACTCTTTAACACTGGAAAAGGGAGAGTGGATAGTAATGGCCATCCCTTCTTGCCCATCCACTAACATGGATCCATAGCATACAATCCCTCATTTTTTCAGGTAAGGCTAGAGATTCTCTGTGGAGTCCTTCACCCTTCCAAGGCTATTATCCCTAGTACAAGATGAGGAACCCTAACTGTGGTTGTTCCCCAAAGGTTTTGTCCTGGGCCTTTTTCTCTTCTCCTTTCTATATTTTCTCTCTTGGATGAGCTGATGGGTTTAACTAGCATCTCAATGTAAATGGCTCCCACATCTACATAACCAGTCCCAGTGTCTCCCTCAGGCTATTTAGCCTCACATAAGCAACTGCCTATTGGATATCTCAAAGATGGTGTCCTTTAGGAATCTCAAAGTCAACATGTCCAAAACTGAACCCATTAGTTTTTCCTCAAATCTCTCCCCCTCTTTTGAATTTCCCAATTTCTGTCAAGGGCACTATCATTCTTCCAATCACATAGGTTTGCAACCTTGAAATTATTTCTGGCTCCTCACTCTCCTTCATTCTATGTATCCAATTGGCTGCCAAATCCTGTCATTGCTACATATCTTTACAACATCTCTTTCATCTGTCCCCTTCTCTCTACCTCATAACCACAATCCTACATCAAGTCCTCGTCATCTCTCATTTGGACTATTGTAATAGCTGCAGGTCTTTCTCTACTACAGTCAAATATCCACGTTTCTGTGAAACTGATTTTCCTAAGATATGGATCTGACCATATGACTCCCCTATTCCATAAACCAACATGGCTGTCTTTGTCACCAGGACCAAATATAACCTCCTTGTTTTAAAGCTTTTCATAATCCAACCTCAACCTACCTTTACAGCTTTATTATATATTATTGCCATTGCCATACTCTATGGTCTAGGCACCAGACTGGTCTTCTTGCTGTGGCTCACACATTCCATTCCATCTCCCATCTCTATGTCTTCACAGTGGCTGTCACTCATGGCTGGCATACATTCCATCCTTACCGCCACCTCTTACATCCCTTTATTTTCTTCTCCTTTTATATTCCCCACAGGTGGTAGTATTTTCTGTTCCTCGCAGGTGCTGCCTGCTCCGAGTGATTTAGTGTCTTTTTTATATACTTTGTGAATTCTTACATACGTCCATTTTGTCTCTCCCAATAGAATGAAAGCTCCTTGAGGGTAAGAACTGTTCCTATCCACAGCATCTGCACAATGTCCGGCATATAGTAGGTCCTAAAAATGCTTATTGATTAATTGATTGATGACCTATACAAGACTTAATGGGTTCTTCCCCAGGAGGTTGGGGCCCTTTCCTGAAAAGGTTCTCAACTTAGACTGGTGAAAAACTTGTGGTGGGGAAAATCTAGACTCATTACACACACATGTATGCATACATTTTCTAAGCATAACTTTCTCATTAATCAGGAGTTCTAGACTACCCACTGGCAAACCTCTGTCCAGGAAGACTTTCAATTGGCTAAGCAAGTCCTCATCTTCAGATGGAGGCTTAATGCTCGAAATACATGTACTTGCATACTAATAAATGAGCCTTTCCTATTTGTTTAAGATGTCATTCTGTTTCTAATGCAAAATGAGCCACAAATTTGAAAGACGTGTTGCTGGAGAAATAACCTGGTTTAATCTAATGGGTAGTAAAATGTTTTGAGGTCAGAAAGCTACCAGAAAAGTCATGACTTTTCTGTCTCTGTTTTTTTCACTTGTAAAATTGACAAAGTAGTTTCTCCTCATCTCAGAGGGATAAAAAGAAGAATAATGAGAAAAGTAGCATATTGTGGTAGATGGAACAATATCTTGGGGTCATTTTCCTCATTTGTAAAATGAGAATAATAATTTCTGCTCCATTTTCATCTTTAACTCAATTATTATGAGGATCGAATGACGTGCTAAAGTGCTTTGTAAGTTGCAAAGGCTACACATTCTATTGAACAAGCATTTACCAAGCGCCTACTGTTTGTCGAGCACTGCGTTTATTGTTGGGGAAGATGCAAAATTTAGATGACGCATTCCCTTTCTTCATGGAGGTCTTTGTCCACTCAGAAGGTAAGATATCCACAGTTATAAAATGTCATGTTAAATGATAAAGACATTAGGGGAGTGCAAAACAAAGTACAAAGTGCAGGTCAAAGGGTTAAACTGTGAGCTCCCTGAGGACAGAGACTTTGTTTTATCCAAACTCTGTATTCAGCCTAGCTTAGCACAGTGCTCTTGCAAGTCAGGTTCTTAAATGTTTATTAAAATGAATTGAGTTAATATGTTCCAATTTTTCTATAGATTAAATCTTCTTATAGTGAATTTATCTACATTCTTTGCTTATTCTGAAGTTTCACTGCATAGATGACATCTTGAAATATGTAAGTGTCATGGGGCTATTATACTTATAGCTGGAAGGGGAATATTAGAGATCATCTAGTCCAACATCTTCATTTTTCATATTTGAGACTTAAAAATATTTTTGTTATAGAGTAACTTTTGTTATAAAGTACTATAATTTGTCTTTATGAAATCTCTTAGGTCAAGTCTTCACAGTCTCAATTATCTACAGAGTTATTTAGGGTCAGTCAGTCAACAAATATTAAACACTTACTATGTACTGAAAACATAAAGAAAGGCAAAAGCAGTCTCTACCTTCAAAGAACTTACATGTTAATGGGGGAGACATGTAAATAATTAGTTACATACAAGATACATATATGTATAGATTTTTCATTTATTACAATACATTTACTGTTTTATATATACAGTTATACTGTTATATATACACACATATACATACACAAATATACATATACTCAGCTGGGTGGCACAGTGGATAGAGTACTGAGCTTGAAGTCAGGAAGACTCATCTTCCTGAGTTCAAGTCTGTTCTCAGACACTTGCTGTGACGTTGGGCAAGTTAACCCTATTTGCCTCATTTTCCTCACCTGTAAAATGAGCTGGAGAAAGAAACGGTAAACCGTTCTAGTATCTTTGCCAAGGAAACCCCAAATGGAGTCATGAAGGGTTGGACACGACTGAAACAAGTGAAGAACAACAAAAATATATGAATGTGTGTGTATGTGTATGTGTGAGTGTGTGTGTGTGTGTGTGTGTGTGTGTGTGTGTGTGTGTGTGTGTGTGTGTGTGTAGGAGAGAGAGAGAGTGAGAGAGTGTGTATGTCAATAGGAAGTAATCTGAAACGGGAGGGCATCGGTATGCAGTGCCAGATTACAGGGCTGGGAGACAAGATCCCCAAACTGCCCTCCTACTTTTGTGAGACCCTTCCCCAAGACCATATCTAGTGCTTGGCTACCCTTTGAATATAAGATTTCTTCTCTCTCCTCTGCTACCACACTCCCCCCCCCCACCCCGCCCAGAATCTTCACTTGGGTAGGCAAGGCGACCCAGACTCCTAACTAGGCTCCTACTTTGCCTATTCCTGCTTGCTGTGAAGTAAGCCTTCTGGAGCTTAAATGAACACATGTTGGTAGACTAAACTTGAAGGGAGGACCTTGTACAGCCTCATCACAAGCCTTAGACTGCTTTCCATCCACTGATAGTCTGCCTGGACTCATTGCACAATGATTAGCATGCCTTCCCACCCTTCATATTTACCCCATCCCACTGAGACTGAACCTGTGACTGGGGAAATACAAACGCCATTTCCCTCCCAACCAGTCACTCCCTTATTTCTATCCACATCAAGCCTCCCCTGTCACTGTCTCACTCCAGATCTCTCCACTATTCTCTACTCTGCAATCCCTTGACCTTTTGTCCTCTTGCCATTCATTCCTAGCCAAACTCCAAGCCTGTATTACTCCCGCCATCTGTCTCTTTTGCTTCTATTCACATACTGCTGAATGGAGCTGGAGGAAATCATGCTCACTGGGTTCACCGCAAATTGATGTTATCTAATTTCAACTGGGCCCTCACTGTAGCAAGGAAAATATTCAATTCTTCCCTAATTGATTAACTATCCCCCTCTCTACAGCAGCTGTTCAAAATCTTCTTGTAACACTTCAAGGAATAGTGCTAAGGAATACCGATAATTTGGGCAAAAGTAGGGGATTCATAGAAATTTCCTGGGTAATTTCCCCCAATGATATTGTCTCAGTGTTTTCACATGATTGTGAATATGGAACACCACACTCTCTGGAGAATTATAATGGCAGGTGACCCAAAAATCAATGGAAAGATGTATGAAAGGTCTATGTCAGTTAATAATAGCTCATAAATATTATTAAATGGCACCTGAATTATCATCTAGGAAATGTGTGATCAGAAAAGGAGGTGGGCTTGCTCTGTACTGAGGAGACAGATAGCACTCTGAAGAATTTATGGGAGGATGTTGAGAAGACATGAACTGGCTAAGAGATTACATATATCAATAATAAAATAATAGCTAACTTTTGCATAGTGCTTTAACATTTGCAAAGTGCTTTACAAATATATCTCATCTTATCCTCATAACAACCCTATGAGGTAGGTGCTATTGTTAACCCCATTGTACAGATAAGGATGCTGAGGCTGAGAGGTTAAATGACTTGCCCAGTGTCACACAGAAAATAAGTGTCTAAGACAAGATTCAAACTCAGGTCTTCTTGACTCTGGGTCAAACATTCCATCCATTTATTGACCTAAGTGCCACGGTCAAGAAGATCATAAATCCAATGGAATATTGTAAAGTAATAAAGCCAATGGGATGGTGGATAGAATGCTGGTAGTTGAGAAGCCCTGAGTTCAAATCTGGCCTCAGACATTAGCTGTGTGATTCTGGGCAAGTCACTTAAACTTCTTTTTGGCACAGTTTCCTGAATTACAAAATGAGAAGAATAATAGCATCTACTTCAAAGGGATGTTGTGAGGATCAAATGAGACAATATTTGTAAAGTTCTTTTTAAACCTTAAAGCGCTATATAAATGTTAGCTATTATTATTTTTTACTAATTTTATTATTTTTATAGTTTCCTGAAGAATTTTAGCAGTTTGTGAATGTAAACTCCCAGCCTATCTTGATGCTTTCTCCCCATAAGATAGTTAAAATAAGGCTTCAAGGGAAAGGAGTTGGTATGGGGGTAGTGTCTTCTCTTATCTCTTCTTTGATATCAAACTTGCTCTTTGTACTTTTGCAATATTTATTTTCAACTGTTTTATAGTGGTTGTTTTTCCATTTACACTTTTGTAGTCCTTTTGCATATTGATTTCTGGACTTTCCACTTTTCATTTGTTCATTTAAGTCTTTATATCCTTCTCTATAGTTATCATAGTTTCTGTCTATTATAGCACAGCAATATTTCATTATATATATGTACCATAAATGGCTTAGTAATTCCCTAATTGATAGACACTTACCTTGTTTGCAGTTTTTTGTTACCATAAAAAAGTGCCACTATGAAATATTTTGGTGTATATGAAGGCTTTCTTTTTGTCAATAACCTCCTTGAGGTATATACTGACTAGTGACACCTCTAGGTTAAAGGGTATAGACACTTGAACCACTTCATTTGCATAATTTAAAGTTTCAATAATGGTTGTATTGATTCACAATTCCACCAATAATGTACTAGTATTCCCAACTTTCCACAATTCCAGCAACATTAGTTACTCCCATCTTTTGTCATCTCCAACTATGTCAATTCTCCACTTGAAAATCTTCAGGGTTTTGGCTGTTTGCTGAATGTAAGGCTGATATGTCAATACCTTAGTAAATATTTATTTCACTTTATTCATTTATTGCCAGTAGTTTAAAAAAAATTTGAGTTCTATATTCTCTCCCTCCCTCTAGCCCTTTCCCCATCCATTGAAAGGGTGATATCCTGCATCAATAAACATTTATTAAGTGCCTTCTATGTACCAGGCACTGTGCTAACAGAACACCTTTTGTCACAGTTGTTTGTAGGAAGTGAACTTAACTTAAAAGACCCCTCGAAAACATCCCACCTCATTTTGGAGATCAGGAAACTGAGGCCTACACAACTTTCCTGTGTCCACACAGGTAGTAAATAGTAGAGCTCAGTTCAAATGCACATCCATCCACCACTCCAAGGTACCTTGTCTTTCCCCTAATTAAATTATAAACCTCTTGACCCCTACCCTGTTGATCTTCACTTAACACTGTTTTGTACCTCTTTAGTGAAGTTACCATCTTTGTTTCTTATTCTCCTACTAGGCTAGAAAACTCCATGAAAGAAAGGATTATATTTTATTTAAACTGTTTATCTCCCTCAGCATCTAACACTGTGCTGTGTACACAGTATGTATTTAACAAATGTTTGTTGAACTAAATTAAATGTCTGAAAGGTCTTTTAGGATTGCTTGAAGGGTGGTGTTGAAAAAAGCTATTTAGTAGGGAGATTTTTGTTGAGGTGAAGTCCATGGTTGAAGTGACTAGAAAAACAGGAAAAAAAGTGGGTACTTTGAAATTTGGGTGAGTGTGAGTATGTGAGTTGGAATTTCCCCATATAGTCTGTCTTGTGGTTACTCTTATGCATACCTGTACCTCACTTCTAGATTTTGCCCAGATGTTTACTCTCTCTCTCTCTCTAAATATATATGTGTGTGTGTGTGTGTGTGTGTGTGTGTGTGTGTGTATGTATGTATATGTAGATAGATGTATTTATTTATTTTTATTTTTAGGCAATTGGGGTTAAGTGACTTGCCCAGGGTCTCACAACTAGTGTCAAGTGTTTGGTCTGAGGTTGGGTTTGAACTCAAGTCCTCCTGACTTCAGGCCGGTGCTCTAGCCACTGTGCCACCCAGCTGCCCCTAGATAGATGTATTTAAAGGAGCGTATGTGATGCAGTGGATAGAGTGCTGGGCCTGGAGTCAGAAAGACCTGAGTTCAAATGTGACCTCAAACACTTAGTAGCTATGTGACCCCTGGGCAAATCATTTAACCCTGTTTGCTTCAGTTTCCTAATCTGTAAAATGAGCTAGAGAAGGAAATGGCAAACCACTTTTGTATCTTTGCAAAGAAAACTCCAAATGGGGTCACGGAATCAGTCATGAAGGAAAAACAACTGAACAATAAAAAAAAAAGTGTGGGTGTATGTACACACATATATACTACACATATGTATAATGTATGCATATATGCACACTCAAACATATGTATGCATATATACTTGACTTCTTTAGAACAAATTTTTTGTTATTAACATTTTAAATAGCGATAACTCAAATACTGAAAAGTAAATTGCTATGTCCACCAGGGGGTGCTGTGGTACAATGTAGTGCTCTGATTCTCTGATTTCCTTTGCATTTGGTGTCTTTTGACCCTGTATTTACAGACCACAATGATTTATACAGTTTTACATCAATTAACAGATTATCACATAAAGGCCTGCCCATCTCTTGCCTATTTAATGACAACAATAATAGCCAGCGTTTATACAATGCATTTAGATTTGGAAAGTACTTCATAGTGACTTTGTGAGCTAAGGAGTACAAAGAGATAGGATCCTGATAAGGCTGGGTTACACCCTCTGGCATATGAGTAACAGAAAAGAAAAATATTAAAGTTCTTCAATAAGGTCTTCATTAAATAAATAGAGAGCCTGTTATAGAATTATGTGCAAGCTGGGTGCTATGTATCACTGAAGCCAGGACCATGCCCAGTACTTAAAGCTAAGGTGGAGAAATTGCTCTGTAGGCTTAATATCACTTGGACTGGGTTGAACTCAAACCAAATCTTTTTCATCTTCTCCAGTATGGCCAGAATGGCTCACGTGCTGTTTGTCACAGGTGATACTCGATCTTCTCTTTCTATGCCTTTGCACTGGAAGCCTGGAATGTACTCCTTTCTTACCTGTTCTTGGAGTGTCTGGTTGCAGTCAAGATTCAGAATGAATGCTTCCTTTTGAATGAAAAGTTCGGATCCATATATACACACATATGTATATATGTATACATACACATACATACATACACATACACACATATATTCCGGACTTGTGATTTCTCTGGTGTAGGGAACTCCCTCTACCAGTGTAAATAACTCTTCTTCTGCCACTTACAGTCTTAGAAAGTTTTCTGGGGGCACTAAGAGTTTCAGTGACTTTATGAAGGTCACATACTATGATCAATGAATGACCATGGTCCACAGGGGTGGGACTTGGTTACTGCCCTCTAGACACTGTATCATGTTGTCTCTCAACCTCAAGATACACCGCATGAAATATAGCCATTGATTGTTGTTCACATGCCCATAGGACCTTGTGCTTTATAGGATTTTACTATCCACGTTCTTGACCTTTAGCTCCAAAGCATGGCTATGGTATGTAGCATGTGATTCTCTGAACAACTGAAACTTTTCTATTCTCCTTATTTCTTATTCCTACTTCTTATTCCTTGCATTTTTCCATATCATCCTATGTCTTATTTTTCACCACCTCTCTACTTAGTTTCCTCTTTTCTCATGTTTAGATTCCTCTTTAGTCCCTTCTATATCACCCTGGGATGTTTGCTAGCCATTAGAATGTATTCATTTGACAGCGGTGATCAGGAGAAAACACTGATCAATTTTCTGGAACAGAACACCTTCCACCTAGCTGGACGAACACTGGCCATTTGCTGAGGGACGTGTGCCTTGCTGGGCAGACATAGTGAACTCCTCTAATTGGTCCATGGTGCCTGGGGGCTGGAGATGACTGGTGACCTACAATGGCAGGAGGGAGGAGCACAGTCTCTTGTTGGTGGAATCTTCCCCTTTTGTTATCTGTAAGAGTGAGGAGAAAGAGCTCCTTATTTTTGTGGGCCCTTCTCCCTTGTAGTAAGATTTCCCTTCTTTGGACTTCCAGCAGGGCATCAGGGGGATTTCCTTCCTTTCACCAGATGTAGTAATGGTGACTTTTAATGAAAGCACAAAGATAAATGTGCTTGTCTAGGTGAGCCTGAGACTGGAGTTATCGAACTTCTAGTATCTGGCTGCTACTTATGCCCATCTGTTTCTTTTTTGTAGCAAAGGTCAGTGATTAGCAATATTGAGAAACTGATATTTCCAGTCTTAGTGGTTACCTTGTGGGTCAAAAGTTTCTGAGTTTTGAATTTCAGCATTGACCCACCAAAGGGAGATGTTTTCTGATAATGGTATTCCATAGAGGAGGACTA
This sequence comes from Phascolarctos cinereus, assembly GCF_003287225.1. Classification (NCBI taxonomy): domain Eukaryota; kingdom Metazoa; phylum Chordata; class Mammalia; order Diprotodontia; family Phascolarctidae; genus Phascolarctos; species Phascolarctos cinereus. The sequence continues at coordinate 102,514,465 of NW_027555847.1, forward strand.
CTATTGGTGTCACCTGACAGCTGAAGAACTAAGAAAACCATGCCCTAGCTGGCCAGGAAATCTGAACCTTGCAACCCTCCATGATAATTCCTGTAATTACCCAAATAGGAAATGTTCAAAATGAATATGAAATATCTATTCAGTATTCCCACAAAGGCTTTTCCTTCATAGGAGAGTATGAGTGTAAGAGGCAGTGTTTTACATTTTTGGATGTTCATACTCACACACACACACACATACACACACATCCCTTTAAGTCCTTTTCAATTAATTTCTTTTCTTTTTCTTGTTAAGTCATGTCCAACTCTTCATGACCCCATTTGGGGTTTTCTTGGCAAAGACAATGGAGTTTACCATTTCCTTCTCTAGCTCATTTTACAGATGAGGAAATGAAGGCAAATAGGGTTAAGTGACTTGCTCTGGATCACACAGCTAGTAAGTGTGTGAGGCCAGATTTTAAACTCAGGAAGGTGAGTCTTCCTGACTCCAGGCTCACCTGTGCCACCTATCTGCCCCTATGTCTTTTCTAAGATGGAGGAAATATAACAAAAGCTGTTCTATACCTGGTACCCATATCATACCGAGCCAATACCTTTGTGGGAGAGGGCCCTATTACCTTTTTTTGGGAAAATCCTAGGTATGACCTATACATAAACTTTTTTTAGAAATTTTCTTGGAGTTTTACTCTGTGGTAGGGACAAAGTCAGAGAAAGAACCTGATTTTCTATGGGATCAGGCCCCAGGATTGCACCTGGGTTTGTTGGGAACAGTGGTGAAAGTTGCAAAGAAGCATATTTTTGTTCACTATAAGGAAAAACTTCCTAATAATTAGAGCTATCTTGAAGTGGGAGCATGCTGTGCTTACAGAAATCAGTGAGTTCCCTTCCCCTGGAGGTCTTTAAGGAGGCTGGAAGACCACTTGACATACATATTATATAGATTTGGGACTCCTGGCCAGGTTCAGATTGGACTAAGTGACCCCTGAGTTTCTTTTCAATTCTTTGATAGTGACATTTCTTATGTAAACAAAGCCCCCCCAGAGACCAGGGCCATCTTCTTACAGCTGAACCCTAAATCACTTGGCCCAGATGATTTCTTTCTATGTGGCAGCTGTAATAGGGGGTGAAAAAGAAGACATCTTTTGGATCTGAAGCTTTGACTCTGGGATTCAAAAGCAGAAACTATTCCCGGTTTCCCTGGGGTGTTCCTTTCCTAAATTATACCTGGAATCTTCCAGCTCAAATCCCCTAAACCACCTCTTATACCAGAGAACTATGCTGTGCTTCAGGTTATCCCAGGGGGAATATAAAAGAGGAGAATCCTTGTTTCACTCCCAAGTATAATAAATGTGACTTTATTGCAAGCAAGAGGCTATTATAGAGGCGGGTAATTTATGCGTTATATACGTGGGCAGTTACAAGGACATTTAAAAACTCGGCTTTGGAGTCCAGCTTTATCCTGTTGTTTAAGTCCACTTAAACAAAGATATACGCTATATCTCTAATCTAACAAGACCAGCCCTGCCACCTACAAATGGGGAGAGAAGTAGCTAGCTCTCTGAAAGCCACAATAGGACAATGGAAAGAGTGTTGGCTTAGAGGACCTTGGATTCAAATTCTGTTTCTACTACTTACTATCAGTATGAGTTTGGGCAAGTAACTTAACCTCTGGATCCCAGTTTTCTCAACCATAATATGTTATATGACATAGCATTGACATTCCTCTTTAGCACTAGCGCCTACAATAGAACCTGGTGAATTCATTTGAGATAGCCAAGCAGGAGCAAAGAAAAGCTATAATCACTGTGTATCTTTTCTCTTTTCTCTTCCTCTATCTTCTTTCCCCCCAGTCATGGGGGAACCTACCTGGACTGCTTGACTACTCACAAAAAATGGATAATATAGAAATCACTAAAATTTATTCCTTCTAGTAAGATGGAGGACCATCGGGCCTTAGCATCTGCTTGGTCCTCCACTGTCTCCGGAGGTTTTCCAGGGCTTACCATATGCCCTGCCTTTATACCCTACAGTCTCCCAGCACTATCATCTGTCCTAGTGGCATAAGTACCCTTCGGCCTTGCCACCTTTCACGCTGATGCACTCTTAGGACTTCCTGTGTCTGAATTTTCTTTGTTTCTTCCTCCCTCCCTCCCTCCCTCCCTTCCTCCCTCCCTCCCTCCCTGCCTCCCTCCCTCCCTCCCTCCCTCCTCCCTCCCTGCCTCCCTCCCTGCCTCCCTCCCTCCCTCCCTCCCTGCCTCCCTCCCTGCCTCCCTCCCTCCCTTCCTCCCTTCCTTCCTTCCTTCCTTCCTTCCTTCCTTCCTTCCTTCCTTCCTCCCTTCCTCCCTTCCTTCCTTCCTTCCTCTCTCTCTCTGTCCCTCTCTCCCTCCCTTCTTCAATTGGGGTTAAGCGACTTGCCCAGGTTCACACACCTAGTAAGTGTCTGAGGTCAGATTTGAACTCAGGTCCTCCTGACTCCAAGGCTGGTGCTCTATTTCCTGTGCCACTCAGCTGCCCCTGAACTTTTTTTAATATGTCATTCACACTCAGTTAGAATGTGAACTTGAGAATAGGGACTATCTTGCTTTTTCTGTGGCATACTCAGCACTTAGTACAATGCTTGGCACATGGTAATTGCTTAATAAAATTTTTTCATTCATTCATTCATTCATTCATTCATTCATTCATTCATTCATTCATGAATGAATGATTGCCCAAGGATGCCCTCTGGTGGTTGGTGGGTGGAGCCCAGAGAAGAATCATGAACAGTGGTTATAGTTTCATTAACATAAGTCCATTTTGAGGGTAAGGGAGTGGGGGAAAAAAACCAGTATGCCTCTTTCAAACTCTTCTTTTCACTTATTTCATTGAAATGAACAAACAGGGGCAGCTAGGTGGCACAATGGGTAGAGCACCGGCCCTGAAGTCAGGAGGACCTGAGTTCAAATCTGGCCTCAGACCAAACACTTGACACTTACTAGCTGTGTGACCTTGGACAAGTCACTTAACCCCAATTGCCTAAAAACAACAACAACAACAAAATTAAATGAACAAACAGAAAATGTTGCTTCAAGCTGTGAGAGAGGTTTGTATTAGGACACAAAATTGTAAAAGAGAAGAATTAAGTAGGAATGTGTGCTGTGCAAATTCTAAAGCCTCTGCTCCCCTCCGCCCCCCACATTCTTCCTACAGAATCTCAATCCTCAGCTGTGCTCAGCTTCCCCTTTTCACTAGCTCTCCTTCCCCTTCATTCCTTCTTTTTCTGAACTCACATTTCAGGATTAATCAAGGCATCTGGAACCACAAAGCCAAGAGAACAATGAGGAGAAGCGCTGGTTTGGCAGCTCTGGTGGCTGGGCCCCTCTGTGTAAAATGAGCCTGGGGCAGTTGCCCCATTTGCCAATCTCTGATTATGATCCCAGGGATCCTAGCTTGTAAGGCCTGTTGCACTGGGCTCAGAATTTAGAAACCCAAAGTACCCCGTTGTAAAATAACTACAACTGGTTAGCTTGTAGACATTTGATCCAGTCTTCTGGGAAATGTGCTTAGCTCACAAGTCCATTGTGTAGATCCAGTCATTCAGAATGTCCATTCATTCATTCATTCAGTCAAACTACAATCTTTCATTAAAAGCTACCACGTGCAATGCTCTAGTTGCTAGGGGAATGAAAATGCATTTATTAATTGTTTGCTATGTGGGAAGCACTGAGCTAAGCTCTCCTGAATACTAAGCTAGAGGCAGTTATGTGGCACAGTGGATAGGGTCCTAGGTTTACAGTCAGCAAGAACTAAGTTCAAATATGATCTCAGACAGTTACTAGCCTTGTGACTTCTGTCTGTCTCAGTTTCCTCAACTGTAAAATGGGGATAATAATGAGTAATAATAATAATAATGGGGATAATAATAAATAATAATAATAATAATAAACAAACCTCCCACATCAAATGAAATAATATTTGTAGAGTGCTTAGCACAAAGTAGGCACTTAATAAATGCTCATTTCCTTCCTCCAAACCCCTCAAGTTGACAACACAAGTAAAGGATACAGGGGATGAAGGCAAGGAAGGGATATTTTGCATTGGATAATTATAGGGATAGTGAATGGAGCCATAGGCTAATAGAATAACATACCCTTTGCAGGATCAATTGCAAAGTTGATTTGGTCATCATTCCAGAACTGGAAGTAGGGAGTGGGGAAGAGGACATGATAGCTAACAAAGAGATGGCCAGAGAGAAAATTAAATAAAGCATGATTGCATCTGGGACTAGATGTAATGAGAGTGAAACAACCACCAATTAGGAGACAAGGAAGAAGGTCAGGGAAGAGAGGGTCAAAACCTCTGGCAATTGCTTTATGAACTCTGGCACTAGGGCTATGGAGATGGCAAGAGAGTGATGATATAAAGATTCTTGTTCTTGTCACCCCAGCCCCATCCCTTCCCTCATTCAAGCATGAAATAGTGGAGAAAATGGAAGCCTGGAAGCCATGAGACCTGAATTTTAGGACCAACCAAATCTGTTAAGCTTTATCCTGCTCTGGGCTTCTGTTGCTCCATCTGTAATATGAGGGGGCAAGAGATGGACGAATGCTATTTAAAGTCTTTTCTGATTCTGAAATGCTCGTATTAGTCAAGTTACAGATCAGTCCTAAGGAGTATAGATAAAGCTTCACATAGTGGACTTAACTATGAGGTCTATTGCTAGTATACAGATTAATTTAGTGGGCATACTTATACAACAAGGGTACAAAATAAGTGTAATGGGAACTGACCAATGAGAGGCCAGTCATTAGGGCATATACAATATGTGGATATCTGGTATCCATCCACATGGAGGAGGAAAGGAACCCTTTCCCTCTTACCTTTGGAGCTAGTGCAGGTATCCTCTGAGTCTTTCCTGTTAGCTATATGGTGATGAAAAACCTTTTAATTGCCCCAGGAGTGTGCATACCAAAGGTTTGCCTGTATGAACTCCCTTGCTCCCTTTCCTAGGCTCTCAAGTGAGGAGAAAGAAATACTTCTGGGCCTTAAGTTGGGGAAGACCAACGACTCTCATGGCTGACGTATGCCCACCTGATGACCATATGTTTGTAAATGCATGGCTCCTCTTCTACTTTGTGTTTATTCTTTCCCGATCTCAGTTAACTAAGTATCGGAGAGTTAGGTTATATCCTTGTGAAATTTGAAAGAGTAATCATAGGTCCCTCAGATTTGTTTAACAGCAGTATCAATAAGTCCAGTGAGGAGCCAGCCCTGAAGAATTACTTGACCCTGCTTGACCTAGTCCAGCAGTAAATCAACTGGGCAGCCAAGACACTGTGACCTATAAGCAAGGGAACAACTTTTTCATCGGCTATGCCATACTATTACAAGTGAACGTGATGGATACTTTTTTTTTTTGGGTTAGGCAATGGGTTTAAGTGGCTTGCCCAGGGTCACACAGCTAGTAAGTGTCAAGTGTCCGAGGCCTGATTTGAACTCAGGTCCTCCTGACTCCAGGGTCGGTGCTCTATCCATTCGGCCACCTAGCTGCCCCTGTGATGGATACTTTTAAAGAGAGACAAGGACTCCCAGAGCCATGAAGAAATTCCTTTCCTACTCCTTGCCAAATTGGAGGGAGAAGGAGTGTTTAAAATTTGAGTTCACTCTCCTTGGGGACTGAGTAAGTAAGTACGTGGGAGAATACACTCCCAACTTGGAGGGATCTTTTCGATGCTTTGGTGAAGGCAGCTAGGTGGCGTAGTGGATAGGGCTCCGGCCTTGGAGTCAGGAGGACCTGAGTTCAAATTGGGCCTCAGGCACTTGACACTTACTAGCTGTGTGACCCTGGGCAAGTCACTTAACTCCAATTGCTTCACTAGAAAGCAAAAAAAAATTAGGTTTTATGCTTTGGTTTCTGATATACTTCCTTAGTAAATATTCCTTTGTAAAAATTGTAAGTTGTAAATTGGTGAGTTGACATTGGGGAGATGGTAACTGGTCATTTGATGCTCGGGAGGAACACATCAAATGGGGGCTCCTGAGTGATAGTAATTGGACCATGAAGGGAGAAGTAGTAGCCATGTTCTGGGGATCAAACATGCTAGTTCAAGTATGGGTTGGGAAAGTGATCCCAGAGCTTGTATTATATATGTATATGCTGTTTCATTGCCATTCTTAGGTTCCACATTGACTCAGTTTAGTGATATAAAGCCATAGGCATGCCAACAACTCTTTCTAGGCAACAGACCAGTTATGGATGGTTCATAGATGTTAATGTAATTGAATTCTGATAGAGATGAAGGGAGCTACGCTTCTTATAATTGTACCCAGAGCTGTAAAAAAACCAAGTGGCCCAGGCTTTATCAAAGAGTGACAACATGGAGGGAGGGAGGAGAATGTTTCTTCTCTGCAGTGTTCTTCTTGCCCATTCCCAGGGCTTCAGGTCCTCCATCCACTCCACACCAAGGCTGTTGCCCTTTACCTCTGTACTGCCACCTCCTTCTAACCTTTCAACTTTGAAGTGAGAGGCCAGAACTTGTTAGATATGAGGATTGGGGCTGTGCACAACCTTAGTTTGCCTGGGGCACCAAATTCCTAGGTACAATTTACTTTTTAAAATGTATCTAATATTTTATTTTTCTCCAATTACGTGTGAAAATAATTACTAACATTTAAAAAAAATTTTAGTTCCAAGTTCTCTTTCTCCTTCCCCTCTCCTCCTCATTAAGAAGGCAAGCAATTTGATATTGGTTATGTATGTGCAGTCATGAAAAACTTATTTCCATGTCAGTCATGTTGAGAAAGAAAATACAGACAAAAAGAAATAAAGTAAAAAAAAAAGTATGCTTTAGTCTGCATTCAGACTCCATCAGTTCTTTCTCTAGAGGTGGATAGCATTTTTCATCCTAAGTCCTTCAGAACTGTCTTAGATCATTATATTGCTGAGAACAGCTAAGTTGTACAGTTGATCATTGTAGAATATTGCTATCATTGTGTACAATATTCTTCTGGTTCTGCTCATTTCACTTTGTATCAGTTCGTGTAAGTCTTTCCAGGTTTTTCTGAGAGCATCCTGATCTTCATTTCTTGTAGCACAATTGTATTCCATCACAATTTGTTCAGCTATTCTCCAATTGATAGATATCCCCTCAATTTCCACTTCTTGGTCACTACTAGAAAAGCTGCTATAAATATTTGTGTACATATAGATCCTTTTCCTTTTTGTTTTCTACCTCTTTGGGACACAGACCTAATATTGGTATTGCTTGTTCAGAGAGTGTTCATGATTTTATAGACCTTTAAGCATAGTTCCAAATTGCTCTCCAGAATGGTTCAATCAGTTCACAACTCAACTGACAATGCATTAATGTTTCAATTTTACCATATCCTCTCCAGCGTTTGACATTTTTCTTTTCTGTCATATTAGCCAATCTGATATGTGTGGGGTGGTATCTCAGAGTTGTTTTAATATGTATTTCTCTAATCAATAATGATTCAGAGTATTTTTATATGACTCTAGCTAGCTCTGATTACTTAATTTGAAAACTGACTCTTCATATCCTTTGGCCATTTATCAATTGGAGA